>NC_056739.1:224211456-224955524 GCF_019279795.1 Protopterus annectens
CAGTTAGAATCAATAAACACCATGACTGCCACTCGACCCTGGTGATCTACGCAGCCTACTGCACAAATTGCCCCTCCTTCTACATCGGCAAAACTATCAGAAAATTATCTGATAGAGTAAAGGAGCACCTAGGAGCCATTAGGTCTGGAGACCGACGCAACGCTCTCAGCAGGCATAGCACAGCCTGCAACAACTTCACCAAATTTTTGTTCCTGGTAGTTGAACAAATCCGTCCATTTTACGGAGACTGCAACACTCTCCTTGAACTAAAAGAGCTTAAATGGCAGCTGCTTCTACAGGCCGACTCTCCCCCAGGCCTTAACGTAAACTTAAATGTTAAATGCGCTTTGAAATGGTACAACTAACCGTTCAAAAGCACACCCCCTTTCCCTGACAGCTTAGCCATTCAAAACCCTCCCAACCCAGGCCTTGCCATTGGTCCTTTCAGCTAGCATCCACCTATAGTTTTACAGCATTTAACAGCTTGTTTTAACTGTGTGCATTAGTTACTATTGGTCCTATCAGCTATTTTTATATTTTTTATTTTATATTGGTGAGACTCTTGCATCTTTCCTGTTTTATTGACTTGCTACTAAGCTTCACAGTGCAATGAGCACCATTTTCACCTTGACCATAGAACAAACTATTGGATGTTCTTTGTGTTTCACTGTTGTCCTGACTTGTAGGATTTCCAGCTGTCTCAACTACCAGAGAATTTCTTCCCCTCCTAAAGGTGGCGAATCCTCTATCCGATATCACTGTGTATAAAAGGAGTTGGCCGTCGCCATGTCCCCAGTTTTTTTTTTTGCCTTCGGAGCCCAAAGCAGAGTGCTAGTCAGTGCGTTGATTGGTCTGTACCAGAGCAGGAAGACATCTAAAGTTAAGCACCCCATTGGGGAACTTTAATGTGCTTTTTGACTAATGTCTGGGAAATCTGTCTCCACTGTGACAAACCGATACCACACTGGGACTTTATTCCTTTTGTGTGACTTGTTTGAGGCTGGAACACACAGTTCCTAACTGTCAGTTTTGTACTCTATCTAATAGCAGAACTTTCAAGTGTAGGGCTGAGATTTTAGTTAAACATTTCTGTGAGTCATCAGACAATGTACATTGTCCACCAATTGAGCTGATGTAGATCTTCCTATGTGAAAAAAGGACAAACACTTGAGGTTTAGGACCTGAAATGATGCTTGCTCACTGTTTGCTAGTCCTAGGCTTGTCATCCTTGAAGATGATGAGATGTCTTTGTAGACCCCTTCAACTGAGGTGATGTCAGAAGCCCCTATCAAGACCCGTTTGGAGTTTTTTTTTTTGTTTCTGGGTCCCTCTACTTCCATACAAGCCAAAGGACTAAGCTCATTGGTTAGGTCTGGAGCCGCTTTGCAGGCTCTGGCTTGCAACGGCCAGTCTGAATCTGATGATGGTTCTTTGTTATTTGGAAATCATGTTGGCCTGTTACTCTAGGGGTTTGGTTGTTCATCCAGCTACTAGTGTGGAGGTTTCCCTGGCCGAAACCCAAGGCCATTCACAAAAAACGCTCCCTGTCAGCTTGGGCCTACTGGCTCCCACTCTCAGGCCTGCCAACAAGACCTAGTGAGTTTGGCTGAGGATTTTAAGATTTGATTTCCTTGGCCAGATCTGACACCTCTTGCCCACTTACATGGCCCTGGTGAAAGAAAGAAGGGTAGCCCACCATAAGAATTTTCTAATGTTTTTGTTTCTGAAGATGAATTTGATCATAATGAATCTCAACTTGAGGAGGGTGCATCTTTTGCTTCCTGTGGAGATTGGGGATTCTGACTCTGAAGAAAACCTTGCCTCAACCCCCTGATATTTCCTTTGAAGGAGGCCTTGCATACCTTGAGAGAGGACTTCAGATGGGAAGCTCAGGACTACCCTCAATCCAAGAAGAGGATTAGGGAATTTCATAATTTCCCTGAGCATAAACCCCTTGCCATTCCCCCTGTTTTTGAGATGGTATACTATATCCTCCTAGATATTCTTTTCAACCAGACACACACTGCACCCTGCCTGACAGTTTCTAAAGTTTCTAGATTTCCACAAACACGTCTTTAAGAACCGTGTAGCAGATCCTAAAGTGGTGACTCCAGGCCCTAAGGTAGCAAAGGTTAGCGCTTCTAAAAATCCTTTGCCTACAGTCAAGGAAAAACAGGGCCTTAGGTTTGAAAAGAAAGTCTACACCTCTATTACCCTTGTCATGAAGTATTTGAGCCGTAAGTCTCATATAGTGAAGTACCAGGAAACTGTTCTTGACAAGGTGAAATAAAAATTGATGAGGATTGATAACGCCCTGTAAAAGGAGTTACTGGATTAATGCAACTCCTTCTCAGGTGGCTAAACATTCCCTGCACCATGGCTATAATGCCTTTGAAGCCTTCAGCAGGGCATTAGCCACAGGTTCTGTCATTAGAAGACATGCCTGGTTGAGGAGCTGTCCTTTCCTGAGCATGTCAAATCCAGTCCGTTAGATGCCCCTTTAGGCAAAGATTTTCTCTTTGGTCCTAAGGCTGAAGCTGTCCATAAGAAAATGGAGGAGGAGGTCAAGTCCTGCAAACTGTCAAGGCCTTCGGGTCCAGTCACCTTGATTCAGTCAGAATTATCCTACCAAAGAATGCTGCTTTCCAGCCTCCCAGTCCAGGCCTAGACAAAGGAAGCCTCATAGGGAGAGGAGCCAAAGGCAGCACCAGTGGCCTAGAACAGTGTCAGCCAGCCATTTGTAGGCCTTTGGGATTATGTCCACAGAGGACCTAGCAGGGAGTGTTCATGACTCCTGTATGGCACTGCCTTCCCCTTTTCCACCTTACCCCATCCTCTTTTCCATACCCTACCCTCAAGCTGGGTGGGAGACTATCAGTTGTCTACAAGAACTGGACTCATATTATCGGGGATCTATGGGTACTAAACATAATTCATAGAGTTTACAAACTCAAGTTCAAACAACCTTTGATGTGATCATGCTTCCCCGATCTTCCTCCAAACCAAAAAGACCAAGGCCTTAACCCAGGTGTGCCCAAGACTCTGTTGAACCTGTACCAAAATCTTAAAAGGAAAAGTTTTTTACTCCAGAGTTTTTGTAGTTCCCAGGAAAGAAGGTAACTGGATGTCCATTCTAGACCTGTCAAGGTTCAGCAGATTCTTGCAGGTCCCAGAATTCAAAATACTAAAACTCTTACAAAAACTACTGCCCATGATTACCCCCAACGCCTTCATGATAACCTTAGATCTAAAAGATGCATTCCTCCATATTCCCATAAAGGAATCACACAAAGTTCGTATGTTTCAGAACAGGTATGGGACACACTCAAATGTGTGCTCTGCTCTGTGGTTTATTTACTGTACTCAGGGTGTTCACAAAATGCCTAGCCCCTGTGATAGCCTTCAGTAGGGCAAAAGTAATTCAGCTTTACCCTTACTTAGATTATTGCATCATTCAAGCAACAAACCTAGAAAAGCTCAAAGCAGACTTGGTTTATACCCAAAACTTACTAACCTCATTGGGGTTTTTGTATCAGTACCCAAATATCTCAAAATAGACTCCACAAGCAGGATTGTGTTTCTAGAAGCCTTACTGGGCTTAGTTCTTCAAAAGTCTTTCCTTCCTCCAGACAAGGTACCTTTCTAACTCTTTATTTCAATAAGATCTTTGACAGGAAATACCTCACAGACAGAGAGTATCCCAGGACCCTGAGATACATGTCCTCTTGCATTCTCATTGTCCACCAGCCAGACTGTGGATGAATAAACTAATGTGGTATCTCAAGAATGTGTGGTGCCAACATTGTCTCTCACCTTCAGAATAAAACTGCTCCATTGCCGCAGGAAAGAGCTTGCTTGGTGGGCCCAAGCATGATGTTCATCATGTTTCACTGTTGCAGTCATTACTCTTGGGTTATCCTGCTGGCAGGCTACCCGCAGTCGGCCTGAATTCCAAATTCCTGGTCCGGCGTCAGTTGCTGTTGCCTCTTCCTTGACGTCAGTGCGCCAAGGGTATAAAAGATGCAGCTGACCCCAATTTCTTCAGTCTTTCTTGCCGTGTGGTGCCCGAAGCAAAAGCAGCTTGCAAGTGCCGGTCGGCCAACTCCTGAGATTTTCAAATCCTAATTTCAGAACCGAAGTCTACTTTAAAGCTAAGTACCCCGTTGGGGAAACTTTTTTCTTGCTCCAGACCGATGTCAGAAAAAGTTAACAATTGCATTTCTTGTGGGAAGCAAATGCCTCGTAAGGATTTTCACTCTTACTGTACTCCTTGCCTAGTCCCTGACCACAACGTTGCTAGCTGTCGGTTTTGTGCTAGATTTAACCAATGCACTATTAAGCTTCGGTACGATTTTGCATTTCATTGCTTTGGCAGAAGGTTCAATTATATAATGCCATCGGAGCAGCCGATGACCGGAGTTTATAAAAAGTGCAAAGAAAAAGAAAAGGACAAGCATCCAAGGTCCAAAACTGACGACGAGGCTTTTGTTAGGCATGTTGCCGGTTCGCCGGTTTTCAGTGAGGCGATTTCACAGCTCCTGACGCCCGCTACCTCAGAGCCACAGGCCGCTTCCGACTCCCACGTAGAGCCGACTAGGCCGCTGGAAACTCAAGGTATTGGACACTCTGAAACTATTCCCTCAGATGGGTCTGGAGCCGCTGAGCAGGCATTGGCTTCTGAGGGTGTTTTCAGACCTACACATTTATATGTAAAACCAACTTCAGCTTCAAAGGCAAAGGCTAAAGCAGTTCTAAAGACAAAGAAACATGTACAGCATTCTCCTGGACAGGCCTCCATGCCTAAAAAACAGATGCTTAAAATGGCTGAAGATCTAATTACTTTGATCAGGATTTCCCATCCCCCTCCTGATAAGAGGCCTAGGCAAGAGATAGAATATGAATCTTCAGATCAGGTTTCCATTTCCTCTGATTCTTCTTCCGAACAGGAATATTCCCTTCCTCATTATGAGGATTCTGATGCTGAAGAATCTATCCCTTCAGCCTCTCCTCCTGAGGATTATTCTTTTGGGGAGACCCTGCATACTATGAGGGAGCATTTCCACTGGGAGAGCCAAGATTACTCAGAATCCAAGAAAAGGCTTCAGAGACTTCCTTTTATTACCTCCGCACAGGCCCCTTGCCATTCCTCCTATTTTATACATTGTAGATGTATGTTCAGAGTCTGTCTCCTGACTCTTTACCACCAGCTCCTGTTAAGCCAGACAGATACTACAGGGTTCCTGATTCACATAAATTTCTTTACAAAAACCCTGCTGCTGACCCGGAAACTATTTCTCAGGGTCCCAAGGGGGTCAAGGCTTTCACTGCAAAAAAAACCCTATCCCCTCTCATAGGGATTCTAGGGTCCTGGACAGATGGGGGAAAAAGTTTTATATTTCTGCTACCTTGGCTGTAAGAGCTTTAAATTGTCAGTTTCATATGCTTAAATATCCGCAATATCTTATGTCACTGCTGAAACAGTAAATGTTGACAAATTCAGAATGTTCAGAAAACAAAGAAATGCAGGATTTATTGCATGCAGCTGAACAAGTGGGAAAGCATACTTTGCAATGTGGTTTTGATTCTCTAGAGGCCTCCTGCAGGGTCGCAGTTACAGGTTCTGTCATTAGGAGGCTTGCTTGGTTAAAAGAGCAGAATCTGCCCGATCATGTTAAAGCAAAACTTTTAGATGCTCCATTACAACATGATACCTTGTTTGGTGTTAAAGCAGAAGAGGTGTTAAAGAAAATGGAGGACAAAGCTAAATCTATGCAAACAGTGAAGGATTTTTTTTTACAGGTACAGCCTCCCAGATTTAGCAGGAACTGGCCTACAAAGAATTAGTCCTTTCCAGTGTCAGACATGCCTCAAAGAGACAGATACAGATGCCCCAGAGGCAGATCCACAGCCCCAAGGCTCATACAGGGCTTAAATAATGGGATGCTTCTACCTCCAAAAGCGGTGAGGAAAAATCACAGCCATACAGGAAACAGTTTCATTGACTTTCCCCTGCCAGCACCAAGCACTTACCTGCTGGCAGCTCATTGGGGGGGAAACTAGCACTTTTTTCACAAAATTGGCAGATGATTACCCAGGACAAATGGGTCTTAAATATCGTATCTCAAGGCTACAGGTTCCACTTTCACACCCTGCCCAGGCCAAACTGTATGCCAGATCTGACACGCTGTCAATGGGCAGAGGCACAAAAACAAGCTTCATCCCTCATGGATATGAGAGCCATTCAGCAAGTACCACAGCAAGAGCAGGGACAAGGATTTTACTCAAGGCTATTCTTGGTACCCAGAAAGGACAAAGCCTGGAGACCATTATTGGACCTGTCTATCCTAAACACATTCCTGGATATTCCAAAATTCAAAATGTTAACTCTGCAGCAGCTTCTGCCCATGCTGGGCAACAAGGCTTGGCTTGTGTCTTTAGACCTAAAAGATGCATACCTGCATGTCCCAATCAGACAATCATGCAGAAGATACCTCAGATTTATAGCTGGCTCAATGCATTACCAATTCTCTGCACTGCCCTTTGGCTTTTCTACTGTGCCCAGGGTCTTCACAAAATGCCTGACACCAGTAATTGCATTTTGCAGACAGAGGAATACAAATATATCCTTACTTGGATGACTGCCTTATTCAAGCAGAGAACAAGGACATTCTACTACAGCATCTGGCGTTTGTAAAAAGATTACTGACAGGTCTAGGATACACAGTAAAAGAAAATAAATCAAAACTCGCACCCTCTCAAGAGATAATATTCCTGGGTGCAAGCTTAAATACAACTGCCCAGATGGCTTATCTCATGCCAGACAAACACAGACAACTGACTACTTATTTCAGAATGTTGGCAACAAAGACCCAGTTATCTGCAAGAAAAATTCTGTAGGCTTTGGGCTTCATGGCATCCTGCATACTGCTAATTCCATATGCAAGACTGCATATGAGGAAACTTCAGTGGTATCTAAAAAGTGTTTGGACTCAACATTGCCACAGCCTGGAAACAATAATTTCCCTCATTCCCTGCATGCAACAGGAGTTTCGATGGTGGGCAAAAGCCTGTCACCTCAACATGGGACAGCCATTCACCTTGCCCACAGCCAGGCAAACATTGACAACAGATGCATCAGATTATGCCTGGGGTCCCTTATGGCAGGAAGATGTATTCAGGGCACATGGTCCGCAAGTCATATGCATCTACATCATCATTCTCTTTCGGCTTTTCCCGTTAGGGGTCGCCACAGCGGATCATCTCTTTCCATTTCTTCCTATCCTCTGCATCTTGCTCTGTCACACCAACCGCCTGCATGTCCTCTCTCACCACGTCCATAAACCTTATCTTAGGCCTTCCTCTATTCCTCTTACCTGGCAGCTCCATCCTTAGCATCTTTTTCCCAATATACCCATCATCCCTCCTCAGCACATGTCCAAACCAACGCAATCTCGTCTCTCTTGCTTTGTCTCCAAACTGTCCAACATGAGCTGACCCTCTAATATACTGATTCCTAATCCTATCCATCCTAGTCACACCGATTGCAAATCTTAACATCTTTAACTCTGCCACATCCAGCTCTGACTCCTGCCTTTTTGTCAATGCCATGTCTCCAACCCATATAACATAGCTGGTCTCACTACCCTCTTGTAGACCTTCCCTTTCACTCTTACTGGTACCCGTCTGTCACAAATCACTCCTGACACTCTTCTCCACCCATTCCACTTTGCTTGTACTCTCTTCTTCATCTCTCTTCCACATTCACCATTACTCTGAACTGTTGATCCCAAGTACTTAAACTTGTCCACCTTCACCAACTCTACTCCCTGCATCCTCACCATTCCTCTACCCTCCCTCTCATTTACACACATATATTCTGTCTTAGCCCTGCTGACCCTCATTCCTCTGCTCTCTAGAGCATATCTCCACCTCTCCAGAGTCTCCTCAACCTGATTCCTACTCTCACTACAGATCACAATGTCATCTGCAAACATCATAGTCCACGGGGCCTCCTGTCTGATCTCATCTGTCAACCTGTCCATCACCACTTCAAATAAGAAAGGACTCAGAGCTGATCCTTGATGTAATCCCACCTCCACCTTAAACGGATCTGTCACTCCCACTGCAGTCCTCACCACTGTCACACTACCCTCGCATATCCTGTACCACTCTTATGTACTTCTCTGCCACTCCCGACTTCCTTATACAATACCACAACTCTTCTCTAGGCACCCTGTCATATGCTTTCTCCAAGTCTACAAAGACACAATGCAACTCCTTCTGACCTTCTCTGTATTTCTCCAACAACACTCTCAGAGCAAACATTGCATCTGTAGTGGTCTTTCCTGGCATGAAACCATACTGCTGATCACTAATCATCACCTCCCTTCTTAACCTTGCTTCCACTACTCTTTCCCATAACTTCAAGCTGTGACTAATCAGTTTTATCCCTCTGTAGTTACTGCAGCTCTGCACATCACCCTTATTCTTAAAGATAGGTACCAAAACACTTTTTCTCCACTCCTCAGGCATCCTCTGACTTTCCAAAATTTCATTAAACAATCTAATTAGAAATTCCACTGCCATTTCTCCTAAGCACCTCCATGCTTCCATTGGTATGTCATCTGGGCCAACAGCCTTTCCATTCTTCATCCTCTTCATAGCTGCCCTTACTTCCTCCTTGCTAATTAGGTTCATAGGTTCATAGATTAGTACTAGGCTAACTGCCCTTGCGAGCCATTTTAAGCCCTGAGACTCAAACCTTGCACCTTGTGTTTGTAAGGCAAACACCTTAACCATTAAGCCACCCTCCCAACCCTGTTTCACTTCCTGATTCACTATCCCCACATCATCCAACCTTCTCTCTCTCTCATTCTCTTCATTCATCAGCCTCTCAAAATACTCTTTCCATCTACTCAACACACTCTCCTCTCTTGTGAGTACCTTTCCCTCACTATCCTTTATCACCCTTACATGCTGCACATCTTTTCCCAGCTCTGTCCCTCTGTCTAGCAAATCGGTACAGGTCCTTTTCTCCCTCTTTAGTGTCCAATCTCTCGTACAACTCTCCATATGCCCTATCCTTAGCTTTTGCCACCTCTCTCTTTGCCTTATACTCATGTCTACTTTCTTCATCTCTTTGACAATCCCACTTCTTCTTCGCCAGCCTCTTCCTCTGTATACTCTCCTGTACTTCCTCATTCCACCACCAGGTCTCCTTGTCCTCCTTCCTCTGTCCAGATGTCACACCAAGCACCTTTCTAGCAGTCACCCTTACTAGTTCTGCTGTAGTTACCCAGCTATTCGGTAACTCTCCACTGCCTCCCAGTGCCTGTCTTAACTCTTCCCTAAACTCCACTTCACCATCACCCTTTTTTAACTTCCACCATTTAATCCTTGGCACAGCTTTCACACTCCTCCTCCTCTTCTTGATCACCAATGTCATTCTACATACCACCATTCTATGCTGCTTAACTACACTTTCCCCAGCCACCACCTTCCAGTCTCCAAAAGTCATATGCTTCTACATATCAATCAAAAAGAGATGCTATCTGTTCAGAATGCCCTGACAGCCTTCAAGGATCTACTTCATCCAGGACAGCTACTGATAGATGGACAATACTATAGTCATGTGGTGCCTAAACAAGCAGGGGGCACGCATTCCTACCCCCTCTGCAGACTAGCCATGAACTTGTGGGACACAGCACTGACTTACCAAGTACATCTGCAAACACAATTCCTGCCAGGAAGGATAAATACTCTGGCAGATGAACTAAGCAGAAACCTAATGGATCCCCATGAGTGGAAATTGGATCCACAAGTCTTCAGTATGATAACAAGGAACTGGGGATGCCCGGACATAGACCTATTTGCCTCTCCTTACAACTGCCAACTACAGAGATTCTGTACAAGGACTTATCACAAGCAAGCATGGAAAGTGGATGCTGTATCTTTCAGCTGGAAAAACCTAACAGTATATGCCTTTCCGCCTCTGCCTCTCCTCCCCAAGGTGCTCCTCAAGGTCAGACAAGAAAAGCCAAAAATGTTACTGATTGCCCCAGACTGGCCCCGCCAGCACTGGTACCCAGTCCTAAAGAGCTTGTCTCAATGCCCAGCTTGGACATTACCTCAAATTCCTCACTTACTGACTCAACAAGACATTATGATACTGCACAGCCAACTCAGGACCTTAAACCTGGTAGCATGGCGAATAATGTAGCCATTCAAGACACACCTCTCTCTAAAGCAGTGATGGATGTTATTTTGGAGGCCAGAAAGTCTAGCACCAGAAAATCTTATGCAGAAAAATGGAAGAGATTCTGTGCTTGGAACCAGTCACAAGGTATTGACATGACTGTTCCAAATATTCCTTAGATTTTACAATACTTAACTGAGGTGCTGGATAAAGACCTATCATTTTCATCATTTAAAATTCATGGCTCTGCCATTTCAGCTGATTACAATACAGAATCACCTATTTTTTCTCATCCATTACTAAGGCAGTACCTCAGAGGGACCAAAAACATAAGACCTCCAAGGAGAGCATCAGTACCTGCATGGGACCTCAACTATATCTTGGAAAAAATCACACTGCCTCCGTTTGAGCCAGCCTCTGCAGATGATATAAAATTCTTATCCTGGAAAACAGCTCTGCTCCTAGCAGTTACCTCCGCTAGACTAGTCTCAGAGTTACAGGCACTCATGGCTGTGGAACCTTTTATCATTTTACATCCTGACAGGATTTCTCTAAGGACAAACCCTAAATTTATGCCTAAGGAAGTGTCTAGTGTGGCCCTTAACCAAACAATTAATTTGCCTACCTTTTACCCAAACCCACAGAATAAGGGTGAGACTCCTGCATTCTTTGGACATTCACAGGCAGCTACGCTTCTACTTGGACAGAACCAAAGCTTTCAGAAAGACTGAACAACTTCTAGTGGCATATGCTGCAGGATCACAAGGAAAGCCAATCTCCAAACAGACTATTTCATAGTGGATAGGCCACTGCATTTGTTTCTGCCATTCACAGCATGGCAAATCAGTGCCTAAGGGCATTAGGCCACATTCAACCAGAGCAGCAGCCACTTCAGCAGCCTTCCTCAGAGGAGTACCAACCAAAGACATCTTAGAGGCTGCAACTTAGAGTTCAGTGCATACTTTTACAAAGCACTATCACTTACCTCTCTACTGTAAATCCAGGGCAGGCTTTGCCACTGCAGTTCTGCAGGGCCTAATAGCCTCTCCTAATCCTATTTAGCTCCAGCCTCCGAACCTTAGCTTTGGGATTCAACCCAATTGTAATGACTTGCAAGAGTGAAACACGAACATAGTACAGTTGTGTACCTACCATAAATGTAGATGTTCGAGTGTATTCACTGTTGCAGTCCAGGTTACCCTCCCACCATCCCCCTTTTCCTTGCTGGGACTTATCTGTACTTCTCCACTCTATACAACCTATGTGGTGTATTTGCTTGTAGATGAAGAATTTAGCCTACCATTTTAGGGGCACCTGACATCTGGGGCAAGAAAAACTGAAGAATATGGCGTCTGCTGCATCTTTTATACCCCTGGCGCACTAACGTCAGGGAGGAGGTGACAGCAACCGATGCCCGACCTAGACTTTGGAACTGGGGCCAACTGCAGGTAGCCTACCAGCAGGATAACCCAGTTGTAATGACTACAGCAGTGAATACACTCAAACATCTACATTTATGGTAGGTACACAACTGTACTTTTTCGAGTTTCAGAACCGAAGTCTTCAAACTTGCTCTAAACCGATGTCAGTAAAAATCAATAATTGTATTTCTTGTGGCAAGCAAATACCTCAAAGATTTTCATTCGTACTGCTATCCTTGCTTAAGCCCTGACCATGATGTACCTTGCTTTCGGTTTTGTGCCTTATTTAAACAATGAACTATTTATCATCGGTGTATTTACCCTACAAAATATTTTGGTACTCCGTTCAATTATCCAGATATGGCTTCAGTAAGCCACCTGACTACCGACATTCCAAAAAAACACAAAGATAGACAGAGACAGACCGCATAGGTCCAAGGCTACCGATGACGCTTCTCCTAAGCTAGTCGCCAGTTCGCCGTTACTCAGTGAGGCACTTTTGCAGCCCCTGATGCCTGCTACTTCAGATTCGCAGGCCTCTACTGAGACCCATTCAGAGTCCAGTATACCGCAAGATGCTTCAACTGAGGAACGTTCGGATATCTCCACCTTGGATGGGTCCGGAGCCGCTGTGCAGGCACCGGCTTCTGAGGGTGTATTCAGGCCTACTGACTTGCGTATTAAACTGACGCCATCTTTTTCTTCAAGGCCTAAACCTCAGTCCATGCCTAGAAAACCGAAGCCCAGACCACATGGTCAGACCTCTATGCCTAAAAAACAAATTATAAGAATGGCTGAAGACCTTATTACTTTAATCAGGGGAAGCCAACCTTCCCCTCTAAGAGACCTAGGACTGAATTTGCTTATGATACTTCTGACCGGGATTCTGAAATTTGTTTCCTCTTATGACCAGGATTTACCCTTATCTACCTATGACTATTCTGATGCAGAGGACTGTCTTCCCTCTGCTTCTCCCCCAGAGGATTTTTCTTTTGGTGAAACCTTGCATACTCTCAGGGAGCATTTTTGTTGTGAAAGTCAGGATTACTCTGACTTTAAAAAGAGGTTTAGGGATTTCTTACTCCTGCCCAAACACAAGCCTTTAGCTATCCCCCCTGTACTGGACATTGTTGATACCTTTTCGGACTCTAGCTTGGCCTCTGACTCTCTACCTCCTGCTCCTAAACACCGGATAGATATTACAGGCTTCCTGACTCAAAGTTCCTTTTTAAAAATCCAACTGCGGATCCTGAGACCATTTCACAGGGACCCAAGGGCATTAAGGCTACTACTGCCAAAAATCCTACCCCCTCTGATAGAGATTCCAGGGCGCTGGATAGATGGGGTAAGAAAGTATGCACTTCTGCAACTTTGGCCATTAGAGCCTTAAGCTGCCAGTTTCATATGTTGAAGTATCAGCAGCATATTATTGGATTGCTTAAACAGAAATTGATGTTGATTCCTGACTGTGCTGAAAATATTACAGTATTTAATGCATTCTGCTGAACAAGTTGGAAAACATACTTTGCAGTGTGGTTTTATTCACTGGAGGCATCTTGCAGGGCTGCTGTCACTGTGTCTGTACATAGAAGGCATGCTTGGCTTAAGGAGCCATCTTTGCCAGATCATGTTAAAGCTAAATTGCTGGATGCTCCCTTAAACCAAGACCGCCTGTTTGGCAACAAAGCAGTAGTAGTACTTAAAAAGATGGAGGAAAACACTAAATCTGTGCAAACTGTTAAAGATTTCCTGCAAGAACAGTCTCCCAGATTTAGTAGGCATTGGCCCTCTAAAAATTTATCCTTTCCTGCCTCTTCCAGGCCTTCTCAGTTGAAACCCAGAACCAGCAGAACACCTAGGCTTCAGTCCCAAGGTACTCACAGGGCTAAGCAGTGGGGTCTCCCACTTCCAAAGCAGGGAGAGTGGTAAGACTCCCCCCATGGTAAGCTGTCTCAATGACTTAACTTTAAATCTTCCAAGCCCTGCACAACTGACTGTTACCTTAGGGGGAAAGATTGCCCGGCAGGCAAAAAAAATTGGGAACTCATTACCCAGGACAAATGGGTTTTAAATGTTGTCTACCAGGGATACAGATTCCACTTTCACTCCTTACCAACACCAAACGGTTGGCCAGACCTACCCCCAAATCAGTAGAAACCAGTAATGTAGAGCTGCCAAAGGTGCTGAACAAAAGAAAAAAACAAATATTAAAAATCTTCGGTATTCACCATGGGACAGTAACTGTTAAAATCTCTTTAATAAACTTAAAAATAAGTTCTATGAGCGCTTTCAGCAAGAATGCCGCCTTCAGACGATCTGAAGAAGGCATTCTTGCCGAAAGCGCTTATCGAACTTATTTTTAAGTTTATTAAAGAGATTTTAACAGTTATTGTCCCGTCTTGGTTATCGAAGATTTTTAATGCCCCCAAATCAGTGGGCGGAGGCTCAAAAGCAAATCCTTGCCCTTTTAAGCATAAGGGGTACTCAACCTGTCCCAGAAGAGGAATGGGGACAAAGTTTTTACTCGAGACTTTTCCTGGTACCCAGAAAGGACAACTCCTGGTGTCCTATACTGGACCTCTCTATCCTAAACACATTTTAATGATTCCAAAATTCAAGATGTTAACTCTTCACCAACTGCTTCCTATGCTAGGCAAAGATACCTGGTTGGCAACACTGGATTTAAAGGAAGTTTACCTGTACATCCCAATAAGGGAATCCTGCAGAAAATACCTACGCTTCAAAGCGGGATACATGCGCTATCAGTTCTCTGCACTGCCCTTTAGCTTATCTAATGCACCCAGGATATTCACAAAGTGCCTAGCTCCAGTCATTGCATTTTGCAGGCAAAGAAATATCCAAATATATCCATACCTGGATGATTGCTCAGGCAGAAAACCAGGACATACTATTGAATCATCTGGCATTTGTGCAGAAATTACTAAATTTCCTGGGGTACACTATAAACAAAAAGAAATTGCCTATTGTACCTTGCCAACAAATTGTATTCCTGGGAGCAAGCTTGAACAGAACTTCCCAGATGGCTTTCCTCACGCCAGAAAAACAAGTTCATTTGACAGCCTACTTCAAGCTACTGGCCACAAAGACCCAGCTATCTGTAAGGAAAATACTGCAAGCCCTGGGGTTCCTGGCCTCCTACATTCTACTAATTCCATATGCCAGACTGCATGTGAGGAAACTACAATGGTATCTAAAAAGCCTATGGTGTCAGCATTCTCAGGATCTAGAAGCAATGCTTCCTATCATTCCTTGTCTACAGATAGTTCCTTTGGTGGGCAGATGCCTGTCACCAGAACAAGGGACTGCCATTCACTCTACCCCCTGCCACCCAAACCCTAACAACACACGCATCAGACTATGCATAGGGGACTCCCTTGGCAGGGAAGTGCATTCAGGGCAAATGGAACCCAAGTCAAATGCACCTGCACATCAACCAGAAAGAAATGTTAGCTGTAGAGAATGCCCTGACAGTCACATCCTTCCAGGACAATTAATGGTAAAGACGGACAACACCACTGTTACGTGGTAATTAAACAAGCAGGGGGAACCCACTCATACCCGCTCTGCAGACTAGCCATGGCTCTGTGGAATACAGCCTTGAGCTACCAAGTGCACCTACAGGCTCAATTCGTGCCAGGGAAGCTAAACACACTGGCAGATGATCTAAGCAGAAATCTCATGGACCCACACGAGTGGAAACTGGAACCAAAGATATTCAACATGTTGAGAAACAAATGGGGGAGCCCAGATACAGACCTGTTTGCCTCCCCCAGAACTACCAGTTGGACAAATTCTACACAAGGACTCCACACAAACAAGCTTGGAAAGTGGATGCCCTGTCCTTCACCTGGAAAATCCTATCAGTTTATGCCTTTCCCTTTCAGCCTCTTCTCTCCAAGGTACTAACAGGACAAACCAAGGATGATACTGATTGCACCAGACTGGCCACGCCAACACTGGTACCCCGTTTTGCGCAATGTCACTGCTAGCACCATGGCACCTGCCTCAGACCCCTGTCCTGCTGTCACAGCAGGAGGGCCAGATACTGCACCAAAGCTTCAAACCCTGAACCTGGCAGCCTGGCTAATTACTTGATCTCTCCATTACCATCCCTCAGTAAGCAAGTGTTGGATGCCATTTTGGAGGCAAGGAGGCGAAGTACTACAAAATGCTGCACTGAAAAATGGAAAAGATTCTGTTCCTGGAACCAAACTCAGGGCATGGACGCAGCAGTGCCCAGTTTACGTCAGATTCTTCAATACTTAACTGAGATGCTGCACAAGGGCCTTTCCTTTTCCTCCATCAAAATGCATGCCTCAGCCATTTCAGCTCATTACAACACAGAACCACCCTTCTTCTCTCATCCACAGCTGAAGCAGTTCCTCAGAGGGGCCTGAAACTTAAGACCACCCAGGAGAGCTCCTTACCCCATCCTGGGACCTTAACTTTGTATTGGAAAAACTCATTCTACCTCCTTTTGCGTCCGCTGCAAATGTAGAGTTGAAATTCCTTTCTTGGAAAACAGCCTTCCTTTTAGCCTTCACTTCAGCTAGAAGGGTGTCAGAATTACATCCCCTCATGGCAGTGGAGCCTTTCATAATTTTTCATGCGGATAGGGTGTCCTTCAGGACCAGTCTATCCTTCATGCCCAAGGTGGTGTCCAGTGTGGCCCTGAATCTGTCCATTCATTTTCCAACCTTCTTTTTTAATCCACATAAAGGGGAGAGAGTTTTGCACTCCTTAGATGTGCACAGACAGCTTAGATTTTATTTGGACAGGACTAAACCTCTCGGGAAATCTGAACAACTGCTGGTTGCATTTGCTGCAGGGGCAAAGGGGAAGGCTATTTCAAAACAAGCCATTTCAAACTGGATAGGCCACTGCATTCATTTCTGCTATAAGCACCATGGAACGCCTACCCCTCTGGGGATTAGACCGCATTCTACTAGAGCTGCATCTACCGCTGCAGCCTTTCTCAGCGGTGTCTCTACCGGGGACATCCTAGAAGCTGCTACTTGTAGTTCTGTGCATACATTCACCAAGCATTACCATTTGCCAATTTTTCTCTAAATCCAGGGCTGGCTTTGCCTCTGCAGTCTTGCAGGGCCTTATAGCTGGTCCTAATGCTATCTAATTTCCTCCTCCCATCCTTAGCTTTGGGAATCTACCCAAATGTGATGACTGCAACAGTGAAACACGAAGAACATAGTGCAGTTGTGTACACTTACCATAAATGTAGAAGTAAGAGTGTATTCACTGTTGCAGTCCTAGTTACCCTCCCTCCAACCCCCTGACTTCTATTGGCTATACCTCTATTCGTGCTTACTATGTTTAAAGCTTTTTGATGTATTTGCTTTTCTTTTTTGGAGGTGTAACCTTATGTATATATAATTGCTTCCCATTATGGGGGCACCTGACATCTGGGGCAAGAAAAACTGATGTAATGGCGTCTGCTGCATGCTTTATACCCCTGACTACCTGATGTCATGGAAGCTGGGACAGCAACCGATGCAGGACCCAAGACTTTGTTAATGAGACCAACTGAGGGCTACTGCAAGCAGATAACCCAAATGTGATGACTGCAACAGTGAATACACTCGAACATCTACATTTATGGTAAGTGTAGACAACTCTACTTTTCTCTCTTGGAAGACTGCATTCCTTTTGGCTATTTCTTCAGCAAGGAGAGTCTCAGAACTGCAGGCTTTGATGGCTGTGGAGCCTTTTCTCATCTTCCATGCAGATTGCGTCTCCCTGAGGACCAATTCCACTTTTATGCCGAAGGTGATTTCTAGTCTGACTCTTGATCAGTCCATACACTTTCCTAATCCTCAAAATAGAGGTGAATGGATTCTGCATTCTCTTGATGTACATAGACAGCTCAGATTCTTCCTGGATAGGACTAAGGATATTTGGACCTCAGCTATTGGTCAGCTTTACTCCTGGAGCTCAGGGTGAAGCTATTTCTAAGAAACCATTTCTAAATGGATTGCACACTGTATTACATTTTGTTATTCCTTTCCTGGCAAGGTTCCTCTTCAAGGAGTGAGGAGAAGCACTCCACAGGAGCAGCCTCCACTTCTGCAGCTTTTTTAAGGGGTGTCCCTACTAAGGACATTTTGGAGGTGGCCACATGGTCTTCTGTACACACTTTTACAAAGCATTATAATTTGCCTTTGTTTTCTAGATCCAGGGCGGGGTTTGCCACTGCTGTTCTGCAGGGCATTCTCTCCAATCCTTGATTGGGTTTGTACCTCCTCCCTCTTCTCTGGGCTTTGGTAATCAACCCATTAGTAAGGACTGCAACAGTGAAACACGAACATAGTACAGTTGTCTACACTTACCATAACTGTAGATGTTCTAGTGTACTCACTGTTGCAGTCCTGGTTTCCCTCCCTCCTTCCTCCTGTTTTGGTATTCTCCTGCTCTCCTTTCCTAAGATGCAGGCTTTATTTGGTTTAGTTTACCAAGGATGCTTTATGTTTTGTCTAAGGATTGTTTACTTGGGGGCTCCTGACATTTGTGGCAAAAAAGACTGAGGAAGTGATGTCTGCTGCCTCCTTTCGTGTCAAGGATACTGACGTCCTGTACAACCGACATCATATCCCCTTACCTTTGGTATTCGGGCCGATCGAGGGCTACCAGGGGCTGGATAACCCGTTTGTTGGGACTAATATGATATGGTACTCCCCCAGCAAAAAGCAAATACACATGATATCATATATGCCAAACAAGAAGTCAAGGTAGAGCCAAGAGAAGTCAGGGGGCTGGAGGGAGAGTAACCAGGACTGCAGCAGTGAATACACTATAACATTTATATTTACACAACTGTACTTTTTTACCCCCTTTGTCACCTCGCCATGGATCTCTGAAAAAGCAAAATTCCCTAGGGCTGCACCTTATGACACAGTACCTAGCAGGAGAAACCAATCAGCTAGTGGATCACCTCAGCAGGAGCCTGTCAGACCCCCACTAGTGGTTACTGCATCGGGAAGTATTTCCCAGCCTAGCCGAAAAATGTGGAGTGCCACAGACAGACCAGTTTGCCACCAAAGGGAATTCTCATTGGAAAAAGTTTTGCTCCAGGAACAAAACTGTTAGCCTGGAAGACAGATGTCTTTTCTTTTCCTTGGACAGGTCTATTCCTTTATGCCCCCCCCCCCCCGGTACCACTGCTACCCAGGGTATTACTTAACATAGGGGAAGTGGGACCATGGGCAATTCTGATAGCCTCAAATTGTCCAAGACTGAGTTGGTACCCTCTCTTACTCAGTCTAAACAACAGGGAGCAATGGCAGTTGCCATAGAGTGTGGATCTGCTAATGCTTAACACTGGCACAATATTATACCAGTATTATATTTTTTTTCAGAAAGGGTCAGTCTACATCTTTAGAATCTCTGTACCTGCAAATCACCCCCTTACAACCCTGCCACTTAATCTGTTTGTCTGTCCAGCACATAGTCCCTTATTCCAAAGAACAAACTTGTTTTGTATCAAGTTCTAGATCTTTTCTCTGTTAGATTTTGTCTTTGTCACAGTGCCAGTTCCCTGTATTACCCTATAGGTTATCCACAGTTCTAAGACTATTCACCAAAAGTGCCTAGCCCTTTGAATAGTTCTTTGCAGTCTTTTGGGCATTCTCATAAGTCTTTATTTAGAAAACATATCTTTGCATATCCTTTTTCCGGAGGTCAGGATTCTTTAACATGGATTATCTCCTCCCTCATTAGTTTAGGGTTCCAGTTACATATTCAAAATTACTTGTATAGGCTTGGGTTTATGGGGGCTTATTAGGATCCAACATTAATGTCCTGTGGAATTTCAGATTTCAGTTTTGGCCCTTAAGAAGAAACTATATGGGTGGAGACTGCACATAGAATACAGATTTTTTTTTTTCCCCCTCTTATCCCTGAGCGTGATCTGTACCAACCATCAAATGCCCCATATTTTGCTTGGGTAGGAGTTTTGTTGAAGGTAACAAGGTAAGGCCTGTGTGACATGTCAGGCCAAGTCCAAAGCACGTCATTGTCAAAAGGATACTAGCTGTAATCGGTGCTACAATCTCTCTCTCGTTTTTAAGGGGTATTGTGGGACATTGCATATGGTTACAGGCATGACCACCGTGATGTGCCACTACATGTAGCAGAGAAGACTGTCTTTCTCCCTGTGCTAACTGACTGATAGCTCGGGAGGTAACTTTTCAGCATTTCTTGATCCTCAAAGCAATCTTACATGCTGTCAGAAACAGTATGCAGTGGCATACAAGCTGAGCAGGATCAGGATAGACCCTCATTATTGGAAATTACACAAAAAGGTTTTCCTGGAATTGATCCAGTTGTGGGGAGCACCTCATGTAGATCTGATGATGTTCGTGTTTCACTATTGCAGTCATTACATTTTGGTAATCTGCTGGCAGGTTGCCCTCAGTCGGCCTGATTAACAAAGCCTTGGGTCCTGCGTCGGTTGCTGTCCCTTCTTCCATGACGTCAGGTCGTCAAGGGTAGAAAACACGGAGCAGACGCCATTTTCATCAGTCTTTCTTGCCGCGCGGTGCCCGAAGCAGAAGCAGTTCGCAAGTGCTGGTCGGCCGACTCCTGAAATTTTCGTTTTTGAGTTTCCGAACCGAAGTTTTCAACCTAAAGCTAAGTACTCCGTTGGGGAAACTTTTTCTTGCTCCTTACCGATGTCAGTAAAAGTTAATTGTATTACTTGTGGGAAGCAAATATCTCATAAGGATTTTCATTTGTACTGTATTCCTTGCCTAGGCCTGACCACAACGTGCCTTGCTGTCATTTTTGTGCTAAATTTAATCAACGCACTATTAAGTGTCTGTATATTTTTGCTTCAAAATATTTTGGCTCATGATTTAACTATCCAGAAATGTCATCTGTTAGCAATCCGACTACCGGAATACACAAAAAACGCAAGGAAAAAGGCAGACACAGACCGTCGAGGTCCAAAACAGACGAAGTTTCCTAAGCCAGTCGCCGGTACTCAGTGAGGTGCATTCGCAGCCCCTGATGCCCACTACTTTTGATTTGCAGGCCTCTACTGAGACCCATTCGGAGTCAGGTATGCCGCAAGTATTCAACCCGCAGATGTCTCTACCTTAGATGGGTCCAGAGCCGCTGAGCAGGCACTGGCTTCTGAGGGTGTTTTCAGGCCTAAAGATTTGAATATTAAACCGACGCCATCTTCAAAACCTAGGCCAAAATCAACTTCTATGTCTAAAAAACCAACGCTTGGGCCATGTGCACAGGTCCCTATGCCAAAAAAAAATGATCAAAATAGCTGAGGATTTAATTACCTTGATCAGGGGTTCCCATCCCCCTCCTGCTAAGAGGCCTAGGAAAAGGCACTGACCATGAATCTTCAGATCAGGTGTCTATTTCTTCTGATTCCTCTTCTGAACAGGAATTATCTATTCCACCTTATGAGGACTGTGATGCAGAAGATTCCATCCCTTCTGCTTCTCCTCCTGAGGATTTTTCTTTTGGAGAAACTTTGCATACCTTAAGGGAACACTTTCACTGGGCGAGTAAGGATTTCTCAGAATCTAAAAAGAAGCTTGGGGATTTCCTTCTTCCTCAGCATAGGCCTTTGGCTATACCTCCTGTTCTAGACATTGTTGTTGATTTCTCAGAATCCAGCATGGCTCCTGATTCCCTGCCTCCAGCTCCTAGTAAGCCAGATAGATATTACAGGGTCCATGACTCCCACAAATTCCTCTTTAAAAACCCTATTGCTGACCCTGAAACCATTTCTCAGGGTCCCAAGGGCGTTAAGGCTTCTACTGCTAAAAATCCTACCCCTTCTGATAGAGACTCCAGGGTGCTGGATAGATGGGGTAAGAAGGTTTACACGTCTGCAACCTTGGCAATCAGGGCTTTAAACTGTCAATTTCATATGCTTAAATATCAGCAGCATGTCATGGGCTTACTTAAACAGAAAATGATGTTGATTTCTGACTGTGTGGAAAATAGAGTTGCAGGATTTATTGCATTCAGCTGAACAAGTTGGAAAGCATACTTTGCAATGTGGTTTTTGATTCCTTGGAGGCCTCTTGCAGGGCCGCTGTAACTGGATCTGTGATAAGGCATGCTTGGCTCAAGGAGCAAAATCTACCTGATCGTGTTAAAGCAACATTGTTGGATGCTCCTTTACAACAGGACAGTCTATTTGGTAATAAGGCAGAAGAAGTTTTGAAAAAGATGGAAGATAAAGCTAAATCTATGCAAACTGTAAAAGATTTCCTACAAGTGCAGCCACCCAGGTTCAATAGGCACTGGCCTACTAAGAACTGGTCCTTTCCAGTACCCACCAGAGCCATTCAGGTCAAACCCAGACACTCCAAAGGCTCCAGGTTTCAGTCACAAAGAACTTCTAGAACAAAACAATGGGGATGCCTCCACCTCCAAATCTGGAAGTAACAAGGCACCTTCCTACGGTAAACAGTCTCAATGACTTTCCTCTGCAATCACCAAGCACTTATGTTTTGGCCGCCCCTTTGGGGGGAAAACATGCACAAAACTGGCAACTGATTACCCAAGACAAATGGATTTTAAATATAGTAACCCAGGGATACAGATTTAATTTCTACATGTTGCCAATCCCAAACGGATGGCCAGATCTGCCTCCAGATCACTTAGCAGATGCCGAGAAACAGGTCATGTCCCTCTTGAATATGGGGGCTATTCAACCAGTACCAGAAAAGGAAAAGGGACAAGGTTTATTCAAGACTTTTCCTGGTACCCAGAAAAGACAAATCATGGCGTCCATTTCTGGACTTATGCATTCTAAACACCAAAATTCAAGATGCTGACTCTATAACAGTTCCTGCCTCTGCTAGGCAAGGATGGCTGGCTGGTAACTCTAGACTTAAGAGGCTTATCTGCATATCCCAATCAGGGAATCTTGCAGAAGATTCCTCCGCTTCAAAGCAGGCTATTTGCATTACCAGTTCTCTGCACTGCCCTTTGGTTTATCTACTGCTCCCAGGGTCTTCACAAAGTGCCTGGCACCAGTAATTGCATTTTGCAGACAAAGAAGCATTCAAATTTATCCTTACCTGGACAATTGTCTAATTCAGGCAGAAAACAAGGACACTCTTCTAAAACATCTGACATTTGTGAAAAGGCTTCTAACTTGTCTAGAGTACACCATAAACGAAAAGAAATCACAACTGGTACCCTCTCAAAAAGTTACATTCCTGGGTGCAAGCTTGAATACAACTGCCCAGATGACTTGCCTTATGCCAGAAAAACAAATTCAGTTAATGACTTATTTCAAACAAGTGGCCACAAAAACCCAGCTATCTGCACGACAAATTCTGTAGGCCTTGGGGTTCATGGCTTCCTGCATTCTAATAAATTCATATGCAAGACTGCATATGAGGAAACATCAGTGGTACCTAAAAAGCTTATGGAGTCAACATTGTCACTGCCTGGTAACAATGATTCCTATCATTCCTTGCCCGCAACAAGAGTTCCTATGGTGGGCAGAGGCCTGTCACTAAAACAAGGGACTGTCATTCATTCCACCCTCTGCCACCCAAACCCTGACTAAAGACGCATCCGATTATACTGGGGGGCATCTGGCAGGGAGATGCATTCAGGGCCATTGGAGCCCAAATAAAATGCACCTATATATCAACCAGAAAGAGATGCTAGCTGTACAGAATACTCTGACAGTCTTCAAGGACTATCTTCATCCAGGACAACTACTGATAAAGACGGACAACACCACAGTCATGTGGCACCTAAACAAGCAGGGGGGTGCCCATTCCTACCCCCTTTGCAGACTAGCCATGGCTTTGTGGAACACGGCCTTGACTTAACAATACATCTACAAGCTCAATTCCTGCCAGGAAAGCAAAATACTCTGGCAGATGAACTAAGCAGAAATCTTATGGACCCACACGAATAGAAATTGGATCCACAAATCTTCAACATGTTGACACTCAAATGGGGGGGCCAGACATAGATCTTTTTGCCTCACCCCAAAACTATCAGTTGGACAAATTCTGCACAAGAATTAATCACAAAAAAGCTTAGAAAGTGGATGCTCTATCCTTCAGCTGGAAAAAACTATCAGTCTATGCCTTTCCCCTTCTGCCTCTGCTCTCCAAGGTCTTACTAAAAGTCCGACAAGAAAAAACAGAAATGATTCTGATTGCTCCAGACTGGCCTCGCCAACACTGGTACCCGCTCCTATGCAATATGTCACACCTTCCTCTGTGGTACCTGCCTCAGACACCTTATCTACTGTCACAGCAGAACTATCAAATTCTGCACACTCCTCTCCAAACTCTAAATCTTGCAGCATGGCTAATCAACTAATTTCACCAGTTACATCTCTCGGCAAACCTGTGATGGATGTCATTTTGGAGGCTAAAAGGCTTAGTACTAGAAAATCTTATGCTGATGAATGGAAAAGATTCTGTGCCTGGAACCAAGCACAAGGAATAAAGCACAGCAATGCCCAATATTCCTTAGATTCTGCAATTTCTAACTGAGATGCTTCACAAGGGCCTATCTTTCTCTTCCATAAGAATCCATGCTGCTGCCATTTCA
Organism: Protopterus annectens; assembly: GCF_019279795.1. NCBI lineage: Eukaryota > Metazoa > Chordata > Ceratodontiformes > Protopteridae > Protopterus > Protopterus annectens. Next base: position 224,235,667 of record NC_056739.1, read on the forward strand.
GCTCATTATAACAGAGCCGACCCTCTTTTCTCATCCCCTGCTAAAGCAGTATATCAGAGGGGCCAACATTTTAAGACCTCCCAGGAGAGCACAAACTCCTGCATGGGACCTCAATTCTGTGTTGGAAAAGCTCAACCTACCTCCTTTTGAGCCAGCTGCTACTGCAGACATAAACTTTCTCTCTTGGAAGACAGCTTTTCTTTTAGCAGTCACTTCAGCTGGAAGGATTTCAGAACTGCAGGCTCTCATGGCAGTGGAGTCTTTTATTATCTTTTACCCAGACAGAGTGGTGCTCAGGACCAATCCATCCTTTATGCCTAGAGTGGCATCTAGTGTGGCTCTTAATCAGACCATCTGCCAACTTTTTTCCCAAATCCACAGAACAAGGGTGAGTGGGTTCTGCATTCTTTGGATGTACACAGGCAATTAAGATTCTACTTAAACAGGACAAAATCTCTAAGAAAATCTGAGCAATTACTGGTGGCATTTGCTGCAGGGGCAGAGGGAAAGGCTATTTCAAAGCCGACTGTTTCAAAATGGATACGCCATTGTATTCATTTCTGCTACATGCACCATGGTAAACCTGTTCCGAAGGGGATCAGATCCCATTCCACCAGGGCTGAATCTACTTCTGCATCCTTTCTCAGAGGAGTTCCTACCAGAGACATTCTAGAAACTGCTACCCTGGAGCTCAGTTCATACGTTCACCAAGCATTACCATTTACCTCTCTTTTCTAAATCCAGAGCAGGTTTTGCCACTGCTGTCCTGCATGGCATTATAGCTGCTCCTAATGCTGTATAAATCCATCCTCCCAATCATAGCTTTGGGATTCTACCCAAATGGTAATGACTGCAACAGTGAAACACGAAGAGCATAGTACAGTTGTGTACACTTACCATAAAAGTAGATGTTCGAGTGTATTCACTGTTGCAGTCCTGGTTACCCGTCCGCCAGCCCCCTGTTTTTTTCTTTTACTATACCTCTTCTTTCTTGTACTATGCTGAAAAGCCTTTTTGGTGTATTTGCTTTTATTTGGAGGTATATTTGTTGTGTTCTAAATTACATGCATATATATTTATATATTGCTCCCCATGTTGGGGGCACCTGACATCTGGGGCAAGAAAAACTGATGAAATTGTCGTCTGCTGCATGTTTTATATCCCTGACGACCTGATGTCATGGAAGAAGGGACAGCAACTGACGCAGGACCCAAGACTTTGTTAATCAGGCCGACTGAGGGCAACCTGCCGGCAGATTACCCAAATGTAATGACTGCAACAGTGAATACACTCTAACATCTACATTTATGGTAAGTGTACACAACTATACTTTGGCTTCCCTTCAAAGCAGAAACCTGCCTAGCTAGGTTTTGTTCCAGAACCCCTTACAGGTCAAGTGAGGGAATAGATGCATTTTCACTGATGTACAGGTTCATTCTCAAGATTCAGAGAAACTCTTCAAAGGCCTTTGTGGCAACTCCCCGTATGCCCAGGCAACAATGGTTCTCCCTTAAGAAATTGGCCAAGGGTAATTGCTGCAGTCTTCTTCCCAGGTTGGATCCACTCACACAAGATTCGGGTTGTTTGATACATCCCAGTCTAAAACTACTAAAACTGACTGCTTGAATGATTAAAATCTGATACTTTTTTGCTCACCTATTTCATGAGGATGTGCAGCAGGTGCTAAATGAAGCAAGAAAACCAGCTGTTAGCAAGTCATATTAACAAGTGAAAAAAGATTTTCTAGTTGTTGCCTAGCAAATTACTATGGCCCTAATCGGGATTATGTACCACTGGATCTTCTCTCTTCCATCTGTTCCTCAATGGATGGGTATTCATCCCCTGATCTTGGATCAGTCTTCAGCCATTCAAGACTTTGGGTCCTAAGCTCATGATCTTCCCTTTAACCATAACCCCCCCCCCTGCAAAGCCCAGCATTACCTCAGGTCTCATTTGCTGCTCGTTTGAGACCGATGCAACTCTTCTTGCTCAGTAGTGGATTTAAGCTGTAAGAAACTTTTTTTTTCATTGTTGCTTCCTCTTTTATAGTATTTTAAGTGCCTTTTGGTTATTTAATGTCTCCACTATCAATGTACCCTCCCCTCCCCCCTTATTGTTACATTTTATGGATGTTTACATAAGACTTTATATATCCTTGTATTTCCGTGTGCCTTTTCACTGATGGTGGTCACGAGGAAGAATAAAGTTTACTGTTAAGGAATTTCTCCCTGACTCTATGGGAGAATTTTCCAAATCTCAACATTCCGAATGTGAAGTTGTCTTCATTCTCACTGATGGGTTTGGAGCAGATCCGCGGCTCCGACTCTGCCAAATGCTAAAGCTCGAGGTCTTCAACCAGCTCGTGTCCTACTCCCTATCCCATGGTGCACTGATGCTTCACCCGTATATCATTTGCCGCTGCAACAGATCAGGCATTTCACCAGCTCTGGCCATTGAATAGAAGCATTTTTCTCAAGTTTAATATTTTTTCTAAACATTTCATCTTTTAGATAGAGGTTAGTTTAACCAAGTTAGTTTAGTGGTTTCTTCATAGCCTCTGCTCGGTCCTCAAGGCTCTTTGATAAGGATATGGATCGGGTGGTGTTGAGGCTGCTGCAGACACCGGCACTAGATAAAATTGTCAGGGCCGACCCTTGGGGCTTCGGGCCCAACTGAGAACCCAGTCTGTTACTTCTGTTCCTTCTCTGACCAGATTCTAGGTTTTGGAGCCAGTGTGTTTGGAGCTGATGATTGTGGATCCGCTGGAGCCTACACCTGCTCCAGGCCTGTCTGTTCCGACTACTTTGACTTCCTTGGTGCTGACCATGGAGTCTAGGAGCTGTCACTCACCGGTTGGGTCTGGGGAGGATAGTTGAATCAACCTCTTGGTTCTGACTTGATTTCTTGGGGCTTCAGTTCGGCTGAACTCTCGTCCTACCTCAGGCTCGGACCCGCCCCTTCGGTGCCGGGGAGATCACCTGCTTCTTCGGATCCAGGGGTTTCTTCTTATTGGAGCCTGGGGACTTGATGCCTTGAGGAGAGTGTTATCTCCTCGGGCTTCCACATAATCAGAACTGGCAATCTCCTCCCCCAAAGCGCCTGTGTCTACCTCTGCATCACTGATCCCTCAAAAACGTAGAGATCCAGCACCTCAGGTCTCCCAATTGGGTGAGCCCTGCTCTTCCTAGACCTCACCAGAAGCTCCCACTAAAAAGTTTCCCAGGAAGAGACTTTGCAGGAGGAAGCATCTGGACTCTCCACAAGTATCCGTCACGTTAGATACTGACTTGGATGAATCAGAAGGGTCTCCACAGCCCCCCTCTGATGATATCTCGTTTGGAGATATTTTGGAAATCCTCAAACAGAGGTGTGGCTGGAAGCCCATTAACCCTGCTGATGATGAGTCAGTTCTCCTCAAGGCTTTCGGATCTCAACCCTCCACTTCTTGGGTGTCTCCTCCTTTTGATGAGCTGATGGAACTCATCTCTCGAAAGGCATGGGAGTCCCCGGATACCATGGAACCTGTCCCTCAGAGGTCTAGCATATGACTGCCCCCAGGACAAGGCTTTCCTAACCAAAGGAGTACCATTCGATGCTGTGGTGGTGGCGGCAGCCACCAAAAAGGAGTCTGAGACCTCTACATCTGTTCATCCTCCTAACCGGGATTCTAGGATTATGGACAGGTATGGTAAGTGCATGTTTAGTTCAGCAGCCTTTGCTCTTCGATCCCTGAACTATCTCACGTGCATTTTACTAGACTGCACAGAGATCTCCTTAAAGAGCTAGGATATACTCTACAGGGTGCTGTTGCTGTAGGAGTTTCAGATGAAGTAACTTCCAAGCTTACTACCCTAAATTCCCCTGTAAACTCTTCCATGTGTCTGATTTCGTACACAGCTGATGGAACGAGCAGGGCAACAGGTACAGGAATTGCTCTTAGGTGACATTCCTGTATGCGCTTATGTTCCTTTGTGGAGCCCTTTAAGTCATCCTTTGTGAACACCCCTTTCAATAGCTCCTCCCTGTTTGGACCCAAAGTGAAGGAAACTCTTACCAGGAGTGAGCAGGATGGGAAGACTGTCTGCTGGGGGAGTCCATTTTTCCACCCCTACAAGACCTTACCCCAACGGTCAGAAGGGGGAGGGGGATGTGGTTCCGTAAAACTCGAGGAGCTTTCTAGGACACTTGTGGTGAACCCCCATCTAGAGGCAGAGGAGGGGGTAATAATGGAAGATGCCCACCTGGCAGAGGGGTTCCGCAGAATCAGGGCGACAGAGATCAGTTCTTTGGGAAGCCCTATCAGCACTCCTGAAAGGAGGCCCGTCTGTCCATCTCTGGAGCCAGTCAGGGGACGCTTATCTCTGTACCCGGATGCCTGGCAAAACATAAAAGATCACTGAGTACAAAGCATAATATCCAGAGGATTCTCCATTCCCTTTGCCACCCCACCACCCTTTGTAAGAAAAATCCTGGACGTCCCACCCAGTCACAGGGAACAAGCAACCATAGAGATTCAAAGGTTGCTAGAAAAAAGTCATCCAACTGTTCCCTGCTGGCCAGAGAGGATAAGGAGCTTACTCGATGTTCTTTCTAGTTCCAAGGAAAACGGGGGACTGGAGACCCATTTTGGACCTCAGCAGACTAACCAAATCTGCAATAAAGACAGTTTCAGATGGTCATGCTACAGTCGATACTTCCCTTTCTCGGGAAAGACAATTGTATGTAGTCTAGATCTCCAGGATGTGTACCATCGCATCAAAATGGCCAGGCCATCCAGAGATCATCTGCGCTTTCAGCTGGGAGCCAGTCACTAACCGTTTCGAGCTCTGCCCTTTGGTCTCACTACACCCTCCCAGGTGTTCACCAAATGCCTGAGATTGGTAGCAGTGTATGTCAGGCTGCAAAGGTTCAGGGTGCTCCCATATCTGTACAACTGGTTCATTTCCACCTCTGCTAAGAATCTACTTATCCAAGAAAGAGACTTCTTACTTCAATTTTGATTCTGGTTATCATTGTAAACCCAGATAAATCCAAATTCCATCCTGCGCAAGTGATAAGAGTTCAAAGGAGTACACTTGGACACAATTTGTCAGACAGCAAAACAGGGCAGATTATTTACCCTTTGTAAGTCATACTCAGGTTCTTTCTTCCCAAAAAAACTTTGGCGAGAATGTTTTTTTCTTTGCTGGGTTTGATAGCAGCTTCCAAATTTGGCCCCACTCACTAGATACCATATGAGAATATTCCAGTGGACCCTAGCAACGCGCTGGTACTTGAGGTGCCAACCAGTGGCTTTCCAAGTACGCTGACCAGCATTTGCAGGACTCACATTTACTGGTGGAGAGAGTCCCCTTTGTAATGTAAGGTTGGCCATTTGTTTTTCCTCAACCCAAAGCCACTATGGCCATAGATGCTTCTCAGGGGCACAACAGAAGAAAGTCCAAGGCATGTGGTCCCCAGCTGAGGCCAGTCTCCATTTCAGTAGTGTAGAGATGAGGGCAGCGTAGCATATCAGGCCTTCCAGGACTCCCTCCCTGAATGATTGATATCTATCTAAACAGAACAACATTTTGGTCCTCTGGTACGTCAACAAGCCAGGGGGAACCTGTTCTTATTTGTTATGCAGAGAAGCCATGAGATTTTGACAATGGGGGATTTCTCCCATTCACTTTCTTTTAGTAATGTACATTCTAGTGAAGTTGATATTCTGTGGGACAGCTTGTGACAACTTGAGCAGATCTAGCCTACTGTCTCACAACTAGTTCCCTTAATTAAAAGGTGGCAGAACAGAATCTACCACTGGGACCAACTGAACTAGACCTTTTTCCTTCTCACAGCACAAAATGCAGCAAGTTCTTAGCCCTGATCTCCCCAGAGGGGGATCACCGATTGATTGACATTTTCAGAAAGCATTAGAGAGGAAGGTCAGTCATGGTGATCCTCATTACCTCATTTTAGCCTCAACAGGTATGGTTCCCCTATCTGTGGCCTCATCTTAAACACCCTCCATAGATCCCAACCTGGATATCATATGTTCTTCGTGCATCACTGTTGCAGTCATTACATTTGGGTAATCTGCTGGCAGGTTGCCCTCAGTCAGCCTGATTAACAAAGTCTTGGGTCCTGCGTCTGTTGCTGTCCCTTTTTCCATGACGTCAGGTCGTCAGGGGTATAAAACATGCAGCCGACGCCATTACATCAGTCTTTCTTGCCACACGGTGCCCGAAGTAGAAGCAGTTCGCAAGTGCCAGTCGGCCGACTCCTGAAATTTTCGTTTTCGAGTTTCAGAACTGAAGTCTTCAACTAAAAAGCTAAGTACCCCATTGGGGAAACATTTTCTTGCTCCTTACCAATGTCAATAAAAGTTAATAATTGCATTACTTGTGGGAAGCAAATACCTCGTAAGGATTTTCATTTGTACTGTATTCCTTGCCTAGGCCCTGACCACAACATACCTTACTGTCGGTTTTGTGCTAAATTTAATCAACACACTATTAAATGTCAGTATATTTTTGCCTCTAAACATTTTGGCTCTCGCTTTAATTATCCAGAAATGTCATCGGTTAGCAATCCGACTACCGGAATACCTAAAAAACGCAAAGAAAGAGACAGAGACAAGCCGTCGAGGTCCAAACTGACTATGCTTCTCCTAAGCCAGTCGCCAGTTCGCGGTACTCAGTGAGGCGCTTTCGCAGCCCCTGATACCTGCTACTTCTGATTCGCAGGCCTCTACTGAGACCCATTCAGAGTCCGGTATGCTGCGAGATGCTTCAGTTGTGGAACCTGCGGATGTCTCTACCTTATATGGGTCTGGAGCCGCTGTGCAGGCGCACCGGCTTGTGAGGGTGTTTTCAGGCCTACAGATTTTTATATTAGACCGACGCCATCTTCAAAACTAAGGGCACAGTCTAAATCTGTCTAAAAAAATGACGCCTGGGCCACATGTGTAGGCCCCTATGCCTAAAAAAACAATTGATCAAAATGGCTGAAGATTTAATTACTCTGATCAGGGGTAGCCAAACACCCCCCCCCCCTTCTAAGAGGCATAGGCAAGACTGATTATGAATCTTCTGAACAGGGTTCTATTTCTCTTTACTCTTCTATTGAACAGGATTTGTGTATACCTACTTATGAGGACTCTGATGCAGAAGATTCCATTTCTTCTGCTTCTCAACCCTGAGGATTTTTTTTTTGGGGAAACTTTACATACCTTAAGGGAACATTTCCTCTGGGAAAGTCAGGATTTCTCCGAATCTAAAAAGAGACTTGGGGATTTTCTTCTTCTTCCTCAGCATAGGCCTTTGGCTATACATCCTGTTCTAGACATTGTTGATTGTTTTTTCAGAATCTAGTATGGCTCCTGATTCTCTGCCTCTGGGTCCTTGTAAGCCAGACAGATACTACAGGGTTCTTGACTCCCACAAATTCTTTTTAAAAAATCCTATTGCAGAACCTGAAACCATTTCTCAGGGTCCCAAGGGCATTAAGGCCTCTACTGCTAAAAGTCCTAACCCTTCTGATAGAGATTCCAGGGCGCTGGATAGATGGAGTAAGAAGGTTTACACTTCTGCAACCTTAGCAATCAGGGCTTTAAACTGTCAATTTCATATGCTTAAATATCAACAGCATATCATGGAACTGCTTAAACAGAAAATTATGTTAATTTCTGACTGTGTGGAAAGTACGGATTTACAGGATTTATTGCAGTCAGCTGAACAAGTTGGAAAACATACTTTGCAATGTGGTTTTGATTCTTTTGAGGCCTCTTGCAGGGCTGCTGTAACTGTGTGTGTGCGCTAAGGCGGCATGCTTGACTCAGAGCAAAGTCTGCCTGATCATGTTAAAGCAAAGTTGTTGGATGCTCCTTTGCAACAGGACCGTCTCTTTGGTAATAAGGCTAAAGAAGTTGTAAAAAAGATGGAAGATGAAGCTAAATCTATGCAAATTGTGAAAGATTTTGTACAAGTGCAACCTCCAAGATTTAGTAGGCACTGACCTACTAAGAACTGGTCATTTCCATTTCCTTCGGGAGCCACTCACGTCAAACCCAGACATTCCAAAGGTTCCAGGTTTCAGTCACAAGGGACTTTTAGAACAAAACAATGGGGTGCCTCCTCTTCCAAATCTGGAAACAACAAGGCACCTCCCTATGTTAAACAGTCTCAATGATTTCCCTTTACACTTACCAAGCACTTACCTTTTAGCCGCCCCTTTGGGGGGAAAACTGGCACTTCATGCAAGAAACTGGCAGCTTGTAACCCAGGGCAAATGGGTTTTAAGTATAGTATCCCAGGGTACAGGTTTCATTTCCACACGTTGCCACTCCCAAACGGATGGCCAGACCTGCCCCCAAATGAGTGGGCAGAGGCCCAGAAACAAGTACTGTCCCTCATGAACATGGGGGCTTTTCAGCCAGTACCAGAAGAGGAAAATGGACAAGGTTTCTATTCAAGACTTTTCCTGGTACCCAGAAAAGACCAATCATGGCGTCCAATTCTGGACTTATCTACTGTAAACACACTTCTGGACATTCCAAAATTTAAGATGCTGACTCTTCAGCAGTTCTTATGCTAGGCAAAGATGCTTGGTTGGTAACTCTAGACTTAAGAGGCTTACCTGCATATCCCAATCAGGGAATCTTGCAGAAGATACCTCCGCTTCAAAGCAGGCTACTTGTATTACCAGTTCTCTGCACTGCCCTTTGGCTTATCTACTCTGCCCAGGGTCTTCACAAAGTGCTTGGCTCCAGTAATTGTATTTTGCAGACACAGAAATATTCAAATATATCCATACCTTGACGATTGTCTAATTCAGGCAGAAAACAGGGACATTCTTCTAAAACATTTGGCGTTTGTAAAAGGGTTTATAACTTGTCCTATTTGCCAGGTGTTTGTACCAAAGACCCTCCACAGCTGCTTGCATGCGTTAAACCTTTATCAAGAAAGTCAACACCTTAAGCAGATCACTTTAGGGATGGGAAGGCTCCTTAGATGTTCCTTAGGAACCGCCAAAAAAGGCCAAGACCCTACAACCTTCAACCGCTGAGCCTCTTCCAGCCAGTCCTCAGCCTGTGGCCGACTGGCCTGGTAGAAGGATCCGGATCTGCCATATTGGATAGAGCGGGTACCTATGCAGATACTGCATAATCCCTTGCTGAGAGCACGTCCGCTGAGGCTATTACGCTGTCTGCTTCTGACGCCTGGGGGGGGCAGCATTTTCCAAAGGGCTGCCTGATCCCTCCTATCCTTTAAAGTCCCCGGACCTCAACAGATGCCAGCTAGGCCTCTTAAAGGAAAAGACTAAGCATATTTCTCCTTCTCCTGAAAGCATGGCTGATTGGCAGGCTTTTAGTCAAAGCCTTTTTAGTGTTTTCATGGCCTTGAGGCCTACCTCCACTGTGGGTGCTCCCACATTCCCTCCACTCCTGAGCCCTAGACCTCGGACCACACCACTAGGGAAGGGGGAGGATTCCTCAGAGGATTGCTATCTTATATTTAAGAAATTTCATCTCCTTTGTGGTATTGCTCCCCAGAAAAAGATTCTGTGGACCCTAACTCCCCAGCTGAAGAATTAACTTTTGGAGAAACTATTTCCACAATGATGGAACACTTTAAATAGAAATCCTCAGAGAAGATGGAGGTCCAGAAAAGATGCTACGACCTTATCCAGATGGAAACCCCAAGCCCATCTGCTGTTCCACCCATCCTTCATGCCTTTTTAGATGCCTTCTCCTCAGCATCTCTTAACCCAGACTCCCCATCCCCCTGCACCGTGCAGACCAGACAGACATTACTAGGTGACTGACACCACTAAGCACCTGCTTGTGTCCACCTGCTGACCCAGCCACTATATTTATATCTACGGACAAGGCCTCTTAGCTCTTGCCCACTACCACTATCCTCCTTGCTGACAAAGACAAAATGGTGGAACGCCTGGGTAATAAGATCTATGCTTCTGCTTACCTTGTCCTTCAGAGTTACAAACTGTCAAACTCATATGGCCAAGTATACCTTATCCCTGCTAGAATCTGACTGCAGACACCTGGCAGCTACTCTAGACTGCCCTGTCAAAGCATCTCTGACCTCGCTCCTGGCTCTCTTTTCCCAGGTCACCAGACATTCTCTAAAGTGCAGTTATGATGCTGCTGAATCCTCATCCAGGTCAGCAGCATCAGATTCTGCCTTATGTACTTGGCTTCGCCTACAGCCCCTGCCTGATGACTTCAGGGCAAAGCTTACGGATGCTCCCCTGGACAGTACTGCATTGTTTGGCTCCACGGTAGCTGACCTTTTCAAGTCACTTCAACAAAAATGAAAGAAACGCAGGACCTGAAACATTTGCTAGTTTCTCCCATACCTATGTTCGAAAGAAACTATCCTGCAAAAACCAGGTTTATCAGGAAGCATTCTTGTCCTGATGCTCCTTCCAGGTCTACAAAGCCTACAAGAAAACAAACTCCTACAGCTAGAGCACCTTCCTCTTCTAGCCATAGACTACTCTTTCCATACATTGTCTTCCTCAGCTGCAGTATACGCTCAGACCTCATGGTAGCATACCTACCACCCTCCAAGTGAGCTCCTTGACAGAATATTTTCTTCTTGTCCTTCACTCCACAGAGTTGACAGCAAGGCATTACCTCAGATTGTTGGGGTTCATAGGTTCATAGGTAGGTACTAGGCCATCTGCCCAAGGGCCTACATAAGCCTAGCCAACAAGGTTCCCTGGCTTATGCCACCCAAGAAAGTTATTTTCCTGTGCGACTGTCAAGCATAGGACACAGGAGTGATCCTCTGGGTGTATTTCCTATTTCCCATCCACTCATCAAGATTTTTCTTGAAGAGTGCTAATGAAGAACTTTGCTTGACATAGATGGATAGCCTGTTCCAGAGTATGGGAAGTCTCTCGGACAGGAATCTATCCCTTCAGCTTGTCCTGTTTATTGTGTTGACAAGGTTTAGTTCTTAGAGCATGTAGCTTGGAGGGATTGGGATTTCTTTAGGTGCAGCATGTCCAACAGATCTGGGTTTGCCATAGTTGCATATGTTGGGCAGAGATCACCTCGGAGTAGGTGATATGCTACGGAGTAAACCTGAGTTTTTTGAGGCGGTCAGTGTAGGGCATTTTTTGAGGCCAGTAATCCTCTTTGTGAGGTATTTCTGTGGCTTTTCCAGCTTCTGCAGATGTCTTGTGAGGTACTTTCCAAAATGGGCATTGTACTCTATCTATAATGGGTCTGAGTGTTGAGTAGAGGGAAACAATGACCTCTCTTTTCCCTGGATGAGAACCCTTTTATGATGAGGTGTGCCACGTAAAAGGACTTTTGATTACTGTGGCGATGTGACTATCAAAAGAGAGAGTACTGCCCACCTGGGTTCCAAGGTCTCATCACACATTCAGTGTTAAGTAGATTACTGCCTATGTGGTAGTTCATGGGTACAGAGTTTTTTACCAAAGGGTATAACACTGCACTTTTTGGCTTTTAGCTTGAGGCCATGGCTCTGACAACAGGCATCTGTCTCAGCGAGGCCCTTCTGTAGGATGTCCACATCATTTGGGGACTTGACTGCAAATTAGGAGCCATAGTCATCTGCGAACTTCATTAGCCAGAGGCCTTCTGTGTTAGCCTGTACTTCAGAGAAGTAGATACCAAACAGGAGAGGTCCCAGGACGGAACCCTGTGGTACTCCACTTGTCACTGCTTTGAAGTCAGATTTGGAGTCTGCAACTTTTGCAGTGTGGGTTATGTCAGTGAGCCAGTTGGCAACCCATCTTGTGACTTGGGGATTTATACCTAGTTTAGTGAGTTTAGCTATAATTCCAGAATGGGGGATGGTGTCGAAAGCCTTGCCGAGGTCAAGGTAAGCTGTGTGAACCACCTTACCCTCATCTACGGCTTTGGTGACAGCCTCAAAGAAGCCGATCAGGTTCAGGGGCATGATCTGCCTTTTACAAACCCAAACTGGGTGGGATCCAGAGTTTGGAGGTTACCAATGTCTTTGTTTGAGTTCCATGATGATACGTTCCATGGCCTTGCAGACCGGGCTCATCAGGCTAATAGGTCCCTAGTTCCCGGGATCAGTAGTGGCTCCCCCTTTGTGGAGTGGGATAACTGTTGCTGTGCACCATTCATAAGTTTATAGGTTGGTACTGGGCTATCTGCCGGAAGGCATATATTAGCCCAGCCACGTTGTGCGGTATTCACCGCCCCTTTAGTAGTTCCCTAGATCCTTGTACTAGCAGCTAGTACCCTTGGCCCCCATCTAGTAGTACTGTTGGTGTGATCCCCGGTGTGAACTTTGTTACCCATCCACTCATCAAGGTTCCCCTTGAAGAGTGATAGTGAGGGGCTTTGTCTTATGTAGATCGGGACCCTGTTCCATAGTAAGGGAAGTCTCTGCGAAGGGAATCTATCCCTCCAGCATGTTCTATTCATTGTAGTGTTGAGGTTTATATCCCTAGAGCGTGTAGCTCGAGTAGATTTGGTTTTGCTAAGATGGAGCATGTTCAACAATTCTGGGTTGGACATGGCTCTGTACGTTAGACAGAGATCGCCTCTGAGAAAGTGGTATGCAACAGAGAACAGTCTTAGCTTTTTCAATCGTGCTGCATAGGACAACTGTTTGAGGCCAGTAATCCTCTTGCTTGGGTACCTCTGTGGTCTCTCCAGCTGCTGGAGATGTCTAGCCAGGTACATTCCAATTGGTGCATTGTACTCATTAATGGGTCTGATGAGGGAAGAGTAGAGGGGGCACCATTACATCCTTAGATTTTGATGCAAACCCTTTTGTGATCAGATGGGTCACATAGAAGGATTTTCTAACCACTTTGGCAACATGGTTTTCAAAGGAAAGCTGACTATCTACTTGGGTCCCTAGATCCCTTATTTCTTTTTCAGATTTCAGGGGATTACCTCCTATGTTGTAGTTTGTGGGTACTCTGTTTTTTCCAAAGGGGATTATTACGCATTTTTTTGCATTTAACTTGAGACCATGGCTTTGACACCATGCATCAGTCTCATTTAGGCCCTTCTGGAGGATCTCCATGTCGCCCGGAGACACTATTATACCGTTCAGTTTGCAGTCATCCGCAAAGTCAGCCACAGCCCTTCCGTGCTTGCCTGTACTTCTGAGAAGTATATGCCAAACAGGAGGGGCCCCAGGACAGAGCTCTGAGGCACATCACTCGTTACTGGTCTGGATTTGGACATAGATCCCGCTTCTTACTTTATGGGATCTGTCTGAGAGCCAGTTTGCGATCCATCTTGTGATGTAAGGGTTTATGCCCAGGTTGGTGAGCTTATCAATAATACCTGAATGGGGAATGGTGTCAAATTCAGTGGGCGCAAAGCCTGATGCTAGGCTGCTATTGAACATGGTGCTTAAGTGGGGAGCCAGTTTGATGTCCTTCAAGGATGCATCTGCAGTCATAACATATGGGTTGTCCTGCCTCAGGCAGCCCTTCGGTCGGCCGGATTCCAAAGTCTGGGTCTGGCCTCGGCTGATGTCGCACTTTCCCCGACGTCAGAGCTTCTGGGGTATAAAGGCATCAGCCGAGGGCTTTTTCCTTAGTCTTTCTTGCCGCGCGGTGCCCGAAGCAGAAGCTGTTCACAAGTGCTGGTCGGTCAGATCCAGAGATTTCAGCTACCGAAGACTTCGAAAAAAGCTAAGTACCCCGTTGGGGACTCTCTCTTGCCTCAGCCGATGTCAGACAAAGTAAATAATTGTTTAACTTGTGGGAAACAAATACCTCATAAGGATTTCCATTCTTACTGCCTTCCTTGCTTAGGCCCAGACCACGACGTATCAGCTTGTTTAGCCTGTGCCTCCTTCAACCGACGGACTCTTAGACGTCGGTCGGAGTTTGCAGAAGAGTTTTTTGGATCCGCTTTTGCATATAAAATGCCGTCGGAGACTCCGACTACTCATATGGCCAAAAACGCAAGGAAAAGGACCGACACTCACTGCCCGCGGTTTCGGCTGAAACCACGGTTAGGCCTACCGCGAGTGTCTCGGTTTCGGCTGAAACAGAGTCCTCGGTTTTTACTTCTACCGAAATCATACCTCTGACAACCGAGGCCAGAGAGGCCCCGGCTGAGTCTGCTTCAGAACTCCCTACAGAAGCTAGCGTATAAGAATTGTCCGACACCATTCCATTGGACATTTCTACACCTGCACGTGGGGCAGCTAGGCCCCCTGCTTCTATGTCTATTAAGGCCTTCTCCAGGGCTAAAGCTGCCAAAATTGCAAAAGCTTTGCCTGCCAAATCTACTTCTCAGAGACCTTCCTCAAGTTCACAGATTCTCAGTCTTGCTGAGGACCTTATATCTTTGATTAGGGGTTCCCAACCTCACCCAGACAGGGCCTCCCACCCTCCTCCTGACAAAAGGCCTAGGACTGAACCCTCTGAACCTCTCTCCTCTGATTACTCCTCGGATGGATCTGATTTATCAGACCATCAGGAAGGGGCCTATTCGCCTTATGAGGATTCAGATGCAGAAGACTCTATCCCTTCTGCCTCCCCTCCTGAAGAATTTTCCTTTGGGGAGACTTTGCACTCAATGAGGGAACACTTTCAATGGCAGGGTCAGGATTTTTCTGATTCTAGAAAAAGATTAAGGACATTTTTACATTTGCCCCAGCATAGGCCCTTAGCCATACCACCTGTGCTAACTGTAGTTGATGATGCTTATAATGGTGTCAGTTCTGCCCCTGATTCCCTTCCCCCGGCCCCTGCCAAACCTGACAGATATTACAGGGTCCCGGATTCTCATTTCCACTTGTATAAAGCCCATGCTGCAGACCCAGAAACTATTTCTCAGGGCCCAAAAGGTGTTGCAGCTGCCACTGCCAAAAAACCCCTACCCTCTGAAAGAGAGTCAAGAGCATTAGAGAGATGGGGTAAAAAGGTTTATACATCTGCTACTCTTTCTGCCAGGGCATTAAACTGTCAATTCCATATGATACAGTACCAAGAATATTTGTTAGATTAGCTGAATAAAAAGCTTTCTTCTCCTGAACCTTTAGACCGTAAGTCCCTTCAGGATTTGGTACACAGCTCTCAGCAGGTCAGTAATCATTTCTTAAAATGTGGCTATGATGCACTGGAGGCTTCATTTAGATCAGCTATGACTGGGGCCGTAATTCGGAGGCATGCCTGGCTAAAAGAACAATCCTTGCCAGACCATGTCAAGGCTAAACTCCTAGATGCTCCAATGGAGAAACAAAGTTTATTTGGCTCCCCTGCACAGGAGATTCTAAAGAAAGTGGAAGAAAAAGCAAAATCTGTGCAAACAGTAAAGGATTTTCTGCAGGTTCAACCTCCGAGGTTCAGCAGAAACTGGCCTTCAAAGAATTGGTCCTTTCCAGACACCTCCAGAGCACAGAGGGGCAGGAATAGACGCCCAAGAGGCAGAGGTCAATCAAAGGGTGCCTACAGGGGTCGTCAGTGGCAGCCTGCCAACCAGAGGAGTAGTGCCACAGCTGCAACTACAACCACTTCCACAGGACAGACACAGTGACTTGATTCTGATTCCGCCTACCAGGGAACAACTGGAAGCACCCTTGGGCGGAAAGCTGGCTTTATTCTCAAGAAACTGGCATTGCATTACAAAAGACACATGGACATTGCAAACAATAGACAAAAGGATACAGGTTTCACTTCCACACTTTACCAAAAAGGAGTGGAATGCCAAACCTTCCACCAAACCAGAAGCCAGAGGCTTTAAGACAAATCAACAATTTACTTCAGATGAAAGCAATAGAAAGGGTACCATCTATGGAACAAGGCCAAGGATTTTACTCCAGACTATTCCTTGTACCAAGAAAAGAAAACCAATGGAGGCCTATTCTCGACTTGTCCGCACTAAACACATATCTCATTGTGCCAAAATTCAAAATGCTGACCCTACAGCAACTTCTTCCCATGTTGGGCAAGGAGTCTTGGCTGGTGACTCTAGATCTCAAGGAGGCATACCTGCACGTCCCTATCCGACCAGATTGCAGAAGACACCTCAGATTTCTTGCAGGATCAGAGCATTATCAATTCTCAGCATTGCCCTTTGGCTTATCTACTGCGCCCAGAGTATTCACGAAATGCCTGGCATCAGTAATTGCACATTGCAGGCTTCAGGGAATTCAAATCTACCCATACCTGGATGACTGCCTAATACAAGCGGACAACAAGACAAAACTAATAAAGGATTTGGCCTATGTCATACACCTGTTACAGGCCTTGGGATACACAGTCAACATCCAGAAGTCAAGACTAGTGCCATCCCAAAGGATAACCTTTTTGGGTGCGGATCTGGACACAGTAACTCAGATGGCTTTTCTCACAGAAGAAAAACAAAAGCAACTCCCAGATTACTTCATGGCTTTGACAAGACAAGCTCAGCTTACTGCAAGGAAAGTCCTGCAGGCCCTGGGTTACATGGCATCCTGCATAATCTTGATCCCGCATGCCAGGCTGCATATGAGGAAATTACAATGGTACCTAAGGAATCTATGGTCTCAACACAGGCACAGTCTAGAAACCATGATACCAATCATTCCATGCCTGAAAAGGAATTCCTGTGGTGTGCTCAGGCCTGCCAGTCCAACAGAGGGTTGCCTTTCAACAAACCACAACCAAGGCAGACCATCACCACGGACGCCTCAGACCTAGGCTGGGGAGCACACATGGAGGACAAATGTATCCAAGGCCTATGGTCTCAAGACCAGCTAAACTTGCACATAAACCTGAAGGAGATGCTGGCAGTGAAGCATGCAATCGAGGCATTCAAATCATTCCTCCAGCAAGGACATCTCCTGATAAGGACAGACAACACCACGGTCATGTGGTACATAAACAAACAGGGAGGCACGCATTCCTACCCTCTATGCCGGATGGCAATGGATCTGTGGAACCTAGGCCTGAATCTCAACATCCAGCTGCAGGCAAAATTCGTACCAGGAAAAGAGAATTCACTAGCAGACAGCTTAAGCAGAACTACCACGGATGCTCACGAATGGATGCTGCATCCAGACATCTTCAAACTCATAACAAATAAATGGGGAATGCCAGAGATAGACCTGTTCGCCTCCCCACTCAACCACCAACTGAAGAAATTCTGCTCAAGGATATACCACCCTCAAGCATGGAGGGTGGACTCTCTCTCTTTCAGCTGGAATGCCCTAACAGTGTATACATTTCCACCTCTCCCATTGATGTACAAAGTTCTACTGAAGATCAGGGAGGAACAGCCAAAGGTGATACTAATAGCTCCAGACTGGCCAAGGCAGCACTGGTATCCGCTATTGAGAAGCATGTCTCGGGCGAACTCATGGCCTCTACCCCTATGGCCTCTTCTTCTAACGCAGAACAACTTCAAGACCCTGCATCCAAACTTGAAAACACTGCAGCTAACTGCCTGGAAAATTGCTTAAAACAAAACCAAACTGTCTTATCTCAGAGGGTCAAGGACATTATCCTGGAGGCTCGCAGACCCTCCACAAGGAAGACATACTCAGCTAAATGGAAGAGATTCCTCATTTGGAGCACATCAAAGGATACAGATGTCTCAGTGGCAAACCTAGCACACATCCTAGAATACTTAGAATTGTTCCACAATGGCCTGTCCTATTCTTCCATTAAGATTCATGCTTCAGCAATTCCAGCAGAGTACAATATGGATCCGCCTATCTTTTCTCACCCTCTCCTCAGACAATTTTTAAGAGGGATCAAAAATGTAAAACCTCCAAGGTGACCCCCTCTGCCTGCATGGGATCTCAATTTTGTGCTGGAAAAATTGACACTACCCCCTTTTGAACCAGCAGCATCAGCAGACTTACAGTTCTTATCTTGGAAAACTGCTTTCCTTCTGGCAATCACTTCAGCAAGAAGAGTATCCGAGTTACAGGCATTAATGGCAGTGCAGCCTTTCCTTACCTTTCACCAGGATAGAGTGTCTCTGAGAACCAATCCTACTTTCATGCCAAAGGTGGTATCCAGGGTATCCCTGAACCAAGCTATTCATTTGCCTACATTCTTCCCTAACCCACAGAACAAGGGGGAAAAACTATTGCACACCTTGGATGTACACAGACAACTACTCTACTATCTGGACAGAACTAAAACCAGCAGAAAAACTGACCAACTTTTTGTAGCATATGCAACTGGAGTGCAAGGTAAAGCAATTTCCAAACAGACAATTTCAAAATGGATAGGAAATTGCATTCGTTTTTGCTACTCTTTTCATGGAAAGACAGCTCCTGAAAATATCAGGCCTCATTCCACAAGAGCCACAGCCACCACTACAGCTTTCCTACGAGGGGTGGCTACCAAGGACATTTTAGAAGCTGCTACTTGGAGCTCCGTGCATACATTTGCCAAGCATTACAATGTACCTTTATACTCCAGATCCCGAGCAGGTTTTGCAACTGCAGTTTTACAGGGGATCTTAACTACACCATCCTTATCTTAGTACCTCCTCCCCCAGTTTGGCTATGGTATTCTACCCATATGTTATGACTGCAGATGCATCCTTGAAGGACATAGTACAGTTTTGTACCTACCATAAATGTAGATGTCCTAAAGGTATGCATCTGCAGTCAGGATTACCCACCCTCCTTCCCCTCTGTGGTATTCCTAGGGTGCTTACCCCTCTTTCAGCTAGCTGGGGGAATCTATTATGGTGTATTTGTTTGTATGTATATATATATTGTTTGCTACTATTTGGAATTTCCAACATTTATCCAAATTTGGCCTTCCTAGAGGGCACCTGGCATCTGGGGCAAGAAACACTGAGGAAAATGGCGTCGCCTGATGCCTTTATACCCCAGACGTTCTGACGTCGGGGAAAGTGCGACATCAGCCGAGGCCAGACCCAGACTTTGGAATCCGGCCGACCAAAGGGCTGCCTAAGGCAGGACAACCCATATGTTATGACTGCAGATGCATACCTATCGGACATCTACATTTATGGTAGGTACAAAACTGTACTTTCTGAAGTTCGTGTAAAACTCCGCCTGGGATGTTGTCCGGTCCCATGGATGCTGTGTTTTTGGCTTTAGAGAGTGCAGCTTTTACCTGCGTAGTTTTGATTACAGAGACTCTGCATTCTTCCTGTATAGATATGGTCCCTTTGAGGGGGGGGGTAAAGTTAGCACTGAACCTATCTGCCAGGATGTTGGCAAAAATCAGCTGGTTCTGTAATTTTCATGCCTTTGTGCTGTAACTCAGAGCAGATCTAGGTGTTGCCATCGAGATTCTTGACATATCTATAGAATGCTTCGTGGTTGTCCTTAGAATTAGTGGCGATTTTGTTTTCATAGCTAGCTTTGGAGGATCTTATAAGGGATCTCAGCTTCTTACTAAAGCTGACCAAGGGAGCTCCTCCACTCATGGGATTTTACTCTCTTTTGCAACAGTTTCTTCCTTCTGTAGTACAGTTTGTTTATGGCACCAGGCCACCAGATTGGCTTCCTTTTTTTGGAGGATAGCTTCTTGGTTCTATTTGGGATAGCACGATCCATGCACTCGTGTAAGTGCTTATAGAGTGCATTTGTGTAGGATTCAGCAGTTGTAGCTGTATTGTCCATCTGCATGGGTGTCATGAAGTCCACCACCTCTGTCTTAAGAAGCATGAAGTTGACTTTGGAGTAATGTTTTACGTGGTTTCCTTAATGGGGGTTGGGGGCAGGATGTGGATATCAAGGGTGATTAGCTTATGGTTGGATCAGACTAACGAGGAGTTGACTTCAGGTGTGGAACATTGGTCACTCATGTTGGTAATGACTAGATGTCCTTCATGGATGCATCTGCAGTCATAACAAGTGGGTTGTCCTGTCGTCAGGCAGCCCTGCAGTCGGCCGGATTCCAAAGTCCGGTCCGCTTCGCTGATGTCGCACTCCACCCGACGCCATCTCTGTTGGTCTTCGGTATAAAAGCATCAGCCGACGCCATTTTCCTTAGTCTTTCTTGCCGCGGCTCAAGCAGAAGCTGTTCGCAAGTGCCGGTCGGTCGGATCCAGAGATTACTTCTACCGAATACTACTTCGAAGACTTCTAAAGCTAGCAGACATATTAAGCAGAACCACTTCGGATGCCCACGAATGGAAGCTGCACCCGGACATCTTCAAGACCATCTCGAAGAAATGGGGAATGCCACAGATAGACCTATTCGCATCACCTCTCAATCACCAGCTCAAAAAATTCTGCACAAGGACATTCCACCCACTAGCATGGAAAGTGGACTCACTCTCCTTCAACTGGAAAGGCCTAACAGCATATGCATTCCCACCTCTTCCTTTGATACACAAGGTACTACTA
Source organism: Protopterus annectens (assembly GCF_019279795.1). Taxonomy (NCBI): domain Eukaryota; kingdom Metazoa; phylum Chordata; order Ceratodontiformes; family Protopteridae; genus Protopterus; species Protopterus annectens. The sequence continues at coordinate 224,255,973 of NC_056739.1, forward strand.
AAAATCAAGGAAGAACGTCCAAGGATAATCCTGATAGCTCCAAACTGGCCAAGACAACACTGGTACCCACTACTGAAGAGCATGTCTGCGAACAATATGTGGCCAATACCCCTGATGCCTTTGATGTTAACTCAGAACAACTACAGCATCATACATCCAAACCTAAAAACGCTGCAACTGACTGCATGGAACATCACATAGCAGCAGCTAATCCAGAACTTTCCCAAAGAGTTAAAGACATTATTCTTGAAGCACGCAGACCTTCAACAAGAAGGAACTATGCTGGAAAATGGAAAAGGTTTGTCATTTGGAGTACGGAAAGAGGAAAAGATGTGTCAAACATAAATATGCCTAACATTCTGGAGTATCTGGCCGAACTTCTTCATTCAGGCCTGTCCTACTCCTCCATCAAGATACATGCTTCAGCTATTTCAGCAGAATACAGCTTTGATCCACCTGTTTTTTCGCACCCTTTGCTCAGGCAGTTCCTCAGAGGAATCAAGAATGTAAAACCTCCAAGGAAACCACCATTACCAGCTTGGGATTTAAACTTTGTGCTAGAAAAGTTGACACTATCACCCTTTGAACCAGCAGCAACAGCAGACCTACAACACCTGTCATGGAAAACTGCTTTCCTACTGGCAATTACTTCAGCAAGGAGGGTTTCAGAACTACAGGCCTTAATGGCAGTGCAACCCTTCCTAATCTTCCACCAAGATAGAGTGTCCATGAGGACTAATCCTACATTTATGCCCAAGGTGGTATCCAGAGTGTCTTTAAACCAGGCAATCCACCTACCTACCTTTTTTCCCAACCCACAAAACAGAGGGAAAGAATACTGCATACCTTGGATGTACATAGACAGCTACGCTACTACTTGGACAGAACAAAAATAGCAGAAAGACTGACCAACTTTTTGTAGCCTATGCAACAGGAAGGCAAGGAAAAGCTATTTCCAAACAGACAATCTCCAAATGGATAGGAAATTGCATACGATACTGTTACTCCTTCCATGGAAAACCAATTCCACAGAACATAAGACCTCATTCTACAAGGGCAACAGCCACTACCACAGCCTTCTTACGAGGAGTGGCAACCAAAGACATTATTGAGGCGGCTACTTGGACCTCCGTGCATACATTTGCCAAGCATTATAATTTGCCTCTATATTCCAGATCCCGAGCAGGGTTTGCCACTGCTGTACTGCAAGGGATCCTAAACACACCATAATCTACTTTTATCCTCCTCCCTAGTTGGCTATGGTATTCTACCCATTGTTATGACTGCAGATGCATCCATGAAGGACATAGTACAGTTTTGTACCTACCATAAATGTAGATGTCCGAACTGGATAGCATCTGCAGTCAGGATTACCCTCCCTCCTTCCCTCTGTGGTACTCCTAGGTGTTTACCCTCCTAATACCTAGCTGTTGGGGCCGGGGTCTTTTATGGTGTATTTGTTTGTATATATGTACATATATGCTTATTGTTGTGTTTACCTCTATCTATTTGGAAACATTGGCATCTATCCAAATTTTTAGCCTGCAAGAGGGCTACTGGCATCTGGGGCAAGAAACACTGAGGAAAATGGCGTCGGCTGATGCTTTTATACCCGAAGACCAACAGAGATGACGTCGGGTGGAGTGCGACATCAGCCGAAGCCGGACCCGGACTTTGGAATCCGGCCGACTGCAGGGCTGCCTGACGACAGGACAACCCACTTGTTATGACTGGAGATGCTATCCAGTTCGGACATCTACATTTATGGTAGGTACAAAACTGTACTATCTAGGATATTGTTGCCCCTGGTGGGGGTGTGGATAGGTTGATCCAGGGCATTGGAGTTGATGAATTCAAAGCTTTGAGCTAAGCAGTTGGTACACTAGTAGTTTTCCCAGTTAATGGTGGAATAGTTGAAGTTGCCCATTATTAGGGTGTTTGGTTGAGCACTAATATTTTCCAGCACATCAAGAAAAGAGGAGTGGGAATCCTGGGGCATGGTGGGAGATCTGTAGCAAGCTACAATTTGGATTTCAGCTTTGCCCAGAGTTAGTTGCACTTGGATAACCTCAGATGCATTATGCTGAGCAACTAGCCTAGAGGTGTGGATATCCTTAATGAATATGGGCATACCTCTGCCTTTGGTGCTTCGGATCAGGTTACATGGCCGAAAAGTGTGGTATGATTTAAGCCTGGTAGTACAGGAGTGATCTCTGAAGTCTTGAACCAGGTCTCAGTCATTGCACAGATATCGATGTTCTCTTTCGATGTTCTCTATTTTAAAGAGTGCCTCGAGTGAGTGCATTTTGAGATTTAGACTTCTAGCATTGAGTAGCATTGCCCTCAGTTTTTGCTTGCCTGTTCCTGTTACGGTGGTGAATTTGTTATTTGAACCTTGCCTAAAAAAGGCACTATAGGGGCAGTAAGAACCTTAGTCAGTATCCGGAATCATAGGGGCGACAGGTACAAGGCCATCTGTGGCAAAGCATTGTGGTCTTTCGACCATGTCATCCCAGGCAGACAGATACTGAATCCCCTTAGAATGACACCAGAAGCTTAGCCAATTGTTGAAGTCAATCATTTTGTCCTTGTACTGCGGCATCATTCGGAGTGATGGCAGAATGCTACTCAGGGCTAGGGGTCATACCTGCCTGGGCTACAAGATCGGAAAGCTCTTCCATGTCTCTCTTCATGTAGTCCAGGGAGGTACGTTTCAGGTCATTCACACCAACATGGACAATGACAATCATATTTGTACTTATGGAGTGACCTGAGTGCGTGGGTTATATGGCGGATCCTGGCACTCGACAGGTAGCTGTGACAGTAACCTTCTGCTTGTTTAGACTGGTGAGTTGGGACATCAGTGTGCCTGACTATAGAGTCACCTATGACTAGTGTGTTGGGTATGTTGTTTTGCCTATACCTTATTGCCTGCGGTTTAGTGGCACACTGAGTCTGTGGGCTATGTGTCATTTGGGTTGTGTTGGGGAATGGAGGTTGCTTGCATTTCTGCTTTGGAGGTCTCTTGCTTAAACAGATTATTATTGAGAGCCTCCGCGAATGTTTTTGTGCTACTATGTGTGGATTTTGGTGGTGTAGATTTAGTTGAGACTGTGATGAGTGTGGTGTGGTGCAAATGTTTACCTTCTCCTCATGACTGTCAAGTTCAGTCTTTGTTGGAGAGAGCTTTACTTCCAGTTTGGCTAGATAAGTGCATCTCACACAGGTTGTAGTGTTGGGTGGTAGGAGGAGAGGGTTGTCTGTGTACATGAGGCAATTTCTACATTGCCTCAAGATGCCCAGATTCTTCAGACAGACAGGAGCGAACACTCTGAGCTGACCTTTGGACATGACTGAATAAAAAACTATTTTCCTCTAGATAAGTGAGAAAAGTGAGTACAAGAGCCTTTTTTTTTCTCTAAGCAAGTGAGAAATGTAAGTACAAGAACTATTTTCCTCTAGGTAATGAGGAAGATTGAGTGCTATAGTAATTAGTAGCTTATTTAGTGCTAACAAGTTCTGAACAAGTGCTGAGCATGAATAAGCAAATTTAAGTGCTAAAACTACGAATCTGTATCTGCACTAGACGAGTTACAGGACAGAAATAAGTGCAAATGCAGGCTTTCAAATCAGAAAGTTGACAGAGATGGAAGAGATTGCCCAAACAGCCAAGAACTACAATTTGTGGGCCAGAACCACTCCTTATGTGGTAGACAGGTTGCCTAGTGCTTACCCCTCCCACTGATAAGCTAGAAGGCTTCCCTCCAACACAGAAAAGCTTGGAGGGGGGCTCAGAAGCTTCCATACAGTCCTGGATACAGCAAATCTGTATCTGGAACACTAGTTGCAGGAAAGGTAGGAAACAGGCTTAGAGTTTTTTTTTTTTTTTTTTTTTTAATAGAAAAGTAGCAAAAACAGTAGTAAAAACAATTCACATGCAGTGCAAGCTAGCACACTTGACATTTGAGTATGTAGCACTGTTAGACCAAACACAGTTTAAAAATGCAGTTAAATTAAAAATGAACATGGCAACCACCAAGAAATCAGATGAATCATTTATGTAAGAAGGCAAATTGAATACCTCTGTTGACAGAAGAGTGTAGAAAACAGCTCAAATTATAAGTTAAATAATCTCTCGCTGACACTATTGGTCAGCCAGGTGGAAGGTGTCAGGAATTGAAAATTACACCACGTGGTCTTCGTACAATTGAGTCCCCTCCTCCCCATTTGACTTATCCAAGGAACAAGAAAAAGTATTTTATGATAGATGGATAGCAGCAGCCCACCGCTGTAGTACCGAGTGGGTAGCGATTTTGGTGGAGAGGGAATTATTGACGAGAGATCTGATAAAAGTGACCAAACAGACTTGTTTTAGTATAATTAACGAGTCCTCAGAATCAGATTTGGAAATGTATCTAAGTAGCATGAATGATTGTTTATCCGCCTACGAGAAGATGTTGGTGGAACGAAAGAAAAAAAGTTAAACAGAGATATTTGTGATTATGACCACAAGACAGCATTAATTCTAACAGCGAATCAGCAAGGAAAAGAAAATGAGTCTGTACATCAACAACTTGGTGTTTCAGGCGAGAGTGCTGTCTCCTCGATGGATGAATGGGAAGGGGAGTCAGAGGCTTGTCCAGTTTTACCGAATCCACAGGATAGATAGAATTTTCGGCAAACTTTTCATCCCTCGTATGGCTATAGAAATAACAATAATCTTAGTACGGGCCAGAAAATAATAGAAAAACAAGGTTTTGGCTCACATACCTAGAGAGGAAAGTGGACACAATAATAAGGTACTGAATGACAATCTGTTTAAGGATACTTATGTTGTTAATTTATCAGGTTATGTATTCAATGACACTGAAATGGTAGTTTTGAATAGAGGCCTGAAGTTTGTTCCCTCAGTCCTACCCAGATTACATGAAGTAAAAGGGGACTTGTTTAAATTGATTCGGAAACTGCATTTAAAGGATTTTTTTAAGAATAGTAATGTGGATATTGTAATTTAGAGTTTAATGTTTCAAAAGTTGATGCATATTCATCTAGCAATGATGATTTTTTTTCATGTGACTGTGATGTGGAAAGTAAGGCTTATTGATGTTCATCGTGTTACCTTGCTGCAGTCATCACACTTGGGCTATCCTGTCGTCAGGCGGTCCCGCAGTCGGCTGGAATTCCAAAGTCTTGGTCCGGTGTCGGTTGCTGTCGCTTCTTCCCTGACATCAGTGCGCCAGGGGTATATATAATGCAACCAACACCATTTTCTCCAGTCTTTCTTGCCGCGCGGTGCCCGAAGCAGAAGCAGTTCGCAAGTGCCGGTCGGCCGACTACTGAGATTTTCGAATTCGAATTTCAGACCGAAGTCTTCTATAAAGCTAAGTACCCTGTTGGGGAAACTTTTCTTGCCTCAGACAGATGTCGGAAAAAGTTAACAATTGTATTTCTTGTGGGAAGCAAATACCTCATAAGGATTTTCATTCTTATTGCATACCTTGCCTAGGCCCAGACCACGACGTCACTAGTCATTTTTGTGCTAGGTTTAATAAGCATACTATTAAAAGATGCTTTGATTTCGCACGACACTACTTCGGTAGGAAATTTAACTATACCATGCCGTCGGAGCAACCGACTACCAGCGTGCACAAAAAACACAAGGATAAGGACAGACAGCCCAGGCCTAAGCTAGATTCCAAGGCCTCTGGTCCAGTCTCCGGTCCCCAGTGAGGCTCCGACGCAGCCCCTGACTACCGCAGATCTGGAACCCGAGACCGCTTCAGAAATTTTGGTGGAATGTACCAGCCGACGCAGCCATTTAGTACAGGCCCTACCGACGACATTGCTGAAAAAGATGTCAGTGTTGCAGAAACGCCATCGGTTTCTGAAGGCGTTTTCAGACCGACGTTCACCATTAAAACGTATTCTAAGACGAAGGCTCCTATTAAATCTAAAAAGACTGCACTTCAGTCCCCTGTTCAAGGCCCCATGCCTAAAACAGATGCTCATAATGGCTGAAGTTTTGATCTCTTTAATCAGGGGTTCCCAGCCCTCTCCTGACAAAAGGCCTAGACAAGAGGAAGATTATGCATCCTCTGAACAAGTGTCCATTTCTTCAGACTCCTCTGAGGACCAAGATTACTCTTTCTCCCCTTATGAAGATTCTGATGCTGAGGATTCCATTCCCTCAGCTTCTCCTCCTGAAGACTACTCCTTTGGGGAAACTTTACACACTATGAGGGAACATTTTCACTGGGAAGGTCAGGACTACTCTGACTCGAAGAAAAGGCTCAGAGAATTTCTTTTACTCCCCCAACACAGACCACTTGCCATCACACCGGTTCTAGATATTGTGAATGATGATTACTTAGAATCCAGTTTTAACCCAGATTCTCTACCTCCTGCTCCGGCTAAGCCTGACAGATATTATGGAGTGCCTGATTCCCACAAATTTCTTTACAAAAGCCCTGTTGCTGACCCAGAGACAATCTCTCTGGGTCCCAAGGGGGCTAAGGCTTCTATGGCTAAAAATCCTGTACCTTCTGAGAGGGATTCCAGAGCACTAGATAGGTGGGAGGAAAAGGTTTACACCTCAGCCACTCTAGCTGTGAGGACACTAAATTGCCAATTTCACATGCTTAAGTATCAGCAATTTCTAATCTCTCAGTTAAAGCAAAGAATGACCACTCTCCCTCAACAATCTGAATTGAAAGAAATGCAGGATCTATTGCATGCCACTGAACAGGTAGGCAAACATACCTTACAATGTGGGTTTGATTCTTTGGAGATATCCTGCAGAGCAGCTGTCACTGGGTCTGTTATATGTAGGCACGCTTGGTTAAAGGAACAAACTCTACCTGATCATGTTAAAGCAAAACTTCTAGATACTCCCTTACAGCAGGATGTTCTTTTTGGAATTAAAGCAGAAGTTGTCTTATAGAAAATGGAGGATAAGGCAAAATCTATGCAGACAGTCAAAGATTTCCTACACGTACAGCCCCCTCGCTTCAGCAGAAACTGACCAACAAAAAATTGGTCCTTTCCAGCTACTGACAGACCACAGACGGGTAAATTTATTTATTTATTTATTTATTGCAGTTGGTTTACCAGGATAGTCCATTGGGCCGTAAGAACCCGTTTTCAATGGAGTCCTGGGGAGAAAAGCTCCAAAAACAAAATATACATTCAACATTTGACAGTGACAATGTAGGTACAGACAGTTATTAATAGAATGAAGGCAGACTAAGAGTAAAACTTATCGATTATGGAATATCAGTAATAACAGTAAATACTTTGAGATGAGACATACTAGTTAGTGGAACAAATGTAAACATTAATACAGATTAGAGAACAAACAAAGTAAACTGATTAAAGTAAGATATTGTACAGAATGATATTAGGTAATGTTAGTTATGTAGGGTGGGAGCAAGAGCATTCCCACTGTGATGCTAGATGTAAGAAAAGAGACTTTTTGAAGGTAGAGTGGTTCGAGGTGGTGCGGATGAGTGGAGGTAGGGAGTTCCAGAGACGAGCGAGGCTGAAGGAAAGAAGGTTTTTGCCTGGTGGATGAGTAGGTTTGTGCACTTCTAGTAGATTTTGATTATTTGACCTTAGAACTCTGTTAGGTAGGTGCATTTTAAAGGCAGAGGAAAGGGAGGGACAGAGGGAGGGGTTTAGAATAAGCTTATGGGCTAGAGTTAGTTGAGTATAAGTTAGTTGATTGGGAAGTTCTAGCCATTTTAGTTTATGGAGGGATAAACAGTGGTGAGTGGAGGACTTATGGCTGGTGGCGAATTTTGTGATTTTGTTATAGCAGGAGCTAAGCTGTTTTTTAATAAGGGACTGGAGATTAGTTAGTAGTGGGGCGCCATAGAGAAGGGAGGGGATAAGGAAGGAAGTAGAGAGGGTAATTTTAGTAGTAGCTGTGAGGTAGGCATTCTGTCTATAGAGCATGCCAAGTTTTTGATGAGTTTTTTTGATGTTTGTTTGCAGGTGGGAGTTAAATTTAAGTCGGTTGTCTATTAGGACCCCAAGTAGTTTGGTCTCTGACACTATTTCAAGAGGCGAGTTGTTTTGGCTAGTAACTAAGAATGTATTCATGTTGGGAGGGGTGATTTTAGAAGGAGTAAATAATATTAGTTTGGTCTTGGTAGCATTGAGAGCTAGATGATTACTTAGCATCCATTGCTCTGTGGAAGAGAAGGCATCTTGAGTGAGTTTTTGTAGTGATTGAAGAGGCAGAACAGATGATAGTAGAATCATCTGCGTATTGGATGATGCTGGAGAGTGGGATTGATTTGTGGAAGTCGTTAATAAAAATATTGAAGAGAAGAGGACCCAGTATGGAGCCTTGTGGGACTCCTGTAGGGGTACTAAGGAAAGAGGAGGTGGCTTTTTTCCATTTTACAGCTTGATTTCTGTTAGATAGGTAACTAGAGAACCAGTTCAAAGAGGAGGAGGATAGGTAAAGTTTGGAGAGTTTAGTTAAGAGTAGGCTGTGTGAGATAGTATCGAAGGCTTTGGAGAGGTCAAGAAGTAAGGTGGAAACAATTTGTCCAGAGTCACGGGCTTTGTTTACAATTTCAAGGAAGGAGAGGAGGGCAGTCATAGTGCTATGATTGGGTCTGAAACCGTGCTGTGTTTCGCCAATGGGGCACTACAACACAGAAGGGAGGAGAAGACAGGTCCCAATCTACCAGAAGGCAAACTCAATGACTTGCACCTCATCTGGCCAAGCAACACTCTCTTGGCACCCCCCTTGGGAGGAAAACTCGCACTTTTTTCAGACAACTGGCACATTGTCACAAAGGACAAATGGGTCCTAGACATAATTTTACGAGGATACATTTTCCATTTTCACCTTGCCAATGAAAAGAGGAATGCCAAACCTGCCACAAAATCAATGGGCAGAGGCACAAAAGCAAATTACAGCTCTCATGGACATGAGAACCATTCAACTGGTACCTACTCGAGAGCAAGGTCAAGGATTTTACTCAAGACTCTTTCTAGTGCCCAGAAAGAACAATGCCTGGAGACCAATTTTGGACCTTTCAATTCTAAACACAAGTACCCAAATTCAAGATGCTAACACTACAGCAGCTTCTTCCCATGTTGGGCAAGGAAGCATGGCTAGTGACGTTGGACCTCAAGGAGGCATACCTGCATGTCCCTATCAAACAAAGTTGCAGAAGATACCTCTGTTTCATTGCAGGTTCAACCCATTACCAATTCTCTGCACTGCCCTTTGGCTTATCTACTGCGCCCAGAGTCTTCACAAAATGCCTGGCACCAGTAATTGCATACTGCAGACAAAGAGGAATTCAAATATACCCATACCTGGACGACTGCCTCATCCAAACAGAAAGCAAGGACATTCTCTTACATCATCTGGCTTTTGTGAAACATCTACTAAATTGCCTGGGGTACACAGTAAACGAAAAGAAGTCAAAACTAGTACCCTCACAAAATATGACATTCCTGGGTGCCAGCTTGAATACAACGACCCAGAAGTCCTATCTGACGCCAGACAAACTACAACTGACTCAATATTTCAAAACAATGGCAACAAAGGCCCAATTAACTGCAAGAAAAATTCTGCAAGCCTTGGGCTTGATGGCATCTTGCATACTACTAATACCATTTGCAAAGCTGCATATGAGGAAATTACAGTGGTACCTAAAAAGCGTATGGTCTCAACGCAGCCACAGCTTGGACACAATATCATCTCTCATTTCCTGCCTACAACAGGAGTTTCTATGGTGGTCACAGGCATGTCACCTCAACAAGGGTCAGCCTTTCACCTTGCCCCCTGCCAGGCAAACTTATCACAACAGATGCATCAGATTACGCCTGGGGGACTCACATGGCAGGACAGTGCGTTCAAGGCGTATGGACTGCAGATGAAAGGAAATCTGCACATCAATCAAAAAGAGATGCTAGCTGTACAGAAAGCTCTGACAGCCTTCAAGGATCTATTACATCCAGGACAACTTACAATAAAGACGGACAACACCACAGTAATGTGGTACATAAACAAACAAGGGGGTACTCACTCCTACCCTCTGTGCAGGCAAACAATGACCTTATGGAACACAGCTCTGGCTTACCAAGTTCAGTTACAAGCTCAATTCCTGCCAGGACAGAAGAATACATTGGCAGACGACCTTAGCAGAAACATCATGGATCCCCACGAGTGGAAACTAGATCCACAAGTATTTACAATGATAACTCAAAAATTGGGCCTTCCAGACATAGACCTGTTTGCCAGCCCTCAAAACTGTCAACTAACAAAATTTTGTACAAGGGCACTTCACCATCAAGCTTGGAAAGTGGACGCACTCTCTTTCATTTGGAAAAACCTGACAGTATATGCCTTCCCTCCATTGTCTGTCCTCGCAAAGGTACTTCTGAAAGTCAAAAAGGAGAGACCACGACTGATTCTCATAGCCCCAGACTGGCCACGCCAGCACTGGTACCCGCTATTGAGGAATATGGCCCACGGATCACCATGGATATTACCACAAATTTCCCATTTACTCACACAACAAAACAATCAAATTCTTCACAGCCAGCTCAAAACCTTAAATCTGGCTGCATGGCAAATCAACTAAGCATCCAGCCAGCTCCTCTTTCCCAAGCAGTTATGGTTGTTATTTTTGAAGCTAGGAGGCCAAGCACCAGGAAGGCTTATTCGGACAAATGGAAAAGGTTTTGTGCCTGGAACCAAGCTAAAGGCCAAGACACAATTCAGCCTCACATGCTACAGTATTTAACTGAGATGTTGCACAAAGGACTTTCTTTCTCCTCCATTAAAATCCATGCTTCAGCTATTTCAGCCCACTACAACACGGATCCACCTTTATTTTCACATCCACTTCTAAGGCAGTCCCTCAGAGGGGCAAAAAACATTAGACCACCCAGGAGAGCACCTACTCCAACATGGGACTTCAATTTTGTTCTGGAAAAACTAACGCTACCTCCCTTTGAACCAGCTTTCTCTGCAGATCTTCAGTTCCTATCATGGAAGACTGCCCTGCTGCTAGCAATAACTTCAGCTAGAAGAGTCTCAGAGCTACAGGCACTAATGGCAGTGGAACCTTTCCTCATTTTTCATCAAGACAGAGTTTCTCTATGAACTAATCCTTCCTTTATGTCTAGGGTAGTTTCCAGTGTGGCTTTAAATCAAACCATCCACTTACCCACCTTCTTCCCAAATCCACAGAACAAAGGTGAGAGACTCCTGCATTCCTTGGACATTCACAGGCAACTTCGTTACTACATGGACAAAACTAAGACTTTCAGAAAATCTGACCAGCTCTTTGTATCCTATGCTACAGCTTCTCAAGGGAAGGCTATATCAAAGCAAACATTTCCAAATGGATAGGTCATTGCATACGTTTTTGCTGTAACCATCATGGAAAACCAGTTCCTGCTACCATTAGGCCCCACTCTACCAGGGCAGCAGCTACTTCTACAGCCTTTCTCAGGGGGGTTCCAACCAAGGAGATTTTTGGAAGCTGCAACTTGGAGTTCAGTACACACCTTTACCAAACACTATCACTTACCACTTTACTGTGAGACCAGGGCGGGCTTCGCCACTGCAGTTTTGCAGGGCCTTCTAGCCTCCTTTAACCCTCTATGATACCTCCACCCTTCCTTAGCTTTGGGATTCAACCCAAGTGTGATGACTGCAACAGGGTAACACGATGAACATAGTACAGTTTTGTACCTACCATAAATGTAGATGTTCGAGTGTACACTCTGCTGCAATCCAGGTTACCCTCCTTCCATCCCCTCTGACCTACTGGCTAAATCTCTTCAATACCTTCCTGATGTATTTGCTTATAGCTGAAGGGATTTTGTGTTTGTGCAAAGTTTACTCAATTTGGTACTAATTACTGAACACCTTTTTGGGGGCACCTGACATCTGGGGCAAGAAAAACTGAAGAAAATGGCGTTGGTCGCATCATATATACCCCTGGTGCACTGACGTCAGGGAAGAAGCGACAGCAACCGACGCTGGACCAAGACTTTGGAATTCCAGCTGACTGCGGGGACCGCCTGACGACAGGATAACCCAAGTGTGATGACTGCAGCAAGGTGTACACTCGAACATCTACATTTATGGTAGGTACAAAACTGTACTTCTCTTAGGCATCAGCAGTGTAACAAGTAATAACTGTTTTATGCCGCCCTTTAAAAATGAGAAAATTCAAAGGTTTTATCACATGATAAATCTGGTGATAGAAAAAGAAATTCACGATTTTTTTTAGAGAGTTGTTTTTCTTTCAACAAACAAGAATGGGAAACCTTAAAGCAATTGAGTTATAATGATGAGTTAACATTTAAAGTTGTGAATAAGGGGGGTAAGTTGGTGGTGATGAGCTCTAATGATTATTTAAAAATGTGTAGGGAACATCTAGACAATGAAGTGTATGCACCTATTGATTTTTCTATTTATGAACAGGCTAGGGTGGAATATGAAGCATTGATATTTAAGGGAGTGCGCTTAAATTATTTTAAAGCATCTGATGCCAAAAACAAATTTATAAGTAACAACAACAAAATGGCAACATTTTTTCCGTACCAAAAATACATAAAGCGATGTCTTTTCCACCTGGCCGACCAAAAGTGTCAGCGAGAGATTATTTAACTTCTAATCTGAGCTGTTTTCTACACTCTTTTTTTTTTTGTCAGTAGAGATATTCAAATTGCCCTCTTATGTAAAAGATTCATCTGATTTCTTGGAAAGAATTTAAAAAGTTCAGTGGGGGAAGCGGGTAAATTTCATAGTTTTAGATGTAGTTAGTTTATATACTAACATCTGACACAATTTGGGCATGAAAGCAATTGATCATTTTTTTGGGGATTATCCACACACACAGTTCATCAAGGAATTGCTCCTGTTTTGTTTAACTAATAATATTTTTATGTTTGATGGAATTTTGTATAGGCAGAAACAAGGTACAGCCATGAGGACGGCCCGTATGCAAATTTATTTATGGGCCGGGTAGAAAATCATCATGTTTATAAAAGCAGGTTTTATAATTTTATATGTACTTGATTATTGCAGATTTATAGATGACCTGATTTTTATATGTAAGGGAGGAGAACAGGTTGATGCCTTTGTGAATTATTTGAATGATAATGAATTTGAAGGATTACAAACAGGGATGAAAGTTAATTATTTAGATATTACATTAGAATTAATTGATATGGGAGCTATTAAAACTAACATTTATAGAAAATTTGATCAGCCCAACTTTATTTCATGCCACCTGCTGTCATCTCAAACACACACTGACAGCGATTCCATATGGTGAGCTACTTAGAGTAAGCAGGCTATGTAGTGATATACGAGAACGAACAGAGGAAATTAAGAGAGTAGCAGTAATGTTTAGCAAAAAGGGATGTTCATCGTGTTTCACTGTTGCAGTCGTTACTCTTGGGTTATCCTGCTGGCAGGTTACCCACAGTCGGCCTGAATTCCTGGTCCGGCATCGGTTGCTGTCGCCTCTTCCTTGACGTCAGTGCACCAGGGGTATAAAAGATGCAGCTGGCGCAATTTTCTTCAGTCTTTCTTGCCGCGCAGAGCCCAAAACAAAAGCAGTTCGCAAGTGCTGGTCAGCCAACTCCTGAGATTTTCAAACCCGAATTTCAGAACCGAAGTCTTCATTAAAGCTATGTACCCCGTTGGGAAAACTTTTTTCTTGCTCCAGACCGATGTCAGAAAAAGTTAATTGCATTTCTTGTGGGAAGCAAATACCTCATAAGGATTTTCACTCTTACTGTATTCCTTGCCTAGGCCCTGACCACAACATTGCTAGCTGTCGGTTTTGTGCTAGATTTAACCAACGCACTATTAAGCGTCTGTTCGATTTTGCATTTCATTACTTTGGCTGAAGATTTAATTATATAATGCCGTCGGAACAGCTGACGACTGGAGTTTACAAAAAACGCAAGGACAAAGAAAAGGATAGGCATCAGAGGTCCAAAACCGACAACAAGGCCTCCGTTAGGCCGGTTCTCAGTGAGGCCCTTTCGCAGCCCCTGGCGCCCGCTACCTCAGAGCCACAGGCTACTTCTGACTCCCACGTGGAGCCGACTGGGCCTCTGGATACTCAAGGTATTGGACACTCAGAAACTATTCCCTCAGATGGGTCCGGAGCCGCTGAGCAGGCATCTGCTTCTGAGGGTGTCTGCAGACCTACACAGTTATATGTTAAACCATTTTCAGCTTCAAAGACTAAAGCAGCTCTAAAGACAAAGAAACAAGTACAGCATTCTCCTACTCAGACTTCCATGTCTAAAATATAGATGCTTAAAATGGTCGAAGACCTAATTACTTTGATCACTTTGATCAGGGGTTCCCATCCCCCTCCTGATAAGAGGTCTAGGCAAGAGACCGAATATGATTCTTCTGATCAGGTTTCTATTTCCTCTGATTCCTCTTCTGAACAAGATTATGCTATTCCTCCCTTTGAGGACTCTGATGCTGAAGAATCCATTCATTCAGCTTCTCCTCCTGAGGATTATTCTTTTGGGGAAACCCTACATACCATGAGGGAGCATTTCCACTGGGAGAGCCAGGATTACTCTGAATCTAAGAAAAGGCTCAGAGATTTTCTGTTACTTCCTCAGCACAAGACCCCTTTCTATTCCACCTGTTCTAGACATTGCAGATGATGTATTTTCGGAGTCCGGCCTATCCCCTGACTCTTTACCCCCTGCACCTGCTAAGTCAGACAGATACTACAGGGTCCCGGATTCTCATAAATTCCTGGCCAGGCCAGCACTGGTACTCAATCCTAAAGAGCTTGTCTCAAGGTCCAGCATCGATATTGCCTCAAACTTCTCACTTGCTGACCCAACAAAAACAATCAGGTCCTGCACAGCCAACTCAGGACCTTAAATCTGGCAGCATGGCGGATCATGTAACCATTCAGAACACTCCTCATTCAAAAGCTGTTATGGATGTTATCTTGGAGGCCAGGAGTCCCAGTACCAGAAAATCTTTTGCAGAAAAATTGAAGAGATTCTGTGCTTGGAACCAGGAACAAGACATTGACACTTATGTACCAAATATTCCTCAGATTTTACAATACCTAACTGAGATGCTGGACAAAGGCCTTTCCTTTTCATCAATTAAGATTCATGCCTCTGCCATTTCAGCCCATTACAATAAGGAACCACCTATCTTTTCTCATCCTTTAATAAGGCAGTACCTCAAAGGGGCCAAAAACATCAGGCCTCCAAGGAGAGCACAAATTCCAGCATGGGACCTCAATTATGTCTTGGAAAAACTCACACTGCCTCCTTTTGAGCCAGCCTCAACAGCGGATATAAAATTCTTATCCTGGAAAACAGCTCTGCTCCTAACAGTAACCTCTGCAAGACTAGTCTCTGAGTTACAAGCACTCATGGCTGTAGAACCTTTTATCATTTTTCATCCAGACAGGGATGTTCATCGTGTTACACTGTCGCAGTCATTGCACTTGGGTTATCCTGCCATCAGGCGGTCCCGCAGTCGTCCGGAGTTCCAAAGTCTTGGTCCGGCGTCGGTTGCTGTCACCTCCTCCCTGACGTCAGTGCGACAGGGGTATATAAGATGCAGCTGACAACATTTTCTTCAGTCTTTCTTGCTGCGCATTGCGCATTGCCCGAAGCACAAGCAGTTTCCAAGTGCCAGTCGGCCGACTCCTGAGACACCAGGTCAGGAAGAAGGAGAAGACGGGCCTCGACCTTATAAAAAACAGACTCAATGACTTTCCACTACAGCTGCCAAACAGTTCTTTCTTGGCAGCCCCCTTATGAGGAAAACTGGCACTTATCTATCACAACTGGCATTGCATCACCAAAGACAAATGAGTTCTCAACATTGTATCTCAAGGTTGCAAGTTCCATTTTCACACCCTGCCAAGGCTAAAAGGAATGCCAAATCTGCCACCAAATCAATGGGCAGAGGCTCAAAAACAAATTACAGCACTCATGGACATGAGAGCGATTCAAAAGGTACCACCACAGGAACAAGGACAAGGATTTTACTCGACTCTTTCTGGTTCCCAGAAAGGACAAAGCCTGTAGACCCATTCTGCACCTTTCTACACTAGACAATAAACAAGCAAGGGGGCATACACTCCTACCCCCTCTGCAGACAAGCCATGACCTTGTGGAACACAGCTTTAAACTTCCAAGTTCATCTGCAAGCACAATTCCTGCCAGGAAAGAAAAACACACTGGCAGACGACCTAAGCAGAAACATTATGGACCCACACGAATGGGAACTGAATCCACAAATATTCAGAATGATAACACAAAAATGGTGGAGCCTGGACATAGATCTGTTTGCTTCCCCAAAGAACTGCCAATTACAGAAATTCTGCACAAGGCTACCATCCACAAGCATGGAAAGTGGATGCCCTCTCATTCAGCAGGAAAAAACTACAAGTATACGCTTTCCCTCCTTTACCTCTCCTCCCAAAGGTACTCATAAAAGCCAGGCAGGAAGAGCCAAAAATGATACTGATTGCACCAGACTGGCCACGCCAGCACTGGTACCCAATCTTATTGAACTTAGCACAAGAACCACCCTGGATTTTGCCTCAAATCCCAGAGTTGCTGACACAGCACAACAATCAGATACTTCACAGCCAGCTAAAGACCTTAAACCTAGCTGCATGGAAAATTCCCTAGTCAAGCAAGCAATGCCTCTCTCCAAAGCTGTTATGGATGTTATTCTGGAGGCCAGAAGGCCTAGCACCAGGAAAGCATACTCGGATAAATGGAAGAGATTCTGTGCCTGGAACCAAGCGCACAGCCTTGACCCTCTTGTCCCAAACATTCCTCAGATACTGCAATACTTAACTGAGATGCTGGACAAGGGCCTCTGTTTTTCATCCATCAAGATCCATGCCTCAGCTATCTCTGCTCATTACAACACGGATCCACCAATTTTTTCTAATCCTTTGCTCAAACAATACCTCAGAGGGGCTAAAAACATAAGACCACCCCGTAAAGCACCTACACCAACTTGGGACCTCAACTTTGTTTTGGAAAAATTAACTCTACCTCCTTTTGAGCCAGCTAACACAGCAGAAATAAAATACATCTCTTGGAAAACTGCTCTGCTACTGGCAATTACATCAGCACGAAGAGTTTCAGAATTACAGGCACGGTTTGATTCTCTGCTGGGGTGCCTTCTGTGTGGAGTTTGCATGTTCTCCCTGTGTTCGCGTGGGTTTCCTCCGGGTATTCCGGTTTCCTCCTACATTCCAAAGACATGCATCTGGGGCATTTCTCCCCGTGCCTCCAATGAAAACAGGCTCTGTGGAACCTAGTCGGACATTCCCGGTCAACAAATGTTAAATAAATTAATAAATAATGGCAATGGAACCTTTCCTCATCTTCCATTTAAGAACTAACCCTACGTTTATGCCAAAGGTTGTATCAAGTGTGGCTCTGAACCAAACTATTCACTTGCCAACTTTTTATCCAAAACCACAGAACAAAGGGGAGAAACTTCTACATTCTTTGGACATTCAGAGACAGTTACGCTTCTACTTGGACAAAACCAAAGCTTTCAAAAAATCTGAACAATTATTAGTAGCATACGCTGCAGGAGCACAGGGAAAAGCCATTTCAAAGCAGACTATTTCAAAATGGATAGGACACTGTATACGTCTCTGCTATACCCACCATGGGAAACCTGTACCTATCAGCATTAGATCTCATTCCACCAGGGCAATGGCCACTTCAACTGCCTACCTCAGAGGAGTACCTACCAAGGATATTTTGGAAGCAGCCACATGGAGTTCTGTGCATACCTTCACCAAACATTACCATTTGCCTTTATACTCCAAATCCAGAGCTGGCTTCACCACTGCTGTACTGCAGGGTCTTATAGCCACCCTGAATACCTTATAGATCCAGCCTCCCTACCTCAGGTTTGGGATTCCACCCAATTGTAATGACTGCAGCAGTGTAACACGATGAACATAGTACAGTTTTGTACCTACCATAAATGTAGATGTTCGAGTGTTGACACTGCTGCAGTCGCGGTTACCCTCCCTCCTTCCCCTCTTACTTTCTGGTACTTACCTAGGACACATCTAACCTTTTTACCTATGGGGAGTATTTACTGGTAACTAAAAATGGTTGTTTGTTTTTCTTTTGTATTGTTTACTAGTAATTTGAATTGCCTACCTATTTGGGGGCACCTGTCATCTGGGGCAAGAAAAACTGAAGAAAATGGCGTCAGCTGCATCTTATATACCCCTGTCACACTGACGTCAGGGAGGAGGTGACAGCAACCGACACCGGACAAAGACTTCGGAACTCTGGCCGACTGCGGGACCGCCTGACGGCAGGATAACCCAAGTGTAATGACTGCAGCAGTGTCAACACTCGAACATCTACATTTATGGTAGGTACAAAACTGTACTTTTCTCTGAGGACAAACCCAACATTTATGCCTAAGGTGGTGTCCAGTGTGGCCCTCAACCAAACCATTCTCTTGCCTACCTTTTTATCCAAATCCACAGAACAAGGGTGAGAAAAGTCAGCATTCTTTGGACATACACAGGCAGCTACGCTTCTACTTGGACAGAACTAAAGCTTTCAGAAAGACTGAGCAACTTTTAGTGTCATATGATGCAGGATCACAAGGAAAGGCCATCTCAAAACAGACTATTTCTAAATGGATAGGCCATTGCATCCGTTTCTGCTATTCTCAGCATGGCAAATCAGTGCCTAAGGGCATTAGGCCTCATTCTACCAGAGCAGCAGCCACTTCAGCAGCCTTCCTCAGAGGAGTACCAACCAAAGACATCTTAGAGGCTGCAACTTGGAGTTCAGTGCACACTTTTACAAAGCACTACCACTTACCTCTGTACTCTAAATCCAGAGCAGGCTTTGCGACTGCAGTTTTGCAGGGCCTCATAGCCTCTCCTAATCCTATTTAGCCCAGCCACCCATCCTCAGCTTTGGGATTCAACCCAGGAGTAATGACTGCAACAGTGAAACACAATGAACATAGTTCAGTTGTGTACCTACCATAAATGTAGATCTTAGAGTGTATTCACTGTTGCCGTCCAGGTTACCATCCCCCTTTCTTTTGCTGGGGTTTATCTGTACTTCTCTATTATATACAACCTATGTGGTGTATTTGCTTGTAGATGAAGGAAATGTTTCTTTACTGCATGTATGTTTATTGGCATAATATCTTTAGCCTACCCTTTTGGGGGCACCTGACATCTGGGGCAAGAAAAACTGAAGAAAACAGGGCAAGAAAAACTGAAGAAAATGGCGTCGGCTGCATCTTTTATACCCCTGGCGCACTGACGTCAGGGAAGAGGCGACAGCAACCGATGCCGGACTAGGACTTTGGAATTCAGGCCGACTGCGGGTAGCCTGCCAGCAGGATAACCCAAGAGTAATGACTGCAACAGTGAATACACTCCAACATCTACATTTATGGTAGGTACACAACTGTACTTTATGCTGACAGTATAATTAATGAAAGCTTAAAAAGGATGAATAAAAGAAGGGCTTTACCGTACAAGAAACAAAAAGGTAGTAGTTTGATAACTGGACATTGTCTGGACCAAAATGAAGAAATATTTTATCTGTCAGTGTATAATTTATTTTCAGCTACTCAAGAAAAACTGCTATCTGAATATTGGAACTTCTTGAAAGAAGACGTTTCTGCCCTTCAGAATGTAAGATTACATTTCTCATATAAAAGAGGGCGTAGTATAAAGGATTTTCTAGTGAAGGGAGCTTACAAAACACCACTGCTTAAAATTATGGAGGAAGTACCTATTGTGGGTACAAAAAAGTGTGGTAAATGTTCAGTATGTCAATATACAGTATCCACATTCCCCATGATTAATGGTAAAAAGTT
Organism: Protopterus annectens; assembly: GCF_019279795.1. Lineage (NCBI taxonomy): Eukaryota > Metazoa > Chordata > Ceratodontiformes > Protopteridae > Protopterus > Protopterus annectens. The sequence continues at coordinate 224,275,873 of NC_056739.1, forward strand.
TCAAACAAAGCGAGTTTTTACATGTAAAAGTAAGGGGTAGTGTATACTCTGAGCTGCGAATGTCAAAAGTTTTATATAGGAGAGACAAAAAGGTGCTAGAATGAAAGAGTTAAATAACACATCAGAGATTAAAAATCAAAAGGATATTAGTCCAGTAGAGCAACATTTTAATATGAAACATCAGGGTAAATTGGAAAGTTTAAGGGTTTCGTTTTTTGAACAAGTAAAGGATGAATTTCTAAACGAAGAAAGTATTAAATATTTTTTAAGAAAAAAGGAATCCATCCTGATATTGAAGTTTAACACATTACAGCCAAGAGGTATAAACAAAGAATGTAATTGGAAGAGTTTTGTTTAATGAACTTTTAAAAAAAAAGGTTTTTTTGTTTTTTTAAAGTTAACTGAATAATTGTTTAATTGCTTAACGTTAATATATAAGATGACTGTTTTTAGAAAATGGATGTACTCTGTTAAAGGCTATGTTGTAGCCGAGGCGCTAGAGTGAAGAGCATTGGTTTTGGAATAAAATATCTAAAAATTTCTGCAGTCTAATTCCTGGACTTCGTTGTGATGTATGTTATTACTTCGTTTGGTGGTTTTTGGTTGTGCCTCTTCTCCCTTGGCTGAAGAAGGAAATACAGTGGTGGTTGGAACTGGTGAACCACAATCCAGGTCTCCCTCTCCAACAACATCAGCCCACACAGGTCATGCATACAGATGCCTCTGACTTGGGCTGAGGAGCAACTCTGGGCAATCGAAAGGTGCAGGGCCTGTGACCAAAACCTCACAAACTGGAACACATGAACGCTCGCGAGATGAGGCCAATTTTTCTAGCCCTGCAGGCCTTTCAACCTTTCCTCCATCAGGAGCCCCTGAAGATATACACAGACAGCACCACTGTGCTGTGCTATCTCAAAAAACAGTGAGGGGACCAGATGGTCCTCCTTGTTCCTATGTTGCAGTATTCTAGTTGTGGGATTTCCTGCCCTCAGGTGACTCGTACGTCGGCTCCTATACAAAAGCTTCAGCTTGGCTGATGTTCTTAGTGTTTCACTGTTGCAGTCATTACATTTGGGTAATCTGCTTGCAGGTTGCCCTCAGTCGGTCTTGTTACAAAGTCTTGTGTCCTGCGTCGGTTGCTGTCCCTTCTTCCATGACGTCAGGTCGTCGGGGGTATAAAACATGCAGCCGATGCCATTACATCAGTCTTTCTTGCAGTGCAGTGTCCGAAGCAGAAGCATTTCGCAAGTGCCGGTCGGCCAACTCCTGAAATTTTCGTTTTCCTGTTTCAGAACCAAAGTCTTCAACTTAAAGCTAAGTATCCCGTTGGGGAAACTTTTTCTTGGGCCTTACCGATGTCAGTAAAAGTTAATAACTGCATTACTTGTGGAAAGCAAATACCTCATAAAGATTTTCATTCGCACTGTATTTCTTGCCTAGGCCCTGACCACGATGTACATTGCTGTCAGTTTTGTGCTTTATTTAATCAGTGCACTGTCCAGCGTTGGTATATTTTTGCCTTTAAATATTTTGGTTCTCAGTTTAATTATCCAGAAATAACGTTGGTTAGCCATCTGACTACCGGGTTTCTGAAAAAACGCAAAGATAAAGACAGAGACAGGCTGCCGAGGTCCAAAACTGCCAACGACACTTCTCCTAAGCCAGTCGCCAGTTCGCCTGTACTCAGGTGCTTTCGCAGCCCCTGATACCCACTACTTCTGATTTGCAGGCCTCTACTGAGACCCATTCGGAGTCTGGTATGCCGTGAGATACCTCAACTATGGAACCCGCGGATGTCTCTACCTTGGATGGATTCGGAGCCGCTGTGCAGGCACCGGTTTCTGAGGGTGTATTCAGGCCTACAGACTTGCATATTAAATCGATGCATCCTTCATTACTATGGCCTAAATCTCTATCCATGTCTAAAAAAACAATGCCCAGGCCACATGCTCAGGCACCTATGCCTAAAATACAAATGATTAAAAATGGCTGAAGATCTAATAACGCTAATCAGGTAGTCAAGTAGTCAACCCCCCCCAAGAGGCCTAGGGCTGAGCTTGATTATGAATCTTATGATCAGGATTCTGTTTCTTCTGATGACCTGGATTTGTCCTTACCTCCTTATGAGGATTCTGATGCAGAAGATTCTATTCCGTCTGCTTCCTCTCCTGAGGATTTTTCTTTTGGGGAAACCTTCCATACTTTAAGGGAGCATTTTCACTGGGAAAGCAAGAAATTTTCTGATTCAAAAGAGGCTTGGGGATTTCCTTCTTCTACCGCAGCATAGGCCTTTGGCTGTTCCTCCTGTACTAGACATTGTTGTTAATGTTTTCTCGAAATCCAGTTTGGCCTCTGAGTCCCTGCCTCCTGCTCCTAGTAAACCTGACAGAAACTACAGGTTTCCTGAGTCCCACAAGTTCCTTTTCAAAAATCCTTTTGCAGATCCAGAGACTATTTCTCAGGGGCCCAAGGGCATTAAGGCTTCTACTGCTAAAAATCTTACCCCTTCTGATAGAGACCTCAGGGCGCTGGATAGATGGGGTAAAAAAGTTTATACTTCAGCAACCTTGGCAATCAGAGCTTTAAACTGCCAATTTCGTATGTTAAAATATCAGCAACATGTCATTGGACTGCTTAAATAGAAAATGATGTTGATCCCTGACTGTGTGGAAAATAAAGATTTACAGGACTTAATGCATTCTGCTGAACAAGTTGGAAAACATACTTTGCAATTTTGTTTTGATTGTTTAGAGGCCTCTTGCAGGGCTGGTGTTACTGGGTCTGTGCTTAGAAGGCATGCTTGGCTTAAGGAGCAATCTTTGCCTTATCATGTTAAATCAAAATTGTTGGATGCTCCGTTAAATCATGACCACCTGTTTGGCAACAAGGCTGAAGAAGTTCTTAAAAAGATGGAAGATAAAGCTAAATCTATGCAAACTGTTAAAGATTTTTTACAAGTGCAACCTCCTAGATTTAGTAGGCACTGGCCTACTAAGAATTGGTCCCTTCCAGTCCCTTCCAGGTCTTCTCAATCCAAACCCAGACACAGCAAAAACGCCATGTTTCGGTCCCAAGTGACTCTCAGAACTAAGCAGTGGGGGGCCTCCACTTCCAAATCTGGGAATAACAGGACACTCCCCTGTGGTAAACAGTCTTGGTGACTTCCTTTTAAAATTTCCAAGCACTTATCTTCTGACTGTCCCTTTGGGGGGAAAAATTGTTCTTCATGCAAAGAACTGAGAACTCATAACCGACGACAAATGGGTTTTAAATATAGTGTCCCAGGGATACAGATTTCATTTCCACACATTGCCAACACCAAATGGGTGGCTGGACCTGCCCCCAAATCTGTGGGCAGAGGCCCAAAAACAAGTACTTTCTCTCTTAAGCATGGGGGCTATTCAGCTGGTACCAGAAGAAGAAAAGGGACAAGGTTTCTACTCCAGACTTTTCCTGGTACCCAGAAAATACAAATCACTGTGTCCAATCCTGGACCTGTCTACTCTAAACACCTTTCTGGAGATTCCAAAATTCAAGATGCTGACTCTTTACCAATTACTTCCTATGCTAGGCAGACACACCTGGTTGGCAACACTAGATTTAAAAGAAGCATACCTGCACACCCCAATCAGGAAATCTTGCAGAAGATAACTATGTTTCAAAGCAGGCTACATGCATTATCAGTTCTCTGCACTGCCCTTTGGCTTGTCTACTGCGCCCAGGATATTCACAAAGTGCCTGGCTCCAGTTATTGCATTTTGCAGGCAAAGAAGTATCCAAATATACCCATACCTGGACGATTGTCTAATCCAGGCAGAAAGCCTGGGAATACTTTTGAATCATCTGGTGTTTGTAAAGAGTTCTAACTTATCTGCGGTACACCGTAAACGAAAAGAAATCACAACTGGTACCCTGTCAGCAAATTACATTCCTGGGAACAAGCTTGAATACAACTTCCCAGATGGCTTACCTCACACCAGAACATCAAATTCATTTGATAACCTATTTCAAACAAGTGGCCACAAAAACCCTGCTATCCGCAAGACAAATACTGCAAGCCTTGAGGTTCATGGCATTCTTCTTTGAATTCCATATGTAAGACTGCATATGAGGAAACTACAGTGGTATCTAAAAAACCTATGGAGTCAACATTCTCACAGCCTAGAAACAATGATTCCTATCATACCTTGCCTATGCTAGAGTTCCTCTGGTGGACAGAGGCCTGCCATCAAAACAACAGACTACCATTCACACTACCCCCTGCCGCCCTAACCCTAATAACAGATGCATCAGACTATGCATGGGGGAGCTCACCTGGCAGGGAAGTGCATTCAGGTTAAATGGAACCCAAGTCAAATACACCTACATATCAATCAAAAAGAAGTGTTAGCTGTACAGAATGCAGCCTTCAAGGACTACATTCTTCCACGACAACTAATGGTAAGGACTGACAACACCACGGTTATGTGGTACATAAACAGGCAGGGGGGGTACACATTCCTACCCCCTCTGCAGACTAGCCAGGGCATTGGGAAACACAGCCTTGAGCTACCAAGTGCACTTACAAGCTCAATTCCTGCCAGGAAAATTAATACACTGGCAGACTGACTAAGCAGAAACCTCATAGACCCACACGAGTGGAAACTGGAACCAAGGATTTTCAACATGTTGACAAGCGAATGGGGGAGCCCAGACATAGATCTATTTGCCTCCCACCAGAACTACCAGTTGGACAAGTTTTGCACAAGAACTCCCCCACAAACAAACCTGGAAAGTGGATGCTCTGTCCTTCAGCTGGAAAAACCTATCAGTCTATGCCTTCCCCCCACTGCCTCTGCTCTCCAAAGTTCTACTAAAAGTCAAACAGGACAAACCAAGGATGATTTTGATTGCTCCAGACTGGCCCCACCAACACTGGTACCCCCTCCTGCGCAGTGTGTCGCAGTTATCTCCATGGCACCTACCTCGGACCCCTTCCCCTGCTATCTCAGCAGGAGAACCAGATTCTGCACCCTCAGCTTCCAACATTGAACCTTGCAGCCTGGCTTATTACTTAAACTCACCCTTATCATCCCTCAGCAAATCTGTGATGGATGTCATCTTATAGGCAAGGAGGCCTAGTGCGTAAAAATGTTATGCTGAAAAATGGAAAAGATTCTGTGCCTGGAACCAATCTCAAGGGATGAGCACAGCAGCACCCAATTTACCTCAGATTTTGCAATACTTAACTGAGATGCTTCACAAGGGCCTGCCTTTTTCCTCCATTAAAATCCACGCCTCAGCCATTTCAGCTCATTATAACACAGAACCTCTCCTCTTCTCTCATCCTCCGCTCAAGCATTACCTCAGAGGGGCCAAAAATTTGAGACCACCCAGGAGATCTCCAACCCCTGCCTGAGACCTTAACTTTTTATTGCAGAAACTCACTCTACCTCCTTTCGAGCCAGCTGCTACTGCAGACTTAAAATTTCTTTCTTGGAAAACAGCTTTCCTTTTAGCAATCACTTCAGCTAGAAGGATATCTGAATTACAGGCCCTTATGGCAGTGGAGCCTTTCATCATCTTTCTTGTGGACATGGTGTCACTCTGGGCCAATCCATCCTTCATGGCCAAGGTGGTATCCAGTGTGGCTCTTAATCAGTCCATTCATTTGCCAACCTTCTTTCCCAATCCACAGAACAAAGGGGAAAGGATTCTACATTCCTTGGATGTGCACAGACAACTTAGATTCTACTTGGACGGGACTAAACCTCAAAGAAAATCTGAACAGCTGCTGGTAGCATTTGTTGCAGGGGCAGAGGGGAAGGCTATTTCAAAACAAACCATTTCTAAATGGATAAGCCATTGCATTCATTTCTGCTATAAGCACCATGGAAAACCTATCCCCCAGGTGATCAGATCTCACCCCACCAGGGCTGCATCTACTTCTGCAGCCTTTCTCAGAGGTGTTCCTACCAGGGACATCCTAGAAGCTGCTACCCAGAGTTCTGTACATTTTTTCACCAAGCATTATCATTTGCCAATTTTCTCTAAATCCAGAGCTGGCTTTGCCACTGCTGTCTTGCAGGGCCTTATAGCTATGTAAACTCCTCCTCCCAACCATAGCTTTGGGAATCTACCCAACTGTAATGACTGCAACAGTGAAACATGAAGAACATAGTACAGTTGTGTACACTTACCATAAATATAGATGTTCGAGTGTATTCACTGTTGCAGTCCTGGTTACCCTCCCTCCAGCCCCCTAACAACTTCTGGCTATATCTCTACTTTCCTTTGCTATGCTTAAAAGCCTTTTTAGTGTATTTTCTTTTTGTTGATGTAATGGCGTCGGTTGCATGTTTTATTCCCCTGACGACCTGACGTCATGGAAGAAGGGACAGCAACTGACACAGGACCCAAGACTTTGTTAATCAGGCCGACTGAGGGCAAACTTGCAAGCAAATTAGCCAAATGTAATGACTGCAACAGTGAATACATTCTAACATCTACATTTATGGTAAGTGTACACAACTATACTTTGCTGCTGCGTGGGACATCACATGTAAGGCCATAAACCAGGGGTCTTAAATGTGACATCTGCACGCATAATCCTCAGAACTTTTCAGCTGCAGACCGACGCATCGTGTGTTCGTTCCTTCTCATCAGACGTCTCAAAGCTAAGTAACCCGTTGGGTTTTTGATTTTTTTCATATCCAATTGTTTTTGCTTAGGCTTGGTTAATTTATAGCAATTTATAGCTGATGGCAGGTAAAAAGGGTAAATACCAATGCGGGTGCTAGATACCCCATAAAGACGCCCATGATAGGTGTGTTTTTTTGCTTAGGCCAGGAGCACGACTATTCTGCTTGCTCCATTTGTCATTCATTTGTACTGAAATCCTTACGCAGCCGTCTGGCTGCTCTAAACCTCTACTTAGAAAACCAGCGCCTTAAGCGGTTAGCCCTAAGAATGGATCCCACTTCGAAGGCTACGTCAGAACCTCCACGTAAGAAGCCTAAGCTTCCTAGGCCTTCTTTGCCTGCCGCTCCGTTACCAGACACCCTGCCAGCTGCCGATTTAGGAGTTGAGGTATGCCCGCCCGATCCGTCGACTTCAACGATGACCTTTGTGGAAGCCGTTGCTCAGCCGATGACCGGGACGTCCATGGAGCCTACCCAGACACCGACTGCTGTCGGGGAGGAACCAGAGTCTGTGGTGCCTCCGACTGGGATCCAGACTTCTGATACGGTTCCTACTAAACCTGATTCCAGGCTGGTTCCAACGTCCACCCCCAGCTATTAAGAAACAGAAAACCAAGCATGCCTCCTCCACTCCAGAAGGCCTACAGGATTGGCAGTCCTTCACTTCTTCCCTGATGCAGGCCTTTATGACCCTTAGGCCTTCAGCCTCATCCCCTACTACTCTACCTTTGCTCAGCCCTAGGCCTGCTTCAGCCTCTTCCCCTCCTCCCTATGACTTCTCAGGTTAGGGAGGAAGAGCATGATACTTCCTTTTCCTCCTCAGAGGACTCCATATCTTACACCTCCCAAATTGCATCTCCCCAGGAGTATTATTCTCCTGATGAGGAATCTGTTGAGGGGGATTCACCCCCTGAGGATTTTACATTTGGTGAGACTCATCACCAAGATGAAAGACCATTTCAAATGGGGCACTTCACAAATGACAAACACTCAAAAGAGGTACTTTGAGCTTCTTCAGGTTGAATCCCCCTCCCCTTCTTTTGTTTTTCCAGTTCTGCCGGCCTTTTTAGATGCCTTTAATTCTGCATCTAAAGCCCCAGACTCTCAGCCGCCTGCCCCCAATTACCCAGATCACTTCTACAAGGTGCCTAATGAGCAGAAATTCTTAATCAAACCACCCTTGGGAGACCCAGCAGTGATTGCCACCTACCCTGACAAGCAATCCAGGCTGCTTCCCTGCGCCTCACTCCTACCCAGTGATAAAAACATCAGATCTATGGGTAGGCTGGATAAGAAGGCATACACCTCCTTTACATTGGCTTTCAGAGCCATTAACTATCAGACGCACATGATAAAGTATGCTTTGGACTTGATCTCTCAAGCCTCCTCCATGCTGGCTTCTATCCCTGACATCCCCATTAAAGCTGACATCTCCTCCAATCTTTCTCTGGCTACACAAGTAGCCAGACACTCAATTAGATGCAGCTGTGATGCTGCAGAAGCATCTGCTCGCTCTGCAGCATCTGCTTCTGTTCTCAGGAAATACTCCTGGCTTAGACTTCAAAATCTCCCAGAAGATTTCAGGTCAAAGATCTTGGATGCCCCCCTGGATCATAATTTCCTTTTTGGAAAACAATCTGCAGATCTCTTCAAGAATATGCAAGAAAAAAGTAAGGAATTGCAGGACCTAAAACATTTACTGGTGTCCCCCATTCCCGAGTACTACAGAAAGCACCCTGCTAAAGCCACTTTTGTAAGGCAAAACCCTACTCAGACGGGTGCTTCTTGTTCCAGATCTAGAAGAGGTGCAAGAAGGCCCCCCATGTCCAGACCTGCTACCATGCATCCTCAGCCCAGACAACCCTTTCAGGATAGAGGAGGCCCCAACAATGCATGACTCCCTTGCCCAGTTTCCACTCTCAGCATGCCTTCCCCACTGCCTCCCCTTCTGGCAAACCATAACCATGAACCAGTGGGTGCTATCCATAATACAAATAGGATATTTCTTCTCCTGGAAAGAAAAAACACACAGGAGAGGCATCCCATACCCCCCCCCAAAAGAAAACAGCTACATCTCCTTCCACAGGTTTGACAGTCGACCTGAAGCTGGGCACCATAAAACCTGTCCCCTCAGGACAGGAAGGAAAAGGTTTCTATTCCCTTCTCTTCCTGGTCCCCAAGAAAGAAGACCCTTGGAAACCCATCTTAGACCTCTCCTTTCTAAATCTTTACCTTCATGTGCCCACCTTCAAAATGCTGTCACTTCCCAACCTGCTACCTTCATACCAGCCAAGGGTTTCATGACCACCTTGGACCTAAAAGAGGCATACCTACACATACCCATCAGAACTTCCCACAGAAGATTCTTGCATTTCTCTGGACCCTCCTCTCATTTCCAATTTACTGCTTTGCCCTTTGGTTTGTCCACTGCCCCCCCCCAGCCCCAGTCATTGCTTTCTGCTGAACTCTGGGAGTTCAAATTTACCCTTATCTTGATGACATCCTAATACTGGCAGAGTCAAAAGATACCCTCATAAATCATCCGTACTTCACCATGTCCCTTCTGCCGAATCTAGGATTCACCCTTAACCTTCCAAAGCCCTCCTTGAACCCAGACCAGGACAAGATTTTTCTGGGTGGCAGAATCCCAACGGACAAAATGAAGGCCTTTCTCCCACAGGACAAGATACTCTCCTTGACCTCCCACTTCAAGGAGATCCTACACTCTTGCAGTAACTGCAAGGCTATTCCTTCGACTCCTGGGCTTAATGGCAACAACCATCCCTATGCTATCCCTGACCAGAATGCATATGCGCAAGCTACAGTGGTACCTCAAAAACATTTGGTCCCAGCACCTGAATCCCTTGGAACAAGTAATTCCCCTCCCTCCCTGTCTAAAGGAAGAAATTAGCTGGTGGATCCCAACAAGTCAAGCTAAACCCGGGACTTCCACTTCAGACCGCCCCCAACCCAAGTAATGCATACAGATGCCTCAGATTCAGGTGGGGGTGCAACAGTGCCATCTTACAAGCTTTAAGCAAACTGGCACCCTTCCTTAAAAGCCAAACACAATGTCAGAGAAATGACAGCAGTCTTCTTAGCTCTAAAAACCTTTACCCTTCTGCTTCTACCAGGAGTTCTTCTAATAGTAACAGACAATACCACTGTAATGTGGTACCTCAACAAACAGGGAGGGGCAAAAGGCATATCAGCTGTGCAGACTAACCCTGCTGATAAGGGACCTAGCCTATCGCCACAACTTGTCTCTGCAGGCAACATAAATCTCCTCGCAAGACAGCAAGCAAGCAGATCTCCTAAGCAGGACATCTTCTCCATAACACGATTGGATGTTGGACAGGACTGTCTTCCTAGATATAGTCCACCGTTGGGGCATTCCTCAAATAGACCTGTTCGCCTTCCGCCAGAACAGGCAGCTGCAGTCCTTCTGCTGAAAGACCTACTTCCCTCTAGCCTGGAGAGTAGACTCTTTCAACATCTGGCAGGGAAATTTTTTTTATGCTTTCCCCCTGATTCAGAAAGTCCTCCTGAAAATCAGGAAGGGCAAACTGAAAATCTTGTTAGTGACTCCCTACTGGCCAAGGCAGCACTGGTTCCCCCTACTTCACAATCAAGCTAAGAGCAATCACTACTAGTTACCCTACAATGTGGACCTCCTGACACAAGAAATAGGAACTCTCCTCCACCCACACTTGCAGATGTTGTCCCTGACACTGTGGGTGATAAACTTTTTATCCCATTTAGACACTACTACTCAGAGGACGTGCTTTCAGTCTCGAGGGACTCCAGGAAACCTACAAGAAGAAATATCATACCCAGCTAAATGGGAAAGTTTTCGTGAGTTGTGTCTAGACAAGGGAGAGGGGACCCTTGCATTGCTGACCCCCCCCCCCAGTTCTTATGTGTGTCAATTGATAAAAAGTGGACTTTCCTATTCTTCATTGAAAGTACACCTTTCTGCAGTGTCAGCCTGCTTGCCTCTCGATCCCCCCTTGCTAGCCAGGCTCGACGTAAAACTCTTCCTTAAAGGAGTGTTACTCATGAGACCTCCAAAGAAACCTATCCCTCTGCCCTGGGACCTTAACTACATCCTGGAAAAGCTTACCTAACACCCTTTCGAACCTGCTGGGACATCTTCCCTACAGATATGTACATGGAAAACAGTCCTTCTACTGGCTATCACATCAGCCAGAAGAGTTTCAGAGCTTCATGCCTTAATGGCTATCCCCCCCACCCCACACACACACACACACACACACACACACACACACACACACACACACACACACACATCACCTTCCACAAGGACAGGGTCACCCTGAGTACTAACCCCTCCTTTCTGCCCAAGGTGGTCAGTAACTTCTCTAAACCAATGTATCCACCTACTCACTTTATTTCCCTCTCCCACAAATGAAGGGGAGAGGATACTCCACTCCCTGGATGTACACGGACAACTTAAGATTTTACCTGAACAAACCTAAATCCATTAGAATATCTAAACAACTCTTTGTTTCCTGCCACCCCAGTGCATTGGGCAAGGCAGTCTCCCAACAAACTATCGCATGTTGGATCAGAAAAGCCATCTGTCTTTGCTACTCCCACCACGGAAAAAAACCCCAGTGGGAGTAAAGGCCCATTCCACAAGGGCAATGGCTGCTTCCAAGGCTTTCCTAAAAGGTCTGGACACTGCTTCCATTATGGAAGCAACCACTTGGTCCACTATCTACACTTTACCAAACATTACAAGCTAGACCAAGTCTCCAGGGCACGTGCAGGATTTGCCAGGGCAATCCTACAGGGCTTTGTAGAATCCTGTTCAGCATCTGCCACCCTCTCATCCAACTAAGCTGTGGTACTCTCCCACAACTAGAATACTGCAACATAGGAATAGAAGGATATAGAATAGTTGTGTAAAATCTTATCATAACCATAGATGTCCTCTTCCATATTGCAGTATCCCTTCCCACCCACCAGTAACCCCCTCTTCATTCTCCTTTCATCCCAGCTTCACCCTCAACCTATCTATGCTAGCTACAGAAGGACTCCAGGGTCCCATACCTGTCACCACTGTCATCTTCTCCTGCTGGGCTTCTACTCCACCTGCTGAGCTTCAAGTTTTGAGGATTGTGCATGCAAACGTCACATTTAAGGCCCTTGGTTTATGGCCATACGTGTGACGTCCCACACCACTGCAACAGCCAAGCTGAAGCTTTTGTATAGGAGCTGACATAGGAGTCACCTAAGGGCAGGAAATCCCACAACTAGAATACTGCTACATGGAAGAGAAGGGCATCTATGGTTATGGTAAGATTTTACACAGCTATTCTTAATTCTTAACTGTTTTGCAGACTAGCCCTTCTGGTATGGGAATTTTCCAACTCACAGGGAATCACCCTACAAGTGGTTTACATTCCCTCTCTCCACAATGCTCAGACTGATTACGTGAGCAGGACCATCACAAACAACCACAAATGGATGCTTCACAAAGGTGTCTTCTTGAATGTGGTTCACAGGTTGGGTGCAGCTCAAATAGACCCATTTGCCTCCTCCATCAGCAGACAAACTTCCTGGTTTCTGCACCAGGAGATCAGAACCCCAGGCACCGGCAACAAATGCCTTCTCAATCTCTTGGAGGGGGAAATATCTATATGCTTTTCCCCTTTCCCAGTCATTCAGAATGTCCTACTAAAACTGCAGCAGGACACTCCAAAAATCTTATTGGTGATCCCTACTGACCCAGGCAGCACTGGTTTCCCTTACTTCTGCAATTGTCCAAGGGGAATCACCACAAGTTACCCACCAGAGTGGACCTTCTTGCACAACACAAGGGATCATTGATTCACCCACAGTGGCAAATTCTAAACCTCACCCTGTAGCTGATAGGATTCTGATCCCCTTCCAACACCTTTACAAAGAGGATGTGCTCAATGTCCTGCTGGAAGCCAGGAAACCAAATACAAGAAAATCCAACCTTTATAAGTGTAAAAGATTCACTTCTTGGTATCACAAAAGGCAACTGGACCTGCTTTCTAGCAAAACCACCTGTAGTCCTGTCTTACCTGTGTGAGTTACTGCACACTGGCTTGGCTTACTCTTCCATCAAAGCTCATCTGCCTGCAATTTCAGCATACCTTCCTCTGCCCCCCCCCTTTAGCTTCTAGGCTTCCTTCTAAACTTTTCCTTAAGGGGGTAGCCCACCTCAGACCTCCCAGGAAACCGTGCTTTCCTCCTTGGAATCTTAACTATGTGCTTGAAAAGCTTACGCTCCCTCCCTTGGAGCCAGCAAAGCCTCCTTAGAACATTGCACATGGAAAACTGTACTGCGAGTAGCCCTGACCTCAACTAGGAGTGTCAGAACTTTAAGCCCTTATGGCTATTCCCCCTTTATACTTTTTCACAGGGATAGGGTTACCCTTGGATCTAACCCATCCTTCATGCCCAAGGTGGAGAATGACCTGTCACTTATTCAGGCCATACACTTACCTGTTTTTTTTTTCAACCCACAGGGGGGACAGTGAGAGGGTACTGCACTCCCTAGATGTGCATAGACAGATCTGGTTTTACCTGCGTAAAACAAAGACCATCAGACAGATGGACCGACTCTTTGTATCTTTCCACCCTAGAGCACTAGGGAAGGCAGTTTTCAAGCAGACCATATCTACTTAGATCCCCAAGGCCATCACCTTCTGTTACCAATTCCATGGGAAATCCCTGCAAGGTGTAATTGAAGCACATTCCATCAGAGCCATGGCTTCCTCAGGAGCCTTCTCATTACAGCCGAGTGACGTCTCCAGGCGTTTCTGCAGTTACCTCCTACTGCTCCTCTAGGCGTCAAATATTGCCTGTTCATATTCGCATTAATAATTCCAAAACCATGTTACATACAAGGTATCAGAAAATTTTATCTTGAAGCATACATGATGGCAAACACAATTGTATTGCTATATCTTCTCTGTCAGTGGGCATTTGTTAAAAATATAAGGTGAACACTTTATTTTTTAAATGCTGAAGCCACGCCCACTAGGCGTTAAAGGTACACCCACAAAAGAGCTCTACTAGAGGGAATGAGTTAAAGGCCTGGATACTTCCTCTTTCCTAGAGGCAGGTACTTGGTTTTCTGTTCACACCTTTACCAAACACTACAAACTTGATCACATTTCTAGATCAAGGGCAGGGTTTGCCAGGGCTATCGTTCATGGATTCCTGGAATCTGCCTCTAGACCTCCCACCAATCACAGTGAGCTTTGGCATTAACCCATATGTAGAATACTGCAACATAGGAATAGAAGGACATAGAAAAGTTGTGTAAAATCTTATAACCATAGATGTCCTTTTCCATGTTGCAGTATTCCTTCCCCACCCACCTTCCCTTCCTGTTAGGCTACCGTTCCCTAACTGGGTGGCACTGGACTGGAATTGTCCTTATTAGAACTGACTCCGACTGGGGCTTTCAGTTCTGAGGGCTCGTGCGTGCTGGCATCACTTTTATGGCCCACGTTCCCTCGGCCACGTCATACGTCACACGCATTTCAGAGGGACTGAAAACTTTTGTATACTGGCCGAGACAAGAAGAGTAAACCCATATATAGAATACTACAACATAGAAGAGAAGGACATCCATGGTTATTGTAAGATTTTACATAACTTTTTTTTTTACCCAGATTCTTGAAACAAGTGAGAAAAATTTTGCACGTTTTGTATGTGAATATTAGGTACTAACTTGATGGAACAAGTCCTGTACAAAGTCTTATCCAGCTATTTATTTCTTATGTTGGGGCTAAAAATGCACAACCTGTCTCAAAACAATGCATTTTTGTGTTTGTTCTTGTATTATTGTTTTGTTCTTACCATGGTAAATCAGTAGACGGTAGTTTGTCCATACCTTTTCAAAGCATTTCAAACTGAATTCCTTTTCTAGGTTCAGAGATAGTTTTCTGAGGACCATTCTCCTGGGGCTCCTGGACCCTTAGGGCCTCCTTCCTGCCAGGTTGGATAAGCTTTGGTAAACATTCCAAATAGCCAAAGGTTGCTGCAGCATTGGGAATAATTAACATAGTACAGTTGTGTAAGAATTTGCTGTAACAGTAGAGGTTCAAATTTGACACTGCTGCAGCAACCCCCATTTTTTTCCCAATAAATCATTATTTTTTTTGGGGGGTGGGGTGAAATGCTTTTGTTTGTATATCATGTCAGAGGTTCAGGATAAGGTTGCTTTCAATTTTATGCAAGGGCAAGAAAGTTCAGATGGAAAGTTGAGGTAGCCAGAGCTTTTGAAACAGGCTAGTTGTTGCTTCCTAGCCAGGAAGTTGCTTAAATATCCAAAGGTGTCTGCAGCAGTGTGCTGTTTGAACATTTACTGGTAAGGTAAGCTTTTGCACAACTGTACTTTTCTGACCCTCATGCCTGTTGACTGTTGGGTCTCTGACTTGCACTGATGGAGGTTGTCATGCCTGCAGCCCCTAAAATGTCCCACCTGGCTGAAGTCCAGACCATAAACTCCTCATCTGATGCCAACCCCCTGTTGTCTGCTTCAAAATGACATGGTCCACGCATATTGTAAAAAAAAAAAAAAAAATCTCAAGTTGGATTCCAGGGTAATTTAACCCTAGGATTTCCAAATGCCATATGCCACCCATTCACACAAGTTCCTAATGTTTATACATAAAGTTCTTAGGCCCAAATGTTACCTGCTTTCAAGTGTCCATCCATACAATTCAGAACAGCCGTTGTGCTTGGATCCCCCCACCCAAGTAGAAGTGGGAGCTTGCCCTAGTGAGAGATTCAGACTCTTCTCATTCCAAGGAGTTCTCCATGCTGCAATGATTTTGATTTTTAGCATGTTCTCATGGACCCAAGCTACCAAAATATTAGCTGGCAGTACTGTTGCCCGACTGTTGCCAACCAGTTTGAAATTAGTGAGCAGGGAGGGCTGTATCCACTTGATCCTAGCTTGTAAAGAAGCTCCCAGAGACTGAGTAGGGGTCTTGGTCATCCTTAACCAGAACCATAAGGACAGATCATTCAGAAAAATTGAGGCATTAAGTATGGAAACTGTCACTCTCCTACCTTGAATACAATAAGAGTCTTTGTGGGTTGTGTTCAAGCAGCTTTATTTTATACAGACATATCGCTATAGAAGTTTACTGACTTTAACTTAAGTGACTTGTATACAAACTAACAACTGCGATCATGCATGCTCTCACTGGCTGCTCTTGCAAAATGGCACCAGGGAGTGCACATGTCTAGAATTTTGTATGTGCACATACAGTCTTGACATGCTTCTTAAAGATACAGCACACTTCAGTTGCATTCTGATCTACATCCTTCCTCTTTGAGAGCTAGGTCATATAACACTATAAGTCTGTTTAGCATGCAGAAGTCACAGGAAATTCTTTGTCATGCATTACACAGTATCAAGTCCACATGTATATACGATCAAGTCCACGTTGTTGTGTGTTGATACTCGTCCATATCGTGTGACATATAAAACTGGGAGTTACTGGAACTGTCCCTGCAAAATGTTTGACCTGTGGAATATCTGGAACATTTTCTGGAATGGACTCAGAATTTTGAACACATTTTGGTATAGAAACAGTGTCTGATTCACTCTTAGATTTGAAGTTTCATCACAGAAAGTGTGATGTTAATGATGATTCTGGTACAGGAAGATTATGTTTATGGTTCCTCCTATATTCGACACCCTTGGAGTGTACCAGTTAAGATCTTGGCTTTGCACAGATGCTTGTAATCTGTCCAATTTGATCAAAGCCTTTCATTGTCTGGATTCGTACCGTCTCTCCTTTCCTCAATGGACAAAGTAATCTGCTTGATCTGTCATAACTAGATTTCTGGATATTATGCTTCTTAACCAGTTGAGCCTTAATGGTTTTATTATTTGGTTTAGGCTTCAGTAAACTGGAAATAATGGGTAGCATAGTTCTAGTTTGCCTGGAAAGTAGTCTTTCAGCAGGTGAGCCAAGAATATCGTCATGGGGTATGTTTTTGACATTAACAAACTTAAGAACACATCAGTGTTGTCATGCTTTGACCTTTCAGGTAACTGCTTTGCAGACTGTACTGCATGTTCAGCTAGACCCTTTGACTGAGGATATTCAGGACTACTAGTGTCATGTGTGAAGTCCCATTCTTATGCAACTTTCTGAAACAACTGGCTAGCAAATTGTGTACCATTGTCAGAAAGAACTTTTTGTGGACTACCATGAACTGAAAAAATGACATTTCAACTTGGTAATAACAGCAGTGGATGGTAGATTAGGTAGTAGATCATTCACAAACCAATTCAAATAAGAGACTACCAAAAACCAAGAAGTAGTGATTTTTCCACTCCGATATCAGCTGCAACTGTTGACCAAGGTAGTTCAGGAACTGGACTTAGCTGAAGTGGTTCTCTTTGCAAATACAGTCTAGTACTGTTGCATACTAAACAAGAAGAAAGTACTTTATCAATGTCTTTCAGTAATGAAGGCCAAAATACTAATTATCTCGCTCTTTTCGTAGCTGATGTGGATCCTGGGTGACTACAATGCAAAATCAGGATATATTCTTGTTGTAAGGAAGCAAGAACAACAATTTTTGGACCTTTGAAAATATTGCTATCTTTCATCAATGTTCATCTCTGTAAAGAAGATAGGTTTGCACTTCAGGTGGTACAATAGATTGCTTTAACGGCCATCCAACATTAATGTAGTGATTGAGCTTCTGCAAAAATGGATCAGTCTAAGTGTGATCTCTCCACTCATCAAGTCTAGTGATAGAAAAATTACATACTGACATCACATCAAAGTCAAATTTCTCTGTGTCAAACTGTTCTGTCATATTTCTGGGCATTATGGCTAAGGTATCAGCCAGATAAAGCAATTTGGCTTCTGTGTAGACCATTTTGAAATTGTACATTTGCAATTTGAGCATCATTCTTTGTAATCTCGCTGGAGCAGAATGCATAGCCTTCTTAAGAATAGTAACTAGAGGTTGGTGGTCAGTTTCAATCTGAATAGCTCAACCATAAATATAATCTTGAAACTTAGGTTTTGAAAATACTATTGCCAAAAGCTCTTTCGCAATCTGAGCAAACTGCATCTCAGTTTGGGTTAGTGTTGTAGATGCATAGTCTACTGATGCTCTTCGTGTTTCACTGTTGCAGTCATTACATTTGGATAATCTGCTGGCAGGTTGCCCTCAGTCGGCCTGATTAACAAAGGCTTGGGTCCTGTGTCAGTTGCTGTCCCTTCTTCCATGACATCGTCGTCAGGGGTATAAAACATGCAGCCGACGCTATTACATCAGTCTTTATTGCCACGCAGTGCCGGAAGCAGAAGCAGTTTGCAAGTGCTGGTCTGCCGACTCCTGAAATTTTTGTTTTTGAGTTTCCGAATCGAAGTCTTCAATAAAAGCTAAGTACCCCATTGGGGAAACTTTTTCTTGCTCCTTACCGATGTCAGTAAAAGTTAATAATTATATTACTTGTGGGAAGCAAATACCTCATAAGGATTTTCATTTGTACTGTATTCATTGCCTAGGCCCTGACCACAACGTGCCTTGCTGTCGGTTTTGTGCTAAATTTAATCAACGCACTATTAAACGTGGGTATATTTTTGCTTCTAAATATTTGGGCCCCAGATTTAACTATCCAGAAATTCTTCGGTTAGCAATCCGACTACCGGAATACCTAAAAAACGCAAGGAAAAAGAGAGAGACAATCAAGGTCCAAAACAGACAAAGCTTCTCCTAAGCCAGTTGCTGGTTCGCCAGTACTCAGTGAGGCGCTTTCGCAGCCCCTGATACCTGCTACTTTTGATTCGCAGGCCTCTACTGAGACCCATTCAGAGTCCGGTATGCCCAACGGATGTCTCTACCTTAGATGGATCCGGAGCCGCTGAGCAGGCACCGGCTTCTGAGAGTGTTTTCAGGCCTAAAGATTTGTACATTAAACCAACGCCATCTTCAAAACTAAGGCAAAAACCTACTTCTATGTCTAAAAAAAATGACGCTTGGGACGCATGTACAGGCCCCAATGCCTAAAAAAACAAATGATCAAAATGGCTGAGGATTTAATTACCTTGATCAGGGGTACCCATCCCCCTCCTGCTAAGAGGCCTAGGCAAGGCACTGACTATGAATCTTCAGATCAGGTTTCTATTTCTTCTGATTCCTCTTCTGATCAGGAATTATCTATTCCCACTTATGAGGACTCTGATGCAGAAGATTCCATCCCTTCTGCTCCTGAGGATTTTTCTTTTGGAGAAACTTTGCATACCTTAAGGGAACACTTTCACTGGGAGGGTCAGGATTTCTCAATCTAAAAAGAGACTTGGGGATTTCCTCCTCCTTCCGCAGCATAGGCCTTTGGCTATACCTCCTGTTCTAGACATTGTTGTTTATGTTTTCTCAGAATCCATTATGGCTCCTGATTCCCTGCCTCCGGCTCCTAGTAAGCCAGACAGATATTACAGGGTTCCTGACTCCCACAAATTCCTTTTTAAAAACCTAACTGCTGACCCTGAAACAATTTCACTGGCCCAAGGGCGTTAAGGCCTCTATTGCTAAAAATCGTACACTTTCTGGTAGAGACTCCAGGGCTCTGGATAGATGGGGTAAGAAGGTTTACACGTCTGCAGCCTTGGCAATCCAGGCTTTAAACTGTCAATTTCATATGCTTAAATATCAACAGCATGTCATGGGTTTCCTTAAACAGAAAATGATGTTGATTTCTGACTGTGTGGAAAATAGAGAGTTGCAGGATTTATTGCATTCAGTTGAACAAGTTGGAAAACATACTTTGCAATGTGGTTTTAATTCCTTGGAGGCCTCTTGCAGGGCTGCTGTAACTGGATCTGTGATAAGAAGGCATGCTTGGCTCAAAGAGCAAAATTTGCCTGACCATGTTGAAGCAAAATTGCTGGATGCTCTTTTACAACAGGACAGTCTATTTGGTAATAAGGCAGAAAAAGTTTTGAAAAAGATTGAAGATAAAGCTAAATCTATGCAAACTGTAAAAGATTTCATACAAGTGCAGCCACCCAGGTTGAGTAGGCACTGGCCTACTAAGGACTAGTCTTTTCCAGTACCCACCAGAGCCGCTCAGGTCAAACCCAGACATTCCAAAGGCTCCAGGTTTCAGTCACAAGGAAAGTATAGAACAAAGCAATGGGGTGCCTCCACCTCAAAATCTGGAAGTAACGAGGCACCTTCCTACAGTAAGCAGTCTCAATGACTTTCCACAGCAATCTGCAAGCACTTATCTTTTGGCCGCCCCTTTGAGGGGAAAACTAGCACTTCATGCACAAAACTGGCATTTGATTACCCAGGACAAATGGCTTTTAAATGTAGTATAACCGAACATGATGCTATGCACATAGGTAGATGCGTGGCCAAACTGAACCAAGTAAACAACAAGAGGCCAGCAATAAATGGTCCTGAAGTAAGAAATAATTATATCCAATACGTATACATGGCTAAAATGATCCTTTATTAGACAGACCAGTTTCGGCAACCAATGCCTTCTTCAGTGTATCAAAATAATAAAAAAAAGTCTCCAAAAATCCCAACTATTTATAGACACACCCCACCTGTGAGATTGATGGAAAATACCACCAGTAATTACTTAAAGAAAAAGATTCCAAAATTCAAACAACTGATAATCAAAATAAATAAATGCAACCATGTCTGGACAATATATGACATATGTAAAGACAAATTGAACATAAAAAAGAAAAATAAATATGAAAAAAAACCCACACATTAAACTGATGCAGATCCAGATTCCAGAAAAATAAATACATATCAATTTTGATATAGTTATGATAAGAACATATATGAACTGTCATGACCATATAGAACCTCACATACAAAGCCTAAAAATATCAAATAAATGTTCCAACAGAAAAAGTGTGGTTAACAAATGATATATCCAAATTCGGAAATCTGTGCTTCATCAAATATTCCAATAATATTCCTTCCACTGTGTAGCATGTACAAATACCTTTTGTTCTCCATTGGACCCTATATGACACATTGAGAAACTGTGAAAAAATATGAGAAATTAAAAATAAACATGCAGATTAACTATTAAATATACATATATTAGTAGAAATCCATAATGTGAAAAAGATGCCCAAATCAATATATATGAAAAAAGTAGAACATAAAATGTACCAACCTAAATATTTAAATTTATAAGTGGTCATTTAGTCCTGGAGGAAATAGGACACCCAATGTGATGATCCAGTGTTGTTCCTTATGAGTAAGTATTTTATGCCATGGGGATTACTACGATCACCCAGAATTCTGTCTATAATCATAAAAGAAAATTGTGCATCAGGATGTTTCAAATTATGCCGATATAAGGAATTAGTTTCCTTCTTAGTTTTGATGTCCGATCTATGTTCATTGATGCGTGTTCTGAGTGGTCTAGAAGATGTCCTTCAAGGATGCATCTGCAGTCCTTACAAATGGGTTGTCCTGTCGTCAGGCAGCCCTTCGGTCGGCCGGATTCCAAAGTCTGGGTCTGGCCTCGGCTGGTGTCGCACTTCACCCGACGTCATAGCTGCAGTTCTTCGGGTATAAAGGCATCAGCCGACGCCATTTTCCTCAGTCTTTCTTGCCGCGTGGCGCCCGAAGCAGAAGCTGTTCGCAAGTGCCGGTCGGTCAGAACCAGAGATTACTATTACCGAATACTACTTCGAAGACTTCTAAAAAGCTAAGTACCCCGTTGGGGACTCTTTCTTGCCTCAGCCGATGTCAGAAAAAGTGAATAATTGTTTAACTTGTGGGAAACAAATACCTCATAAAGATTTCCACTCTTACTGCTTATCTTGTTTAGGCCCAGACCACGATGTCGCAGCTTGTCTAGCTTGTGCTTCTTTTAACCGACGGACGCTTAGACGTCGGTCGGAATTTGCTGAGCAGTTTTTTGGCTCTGATTTTGCTTATATTATGCCGTCGGATCCTCCGACTTCACAAATATCCAAAAAACGCAAGGAAAAGGACCGACACTTGCGGTCCGCGGTTTCGGCCGAAACCGCGGTTAAGCCAACCGCGAGTCTCGGTTTCGGCTGAAACCGAGCAAGTGGTTCTTCCTTCAGCCGAAAGCATGCCTTCTACCGAGGCCTCTTCAAACCTGGTGGAATCGGCTTCTGAAATCCAACCTTCGGTTGCGGTTTCTCAGGAATTATCGGACACTATTCCCTTGGATATCTCAACTCCTGCACGTGGAGCTGCTAGGCCTCCTGCAGCCATGTCCATTAAGGCCTTTGCCAGGGCTAAAGCAGCTAAAGCTACAAAAACTGTGCCTGTTAAGACCCCCTCTCACAGACCCAGCTCCAGTTCCCAAATGCTCTCCTTGGCAGAGGATCTTATTTCTTTAATCCGGGGATCCCAGCCTCATCCAGACAGGGCCTCTCATCCACCTCCAGAGAAGAGGCCTAGAGCAGAGCCCCCTGAGCCAGTGTCCACTGATGATTCCTCTGATGATTCAGATAATACAGACCCTCCATAGGCTCCTTATTCCCCTTGCGAAGACTCTGATGCTGACGAGTCCATCCCTTCTGCCTCTCCACCTGAGGAATTTTCCTTTGGGGAAAGCTTGCATGCTATGAGGGAACAATTTCAGTGGCAGGGCCAAGATTTCTCAGACTCCAGGAAAAGGCTTAGAACCTTTTTGCATTTACCACAACATAGGCCTTTGGCTATACCTCCAGTTCTTTCTGTTGTAGATGATGCATTTAATGATGCTTGTACTGCTCCTGATTCTTTACCTCCGGCCCCTGCTAAGCCCGATAGGTACTACAGGGTCCCGGACACACACCACCATTTATACAAGGCTCCTTTTGCAGATCCCGAGACTATCTCCCAGGAGCCTAAGGCTGTAGCAACTACCTCTGCTAAAAATCCCCTCCCCTCTGAAAGGGAATCCAGGTCCTTAGAGAGATGGGGTAAAAAAGTTTACACTTCCGCTACTCTGTCAGCTAGGGCCTTGAACTGTCAATTTCATATGATTCAATATCAAGAATTTATGCTTGATCAGTTAACTAAAAAACCGTCCTCTGATGAATCTTTTGATAAGAAGTATGTTCAGGAAATGGTACATAACATTCAGCAAGTTAGTAACCATTCTTTAAAATGCGGCTATGATGCACTGGAGGCTTCCTTTAGATCAGCCATGACTGGCACAGTTATAAGAAGGCATGCATGGTTGAAAGAGCAGGCCTTACCGGAACATGTCAAATCAAAACTGTTAGATGCTCCCATGGACAAGGCCAATTTATTTGGTTCTCCTGCACAACAGGTACTGAAGAAGATGGAGGAGAAGGCAAAATCAGTACAAACAGTGAAAGATTTCTTACAGGTCCAACCTCCAAGGTTTAGCAGGAATTGGCCCTCCAAAACTTGGTCCTTTCCAGAGTCCTCTAAAGCACAGAGAGGCAGGAATAGGCGATCAAGAGGCAGAAACCAATCCAAGGGTGCCTACAGGGGACGCCAGTGGCAGGGTAACAACCAACGAGGCAC
Organism: Protopterus annectens; assembly: GCF_019279795.1. Classification (NCBI taxonomy): domain Eukaryota; kingdom Metazoa; phylum Chordata; order Ceratodontiformes; family Protopteridae; genus Protopterus; species Protopterus annectens. The sequence goes on from NC_056739.1 coordinate 224,299,095, forward strand.
AGACACAGCCACCACTACTGCAACAGGACAATCACAGTGACTTGGCTCTGGCACCGCCTACCAGGGAACAACTAAAAGCACCCTTAGGCGGAAAGCTAGCCTTATTCTCAATAAACTGGCATTACATCACAAGAGACAAGTGGATTTTACAGACAATAGACCAAGGCTACAGGTTCCACTTCCATACTGTACCAGGGAAGAGAGGAATGCCAAACCTACCGCCAAATCAAAAGACAGAAGCTCTAAAACAAATATCTCAATTATTAAAGATGAGAGCTGTGGAAAAGGTACCATCTATGGAGCAAGGAAAGGGATTTTACTCCAGACTCTTCCTGGTACCAAGAAAAGAAAGCAAATGGAGACCTATTCTCGACCTGTCCGCTTTAAACACATTCCTCATTGTTCCAAAATTCAAAATGCTGACTCTACAGCAGCTTCTTCCCATGCTGGGCAAGGAGTCTTGGCTGGTAACTCTAGATCTCAAGGAGGCATACCTGCACGTCCCCATACGACCAAATTGCAGAAGATACCTCAGATTTCTTGCAGGATCAGAGCATTATCAATTCTCAGCATTGCCCTTTGGCTTATCTACTGCCCAGAGTGTTCACGAAATGCCTGGCATCAGTAATTGCTCATTGCAGGCTTCAGGGAATCCAAATTTACCCCTACCTGGACGACTGCCTGATACAAGCGGACAACAAAAACAAGCTAACAGAAGACTTACAAAGAGTCATTTACCTGCTACAAGCCCTGGGATATACAGTCAATATAAAAAAGTCAAGGCTGATACCATCCCAAAGAATAACCTTTTTGGGTGCAGAGCTGGACACATCAAAGCAAATGGCATTCCTAACTGCAGAAAAACAAGAGCAACTACCTCTCTACTTCTTGGCATGAACAAAGCAGAACCATCTAACAGCAAGAAAAGTACTGCAAGCCCTGGGCTTCATGGCATCCTGCATAATACTGGTTCCTCATGCCAGATTGCATATGAGAAAGCTACAATGGTACCTAAAGAATTTATGGTCTCAACACAAGCACAGCCTAGAAACCAAAATTCCAATAATCCCATGCCTGAAGCAAGAGTTCCTATGGTGGGCTCAGGCCTGTCAATCAAACACAGGATTGCCCTTCTACAGCACTCAACCAAGCCAAACCATCACGACGGACGCCTCAGACCTCGGTTGGGGGGCCCACATGCTGGACAAGTGCATACAAGGCTTATGGACTCAAGACCAGCTGCACCTGCACATAAATCTAAAGGAAATGCTGGCAGTAAAATTGGCAATCCAGACATTCAGACCATTTCTCCGAGAAGGTCAGTTGATGATAAAGACAGACAACACCACAGTTATATGGTACATCAACAAACAGGGAGGCACACATTCATACCCTCAATGCCGGATGGCACTGGACCTATGGAATGTGGCTCTGAGCTACAACATTCAGTTACAAGCAATTTTTGTACCAGGAAAAGAAAACATTCTAGCAGACATATTAAGCAGGACTACCACGGATGCCCACGAATGGATGCTGCATCCGGACATCTTCAAAGCCATTACAAGAAAATGGGGACTCCCAGAAATAGACTTATTTGCATCCCCACGCAATCACCAGCTAAAGAAATTCTGCACAAGGACGTACCACCCACTTGCTTGGAAGGTGGACTCCTTATCTTTCAGTTGGAAAAGCCTGACAGCATATGCATTCCCACCACTTCCTTTGATGCACAAGGTGCTATTGAAGATCAAAGAGGACCGTCCAAGGATCATTCTGATAGCTCCAGACTGGCCAAGGCAACATTGGTACCCATTACTAAGGAGCATGTCTCGGGAACAAATATGGACACTACCCCTTGTTCCATTGCTGTTAACACAGAACAACTACAACATCCTGCATCCAAGCCTGAAAACTCTGCAGCTGACTGCCTGGAACATTACATAAGATCAATTAGCCCAAATTTATCACAAAGGGTTAAAGACATTATCCTTGAGGCTCGCATTCCCTCAACAAGGAAAAATTATGCAGCAAAATGGAAAAGATATCTCATTTGGAGTACTGCAAAGGGAGAAGATGTGTCACTGGTAAACGTAGCCAACATCCTGGAATACTTGGCAGAGCTCTTCCACACAGGCCTGTCCTATCCTTCCATCAAGATACATGCATCAGCAATTTCAGCAGAATACAGCTTGGATCCTCCTGTCTTCTCGCATCCACTGCTCAGGCAGTTTCTGAGAGGAATTAAAAATGTAAAACCTCCTAGGAAACCACCTTTGCCAGCATGGGACTTGAACTTTGTGCTAGAAAAATTGACACTTCCTCCTTTCGAACCAGCAGCAACAGCAGAATTACAATACTTATCATGGAAGACTGCTTTCCTGCTGGCAATCACTTCAGCAAGAAGGGTATCTGAACTACAGGCGTTAATGGCAGTGCAACCCTTCCTGATCTTCCATCAAGATAGTGTCCATGAGAACAAATCCTACTTTTATGCCTAAGGTGGTATCCAGAGTATCTTTAAATCAGGCTATCCACCTACCTACATTCTTCCCCAATCCACAGAACAGGGGAGAAAGACTGTTGCATACCTTGGATGTACATAGACAGTTACGCTACTACCTGGACAGGACCAAGGGCAATAGAAAAACTGACCAGCTACTGGTAGCATATGCAACAGGAAGGGAAGGAAAAGCAATTTCAAAACAGACAATCTCCAAGTGGATAGGAAATTGCATTAGATTTTGTTATTCCTACCACGGAAAGAAAACTCCAGAGAACATCAGGCCTCACTCTACAAGGGCTACAGCCACTACCACAGCTTTCTTACGAGGAGTGGCTACCAAGGACATTATAGAGGCTGCTACTTGGACCTCTGTGCATACATTTGCCAAGCATTATAACTTACCTTTATACTCTAGATCCCGAGCAGGTTTTGCCACTGCTGTTTTACAAGGGATCCTGTCTACACCATAATCTCTTCTTTCCTCCTCCCCTAGTTTGGCTATGGTATTCTACCCATTTGTAAGGACTGCAGATGCATCCTTGAAGGACATAGTACAGTTTTGTACCTACCATAAATGTAGATGTCCGATAGGAATGCATCTGCAGTCAGGATTATCCACCCGCCTTCCCCTCTGTGGTACTCCTAGGGTATTTGCCCATCTTATAGCTAGCTGGGGGGGGATCTATTATGGTGTATTTGTTTGTATATATGTACATACATGCTTATTTTTGTGTTTGCTCTCTACTATTTGGAAACATTGGCATTTATCCAAATTTAGCCTTCCAAGAGGGCACCTGGCATCTGGGGCAAGAAACACTGAGGAAAATGGCGTCGGCTAATGCCTTTATACCCGAAGAACTGCAGCTATGACGTTGGGTGAAGTGCGACACCAGCCGAGGCCAGACCCAGACTTTGGAATCCGGCCGACCGAAGGGCTGCCTGACGACAGGACAACCCATTTGTAAGGACTGCAGATGCATTCCTATCGGACATCTACATTTATGGTAGGTACAAAACTGTACTTTTGGCCTACATAAAAGGCTTGACACCGACAGGTTGCCAAATAGACCACCCAACTGCTGCTACAGTTACCAAATATTCTGCATTGATGCACCTTGCTGGTATTACGGCTTGTAAATTCCTTACTTTTGTTGACTTGTTTGCATGAACCACAGTGGTCACAAGGGAATGTACCCACTAATACATCCCCTGACATAGTCAATTGTTGATGTATCGCTCCCCCACTTTCTATGTGTTTGAAATGTGAAAATAGAGAGCCAAGAGTTTTGCCTCTCCTGTAAGAGAAACTGCACTGTTGATTCAAAGTTAACCTCAAATGTTCATTGGCCATCAGAATATTCCAATGTCTATTAATGATACCCTTGATAGCATTGGAGTTTCTGCCAAAGGTAGTAACAAACCGGATGATATCTGCAGAACAGTCCCTAGTTTGAGACTGATATTGTAACAAAGTTTTTCTCTCAATATTATTAGTCCAACTCCAGGCATTTAGACTGTCTTGATGTCTGTATCCCCTATTGGCAAACCTATGATAAAGATCCAAGCCATCCCTATCAAAATCACCCTGTGTCGAGCTCAGGCGTTTAATACGCATAAATTGAGACTTGGGGATGTTGCGGATGGTGTGGCATGGGTGCATGCTAGAAGCCGGATGATATCTGCAGAACAGTCCCTAGTTTGAGACTGATATTGTAACAAAGTTTTTCTCTCAATATTATTAGTCCAACTCCAGGCATTTAGACTGTCTTGATATCTGTATCCCCTATTGGCAAACCTATGATAAAGATCCAAGCCATCCCTATCAAAATCACCCTGTGTCGAGCTCAGGCGTTTAATACGCATAAATTGAGACTTGGGGATGTTGCAGATGGTGTGGCATGGGTGCATGCTAGAAGCATGCAACAAGGTGTTATTATTGGGGGTATTTGTGATAAGTTCTCATGTTCAACGTATGATCTGTATTTCTGGTAATGGTAACATCCAAAAAATTAATGCTTTGAAGATCATATGTTACCATAAACTCAATTCCCCAAACATTCTGATTAAGGTATTCGATAAATTCCTGCAAATACCTAGCATCTGCCCTCCACACCATCCAGCGATCATCCAAGTACCTGCGCCAAATGTCTATTTCCACAAGATAGATATTGTGTAGTGGATCATAGATCATGCATTCCTCAAAGAATGCCATGAACAGATCGGCATAAATAGGAGCAAAGGATGCTCTCATAGCCGTACCTTGCAATTGCCAATAGCATTGCCCTTGGAAATAAAAGACATTCTTATTGCCTACATAAAAGATAAGCAGCGTATTAAACCCAGGGGAATATAAAGCAGCCCTGTCCAACCAATATTGTAGGTCCTGTAGGCCAGCCCAATGTGGAATGCTGGTATATAGGGCCTTAACATCCAATGAACACGAGCCATCCAGGCTCAAGTTGACAGTCCTGTATGATCTGTAAAAATTGAGTCGTATCCTGCAGTCTTGCCCTGACAAAACACAACAATGGTTTAAGATATTGAGTAAGAAAGGCAGATAAAGGCTCCGTCAGGGACCCAATTTCTGATACAATTGGTCTCCCCAGAGGATTTGTAATGGACTTACGTATTTTTGGAAATAAATACAAGATTTGCTTCTGAGGATCCTTGACAGTTAATTGAGAAACACAATTTTTAGTTATAATGCCTTCCTCAAGGGCAAGATTGAGGAACGAGTCTATTTGATGTTTAAAATGATTGGTGGGATCATAGGCCATGTGCATATAACATCTATTATCAGCCAGTTGAGATTGGCCCTCACTCAGATATGAACTCATATCCATCACAACCACGGCACCACCTTTGTCAGCTGGAAGGATGGCAATATTGTGATTCTCCCGTAGCTCAGTGAGAGCAGTAGTTCCCTGTGTAGATTAGATCTTAATATATCATATTCCCTGTGCTCAAAATGTAGGTCCCGAAGGACCGCTTGCATAAAAACGGAAACATGTCTGTTTATTGGTGGTTGAAAATCAGACTTAATAAATCTAAACTCATCAGTTCTTTGAGTGTCTCGATCTGCAAAAAACAATTTCAAATTCAGGTTACGACAGAAGCTCATAACATCAGTAACAATGCTATATTCATTGCAAAAAAAAAACCCAGGGATAAAACCTAAACCTTTATTAAGAAGTTGTTGTTGCTGTACAGACAATGTTTCCTTAGACAAATTCAAAACATTTTGATTGACCCCCTGATTTAGGTTAGGAAATTCTGGATCAATCCCTCAAGGGAATTTGGCATATTGGCCACATTTGTGTTTGTGTCCACCCCTACGCCTGGGACCATATCTAAAGGGATTGCCCTATTGGATTTTTTTCTATGTGGTGAATACTTATTACTGGAACTATCATAATCGGTACATGAAGAATCCTCCCCTGAGGTGCTGGCACTGGTTTGATCCCTATTTTTCAGAATAGACTGTGGTCTTTTTTTATAGTTGTTACTGGGAACATTAGCTGTAGAACCAGGACTGGCACCCATAAATCTCACTGTTCTAGGGGAGTCAAAAGGACGCCCTCTTTGATGATCCATATAGTCTCTTTTAAACTTCTTTATTTTTCTGTCTTTGGTAACTTTATCATGGATTGTGAGTTCCTGTGATAATTTTTTAATGGAGTCTTGAAATGTAGATTGAGACTCAAATCTTTTGCAATCTAAACACATAGTTTTAACTTCTTGGAGGTTAGTATCAATCATACGCTCATAATATTGAGCCAGTATGTTGACAAAAAGCATGGACCCTTTCTGTAAGGCTTCGCGCCACTCATTGGATAACCTGTCTTGTCTGCCAACCAGTGGTTGTAACCGAATTCTGAGACCCCTAGGGGCTATATTTTTATTAAGATATGCCCGGAACAAATGCAGATGCCATATGTTTGATCTTAGGTTTTTAAGACCCTTAGAAAGGGAATTAAATGCCAATTCATAATTCATGGCTGATTGTTCCACTGATCCATTGGAATTGTTGCCTGGCGAGGCATGGATACCAAATACCCCAATATCCTCCCGGTCGGCACACAATCCAGTTAGGATACTATCCAGGTCCATGCTAGGTATATGATATAAACAAAAACCACAAGCCAATATAAAACACCGTAATGGGAAGTCAATAATAAATAACAATATGAAGAGATTATGGGTGTCAGTCCCTGTATCTCATCAAGATTCCCAACTAAATTACCAAAAAATTATTGCATATAAATGGGAAAAATCCAATGCCAGCACTGAGAGAAAGGATGTTATATGTCAAAACACGAAACAGAAAACTGTATATGCAATATATTCATCAATGATCTTAAGGTTGGTGACCACATATAGTGTAAGTCTATAGTACAAACACAAAGAACATTGCAAAGGTATAAACAGGCACAATATAGGGCCTGAGCCAAAAGAATGATTAAAGGCCAGTCAACACCAAAAACTGAATGAACCAAATAATAGCAAATTGTCAAGCCAAGAGCGGCATCACAATTATACTTGCAGTGTAAGAACTTGTAGAGTATATCAAGGATTAGTATGTTTATGTAAAAAACAACCAAACATAGTTGTAAAGCCTAAAGTGACGAATAAAACATGACATACGCCAATATCTCTAGACTATAATACCTCAAAGTGATAAAATATACTCATGTTTCACTGAAAACAATATTCAGAAATGGTAGTTGTTTAAAATTGTATCCTTGGCCCCCAAACATACTATAAATCATTATATGTGTATATATACACACAGAAAAATATTGTTGGTAACCAACACAATAGAGAGATGACATAATATTGAAATATAGTCTAGCTCAATGAAAGTATTCACGATAGTTATGGACTATCAATGACAATTAGATATACAAAAAGATGACAGATATATGTCCATACAAATGTGAAAAAACACAAAAATATGGATAGAATTTGAAAAAGATGTTTTTAAAAATATTAATAGTCCCAAACAAACTGTATTGTCCCACAATCAGCTTCGTATCTTGTTCGCCTAAAGGGCTCTGCACAATCTGATGAACCAACTGATCAACCAGCTTTCCGTTGCAGGAGACAAATCGACCAATATTAACTAGATGTCACTAATGTCCCGAACAGTCAAATGTCACCCTTTGTGCTGATCCAGTATATACAACAGCCTAATATTCCTCCAGTTCCATTAAGATCACCATAAAGCATTGACATTCATAGTTCACCCACCGGTTGTTATATAAAATGGCGAAAGTTCGACTGAAGCACCCAGTTGTTCAAACAAACATTTGAGATTCCCAAGCAGTCCGATGTAACCACTTTCTTCAATAAAATAATACACCAACCCCTCGCTACAAAAGTTCAAGCAATATCAAACCTTGTATGTATGGTCCTGAAGACTGCAACTACACGATTATGCATCAGTTGCGTAGGCCCCAAAAGATCCACAAACGCCACACTGATAAGCCATAAAACAATGTCCGAAATGGTCACAAATCCAATGATAGAAAAAAATTCAAGAATACCCATTCAGTCGTGGTTGCGTACACACTATTCTTATTTCTCACAAGTGAAATAGCCAAATAATTCCACAAAGCCGAAGCTGTATGTGTCAGGGGAGGATTCCCCTGTACTCTATACCGATAACTTCCAGACCTGTCTAACAGCATAGCTAAGGAAGCACAACCGAACATGATGCTATGCACGTAGGTAGATGCGTGGCCAAACTGAACCAAGTAAACAACAAGAGGCCAGCAATAAATGGTCCTGAAGTAAGAAATAATTATATCCAATACGTATACATGGCTAAAATGATCCTTTATTAGACAGACCGGTTTCGGCAACCAATGCCTTCTTCAGTGTATCAAAATAATAAAAAAGTCACCAAAAATCCCAACTATTTATAGACGCACCCCACCTGTGAGATTGATGGAAAATACCACCAGTAATTACTTAAAGAAAAAGATTCCAAAATTCAAACAACTGATAATCAAAATAAATAAATGCAACCATGTCTGGACAATATATGACATATGTAAAGACAAATTGAACATAAAAAAGCAAAATAAGAAAAATAAATATGAAAAAAAACCCACACATTAAACTGATACAGATCCAGATTCCAGAAAAATAAATGCACATCAATTTTGATATAGTTATGATAAGAACATACATCATATGAACTGTCATGACCATATAGAACCTCACATACAAAGCCTAAAAATATCAAATAAATGTTCCAACAGAAAAAGTGTGGTTAACAAATGATGATATATCCGAATTCGGAAATCTGTGCTTCATCAAATATTCCAATAATAATCCTTCCACTGTGTAGCATGTACATATACCTTTTGGTCTTCTCCATTGGACCCTATATGACACATTGAGAAACTGTGAAAAAATATGAGAAATTAAAAATAAACATGCAGATTAACTATTAACAAGTAATATGCATATATTAATAGAAATCCATAATGTGAAAAAGATGCCCAAATCAATATATATGAAAAACTGAGAACATAAAATGTACCAACCTAAATATTTAAATTTATAAATGGTCATTTAGTCCTGGAGGAAATAGGGCACCCAATGTGATGATCCAATGTTGTTCCTTATGAGTAAGTATTTTATGCCATCCCTGGGGATTACTACGATCACCTAGAATTCTGTCTATAATCATAAAATAATCATAAAAGAAAATTGTGCATCAGGATGTTTCAAATTATGCTGATATAAGGCATTAGTTTCCTTCTTAGTTTTGATGTCCGATCTATGTTCATTGATGCGTGTTCTGAGTGGTCTAGAAATTTGGCCTACATAAAAGGCTCGACACCGACAGGTTGCCAAATAGACCACCCAACTGCTGCTACAGTTAACAAATATTCTGCATTGATACACCTTGCTGGTATTACGGCTTGTAAATTCCTTACTTTTGTTGACTTGTTTGCATGAACCACAGTGGCCACAAGGGAATGTACCCACTAATACATCCCCTGACGGTCAATTATTGATGTATCGCTCCCCCACTTTCTATGTGTTTGAAATGTGAAAATAAAGAGCCAAGGGTTTTGCCTCTCCTGTAAGAGAACGGCACTGTTGATCCAAAATTAACCTCAAATGTTCATTGGCCATCAGAATATTCCAATGTCTATTAATGATGCCCTTGATAGCATTGGCGGGACTGTTCTGCAGATATCCGGTTTGTTACTACCTTTGGCAGAAACTCCAATGCTATCAAGGGTATCATTAATAGACATTGGAATATTCTGATGGCCAATGAACATTTGAGGTTAATTTTGGATCAACAGTGCTGTTTCTCTTACAGGAGAGACAAAACTCTTGACTTTATTTTCACATTTCAAACACATAGAAAGTGGGGGAGTGATACATCAACAATTGACTATGTCAGGGGATGTATTAGTGGGTACATTCCCTTGTGGCCACTGTGGTTCATGCAAACAAGTCAACAAAAGTAATGAATTTACAAGCCGTAATACCAGCAAGGTGTATCAATGCAGAATATTTGGTAACTCTAGCAGCAGTTGGGTGGTCTATTTGGCAACCTGTCGGTGTCAAGCCTTTTATGTAGGCCAAACGTCTAGACCACTCGGAACACGCATCAATGAACATAGATCGGACATCAAAACTAAGAAGGAAACTAATGCTTTATATCGGCATAATTTGAAACATCCTGATGCACAGTTTTCTTTTATGATTATAGACAGAATTCTGGGTGATCGTAGTCATCCCCAGGGATGGCATAAAATACTTACTCATAAGGAACAACATTGGATCATCACATTGGGTGCCCTATTTCCTCCAGGACTAAATGACCATTTATAAATTTAAATATTTAGGTTGGTACATTTTATGTTCTCAGTTTTTCATATATATTGATTTTGGGCATCTTTTTCACATTATGGATTTCTATTAATATATGCATATTACTTGTTAATAGTTAATCTGCATGTTTATTTTTAATTTCTCATATTTTTTCACAGTTTCTCAATGTGTCATATAGGGTCCAATGGAGAAGAACAAAAGGTATATGTACATGCTACACAGTGGAAGGAATATTATTGGAATATTTGATGAAGCACAGATTTCCGAATTCGGATATATCATCATTTGTTAACCACACTTTTTCTGTTGGAACATTTATTTGATATTTTTAGCCTTTGTATGTGAGGTTCTATATGGTCATGACAGTTCATATGATATATGTTCTTATCATAACTATATCAGAATTGATATGTATTTATTTTTCTGGAATCTGGATCTGCATCAGTTTAATGTGTGGGTTTTTTTTCATATTTTTCTTATTTTTCTTTTTTATGTTCAATTTGTCTTTACATACGTCATATATTGTCCAGGCATGGTTGCATTTATTTATTTTGATTGTCAGTTGTTTGAATTTTGGAATCTTTTTCTTTAAGTAATTACTGATGGTATTTTCCATCAATCTCACAGGTGGGGTGTGTCTATAAATAGTTGGGATTTTTGGAGACTTTTTTATTATTTTGATACACTGAAGAAGGCATTGGTTGCCGAAACCGGTCTGTCTAATAAAGGATCATTTTAGCCCTGTATACGTATTGGATATAATTATTTCTTACTTCAGGACCATTTATTGCTGGCCTCTTGTTGTTTACTTTTAAATGTAGTATCCCAGGGATACAGATTTCATTTCCACAAGTTGTCAATTCCAAAGGGATGGCCAGACCTGCCTCCATATCAGTGGGCAGAGGCCCAGAAACAAGTTATGTCCCTCATGGATATGGGGGCTATTCAACCAGTCCCAGAAAAGGGACAAGGTTTCTATTCAAGACTTTTCCTGGTACCCAGAAAAGACAAATCATGGCGTCCAATTCTGAACTTACCCATTCTAAACACATTTCTGGACATTCCAGAATTCAAGATGCTGACTCAGTTACTACCTATGCTGGCAAGGATGCCTGGTTGGTAACTCTAGACTTAAAAGAGGCATACCTGCATATCCCAATCAGGGAATCTTGCAGAAGATGCCTCCGCTTCAAAGCAGGCTATTTGCATTACCAGTTCTCTGCACTGCCCTTTCGCTTATCTGCTGCGCCCAGGGTCTTCACACAGTGCCTGGCACCAGTAATTGCCTTTTGTAAGCAAAGAAATATTCAGATTTATCCATACTTGGACGATTGTCTAATTCAGGCAGAAATCAAGGACACTCTTCTAAAACATCTGACGTTTGTAAAAAGTCTTCTAACTTGTGTAGTGTACACCATAAACTAAAAGAAACAACAAGTTGTACCCTCTCAAATAATTACATTCCTGGGTGCAAGCTTGATAACAACTGCCCAAATGTGACTTGCCTTACGCCAGAAAAATATTTAGTTGATGACTTACTTCAAACAGGTGGCCAGAAAAAAACCCAGCTATCTGCAAGGCAACTTCTGCAGGCCTTGGGGTTCATGGCCTCCTGCATTCTAATAATTCCATATGCAAGACTGCATATGAGGAAACTTCAGTGACACCTAATAAGCTTATGCAGTCAACATTGCCACAGCCTGGAAACAATGATTCCCATCATTCCTTGCCTGCAGCTAGAGTTTCTATGGTGGGCAGAGGCCTGCCACCAAAACAAGGGACTGTCATTCATTCAACCCTCTGCCGCCCAAACCCTGACTACAGATGCATTAGACTATGCTTGGGGGGCGCATCTGGCAGGGAGATGCATTCAGGACCAATGTAGCCCAAATCAAATGCACCTACATATCAACCAGAAAGAGATGCTAGCTGTACAGAATGCTCTGACAGCCTTCAAGGACTACCTTCATCCAGGACAACTACTGATAGACAGACAACATCACAGTCATGTGGTACATAAACAAGCAGGGGGGGGGTACACATTCCTACCCTTTTTGCAGACTAGCCATGGCATTGTGGAACATGGCCTTGACGTACCAAATACATATACGAGCTCAACTCCTGCCAGGAAAGCAAAATACTCTGGCAGACGAACTAAGCAGAAATGTTATGGACCCACATGAATGGAAACTGGATCCACAAATCTTCAGCATGTTGACACACAAATGGGGGAGTCCAGACCTAGATATTTTTGCCTCACCCCAAAACTATCTGTTGGGACAAATTCTGCACAAGAATTCATCACAAAAAAGCTTTTGAAAGTGGATGTTCTACCCTTCAGCTGGAAAAACCCATCAGTCTATGCCTTTCCCCTTTTGCCTCTGCTCTACAAGGTCTTACTAAAAGTCAGACAAGAAAACCAAAATTGATTCTGATTGCTCCAGACTGGCCCCGCCAACACTGGTACCCGCTCCTGTGCAGTTTGTCACACCTTCCTCCGTGGTACCTGCCTCAGACATTTCACCTACTGTCTCAGCAGAACAATCAAGTTCTGCACACACAGCTCCAGCCATGCTGCAAGATTCAAAGTTTGATCAACTAACTTCACCAATTGCATCTCTCAGCAAACCTGTGATGGATGTCATTTTGGAGGCTAGAAGGCCTAGTACTAGAAAATCTTATGCTGACAAATGGAAAAGATTCTGTGCCTGGAACCAAGCACAAGGAATAAGCACAGCATTGCCCAATATTCCTATGATTTTGCAATACTTAAGTGAGATCCTTCACAAGGGCCTATCTTTTTCTTCCATAAAAATCCATGCCTCTGCCATTTTCAGCTCATTACAACACAGAACCCCCCCCTCTTTTCTCATCCTCTGCTAAAGCAGTACCTCAGAGGGGGCAACAATTTATGACCTCCCAGGAGAGCACCAACTCTTGCATGGGACCTCAATTTTGTTTTGGAAAAACTCACTCTACCTCCTTTTGAGCCAGCTGCTACTGCGGACCTAAAATTTCTCTCTTGGAAAACAGCTTTTCTTTTAGCAGTCACTTCAGCTAGAAGGATTTCAGAGCTACAGGCTCTCACGGCAGTGGAGCCTTTCATTATTCTGTACCCTGACAAGGGTGGCTCTCAGGACCAATCCATCCTTTATGCCTAAAGTGGTATCTAGTGTGGCCCTTAATCAGACCATTCATCTGCCAACTTTCTTCCCAAATCCACAGAATAAGGGTGAGAGGATTCTGCATTTATTGGATGTACTCAGGCAACTAAGATTCTACTTAAACAGGACAAAATCTCTAAGAAGATCTGAACAATTACTGGTGGCATTTGCTGCAGGGGCAGAGGGGAAAGGCTATTTCAAAGCAGACTATTTCCAAATGGATAAGCCATTGTATTCGTTTTTGCTATGTGCATCATGGTAAACCTGTCCCCAAGGGGATCAGATCCCATTCCACCAGAGCGGCATCTACTTCTGTAGCCTTTCTCAGAGGGGTTCTTACCAGAGACATTCTAGAAGCTGCTACCTGGAGCTCAGTTCATACGTTCACCAAACATTACCATTTACCTCTCCTCTCCAAATCCAGAGCAGGCTTTGCCACTGCTGTCCTGCATGGCCTTATAACTGCTCCTAATGCTGTATAAATCCATCCTCCCAACCATAGCTTTGGGATTCTACCCAAATGTAATGATTGCAACAGTGAAACATGAAGAACATAGTACAGTTGTGTACACTTACCATAAATCTAGATGTTGGAGTGTATTCACTGTTGCAGTCCTGGTTACTCACCCTCCAGCCCCTTGTTTTTCTCTTACTATACCTCTACTTTCTTTTACTATGCTTAAAAGCCTTTTTGGTGTATTTGCTTTTGTTTGGAGGTATATTTTTTGTGTTTTAAATTATATACATACATATATATATATATATATATATATGTGTGTGTGTGTGTATAATTTTGTTCCCCAGTTGGGGGGCACCTGACATCTGGGGCAAGAAAAACTGATGTAATGGCATCGGCTGCATGGTTTATACCCCTGACGACCTGACGTCATGGAAGAAGGGACAGCAACCGACGCAGTATCCAAGACTTTGTTAATCAGGCCGACTGAGGGCAACCTGCCAGCAGATTACCCAAATGTAATGACTGCAACAGTGAGTACACTCTAACATCTACATTTATGGTAAGTGTACACAACTGTAGTGCCTGCCCTCTTGAAGTATAACTGTGCCAAGACCAAATTTAGAAGCATCACAGGAAAGAGTAGCTGGTTTGTGGCAGATGTTCTTCATGTTTCACTGTTGCAGTCATTACATTTGGGTAATCCTGCTGGCAGGTTGCCCTTAGCCGGCCTGAATTCCAAAGTCTTGGGTCCTGCATCGGCTGCTGTCGTCCCTTCCCTGACGTCAGGTCATCAGGGGTATAAAAGATGCGGCCGACACCATTTTCTTTAGTCTTTCTTGCCGTGCGGTGCCCGAAGCAGAAGCAGTTGGCAAGTGCTGGTCGGCCAACTCCTGAGATTTTCGTGTTCGAGTTTCAGATCCGAAGTCTTCAATAAAGCTAAGTACCCCGTTGGGGAAACTTTTTTCTTGCTCCAGACTGATGTCAGAAAAAATTAATAATTGTATTTTTTGTGGGAAGCAAATACCTCATAAGGATTTTCATTCTTACTGTGTTCCTTGCCTAGGCCCTGATCACAACGTTTTGGTTGTCGGTTTTGTGCTAGATTTAACCAACGCACTATTAAGCGTCTGTATGATTTTGCTTTAAACTATTTTGGATACCGGTTTAATTATCCAGAAATGTCGGATAGCCATCCGACTATCGGAGTTCACAAGAAACGCAAAGAAAAGGAAAGAGACAACCGAAGCCGAAAACCGACGACAAAGCTTCTAAGCCAGTTGCCGGTTCTCAGTGAGGTGCTTTCGCTGCCCCTGACGCCCGCTACTTTAGAGTCGCAGGCCGCTACCGACTCCCACATGGAGTCTCCCATGCCCCTGGAAACTCGCGGTGTTGGAGCCTCGGATATTATCCCTTCAGATGGGTCCGGAGCCGCTGAGCAGGCACCAGCTTCTGAGAGTGTATTCAGACCTAAACATCCTTACATCGAATCAACTTCAGCTTCACAGGCAAAGACTAAAGCACCTTCCAAAGAAAAGAAACAAACTCAAGAGCCACGTGGTCAGGCCTCTCTGTCAAAAAAGCAGATGCTCAAAATGGCCGAAGACTTGGCTACCTTGATCAGGGGTTCCCATCCCCCTCCTGATAAGAGGCCGAGACAAGAGACTGAATATGAATCTTCTGATCAGGTTTCCATTTCTTCTAATTCCTTTTCTGAACAGGAATATTCTTTTCCCCCCATGAGGATTCTGATGCTGAAGAATCTATACCTTCAGCTTCTCCTCCTGAGGACTATTCTTTTGGGGGAAACAGGGAGCATTTCCACTGGGAGAGCCAAGACTTTTTGGAATCTAAAAAGAGGCTCAGGGATTTCCTTTTACTACCTCAACACAAGCCACTAGCCATCCCACCTGTGTTAGACATTGTAGATGATGTGTTTTAGGAGTGTAGTCTTACCCCTGACTCCTTACCTGCAGCTCCTGTTAAGCCTGACAAATATTACAGGGTTCTTGACTCTCATAAATTTCTTTTAAAAAACCCTGCTGCTGACCCAGAAACTATTTCTCAGGGTCCCAAAAGAGTTAAGGCTTCCGCTGCAAAAAACCCTAGCCCCTCTGACAGGGATTCTAGGGCACTGGATAGATGGGGAAAAAGGTTTACACATCTGCTACCTTGGCTATAAGAGCCTTAAACTGTCAGTTTCATATGCTCAAATATCAGCAACATGTCATGGCATTGCTTAAACAGAAAATGTTGTTAAACTCTGAATGTGCAGAAAACAAGGAAATGCAGGATTTATTGCATGCAGCTGAACAAATTGGAAAGCATACTTTGCAATGTGGATTTGATTCTTTAGAGGCGTCCTTCAGGGCCGCAGTTACAGGTTCTGTAATTAGGAGGCATGCTTGGTTAAAAGACCAAAACCTGCCTGATCATGTTAGTCAAATTATTCAATGCACCTTTACAGCATGATACTTTGTTTGGTTTTAAGGCAAAAGAGGTGTTAAAGAAAATGGAGGACAAAGCTAAAGCTATGCAAACAGTCAAAGATTTCTTACAAGCACAGCCATCTAGGTTTAGCAGACACTGGCCAGCAAAGAATTGGTCCTTTCCTGTGTCAGACAAACCTCAAAGGGGCAGATCCCAGGCGCAAGATTCATACCGCTCAAAGCAATGGGGGGCTCCTACCTCCAAAGTTGGAGAAGACAAATCACAACCATACAGGAAACGGTTGCAATGACTTCCCCCTGCCTGCAGCAAGCACTTATCTCCTGGCAGCACCCTCACAGGGAAAATTAGCACTTTTTTCACAAAATTGGCACACTATAACCGATGACAAATTGGTCCTAAATATCGTGTCACAAGGCTACAAGTTCCATTTCCATACCCTGCCAAAGGCAAACGTCTGGCCAGATCTGCCAAAAAATCAATAGACAGAGGCACAAAAACAAGTCTCATTTCTCATGGATATGGGGGCCATTCAACAAGTACCAGAGCAAGAGCAGGAACAAGGATTTTACTCAACACTGTTCCTGGTACCCAGAAAGGACAACAAGGCCTTGAGGCCAATACTGGACCGATCTGTTTTAAACACATTCCTGGATATACCAAAATTCAAGATGTTGACTTTGCAGCAGCTTCTGCCCATGCTGGGCAAGAACGCTTGGCTTGTGACTTTAGACCTAAAAGAAGCATACCTGCATGTCCCAATCAGACAAAGATGCAGAATATACCTCAGATTCAAGGCTGGCTCAATGCATTACCAATTCTCTGCACTGCCCTTTGGCTTATCTACTGCGCCCAGGGTCTTCAAAAAGTGCCTGTCACCAGTAATTGCATTCTGCAGACAGAGGAATACAAATATATCCTTACTTGGACGACTGTCTAATTCAAGCAGAGAACAAGGGCATTCTTCTACTGCATCTGGCATTTGTGAAAAGACTTCTAACATGCCTAGGGTACACAGTCAACAAAAAGAAATCAAAACTAGTACCCTCTCAAGAGATAATATTCCTGGGTGCAAGCTTAAATACAACTGCCCAGATGGCTTATCTCACGCCAGACAAACAAAGGCAACTGACTACCTATTTCAAAATGTTGGCAACAAAGGCCCAGTTATCTGCAAGAAAAATTCTGCAGGCTTTGGGCTTCATGGCATCCTGCATCCTACTAATTCCATATGCAAGACTGCGTATGAGGAAACTTCAGTGGTGCCTAGAAAGTGTTTGGACTCAACATTGCCACAGCCTGGAAACTATGATTATTCTCATTCCCTGCCTGCAACAGGAGTTTCGATGGTGGGCAGAGGCTTTTCACCAAAACAAGGGACAGCCATTCACATTACTCCCATCCAGGCAGACGCTAACAACGGATGCATTAGATTATGCTTGGGGGGCCCACATGGCAGGAAGATGCATTCAGGGCACATGGACCTCAAACCAAATGCATCTACATATCAATCAAAAAGAGATGCTAGCAGTTCAAAATGCCCTGACAGCCTTCAAGGACTTACTTCATCCAGGACAACTACTGATAAAGACAGACAGCACCATGGTCATGTGGTATATAAACAAGCAAGGGGGCACACATTTTTACCCCCTTTGCAGACTAGCCATGACTTTGTGGGACACAGCATTGACTTACCAAGTACATCTGCAGGCACAATTCCTGCCAGGAAGGAAAAATACTTTGGCAGACGAACTAAGCAGAAACCTCATGGATCCCCACGAGTGGCACCTAGACCCACAAGTCTTCAGCATGATAACAAGAAAATGGGGATGCCCGGACATAGACCTATTTGCCTCCCCTCACAACTACCAACTAAAAAGATTCTGCACAAGGATTTATCACAGACAAGCATGGAATGTGGACGCCCTATCTTTCAGCTGGAAAAACCTATCAGTATATGCATTTCCCCCCTCTCCTCTCCTAACCAAGGTACTTGTAAAGGTCAGACAGGAAAAGCCAAGGATGATACTGATTGCCCCAGACTGGCCCCGCCAGCACTGGTACCCATTTCTAAGGAGCTTGTCTCAATGCCCAGCTTGGACTTCACCTCAAATACCTCAGCTGCTGTCCCAGCAAAACAGATCCTGCACAGCCAACTCAGAACTTTAAACCTGACAGCATGGCTAATAATGTACTCATACATAACACACCTCTCAGTAAAGCTGTGATGGATGTCATTTTGGAAGCCAGTAGGCCTAGTACTAGAAAATCTTATGCTGGAAAATGGAAGAGATTCTATGCTTGGAACCAGGCACAAGGAACTGATACAGCTGTGCCAAATATTCCTCAGATTTTGCAATACTTAACTGAGATGCTGGACAAAGGCTATGTTTTTCATCTATTAAAATTCATGCCTCTGCCATTTTGGCTTATTACAATGTAGAGCTACCAATCTTTTCTCATTCCTTATTAAAGCAGTACCTCAGAGGAGCCATAAAATGTAAGACCCCCCCCAAGGAGATCACCACTGCCTGCATGGGACCTCAACTATGTCTTGGAAAAACTCATCCTGCCTCCTTTTGAGCCAGCGGCTACTGCTGATATAAAGTTTTTATCTTGGAAAACAGATTTGCTCCTTGCAGTAACTTCTGCAAGACGTGTTTCAGAGCTACAGGCACTCATGGCTGTGGAACCTTTTATCATTTTTTATCCAGACAGGGTCTCTGAGGACAAACCCAACATTTATGCCTAAGGTGGTGTCCAGTGTGGCTCTCAACCAAACCATTCACCTGGCAACCTTTTACCCAAATCCACAGAACAAGGGGGAGAGAATTCTGCATTCTTTGGATGTACACAGACAGCTTAGATTCTGCTTGGACAGAACCAAAGTTTTCAGAAAGACAGAGCAATTACTAGTGACATATGCTGCAGCATCACAAGGAAAGGCTATCTCAAAGCAGACTATTTCTAAGTGGCTAGGCCACTGCATTCGTTTCGGCTATGTACACTATGGCAAGTCAGTACCTAAGGGCATTAGGCCACACTCAACCAGAGCTGTAGCCACTATAGCAGCCTTTCTCAGGGGAGTTCCTCCCAAGGACATTTTGGAGGCTGCTACTTGGAGTTCAGTGCACATATTTACAAAGCACTATCATCTGCCATTCTACTCTGAATCCAGGGCAGGCTTTGCCACTGCAGTTTTGCAGGGCCTCATAGCTGCTCCTAATGCTGTTTAGCTCCAGCCTCCCAACTTTAGCTTTGGGACTCTACCCAAATGTGATGACTGCAACAATGACACACGAAGAACATAGTACAGTTGTGTACACTTACCATAAATGTAGATGTTCGGGTGTATTCACTGTTGCAGTCCAGGTTACCCACCCGCCATCCCCCTTTTCTTCTGATGGAACCCATCTTTCCTTCTCTGATTTGTACAACCTATGTGGTGTATTTGCTAGTAGATGAAGGTAAAGTTTATATTGGTGCATGGCATGTATTTATATATATATATATATATATATATATATATATATATATATATGTATATATATATATATATATATATATATATATATATATATATGTATATATGTGTGTGTGTATATATATATATATATATATATATGTATATGTATATGTATATATATATATATATATATATATATATATATATATATATATATATATATATATATATATATATATATATATAAATTTTGGCTACCCTTTTAGGGGGCACCTGACATCTGGGGCAAGAAATACTAAAGAAAATGGTGTCAGCCACATCTTTTATACCCCTGACGACCTGACATCAGGGAAGGGGCGACAGCAGACGACGCAGGACCCAAGACTTTGGAATTCAGGCCGGCTGAGGGCAACCTGCCAGCAGGATTACCCAAATGTAATGACTGCAACAGTGAATACACTCTAACATCTACATTTATGGTAAGTGTACCCAACTGCACTTTTCTGCTTAAGGTCTTCAAATGTCTTCTGGTGGTGTTCCAACCATGACCATGCAACATTTTTGCATGTGTGCTGTCTTAAAGGTACAGTCAACTCACTGAAGTCTGGTATAAACTTGCCTAAATAGTTGACCATACCTAGAAAATGTTGTAGAGCTTGTACATTATCTGGTGCTGACATCTCAAGAATAGCTACTTGATTGGTCGGGTCTGGTCTCAAGCCTGTACCCGTGAACAAATGACCTGTGTAGGTATCTTCTGGAAGTCTGAATTTGCACTTCAGAGGACTGAGCTTCAAGTTTACTTCACGTGCTCTGTCTAAAACTTTTTTAAGGTTTCTGTCATGCTCTGCTTCACCATTGCCTCCAACCAATAAATCGACTACTATTATGGCACAAGGATAATCTGAAAAAATTTGCTCCATTGCACGCTGAAAAACTTCACTTGCAGAATTTATTCCAGATGGCATCCTTAGGAATCTGTATCTGCCAAACGGAATACCAAAAGTGGTTAGAAATGAAGATTTGTTATCAAGCATCACTTGTCAAAATGAACTTTCTGCATCCAGGACAGAAAACAGTGGCATTCACTATCAAGGCTGCGACTTCGACTGTGCGCATTGGGAAATACTGTCTGTAATGCTTTGCTCAGATCTCTTGGGTCAGTACATATTCTGATTTCATCCTAGCCTTTTTTGTGAGCTTCTACCATGGACAACACTCATTCAGTTAGTTCTGTGACTGGACAAATCACACCTTGCTGCACCATTTTATCCAGCTGACTCTTAAACTTTGTCCTGCATAGCTATTGGAATTCTTCTAGCTGGTCTGACTACTGGAGTGATCTCTGAGTCTAACTTCATGGAATGCATAACTGGAAGTTTGCCTAACTTGTTATCGAAAACATCAACATACTCTGAGAAAATGGCTTCAGAAAAATTAGAACTCTGAAATGCACTTACATGATAAACTTCTTTAGCAGAAGAACGATTCATTCTTAAACTATCTTTGAGACCCAATCAAGATTGCACTGGTCTTCGGACTACATAGAATAACAAGTTGTAACCGTTCTCGGCCAAGTAACATGAAAGCTTCACCGAATCTTGGGTCTGAATTTCTTCACCTCCATAAGCATCAAGTCTTGCACTAATGGCTACATTGAGTTGTTAATTAGTTCGCACTTTAGCAAATGTCTGCTGATAAAACATTACAGTTTGAACCAATGTCTGCTTTACTCTCTCTGGATTTTTCATCAATCCAGATAGTACAAAACACTTCTCTTTTCGTTAATAAATTCACTGCATCAGCTCTTTCATCAAGCACTGATATACCATGTACATAGAAAGCTGTCTACTTCTGTTGTGCTTGATCAACATGCTTGTTTGTGTTATCTTTCTTTACAGCTCTGTGAGGCTTACTTGATTTACAAAACTTTTGAAAGTAGTTCCATTTTTTTTACTCTTGTAGCATTGCTGACCAAATGCTAAACACTTCTCTGTTTTGGACTCGTGATTTGCACCACAATTGCGACAGTTAAAAGTAAAGCTAGACCTGGGTTTTGCTAATTCATGCTTGTATTGCACTGAGCTGGAGCGTGCTCCTGTCTTCGAACTTACTGGAAAGCTATGCGGTTTTGCTGGTGAACCAGCAGGGGCTGTGGCTGCCATGTGCTTAGGCCTACTTCTGTTTGCCATGTGTTGCATACTGTCTGTTTGTTCTGGAGCCAACTGATACCATGCTCTTGTCACTCGCAAGCGTACTTGGGTATTTTTCTATCACCTCGTAAATTTGACAAATCTCTCTGGCTTTGCTCAACGTTAAATTACTGTCATGAAGTAAAATCTCTCTCACAGCAGCACTGTTAATACAACACACAAGCCTGGCCTTTATCAGCCCATCATTTAAGTCACCAAACCAACACATTTTAGCCTTGTTTCTCAGGTCATTTATATAAGCTGCAAATGTTTCTCCTAGTTTCTGATTTCTCAAGTAAAAAAATGCCTCTCTAATGTAATATTTGTCTGGGGGCTACACATTTCTCTGAACTTGTGCTTCAAACACTCTGGGTCTTCTCTTGATTCAGCATGTACAACAATGTGGCGGCTTTCATCTTCTCCTTCATAATACTGCAGGTGCATACACAAATGAATGCTCTCTTTCTATGGCCTCTGACCCACCTAGGTTTAGCCGAATAAATGCCCTGGTGCGTGCATCTTTATCTGCATAAGCTGTTTGTATAAAAATGTCTTACTCTTGCTCAAATATTCTCCAGTTCTCTGCAATATTCTGATCAAATACAAGTGGTAGGGGTTTTCGAAATCCGTCTGCCATAATAACATTTACCAGTGAAGAACTTTGCAAATAAGCACATATATACAACACTCATGCACATATTCCAGAATGCCAGTATTTATAACTTGTCCACTGCCTTTGTGGTCTTTAATTTGTAACTTTTGGGCTTTTCGAAATAATGCTAATGGACAAATTCGTAGTACTTTTAAATAATTGGACTTTGCGAAACAAACTTCTTGGGTGCTTTAACACTCTTGAAAAGTGCTAAAGTCATTTATCATTTTGCTAAAGCCATTCATCAGTTTAAGAAACATCTCAAACAACTTTACGATGCAAGTGAAATAGACTTTCAGGCACTGTAATATTCTTGTAATATTGATGTCCTTCTATTCCTGTGTTGCAGTATTCTAGGTGTGGGATTTCCTGCCCTCCGGCGACTCGTACGTTGGCTTTTATACAAAAGCTTCAGCTTGGCTTCTGTAGTGTGCGTGGGACGTCACACGTAGGGCCATAAACTCCTGCCTTAAATGTGACGTCTGCACTCACAGTCCTCTGAACTTTTCAGCCGCAGACAACATTCACATCATACGATCGCTTCTTCACAGGCATCGCATCTTAAAGAAAAGTAGCCCGTTGGGTTTCAAATTTTCTTATTTTTGACTGTTTTAGCTAACGCTTGGTTGTTGTAGCCTTTAGCTGATGTCAGGAAAAAAGGGAAAGTGCCAATGCGGGTGCCAGATACCCCATAAGGATACCCATGACAGGTTTGGTTTTTTGCCTAGGCAAGGAACACTATCACTCCTCCTGCGCTGTTTGTCAAAACTTTGTGCCTAAGACCTTGCGCAGCCGTCTAGCCTCACTAAATCTCTACCTCGAGAACCAACACCTCAAACGGTTAGTACTTAGGATGGATCCTGCATCAGGGGCCTCACCTGAATCTTTGCGGAAGAAGGCCAAGGTTCCTAGCCTGCATTCGCCTGCCGCTCCGCTTCCCAACGCACCACCAACTACCAATCTAGGGGTTGTGACTCGCTCGGAGGATCCGTCGACTGCAGCGATGTCCCTCAAGGAAGCCTTTTCACAGCCAATGACTGGCACATCCTCAGAGCTCGCTCAAACATGGACACCCATCGAGGTCAAGGAGGAACCAATTTCGGTGGTACCTCCGGCAGGAATCCAGATGTCGGATGTGCTAATCTCCAGACCCGACGCCAGGCCACTGTCTTAATTCCTCTCCAGCCAAAAAGCAGAAAACTAAACATACCTCCTCCTCTTCAGAAGTCGCACCGGATTGGCAATCCTTCGCTTCCTCTCTCATGCAGGCCTTCAGCCTAAGCCACTTCCACCCTTCCTCTTCTGAGCCCTAGGCCTGTCTCTGCTGCTTCCTTCCCATCTATAACCCGTCCGGTCAGGAAAGAAGAACATGACTCTTCTTATTTTTCCTGGATTGCCTCCCCCCAGCAATATTACTCTCCAGATGAGGAATCTTTGGAGGGGGACTCTCCCCCTGAGGACATTACTTTTAGTGAGACCTTCACCAAGATGAAGGATTACTTTTAAATGGGACACTTCCCAAATGACTGACACCCACAAAAAGGTACTTTGAACTGCTGCAAGTGGACTCGCCCTCCCCTTCAGCAATTCCTCCCTGTTCTGCCTGCTTACTTAGATGCGTTCAATGTGGCCTCTAAGGGCTCGGACTCCCAGCCTCCGGCCCCTAAGCATTCTGACTGCTTCTGTCAAGTACCTGAAGACCACAAATACTTAGTTAAGCCACCTTTGCTGGATCCAGCTTTTATTGCCACCATGGAAGATGAGCAATCTAGACTTCTGCCCTCTGCCTCCCTACTACCCACTGACAAATACAGTAAGTACATGGATAGGATGGGGAAGAAGGTGTACACTTCTACTTTGGCTTTCAGAGCCATAAATTGCCAGACCCACATGACCAAGTATGCATTAGATTTGGTCTGTCAAGCCTCATCCATGCTAGCTTCCTTGCTTGACAGTCCCAGCAGGACGAACATCTCATCCAAACTTTCCTTGGCCTAATGGGTAGCCAGGCACTCCATAAGGTGCAGCTACGATGCTGCAGAAGCATCCACCAGGTCTGCAGCATCTGCTTCAGCCCTCAGGAGGTACTCATGTCTAAGACTCCAGAACCTCCCCGAGGACTTAGAGGCTAAAATCCTGGATGCCCCCCTGGACCACAATGTGCTGTTTGGAAAACAATCCGCTGACCTTTTTAAAAATCTACAAGAACAAAAAGCAAAGAGCTCCAGGACATTAAGCACCTGCTGGTGTCACCCATACCCAAGTATTATACGAACTACCCTGCTAAAGCCACCTTTGTAAGATGTACTCCACAACCCTCCTCTTCCAGGTCCAGGAGAGGGGCCAGAAGACCTACTAACTCCAGATCCTCTGCTCCACCACAGCAACCCAGACAGTCCTTTCAGGACAGAGGAGGCCCCAGTAATGCGTGACTGCCTTGCTCACCTCCCACTCTCAACCGTCCTTTCCCACAGTCTCCCTCTTTGGCAGTACATCACTTCAGACCAGTGGGTCTTAAAAATTATCCAAAAAGGATACTTCCTATCCTGGAAAGAGAAGCCACCCAGAAGAGGCATCCCTTCCCTCGCCAAAAACCAGGCCCATCTCATGCCACAAGTTCTGAAAGATCTTCTACAGCTAGGTACCATAGAGCCTTTTCCTCCAGGACAAGCAGAAGGGTTTTACTCCTGTCTCTTCCTGGTCCCCCAAAAAGATGGCCGGTGGAGACCCATCTTAGATCTGTCCTTTATAAACCTACATCTTCAGGTACCCTCCTTCAAAATGCTCTCTCCCCACCTTGCTGCCTCTCATTCCAGCCAAGGCCTTCATGGTCACCCTAGACCTAAATGAAGCCTACCTGCACATACCCATCAGGAGTTCCCACAGACAATTCCTGCATTTCTCTGGCCCTTCCTCTCTTTTCCAGTTTACTACCTTGCCCATTGGTTTATCCATGGCCCCCAGGGTCTTTACAAAGTGCCTAGCCCCAGCTATCACCTTCTGCAGAACTCAAGGGATACAAATTTACCCTTATCTGGATGACATCCTGATTCTGGCACAGTCCAGGGATGCGCTATTAAAGCATCTACATTTCACCATGTCCCTTCTGCAGAACCTAGGATTACCATCAACCTCCCCAAATCCTGTCTGATCCCAAGCCAGGACAAGATTTTCCTCAGCTGCAGAATCATAACAGACTGAATGAAGGCCTTCCTACCTCAGGACAAGGTTCTGTCTTTACCTTCCCACTTCCAGGATGCTCTACTACCCGGAGAGGTGACAACAAGGCATTTTCTTTGTCTCCTGGGTGTGATGGCAGCAACCATCCTCATGCTTGCTTTGGCAAGAATGCACATGCGCAAGCTGCAGTGGTTCCTGAAGAACACCTGGTCCCAGCAACTAATCCCCTAGAGTAGGCCACCCACCTCCTTCCCTGTCTGAAAACAGAAATTAACTGGTGGATCGAGCAAGTGAAACTGAACCCAGGACTCCCACTACAACCCCCCCACCCCAACCCAAGTTATGCATACAGATGCCTCCAATTCAGGTTTGGGAGCAGCTCTGGCCTCTTACAAGATTCAGGAAAAATGACATTCCTCTCTTCATGCCAAATGCATCAATATCAGGGAAATTACGGCAGTTTTCATAGCTCTACAGATGTCCTTCAAGGATGCATCTGCAGTCATCACATATGGGTTGTCCTGCCTCAGGCAGCCCTTAGGTCGGCCGGATTCCAAAGTCTGGGTCTGGCCTCGGCTGATGTCGCGCTTTCCCCGACGTCAGAGCGTCCTGGGTATAAAAGCATCAGCCGATGCCATCTTCCCCAGTCTTTCTTGCCTCGTGGTGCCCGAAGCAGAAGCAGTTCGCAAGTGCCGGTCGGCCAGCTCCTGTGATTCAGCTACCGAAGACTTCGAAAAAGCTAAGTACCCCGTTGGGGACTCTTTCTTGCCTCAGCCGATGTCAGATAAAGTTAATAATTGTTTAACTTGTGGGAAACAAATACCTCATAAGGATTTCCACTCTTACTGCCTCCCTTGCCTAGGCCCAGACCACGACGTCTCGGCCTGCTCAGCCTGTGCTTCCTTCAACCGACGAACTCTTAGACGTTGGTCGGAGTTTGCAGAGGAATTCTTTGGGGCTAGTTTTGCTTACAAAATGCCGTCGGAGACTCCGACTTCGCATTTAGTTAAAAAACGGAAGGACAAGGACCGACACATGCGGGCCGTGGTTTCGGCTGAAACCACGGTTAGGCCTACCGCGAGTGTCTCGGTCTCGGCTGAAACCGAGTCCTTGGTACTTCCTATTACCGAAACCGCACAACCGACTACCTCGGCCCCGGAGGCCCCGGCCGAGTCGGTTATTGAATTACCTACCGAAACCGGTGTCCAGGATCCTTCCGACACCATTCCTTTAGACAAGTCTACTCCTGCACGTGGTGCAGCCAGCCCCCCTGCATCCATGTCCATTAAGGCTTTTTCCAGGGCTAAAGCTGCTAAACTTACTAAAGCTTTGCCTCCCAAGGTTTCCTCTCAGTGACCCTCTACTGGCTCACAGATTCTTAGCCTAGCAGGGGATCTTATCTCGTTAATTAGAGGTTCTCAACCTCATCCGGACAGGGGCTCTCAACCACCTCCAGACAAAAGGCCCAGGGTTGAGCCCTCTGACCCCCACTCCTCAGATGAGTCCACTGATGGCTCTGCCCTGTCAGACCCCCAGGAGGAGGCTTATTCGGCCTACGAGGATTCTGATGCTGTAGAATCTATTCCCTCGGCCTCCCCTCCTGAAGAGTTTTCCTTTGGAGAGACATTACACTCTATGAGAGAACATTTTCAATGGCAGAGTCAGGAATTCTCTGATTCTAGAAAGAGATTAAGGACCTTTTTACATTTACACCAGGACAGACTCAATGACTTTATTTTGACTCCGCCGACCAGGGCTCAATTAGAAGCACCTTTGGGCGGAAAGCTTTCTTTATTCTCAAAAAATTGGCATAACATTACAAGGGGCACATGGACACTGCAAATAATAGACAAAGGATACAGGTTCCATTTCCACACATTGCCAAAAAGAAAAGGAATGCCAGACCTGCCACCAAATCAGAGGGCAGAGGCTTTGAAGCAAATTACCAAATTAATACAAATGAAAGCCATAGAAAAGGTACCTCTTTCAGAACAAGGCCAAGGATTTTACTCCAAATTATTCCTTGTTCCAAGAAAAGAAAATCAATGGAAGCCTATTCTCAACTTGTCCGCACTGAATACTTACCTCATTGTGCCAAAATTCAAAATGCTGACTCTACAGCAACTTCTTCCCATGCTGGGCAAGGAGTCTTGGCTGGTGACTCTAGACCTCAAGGAGGCATACCTGCATGTCCCTATTCGACAAAGTTGCAGAAGACACCTCAGATTTCTTGCAGGGTCAGAGCATTATCAATTCTCAGCATTGCCCTTTGGCTTATCTACTGCGCCCAGAGTATTCACGAAATGCCTGGCATCAGTAATTGCAAACTGCAGACTTCAGGGGATTCAAATCTACCCATATCTGGACGACTGCCTTATACAAGCGGACAACAAGAAAATCTTGTTAAAGGACTTGAACTATGCCATACACCTACTACAGGCCTTGGGATATACAGTCAACATCCAAAAATCAAGACTTATTCCATCCCAAAGAATAACCTTTCTGGGTGCGGATCTAGACACAACCACCCAAATGGCTTTTCTCACAGAAGAAAAACAAAAACAACTACCAGATTACTTCAAGAATCTGACAAGACAAACTCAGCTGACTGCAAGGAAAATCCTGCAGGCCCTGGGTTACATGGCATCTTGCATTCTTCTGATTCCACAAGCAAAGCTGCATATGAGAAAATTACAATGGTACCTACTGAGTGTATGGACTCAGCACAGTCACAGCTTAGAAACTTTGATCCCACTCATTCCATGTCTTCAAAAGGAATTTCTGTGGTGGGCTCAAGCCTGCCAGTCGAACAGAGGGTTTCCCTTCAGCAAACCAAGAGCCAACCAAACCATCACCACGGACACTTCAGACCGAGGTTGGGGAGCACACATGGAGGACAAATGTATCCAAGGGCTATGGTCACAAAGAGAGCTGCGCATGCACATAAACCAAAAGGAAATGCTGGCAGTGATACACGCAATCGAGGCCTTCAAACCTGTCCTTCATCAAGGCCACCTGCTCATAAGGACAGACAACACCACAGTTATGTGGTACATAAACAAGCAAGGAGGCACCCATTCCTACCCTCTATGCAGACTGGCAATGAATCTATGGGAACTTTCCTTGAAACTCAATATACAGCTGCAGTCCCAGTTCGTGCCAGGGAAAGACAATATACTGGCAGACAGCTTAAGCAGAACTACCATGGATGCACACGAATGGATGCTGCACCCAGACATCATCTTACTCATAACACAATCATGGGGAAGGCCGGAAATAGATCTATTCGCTTCCCCCCACAATCACCAACTGAAGACATTCTGCTCAAGGACATACCACCCACAGGCATGGAAAGTGGACGCTCTCTCTTTCAGTTGGAAAGCTCTAACAGTCTATGCTTTCCCACCTCTCCCATTAATGACCAAGGTTTTACTGAAGATCAGGACAGAGCAGCCCAGAGTGATTCTGATATTTCCAAACTGGCCAAGGCAGCACTGGTACCCACTGTTAAGAGCATGTCACAGACGAAACCGTGGCCTCTCCCCCTATGGCCACTTCTACTGACGCAGCACAATTTCAAGACTCTGCATTCCAACCTGAAAACCTTGCAGCTAACTGCCTGGAGAATACCATGACTCCTCCTCAGGATAACTTATCCCAGAGAGTGAAGGATTTTATTATGGAAGCTCGCCGGCCTTCCACTAGGAAGGCATATTCAGCACAATGGAAAAGATTTCACACTTGGAACACAACAAAAGGCCTAGATGTGACAGTGATGAACATGGCACATATACTGGAATACTTGGCAGAATTGTTCCACAATGGCCTGTCTTACTCTTCCATTAAGATACATGCCTCAGCAATTTCAGCAGAATACAATGTTAATCCGCCTGTCTTCTCGCATCCTCTCCTAAGACAGTTTCTAAGAGGAATCAAAAACATCAATCCTCCAAGGAAACCACCTTTACCTACTTGGGACCTTAACTTTGTGCTGGAAAAACTAACACTTCCTCCCTTTGAACCAGCAGCATCGGCGGATCTACAGTTTCTGTCTTGGAAAACTGCATTCCTTCTGGCCATAACCTCAGCAAGAAGAGTATCTGAGTTACAAGCTTTAATGGCAGTGCAGCCATTTCTTATCTTTCATCAAGACAGAGTTTCTTTGAGGACCAATCCTACATTTATGCCAAAGGTGGTATCCAGGGTATCCTTGAACCAAGCAATTCACTTGCCTACATTCTTCCCAAAACCACAAAATAAAGGGGAGAAACTTCTGCACACTCTGGACATACACAGACAATTACGCTACTACTTGGACAGAACCAAAAGTTACAGAAAGACTGACCAATTGTTTGTAGCATATGTTGCTGGGGCACAAGGAAAAGCAATTTCCAAACAGACAATTTCAAAATGGATAGGAAATTGCATTCGTTTTTGTTACTCCTTTCATGGAAAAACTGTGCCAGCAAACATTAGACCTCATTCCACGAGAGCCACAGCCACCACCACAGCCTTCCTAAGAGGGGTGACTACCAAAGACATTTTAGAAGCTGCTACATGGAGCTCTGTGCATAAATTTGCCAAGCATTACAATTTACCTTTATACTCCAGATCCAGAGCAGGCTTTGCTACGGCTGTCCTGCAGGGTATTTTAGCTACACCATCCTTTACTTAGTTCCTCCACCCCCAGATTGGCTATGGTACTCTACCCATATGTGATGACTGCAGATGCATCCTTGAAGGACATAGTACAGTTTTGTACCTACCATAAATGTAGATGTCCGATAGGTATGCATCTGCAGTCAGGTTTACCCTCCCTCCTTCCCCTCTGTGGTATTCCTAGGGTGCTTACCCCTCTATTAGCTAGCTGGGGGATCTATTATGGTGTGTATATATATATATATATTTTTTTTTTTTTTTTTTGCAGATGTTTGGAATTTATTGCATTTCTCCAAATTTAGCCTTCCTAGAGGGCACCTGGCATCTGGGGCAAGGAAAACTGAGGAAGATGGCGTCGGCTGATGCTTTTATACCCCGGACGCTCTGATGTCGGGGAAAGTGCGACATCAGCCGAGGCCAGACCCAGACTTTGGAATCCGGCTGACCGAATGGCTGCCTGAGGCAGGACAACCCATATGTGATGACTGCAGATGCATACCTATCGGACATCTACATTTATGGTAGGTACAAAACTGTACTGTCTTCACCCCCCCCTTTCTGGTTCCAGGGGTGCTCCAGATTGTCACCGACAACACCACAGTGATGTGGTATCTCAAGCAGGGAGGAACAAAGGCCTCTCAGCTGTGCAGTCTATCCCTGCTGATATGGGACTTAGCCTCCCAGCTCAATTTAGTCCTGCAGGAGGTCTACATCCCCTCACAGGACAACCACCAAGCAGATCTCTTGAGCAGGACTTCCTCACCTCAATACGAATGGATGCTGAACAGGGAGGTGGTTTTAGACATAGTCCACCGGTAGGGTGATCCACAAATAGACCTGTTTGTCTTCCCCTAGAACAGGCAACTGCAGAGCGTCTGCTCAAAACCCACTCCATTCTAGCATGAAGAGTGAACGCTTTCAGCATCTCTTGGGAGGGGGAAGTTCCTTTATGCCTTCCCCCTTTCCCACTGATTCAGAAAGTCCTCCTGAAAATTCAGAATGACAAACCAATAATCTTGTTAGTGACTCTCTACTGGCCAAGGCGGCCTTGGTTCCCCATACTTCACAAACTAGCCTAGGGCAGTCACTTCAAGTTACGCTACAAGGTGGGCCTACTGTCACAAGACAAAGGATTTCTCCTACACCCACAGGTACAGATGTTGTCTCTGACTCTGTGGGTGATAAACTTTTGATTCCTTTCAGACTCCACTACTCAGAGGATGTGCTTTCAGCCCTAAGGAAGGCAAGGGAACCTACCACCAGAAAATCTTACTTGGCTAAATGAGTAAGATTTGCAAAATGGTGTCTGCAAAAGGGAAGGGACCGCAGCTCCACCAAAGTTCTGGTTCTAAACTACTTGTGCCAGTTGATAAAAAGTGACCTTTCGTATTCTGTAAAAGTACACCTCTCTGCCATATCAACCTGCCTGCCCTGGCACCCCCCTTGCTGGCCAGGCTTGATGTAAAACTCTTCCTTAAAGGGGTCTTGCACATGAGACCATGTCCACCTTGGGACCTTAACTACATCTTTGAGAAATTAACCCAACATCCCTTTGAACCTTTTGGGCCTTCCTCCTTACAGATATGTACATGGAAGACAGTCCTTCTGGTGGCTATCATTTCAGCCAGAAGAGTGTCAGAACTGCAGGCTCTAATGGCCTGTCCCCTCTACACTGTCTTCCACAAAGACAGGGTGTCCATGCGAACCAACCCCTCCTTTATGCCTAAAGTGGTTAATGATTTCTCTTAACTAATGCATTTATTTGCCCACCTTTTTTCCCTCACCCACTAACAAAGGAGAGAATGTACCACACTCCCTCTGTGTGCACATACAACTTAGATTATACCTGTACAAGACCAAGGCCATCAGAAAGACTACCCAGCTCTTTGTCTCCTTCCACCCCAGAGCCCTGGGCAAGGCAGTCTTCAAGCACATCATTGCATGCTGGATCAGGAAAGCTGTTTGCTTCTGCTACTCTCACTATGGAAAGGAACCCCCAAGGGGAATCAAGGCCCATTTCACTATAGATGTGGCCACCTCAAGGGCCTTCATGAAAGGCTTAGACACAACATCCATTTTGGAAACGGCCACCTGGGCCACTCTCCACACCTTCAAGCATTACAAATTGGACCAAGTTTCCAGAGCTAGGACAGGATTTTCCAGGGCAATCCTGCAGGGTTTTGTAGAACCCTCTGCATCTACCACCACCTTCTCATCCTCTTAAGCTGTGGAATGCTCCCACACCTTGAATATTGTAACATAGGAATAGAAGGAAATAGAATAGTTGTATAAATTCTTACCATAACCATAGATGTCCTTCTCTTCCATGTTCCATGTTTCTTGTCTGCATCTACCACCACCTTCTCATCCTCTTAAGCTGTGGAATGCTCCCACACCTTGAATATTGTAACATAGGAATAGAAGGAAATAGAATAGTTGTATAAATTCTTACCATAACCATAGATGTCCTTCTCTTCCATGTTGCAGTATTCCGTCCCACCCACCAATCCCCCCAGGTCTTATATCGTCCTGTACTACCTACATTTCAGTAGTTCTCCAAGTCACACACCTGTAGAACAACTGGCACACCTGCTGGGCTTTATTCTCTGCTTGCTGGCCTTCAAATTCTGAGGATTGTGCGTGCAGACATATTTAAGGCCCCTTGGTTTATGGCCCTGTGTGAGACATCCCATGCACACTACAGCAGCCAAGCTGAAGCTGTTGTATAGAAGCCGAAGTACAAGTCGCCTGAGGACAGGAAATCCCACACCTAGAATACTGGAGTACTGCAACATGGAAGAGAAGAACATCTGTGGTTATGGTAAGATTTTACACAACTATTCTTTTTGTAATAAATCGCCTCTTAGTATAAGAAACATATCAAATAACTGCACAGTGTGAATAAACTGGACCTCTCTTGCCCAAAATACAATAACATTTCGAAGTAGTTGCACTTTGCGAATAGCTTTATACAGCACACTGAAATGTCCCCGTAATGGTGGTACCTTGCTAGGCAACTCTCTACAGTACAAGAAACACTCTGTAATGGTGGAACTTTGCGAACAGACACACCCAGCACAAGAAACTTTTTCAAAATGGCTGTACTTTGACTGCATTTCACAAAATAGTTTCACCTCGCACACAAACTCTGAAATACATACACAGTAATAAGCACTTTAACACTGTAAGCACTTTTACAAACTTTAAGATACTTTGAATAGCTTTAGTTAAGCCCTTGATACAATACAAAGTCGTAGTTATGCCCAAACATAGCACTTTGCCAAAACACATGTGGTCACCTTGCTTTATTGTGTCTTAATGTGCTCTTTTTGCCTTTATTATAATCGTTTTGCTCATTTAAGCCCTTTTCATTCCCAGTTTACTTTTCTTGTGCTTGTTTTACGCTAAATATGCCCAGTTTTGCTTTAAGCACTAATTGTTTTTAAACATGCTCGTTTTATTCATAAACATTTCTTTTTAGCCAACAAACTTTTCGTGCCTTCCACTTGCTCAATAATGCGGTTTATACCCTTGTAATGCCCTCTTGTCTCTTCTTTCAAACAGTTTGTCACTTCTCATTACCTTTGACCCTTGTGCTCGTTTCTCTTAGTTTTACCTTCACTGTCATCTCTGCACTATTTTGCTCTGGATCTTATTCTCTTTAATCCCAGTTCTGACACCATGTCTCTGTTCTACTTTGGACACAGTAGAAGAGTCTTCATGGGTTCTGCTCAAGTAGCTTTATTTTATAAAAATGCATCACTATAGAAGTTTACTGAGTAACTTAAGTAATTTATATACAAGCTAACCGCTGCGGTCAAGCATGCTGCCACTGTGGCTGCTTTTACAAAATGGCACTAGGGAGTTTACGTGTCTGGAATTTATACATGCACATATAGCCTTGAGCTGCTTCTTAAGATACAGCACACTTCACTTGTATTCTGATCTATAGAAACCAAGCTGACAATTACTTTTTTGCTTTCGATAAGACTAACTAGATCCTCAGCCTAGGAACCCCCCCCTCGACTTCTCCACAGGATTTATTCCATCTGGCTCACAACTTAAGTTTAGACTGCTAGCTTTGGAAATCTGTGCAGTATCAGGAGTAATTTTTAAGAAAAGAAAGGTAATGCCCCCATCTGTAGTGAATATTAATACTTCAGACTTTGAAGCAAATTAACTGTCTTGTGGGCCAGATCATCACCCCTCACATATGTTTCAGACACTGAAAACACCCCGTCCTTCGCTTCATTTGCAGAGAGTCTTTTCTTTGGTGACACCATTTTGAATGAGGAGCTTCGTTGTGTGTTAGAGAACATTGGCACAATTAAGATTAAGCCAAGAACACTGTCTGGGCCAGTTAAAGTGCAGAACTTCCATGGACCTGCCTCAACCCAAGAGCTCTAGCTGTTCCTACAGTCATAAGTGTGCTTGGGAGGATGCAGTCAGCATTACATTTCTGGAAACTGATTTGCTCTCCCTTACTCTTGGCTAGAAATCCTAGGCTTTTTTCCCCAGTCAGAAAAATTTTGATTGAGGCACATAAACCATCCACACGGAAGCTGTACAATAGTAAGTGGAAGAGGTTCTCCATCTGGGCTCATCAGAACAGTATAGATCCTTTTTCTGCTCCTGTTTCAGCTATGTTGGACTTCTTCACATATCTTTTTAGTAATGGGCTAGTTTTTCAGCGTTGTACGTGCAACTGGAGGCCATTTCCAATTTTCACATGGTGGAAAATTCTCTCTAGCATTATTTAAATTGTGCAAGGCCTTCTTGAAAGGTATTTTTCTCCTACGTCCTTCTGTTAAGGATCCTGCCCTTCATTGGGACCTCACCTTGGTTTTACAGGCGTTAGTTTCTTCCCCCTTTGAACCTTCATTTAAGGTAGATTTCAATTTTCTAACTTGGAAAACTTTTGTCTTGGTGGCTGTTATGTCATCCAAGAGAGTATCAGCTTTGTCTTGCAAGCTTGCATATCTGATTTTTCACAAGGGCAGAGTGGGTTTGTGCACTAACCCTTCCTTTTTGTCCAAGGTTTCTTCTGAGACTAACATAAACCAAGTCATCTTCCCAAAATTTCAAAACGAGGGAAAGTATCTGCTCCATATGTTGGATGTGCATATTCAACTCTGCTTCTGTTTAGATAGAGCCCAAACCTTTAGGAAATCCAACCAACTCTGTGTCCTTTTCCAAGTCCAGGTTGGGTAAACCAGTTTCCAAGGTTACCCCAGCACATTGAATATCTAGTTGCATTAAGCTTGTGCATTCAATAAAGACATCCCCTTACCTTGCCACAGTAAGGCCTATTCTACTAGATCTGTTTCCTACCTTGTCAGCTTTCTGATCGAAACTTCCTGTTGATGAAATTTGTTTAGCTGCTACTTGGTCAAATCATCATACCTTTATTTCGCATTACAAACTGGACACTTCTAGGAACAGGGCATTCTTTGGTTCTGTTATACTCCAGAATAGCCTTCCTTGAGGGCTGCCCAAGTTTTTTCTGTAGCTGGGGACTCTGTCCCATAGATTGAAGAGCAAATGAAGGCAACATCATCAGGTAATGTACTCACCATAATGTTCAGTCTGTGTTGTTTCCTCTCATTTGCTCTTCAACCTTCCCACCATCCATCAACCTGCTTTTTGAAAGACCTAATGGAAATTTTTGAACAGATTCTTGTGTTGCATCTTTGAGCCCCTGAAGTTTCCCCACATGGCTGATTTGTTTATATCTAGGTAGTTTCTTGTTTATTTGCGTTATGATTGTGATATGCTATGCTGCAGCAAACTCATTCTGAGGGATTTAGAGGAGAGGCGCATCTGGGTAGGGGAGGAGCTCAGATGTTGGAGCCTACGGCTTTGGTATGTGGCCAGGTTGGATCCGATGCTCAGATCTGAAACCCATAGGTTGAAGAGCAAACGAGAGTCAACAATACAAATGGAACATTATGGTGAGTACATAACGTTTTTTGCAGTATCTGTTAGTGCGAATGGTGATGGTGTGCAGCAGAAAATTCAGAACAAAAAGAAATATAAACCTAGAGGCAGTGCCACACTCAACCTCATTGTTAACTGTCGCAATTGTGGAGGCAGTCTTGAACCTAAACGGGAAAAGAGTTTAGCTTTTGGTCAGCAATGTCACATATGTAAAAAGTGAATCCTTTCAAAAGGCTTTGCAAGTTTAAAGTGTTGCATACTTACAGTGGATATAAAAAGTTTGCATACTCCAATTAAAATGTCAGGTATTTGTGCTATAAAAAATGAGACCACAATAAATTATTTCAAAACTTTTCCCACTTTTAATGTGACCTATAACCTGTACAATTCAATTGAAAAATAAATCTGTTAGGGGGAAAAATATAAAAAAATAAAAATGTACAATAAGCTGGTTGTATACGTGTGCACACCCTTAAACTAATACTTTGTTGAAGCACCTTTTGATTTAATTACAGCATTTAGTCTTCTTGGGTACACAACTGCCATCAATTAAAGAGACCCTGATTAACCCCAAATAAAGTTCATCTGTCCTGGTATGATTTTCCTGACATTTACTCAGTTGCCTGCTACAGCAAAAGCCCGTGGTTCGCAGAGAGTTTACAGAGCATCAGAGGGATCTCATTGTTGAAAGGTACAAGTCAGGAGAAGGGTACAAACAAATTCCACAGCTCTTTATATACCATGGAACACAGTGAAGACAGCCATCAAAAAGTGAAAGTATGGGACAGCAGTGAGGTTGCAAAGAATTGGATGTCTCTCCAAAATTAGTTGAAAAGACGAAAACTGGTCAGGGTGGCTGCCAAGAGACCTACAGCAACATTGAAGAAGCTGTACGAATTTCCGGCAAGTACTGGTTGTGTACTACATATGACAAAAATTTCCCGTATTCTCCATATGTTTGGGCAGTGGGGTAGGGTTGCAAGAAGGAAGCCTTTTCTTACACAGAAAAACATCTAAGCCCGGCTAAAATTTGCAAAACAATACATCAAGTCTCCCAAAAGCATGTGGGAAGATGTGCTATGCGACCAAGGCTGAACTTTTTGGCCACAATTCCAAAAGGTACATTGGTGCAGAAACACTAAGCATCACCAAAAGAACACCATGGTGAAGCATGGCGGTGGCAGTATCATGCTTTGGGGTTGCTTTTCTTCAGCTGGAACTGGGGCTTTAGTCAAGGTGGACGGAATTATGAACACTACTAAATACCAATCACTTTTTGCTCAGAACCTGCAGGCGTGTGCTAGAAAGCTTAAGATGAAGAGGAATGTCACCTTTCAACATGACAATGAACACAAGCATGCTTCAAATCAACAAAAGAATGTCTTCACCAAAAGAAAATTAACGTTTTGGAATGGCCTAGCCAGAGCCCAGACCTAAATCCAATAGAAAGTCTGTGAGGTGACCTGAAGAAGGTTGTGCACAAGAGGTGCCCTTGCAATCTGTCAGATTTGGGGCACTTCTGCAAGGAAGAGTGGGCAAATACTGCAAAGTCAAGATGTACAATGTTGATAGACTCCTATCCAAGAAGACTGAATGCTGCAATTAAATCAGAAGGTGCTTCAACAAAGTATTAGTTTAAGGGTGTGCCCACGTATGCAACCAGCTTATTGTACGTTTTTTATTTCTTATATTCTTTTCCCTTAACAGATGTTTGTTTTTCAGTTGAATTGTACAGGTTATAGTTCACATTAAATGTAGGAAAAGTTTTGAAATGATTTATTGTGGTCTTATTTTTTATATCACAAAAACCTGGTATTTTAACAGGGGGTGTAAACTTTATATGTGAAGTTGTTCAATCTCGCCGTTTATTCTTACATGTGAGTACGGAGCCGAGCCATTGGCTCTGAGTCTGCTGCTTTACTAGCTAAAGATCTTAGAATAGCTCGAGGCCAGGCCCCTATCCCATGATGCTCTCTGTCCTACCCCAGATCTAGTTTGCCACTGCAACTGATCGCAAGGTTTTCGTAGAGCTCGGGCCAGTAGAAATTTATTACTTTACCTTTTAACAAACTTGTAGTTGTTTTTCTTGAAAAAAATTGATCCAAGATCTTGTACTTTGTTAGTACTTTTGGGTGGTTAGCCTTTGGTTTTGCTGCATTAGATATCTCTTTATATACAGAGCGGTTGCTCTTAGGCATTTGGCCGTTTCTTTCTTTAATATAAATATAGTGTGCTTAGTGTGTTGCTGTTAGAATTACTGTTATAGCCTTAGTTGTACAGGGATCTGTCAAATTAGGACTGTTTTGTGCTACCCTATCCTTTATAAATCTGTAGATATAGTGTGTCAAGTAATTAACGCGTTTGCTATTATTCATACTTTTATATCCCTAGTTGTGCAGGGATCTCACAACTTTGGATGGTTTGTTTGCTGTTTTGCTACTGTAAGCTTATTGTAAATCAAAGTTTGGTCAGGGCTCTGACAATTTCAGCGTATTAGTAGAGTTCTGTATTGGTTAACCTGGCGGATCAGAACTTGAAGGAAAAATCTGGCTTCGAGAAGTGTAAATGTGGGCAGAAGATGTTCATTACAGATGCACATGTTAATTGTGTTTATTGTTTGGGGCCTGTACACCTCCAAGAAGATGGCACTATCAGCAGTAGGATTTTATTAGGAGAAAGAAGCTGGTAGATAGAGGCGTGTTGAAGCCAGACTTTCAAGAATCCCTGGATAAGGCTGACCAGACCTCCAGGTCTTCGAAGGTGTCTTCAAAGACCAGATCATCGGCTCCAAGCCCTTCTGTGAAGGTGCAGTCGCCAGCTCCGCAGTTTTCGCAGTTGTGCACCAAACAGGTTTTGGAGCTGGTCTCCAGTCTTGGAACCAGTCTCCAAAACACTGACGTCTCAAATCATTTGATCTGTGGCGTCTTCGGCTCCTTAGACCTGTTCTTCGAGTACACTTTCTGATGTCAGTGTGGACTGGGTGGTGCAGAGGCTTCTGGAGAAACCAGCACTGGCTAAATTGCTGTCTGCTTCGACCCAACAGGGTTCGAAGCCTGAAACCGATCCACTGGCTGTGACTACTCCTCATCTGAGCAGGGCCTTCGAAGCTGGAGGAGGAGGATCTGATGGCTATGGAGCCTTCAGAGCCGAGGCCTGTTCCAGTGCCTTCGGCTCCATCAACCCTGACTTCTTTGGTTCCATTGGAAGAGTCTCTGAGCCGACACTCTCTTGTCAGTTCCGGGGGGAGAGTTGAACCGATGCGTCTGTTCTGACCCTTTCTCTCGGGGCTTCGGCACAGATGAGCTCTGCTCCGTTCTGTGGTTCGGAACCTGCTGTCTTGGTGCCGGGAAAGTTGCCATCTTCTTCAGAACCGGCAGCTTCCTCAAGTCGATGCAGAGGTGCCTTTGATGCTATGAGGAGGGTTATGCCATCTAAGGGACGCACATAGTCAGGTCCTTCCTCTTCCTCCCCTAAAGTGCCGCGTTCTGCTTCTACATCGCAGGTCCCTGTGAAGTGTCGAGACCCAGAGCCTCAGGTAACCCCTGCTCTACTGAGACTTCACCAGAAGCCCCCCACTGA
This sequence comes from Protopterus annectens, assembly GCF_019279795.1. Lineage (NCBI taxonomy): Eukaryota > Metazoa > Chordata > Ceratodontiformes > Protopteridae > Protopterus > Protopterus annectens. The sequence goes on from NC_056739.1 coordinate 224,339,195, forward strand.
TGAAGTTCCCAGGAAGAGATTATGTAAGAGGAGGCATTTAGATTCCCCTCCAGAATCTTTGACATCAGACACTGACTTAGAGGAATCTGAAGGGTCCCCATGGTCGCCCCTCGGAGGATATCTCCTTCGCGGATGTCTTGGAAGTCCTAAAGCAGAGGGGGGGACTGGCAGTCCATTAGCCCTAATGAGGATGAGTCGGTGCTCCTGAAGGCTTTTGGGTCTCAACCTTCCACCTCCTGGGTTACTCCACCTTTTGACAAGCTGATGGATTTGGTCGCTCGAACAGCGTGGGAGTCTCTTGATTCTATGGAACTGGTCCCTCAGAAGCCTATTAAATTTATCACCTCCTGGCAAAACAAGATGTTCCTCACTAAGGGAGTCCCCGTTGATGCCATGGTGGTGGAAGCAGCCACCAAGAGAGAGTTGTCAGAAACCTCTTCCACTGTCCATCCTCCTAATAAAGATTCTAGGACGATGGACAGATAACGGGAAATGCATCTTTATTTCTGCGACATTTGCCATGCAATCGCTTAACTATTTGACTCATTGCACCTGTCTTCTACAAGATCTCCTCAAAGAGCTTGGAGATACTCTGCAGGGTAATACAGATGCAACTGTCTCTGATAAAGTGGCAGCACAACTTAATATCCTTAATTCCATTGTGAACTCATCTATGCTTCTCATTTCCTATGCAGCCGATGGATCGAGTCGGGCAGCGGGTTCAGTAATAGCTCTTAGGAGACCGTCCTGGATGTACTTATGCTCCTTTGCGGAAGCCTTCAAGTCTTCTTTTGTCAACACACCATATGATGGCTCTTCTCTGTTTGGGCCCAAAGTCAAGGCGACTCTCACTTAGGTGTGAGCAGGAGGGAAAGACTCTATATGCCGTAGGAGTCCGTTTTTCCACCCCTACCAGACCATACCCCATAGGGCAGAAAGGTGGAAAAATGTGGTTCCAAAAGTCCCAAGAAGCTTTCCAGAACACACACAGTGAACCCCCGTCCAGGGGCAGAGGAGGGGACAATAATGGAAGATGCTGCCCTAGCGCAGAGGGGGTCAGCAGAACCAGGGCGACAGGGATCAGTTCCTTGGCAAGCCCCATCAGTGCTCTTGAGAGGAGGCCTGACTCTCCTGCTCTGGAGGCAGTCGGGGGGGGGGGGGGTCGCTTGGCTTTGTATCCAGATGCCTGGCTAGGAATTGCAACAGATTCTTGGGTACAAAGCATAGTTTTCGCTGCAATTGTATCACGAAAAAGTCTGAATTTAACACGAGCTGGAAGCAAACTAAAGACAAAAACTCTTTATTATTAAAAACACAAATATACTGGTTAAGTGCTTTCATCTACAGTGTGTAGACTTCATCAGAACAACAAAATTGCTAGCTGGGTTATATTCTGGATTGCAACCGGTCCAAGTAGAAGCAACCAATCCAAATATAGAATCAATTAAACTTAAAAAAAAAAAAAAAAAAAAAACTTGTTTAAAGTGCACTTGCATATTAAAAACTTACATGTTACATAAAATACTTCAGTTTTTAGTATGTTAAAAACAATCATGAGATACAATTTTATACATAATGTTTTTAAAGACCAGTGTGTAAAAAAATTGTATATAAAATTAAAGTACAATCTTTCCATAGTAGCCCAGGCAGGTATGACCCTGACCCTGAGCAGTATCCTTCCTTCACCACGAATAATGCCACAATATAGTGACAAGATGATCAGCTTTAACAATTGGCTTAATTTCTGGTGTCATTCAAAGGGGATCCAGTGTCTGTCTGCTTGGGGTGACATGCTTGACGAGCCACGCTGCTTCGCACCTGTCACCCCTGGGATTCCGGATATTGGCTAAGGCTCTTGCCATCCCCATAGTGCCTTTTTTAGGCAAGGCTCAAATTCTAAACCTACCACCCTAGAAAACAAAAACGGGAAGAAACTAAGGGTAATGCTGCTCAATGTCAGAAGTCTAAATCTCAAAATGCACGCACTCGAGGCCCTTCTCAGTATGGAGAACATCGATGTCTGTGCTGTGACTGAAACCTGGTTCAAGGCTCCTGAGAGCACCCCGGCACTATCAGGTTTTACCTCATATCATGCGTTCCGGCCCCAAAACCCGGACCGTACCACAAAAGGAGGGGGTGTATCCATATTCATCAAGGATACCCACACCTCCAGGTTGGTGGCTACGCACGAAGCATCGGAAACCATCCAGGTGCAATTAACCATAGGTAAAACTGCTGTACAATTTGTAGCATGCTACAGGCCACCCTCTCATACTCAGGAAACCCACACAGCCTTCCTGAAGACACTGGAGGGTATAAATGTATCACCAAACACCATTATATTGGGTGACTTCAACTACCCGAATATAGACTGGGAACATTACTCAAGCCCCAACTTTCTAGCCCAAAGGTTCCTGGAGTTCATAAATTCAAATGCCATGGAACAACTAGTCACCGTCCCCACAAGAGGAGAAAATATACTAGATCTCATCATCACAAACATGGGGACAAAATGCTCCACACCGGAAGTATATCCCTCTTTGGTGAGATCAGATCATAAACTAATCTCACTAGAAATCCACATCCCCCCCCCACCCCAAACAAAAAAGACCACAGTGAAGAACTTCTCTAAAGCAAACTTCACACTACTCAAGACAGGTGTGGTATCCTTCAAGGCCCCGAACCAATGGAAACCACAACCCAAGCTCGGGAACCCTTACAAATGCCTTCTATGAACACCTTCAGGACTGCATGGATCAGGCAATCCCAAATAAAACCAAGACTCTTTCCACCAAGGGCAAGCATCCAGTCTGGTGGACCCCAGCCATAAACAAACTTTACAATAAGAGGAGAAAGCTATTACATGATAGAGCAAAATCCCAAAAAGGGAAGGCATCTTTGATCAGTACTAGCAAGAAACTACGATCCCTCATAAAATCATCCAAGGCCAACTTTGAGAAAAAATTGCCATAGATTCAAAAGACAATCATAAGGCCTTCTTCAGCTATGTCAGAAACCTGGGTGGAAACTCCCAGATATGCTCAGAATTAGTCCAAAATGATTCAAAAATCACTGAACCCACAGACATTGCCAACATACTGGCAGACAAGTTCAGCGCAAACTTCACCCCCCCCCCGCAAAGGAGAGATAACTATCGCAACAGAGTGTAGCCTCCCAGACATCTCAAATACGCAGGTGAAAGCTGCTCTCTCTAAAGCTAAAACACAGCATCAATGGGACGGATGGTGTCCCCGGCTGTGTGCTACATGAACTCAATGAAGAACTAAACCCGCACATAAGGCAGCTGTTTAATCTTAGCCTTACCACAGGATATGTGCCCAAGGAGTGGCGCACGGCAACTGTGGTCCCACTCCACAAAGGCGGTGCCTCTATGGACCCTGGTAATTACCGCCCCATAAGCTTAACAAGCCTGGTCTGCAAAGCTATGGAGAGGATCATAATGGAACTCATAAACAAGGACATAGGGGACTTGCAGACCTTGGACCCAACCCAGTTTGGCTTTGTCAAGGGCAGATCTTGCCTTTTGAACTTGGTCGACTTCTTCGAAACAGTTACCAAGGCCATTGATGAGGGAAAGGCAGTCCATACAGCCTACCTTGACCTTGCAAAAGCTTTCGACACAATACCCCACTTGGGTATCGTAGAGAAACTTACCAGCTTAAATGTAAACCCATATGTCACAAGATGGGTTGCAAACTGGCTAAAGGACAGAACCCACAGGGTTAGAGTTGCTGGAGCCATGTCGGACTCCAAGCCGGTTACAAGTGGTGTCCCACAGGGCTCAGTCCTTGGCCCCCCTATTGTTCGGCATCTACTTCTCAGATGTACAGGCAAACATAGGACGACTATGGCTGACAAAGTTTGCGGATGACTGCAAACTGGGTGCCATAGTGGATAGTACATCGGACACAGACATCCTTCAGAGGGGTCTCACAGAAACTGATAGCTGGTGCCAGAGCCATGGCCTGAAGTTAAACGCAAAAAAAGTGTATAGTCATACCCTTCGGAAAAAACAAGGTAACCCCAAGCTACCATATAGGTAGCAACCCACTAAGCACAGAAGAAGTTATCAGGGACCTGGGTACCTAGGTTGACAGTGGCCTCTCGTTTGACACTCACGTTGCTAAAGTGGTTCGAAAGACCTTCTACATTGCCCATCTGATCATGAAGGGATTCACATCCAGATCAAGTGAGGTCATTGTTCCCTTGTACTCTTCACTTATCAGACCAATGATCGAGTACAATGCCCCATTCGGGATGTATCTCACCCGACACCTGCAGCAATTGGAGAGACCCAAAAAATTCCTCACCAAAAGGGTAAAGGGACTCCAAAACCTGTCATATACTGCCAGACTGAAGAAACTCCAACTCTATTCAGTTGCATACCGTCTGCTCAGAGGTGACCTGTGCCTGACATACAAGGCCATGACCAACCCGGAATTAATGGACATGCTCCACCTCAAAAAATCCAAATCCACCAGAACCACTAGAGCAAGTGACTTAAACCTTAGCACGGATATAAATAGGACGTGCTGGAGGGATAAATTTATCACCCAGAGACTCCCCATGCTGTGGAATAAAATCCCGGTCCATGTGAGGCAGAGCACCTCGCTGGCTCTGTTCAAGAGAAATCTTGACCGGTGGATGGGAGATCGTAGGTTTACCCTGGGAATCATCTCTGTGTCACTGCAGGACAGAGGCACAACAAACTAATGGGCACATTATTTCTAACATAAGGGGTGGCGTAAGCCACATAACTTTGGGCTAGGCTTATAAATGCCTTAGGGCAGATAGCCTAGTATAAACCTATGAACCTATATAATTTATATTTTAGCTTCAAATACTGGCTTGATGGAAATAATATCATTGATACCAGGGTGTGCAGTTGCATTTAAAAGAATCTGCCATTTGATCTCTCTTTCCCCTAATCTGATCTTAACATTCCCACCTCCGGGATTAGCCTTAACTTGTTCTAAGATAGCGAATTTGAACACATCACAACTCGGGCTTCCTTCAAGATGTCTAAATAGTGCATTATTAGTGTCTGTCTTCTAAATGCTGCTATAATGGTCATATATACAATTCCTAAGACACCTGTACATTTTCCCCATGTAATAACAAGGGCATTTTACACATTTAGCTAGGTATATCGCATGTTGTGACCTACAATTACCTTTTTAAACCCGACTTATGCAGTTGGCATCTCCCCAAACAAGTGTACTTTCCTCCATTATAGCAAAACATTGATTGCATAATCCACACTTTCTAGTTCCCCCTTGTTTGTCTAAAAATTTGTTATCCAACACTACAGTTTCAAACATACCATGTTAAGTTGTCAATCTCGCCTTCATTCTTGCTGGATGGGTTCGGAGCCGACCCTCAGCTCCGACTCTGCCAATACTAAAGCTCGAGAGCTTATTCCACCGGCTCGAGGCTCTCCTATATCCCACAATGCTAGGCGGTAACTACTCAGATCTCGTTTGCCGCTTAGGTGGCGAGGTGCTTTCTTCTACCGGTTCTGGCAGGTTAGTGAGTTTTCTTGTTAAAAAAACTTCAAATTCTACCCTTATCTTTTCTGTTTAGTTTAGTTTTTATACAGAGTATCCCTTTAGTTTAAATCGAGTCCCCCTTGTGTTTGAATTCCCGTTTTATCCCCTTTTTAACTTTTAGGCCTTTGGCCCACTCCCTTTTTTTTCCCTGTCCTTTCAGTGTGACTGGATTTTTATTTGGTTAAAGGGTGTGTCTGTGTGTTGTGTTTGTTTCATACAGCCTTTCAGGATGTCTGAAGACTCCAAGGTCTCAGGCTTCAAGAAGTGTGATTCGTGCTGTCAGAAAATGTCTCTGACAGATGGTCTTGTGTCTATTGCCTGGGACCTTTGCACCTGCAGGACTCTTGTGCTGTTTGCCATGCATTCAGCCCTAGAGTCCTACAGGAACGCAAAAACAAGCTCTTACTTCGAGGCTTGTTAAAGCCTGAAGACCCCCCGACCCAGTCTGCGTCGGGGAAGCCTTGTAAGACTTCCAGGCTGTCGGCTCCAGCTTCAGAGCCGTCTCCTGGGATCATTAAAGCTGCTTCAACATCGGCTCCGGCTGGAGTCGATGTTTCGAAGTCTCGTACCGTTACCTCGGCTCCGGCCGTAGCCGAGGTTGTCAAGACTCAGTTGGCTCCGATAGGCTTATCGGAGCCACCTTCAAAGAAGTGGTCTAGGTCCCCTTCCATCGACTCCATCCACTCTTTCCCGGGATCCCCTCTTCTGTCGGAGCGGAACCATAGGTCTCATTCCTCTCGGTCCTCCAGGCTGTCCGACCATGACTTACAAAGGGTGGTGAGTAGACTTCTCAAGTCCGAGGCACTGGCCCAAATGCTGCATAGCCCTACTCAACAGTCAGCAGATATTCCGATCCCTGATTCTATTCCTCCTCCGACTCCTTTGAGTTCGGAGCCGGGGCTCATCGGAGCCGTGGCTGTCGGTGCTTCGGAGCCGATACCTTCCCTTTTAGCTCCGTCGTCTACTCCGATTTCCTCCTTGGAGGGATCTCTGCGCCGAGCTTCCCTTGTCTGCTCCAAGGGGCCGAGTGGCATCGGACCCTTGTCCGACCCCGTTCTACCCCTCGGGGCATCTGCGCTGGTGAGTGCGGCTCCGACATTGGCCTCTGAGCCGTCCCTGTCGGTGCCGGGGGTGGTCCTTGTCTCCTCAGAGCGGGGACCTCCGGCCTTGGCTGATAGGGGCGCCTTCGAGGTCATGCGGAGCGTGCTAGACCCAGTGTCTACCCCACAGTCGGCTCCATCAGCTCCTCCCTCTTCAGTGCAGACCTTAGAGAGCCAGCTCCTCAGGTTTCCCCATTGGGAATATCCTCCTCTTCCGAGGCCTCTCCTGATCTGGTATGAGAACCCCCTCGGAAGAGACTGTGCAAGAGGAAGCACATTGACTCCCCTGAGTCCATCACCTCTGACACCGACTTGGAGGAATCTGAAGATTCCCCTCTGTCCCCCTCTGATGATGTCTCTTTTGCTGACATCCTTGAAATCCTGAAACAGAGGGGGAACTGGCCCGCCCTTAACCCTTCAGAGGACGAGTCAGTTTGCCTTGAGGTGTTTGGCTCTCGCCCTTCCACCTCCTGGGTGTCCCGCTCCCTTTGACCCCCTTATGGAAGTGGTGGCGAGGAAGGCTTGGACGGCCCCTGATTCAGTGGAACCTACCCCAAGGAGGCCGTCAAAATTTATTACTGCCCCTAAAGAAAGAGTTTCTATCTAAAGGTGTCTCTGTTGATGCCATGGTGGTGGCCGCAGCCACTAAGAAGGAGTTAGCCGATCCTTCGGTACCTGTCCATCCTCCTAATAAGTAGTCTAGGACCATGGACAGGTACGGTAAGCGGATGTTTTCATCAGCGACCTTTTCAGTGCGGTCGCTGAACTACTTGTGTCACTTCAGCCGTCTGCAGAGGGATTTGCTCAAGGATATGGGTGAGGCCATGCAGGATCCAACAGCTGAGGGGTTCCAAGACAAAATGAACTCCCAGTTGGCAACCCTGAATTCGATTGTCAACTCCTTCATGCGGCTTATCTCATATGCGGCTGATGGGGCGAGTAGGGCCGCAGGCACAGGTGTAGCTTTACGATGTCACACCTGGATGCGACTTTGCAATTTTGCGGACCCTTTCAATGCGTCCTTCACCAATTTCCCCTTTGATGGCTCAACGTTGTTTGGACCTCAGGTGAAGGATACATTGACTAGGTGCGAGCAGGAAGGTAAGACTCTCTGCCGTGGGAGTCCGTTTTTCTACCCCTTCTAGACCTTATCCAAAAGGTCAGAGGGGAGGAAAAATGTGGTTCAGCAAGCCACAGGGAGTCTCATCTGACGCACAAGGTCGATTCCTCTCTAGAGGCAGAGGGGGGAATAACAATAGACGCCGCCCTAGGGGCAGAGGTGGTCCGCAAAACCAGGGTAGCAGAGAAACTTTCTCTGATAAACCCTTTCAGTATCCACCTTCGGAGGCAGTCGGGGGAATATTATCACTGTACCCAAAAGCCTGGTTTTCCCTCACTCAAGACAAATGGGTACAATCTATCATATCTGAGGGTTACAAAATTCCCTTATTATTCACATCCCATCCCAACCCAAAGGATCCCTTCCAGACGTTCCACCCAGTCTAAGGGAGCAAGCAGCATTAGAAATATCAAAGCTGCTGTCAAAAAGAGCTATCCAACCAGTCCCAGCAGACCAGCAAGGATCCGGAATCTACTCCAAATTCTTTTTGGTACCAAAAAAAACAGGGGACTGGAGACCAATACTGGATCTCAGCAAGTTAAACAATTATATCAAAAAAACAAAATTCTGGATGGTCACGCTACAGTCCATTCTACCCTTCTTGGGTCAGGGCAATTGGATGTGCTCGACAGACCTTCTGGATGCGTACTACTATATCAAAATGCACAGACGCTCCAGGAGGTTTCTCCGCTTCAGGCTGGGAGCCAGTCACTACCAGTTCAGAGCCCTGCCCTTAGTCTCACTACAGCCCCCCAAGTGTTTACCAAATGCATGGCAGTGGTCGCGGCTCACTTGAGACGTCAAGGATTCCAGGTGTTTCCATATTTGGACGACTGGCTCCTTACCGCCACCACCAGACATCAACTGCTTCTATCTAGAGACTCCACCATCCAAACTTGCCAAGCTGTAGGCATTTCAATTAATTTTGAAAATCTGCCTTGTCAATCTATTACCTTTATAGGCGCCACCTTAGACACAGTCCATCTTTCCGCCAGACTTACAGAGCAAAGAGTATTAGATATCCGCAAACAAGTTTACCTTCTACTTCAATGCAACAAGGTCAAAGCCAGGGTAGTCTTGAAGGTATTAGGACTCATGGCAGCTACTACTACACTTCTCCCCTTAGCTCGTTTTCACATGCGGATCCTCCAGTGGATGCTGTTTACTCAATGGTCCTTCCAACAGCTCCCGATGTCTCACATCATCCTACTTAATCATGCAAGAATCACCTGTCTTGGTGGATCACATCACCTCAAGTTCTCCAGGGCAGACCTCCCCCCCCTCCCAATTGCCACAGTGACAACGGACGCCTCCCTGATCGGGTTTGGGGGGGGGCATTATCAGGGCAGGACAATCCAGGGCACGTGGCAACCTTTCGAGTGCCACTTGCACGTAAATGTCTTAGAGATGAGAGCAGTGCGTTTAGCGTTGCAAGCCCTTCAGGACTCTTCCCACAGGGACTATTGCAATTCAGATGGACAACATGTCCGTAGTGTGGTACATCAACAAACGGGGTCGAACCAAGTCCTACCCCTTATGTCGAGAGGCACTCTGACTTTGGCAGTGGGCGATTTCTTCTCTGCGTTTTCTGATAGCAACGCACATTCCCGGGAAGTCCAACGTGATTGCGAACAAGTTGAGCAGGGCCATTCTCATGCCTCACGAGTGGTCTCTAAAAAAAAATCAGCGCTGGAAGAAGTCTTTCAAAGATGGGGCTGGCCTTACTGCGATCTTTTTGCTACTCCCCAAAACAGCAAGTGTCACGACTTCTTCACTCTCTTCCCGTTACCAGGACATCCCACCAGAGATGCTCTAGTCCACGATTGGCCCTGGGGACTTCTGTATGCTCCCCCCCCCCTTTCCACTGATCTCTCAATTAATTCAGAAAGCTATCGCCTTGAGAAGAGTCACCATGATCCTCATTGCCCCTTACTGGCCTCGACAGATATGGTTTCCGTTCCTCCATCATTACCTGTTGGAGCAGCCTTGGCATCTGGACCCGGTGCCAGATCTTTTGACCCACCAGTCGGGCCAGCTGCACCACTCCCTTCAATCTCTCAACCTCACAGCATGGTTTCTCCGATTCCTACCATAGCCAGGCTTCCCTTAATCTCTCATTCGGTCCGTAACATCCTCTCACAAGTCTTCTACTAGGAGGATTTATAATAGTAAGTGGAAACGTTTTTCCTTCTGGGCAGCATCAAAAAATATAGCCCCCTTCACTGCACCTATCCAGTCTATCCTAGACTTTCTGGCAGAGCTCTTTCATTTAGGCTCTTCCTCATCTACCATTAGAGTACAACTAGCTGCTATATCTAACTTTCATATAGGTGTCTCAGACTCCAGTATCATGTCCCATAAACTCTGGAAAGCCTTTTTAAGAGATGTTTTTCTGCTCAAGCCCCCAATCAAAGATTCCCCACCGCAATGGGACTTGAATTTGGTCCTAACATCCTTGATTCTCCCCCCCTTCGAACCAGCGGCTTCATGCCCTCTTAAGTTGCTCTCATGGAAAACACTTTTTCTAGTAGCCATAACATCAGCTAGAAGGGTATCTGAACTTCATGCTCTTTGCAGTCGTCCTCCTTACTTAGTTTTCCATAAAGACAGGGTGTCCCTCCGGACTAATCCGTCCTTCTTTCCTAAGGTTTCCTCTGAGGCAAACCTAAACCAGACGATTGATCTCCCCGTCTTCTTCCCTGATTATTACAACAGGCCGGAACAAAAGTTAAATTTTCTAGATGTTCACCGCCAACTTAGATATTATTTAGACAGGACTAAACAGTTCAGGAAATCTGATCAGCTTTTCCTGTCATATGCGGAAGGGAAATTGGGCCTTCCAGTTACTAAAGTGTCCCTTTCAAGATGGCTTACCTCTATAATTACCTTCATCTATGAAATCAGACATCAAAAACTGGCTTCAAGACCTAGAGCTCATTCAACTACGGCATTAGCTACATCTGTAGCTTTTCAGGACAGGCTACCGATAGATTCCATTTGTGCAGCAGCCACATGGGCTTCTCATACCTTTATTTTGCATTACAAATTGGATATGGCCTCCAGAAACCGTGCCAACTTTGGTTCCACTGTTCTCAAGAGTCTGTTCTGATAGGCCACCCGGGGTAAGGTGCTAGGGACACGGTCCCATCCAGCAAGAATGAAGGCGAGATTGACAACTTAACATTAAGAAGTTATGTACCTACCATAACGTTCCATGTTAGTTGTCTTCTTCTCGCCTTCTTTCTTGCGTCCCACCCTCCTTCCCCCTAGCCTGGACAGACCGATAGGAATATTTGGGATCTTCCATTGGGATTTGTTCCTTCCCACATGTTCTACCACCTCTATTCTCCCTTTTTATGTTTGTGATAGTTTACCTACAGTTTTATATATAGAGGTGGGTTCTTTGTCTCTCTTCTCCATTCTATGAAGACCAGAGCTGCTTGGTATTAGCTACCAAACGAGATCTGAGTAGTTACCGCCTAGCAAAATATAGGGGAGCCTCGAGCCGGTGAAATAAGCTCTTGAGCTTTAGTATTGGCCGAGTCGGAGCCGAGGTTCGGCCCAAACCCATCCAGCAAGAAAGAAGGCGAGAAGAAGACAACTAACATGGAACGTTATGGTAGGTACATAACTTCTAATTTTAAGTTGCGACTGGTCTTGAAAACAAAGCTAGGTCTGTCCCCTATTGTACCTTGTACACCCCCATCACAACTGAAAATGTTCCAATTCCTCCTTATGATTTTCTGTACTTATTTTTGTATGCGGACCATACTTTAAAATGCATGCTCGCCTGTATTTGTTGTTACTAGTGTTACTAATGGCCCCCTCTGTTGAACTCATAGGTCCTTCCTTCTCCTGCCCTATTCCAACTCCTAAAAGGGGTTTGTTTTTCCCCATTCGTGCTGAACATAATCACTACTATCAGCTATTAACTTTTTGGGGTAACCACGTTTCTTAAACATTTCACCTATAATTTTCAGCTGTTTGACCATCTCATGGTAGTTTGAGGTCATACCCGAATGCATTGTCCCTTAAATATACTCCATTTTTGACTCATTGGATGGCAGCTCGAAAATTCTGAGCACAAATTACTAAAAGTTTCTTTCCTATAGATCCTTGAATTAAAACCCTCTGTAGTGGTATATATGCATGTGTCCAAGTATGAAATGCCTGTTTTAATGGCACTGTGTGAATTTGAAACATTCACTCACTGTATTTAAATCATGCATAAAAATGTCAGTGTCCTTCATAGTGCCATTCCATAATATAAAAATGTCATCCAAAAATCGAACGCAACAGGTGACGCATCTAAGTAATGTAGTCTTAAATATATGCTCCTCTTCCCAATCTAATAGTACAAGATTTGCATAAATGGGGGTGCAAGCGACCCCCATGACAACACCTCTTGTTTGTCTATGATATTTGCCTTCAAAATAAATGTAATTGTAATTTAAGACTATATCCAGAAATTCAAGTACGAGTGCTACTCTGTCTCATGAAAACTGCGTGCTTTTGTATACTATTACCAAATCTAGTCATGCCCTCATCTTTGGGTATGCTTGAAAAAAGATAAATCACATCTATAGTTACAAAAATTACATTCTCATTCCATAATTCAGGTTTAAGTCTACTTAAATAGTCCCAGTAATCAATAACAATATGAGGGACTTTAGCATGTATAGGTTTCAACCACCTATCAAAGACAGTACCATAAGGAAAGGTTTTTGATTTTACTCCCTGAAATTATGGGTTGAAATGGGGAATCGTTAAGGTTTTTGTGCACCTTAGGAATACCCGCTATAGTTGCCATCACAGGAGATTCTACTCGTAAATAATTGTACATAATGTCTATTCTACCCAGCCACTGGGGATGCACAAGCCAGTGCATTTCTTTGTGCTGGTCCCAAGCCCGGATAAATGGGAAGGGTTGCGTCAGGAAGAGCATCCGGCATAAAATCTTGCCAAATCATACATGCAGACAACAGTACAGATATACATACCAGATCGGTCAGGGCCCGGGTTAACAACGACCGCCACCAGTACTGTTGGCCAACAGGGTGCTGGCGGAAATTGGGCTACTGTTGGCCGAAGGAGAAGTGGGGGAAGGCATGCCCAAAGGTAGGTAAAGGCTAGGACTGTGATAGTGAGGGTCGGAACTTTGAATGTTGGCGGTATGACTGGTATAGGAGAGAGCTAGGTGATATGATGGACCGAAGGCAGGTTGGTGTATTGTCTGTGCAAGAGACAAGATGGAAGGGGAGCAAGGCTAGGTGTATCTGAGGCGATTTCAAATTGTTTTATCATGGTGTGGATGGGAGAAGAAATGGCGTAGGCATTATCCTGAAGGAACAGTATGCTGAGAGTGTTTTGGAGGTGAAATGAGTGTCAGATAGAGTGGTGTGTATGAAGCTGGAAATTGATGGTGTAATGATGAATGTTGTTAGTGCACATGCTCCACAAGTTGGGTGTGCGATGGATGAGAGAGAAAAATTTTGGATAAGTTGGATGGAAGTGGTGATGACTGTACCCAAGGGTGAGAGACTGGTGATTGGAGCAGATTTTAGTGGGCATGTTGGTGAAGGGAACAGAGGGAATGAGGAAGTGATGGGGTAGGTATGGTGTTAAGCAAAGGAATGCAGGTGGTCAGATGGCAGTGGATTTTGCAAAAAGGATGGACATGGCTGTGAGGAATACGTATTTTAACAAGAGGGAGGAGCATAAGGTGACATATAACAGTGGAGGAAGATGCACACAGGTGGCTTATATCTTATGTAGAAGGGCCAGTCTGAAGGAGATTGGAGACTGTAAAGTGGTGGCAGGGGAAAGTGTAGTTAGGCAGCATAGGATAGTGGTTTGTTAGATGACATTGGTGATCAAGAAGAGGAGGATGAGTGTGAGGGCAGCACTATGGATCAAATGGTGGAAATTAATAAAGGGTAATTGTGAGGTGATGTTCAGGGAAGAGTTAAGACAGGCACTGGGTGGCAGTGAAGAGTTATTGAATAGCTGGGTAACTACAGCAGAGCTAGTAAGAGAGATGGCTAGAAAGGTGCTTGGTGTGACATCTGGAAAGAAGGAGGAGGACAAGGAGACATGGTGGTGAAATGAGGAAGTGCAGAAGAGTATACGGAGAAAGAGATTGGCGAAGAAGTGGGATTGTCAGAGAGATGAAGAAAGTAGACGAGTACTGGGAGATGAGGTGCATGACAGAGAGAGGTGGCGAAGGCTTAAGGATAAGGTTTATGAAGAGTTGTATAAAAGGGTGGACACTAAGGAGGGAGAAAAGGACCTGTACTGATTGGCTAGACAGAGGGACCGAGCTAGTAAAGATGTGCAGCAGGTAAGGGTGATAAAGGATAGTGAGGGAAACGTACTCACAAGCGAGGAGTGTGTGTTGAGCAGATGGAAAGAGTACTTTGAGGGGTTGATGAATGAAGAGAATGAGAGGGAGAGAAGGTTGGATGATGTGCGGATAGTGAATCATGAAGTGCAGTGGATTAGCAAGGAGGAAGTAAGGATAGCTATGAAGAGCATGAAGAATGGAAAGGCTGTTGGTCCAGAGGACATACCTGTGGAAGCATGGAGGTGTTTAGGTGAAATGGCAGTGGAGTTTTTAACTAGATTGTTTAATGAAATCTTGGAAAGTGAGAGGATGCCTGAGGAATGGAGAAAGTGTTTTGGTACCGATTTTTAAGAATAAGGGTGATGTGCAGAGCTTTAGTAACTACAGAGGGATTAAATTGATCAGTCACAGCATGAAGTTATGGGAAAGAGTAGTGGAAGCGAGGTTAAGAAGGGAGGTGATTAGTGATCAGCAGTATGGTTTCATGCCAGGAAAGAGCACTACAGATGCGATGTTTGCTCAGAGTGTTGATGGAGAAGTACAAGGAAGGTCTGAAGGAGTTGCATTGCGTCTTTGTGGATTTAGAGAAAGCATATGACAGGGTGCTTAGAGAGGAGTTGTGATATTGTCGAAGGAAGTCAGGAGTGTCAGAGAAGCATGTGAGAGTGGCACAGGATATGTATGTGGGTAGTGTGACAGCAGTGTGGTCTGCAGTGGGAATGACGGATGTGTTTAAAGTGGAGGTGGGATTACATCAAGGATCAGCTCTGCATCCTTTCTTATTTGCAGTGGTGATGGACAGGTTGACAGATGAGATCAGACAGGAGTCCCCATGGACTATGATGTTTACAGATGACATTGTGATCTGTAGTGAGAGTAGGGAACATGTGGAGGAGACCCTGGAGAGATGGAGAATATGCCCTAGAGAGAAGAGGAATGAAGGTCAGCAGGACTAAGACAGAATGTGTGTGTGAATGAGAGGGAGGATAGAGTAATGGTGAGGATGCAAGGAGTAGAGGTGGTGAAGGTGGATGAGTTTAAATTCTTGGGATCAACAGTTCAGAGTAATGGTGAGTGTGGAAGAGAGGTGAAGAACAGCGTACAGGCAGGGTGGAATGGGTGGAGAAGAGTGTCAGGAGTGATTTGTGACAGACTAGTACCAGTAAGAGTGAAAGGAAAGGTCTACAAGAGGGTAGTGAGACTAGCTATATTATATGGGTTGGAGACAGTGGCATTGACAAAAAGGCAGGAGTCTGAGCTTGACGTGGCAGAGCTGAAGATGTTAAGATTTGCAGTGGGTGTGACAAGGATGGACAGGATTAGGAATAAGTATATTAGAAGGTCAGCCCAGGTTGGAAGGTTTGGAGACAAAGCCAGAGAGGCTGTATTACGTTGGTTTGGACATGTGCTGAGGAGGGATGCAGAGTATATTGGGGAAAAAGATGCTAAGGATGAAGCTGCCAGGTAACAGGAAAAGAGGAAGACCTAAGATAAGGTTTATGGATGTGGTGAGAGAGGACATGCAGGTGGTTGGTGTGACAGAGCAAGATGCAGAGGACACGAAGAAATGGAAACAGTTGATCTGCTGACCCCAAACGGGAGCAGCCGAAAGAAGATGTCTATTCTATTGTTTAATAGGAATTCCTGCAAAAATAAATCAATGCGATGGTATCCTATATTTACTTCATTGAGCGATAGTGGTTCGTAGTTTCTGGAATTGTAAAGGATGATATGATTTTTATTAGTGTAATCGTGACAGTCGTATAACACAATACCTCCACCCTTGTCGGGTTTCATAATCCGTAAGTTATCTCCACGTAATTCCTTAAGGGCTAAATATTCCCCTAGTTAAGTTAAAATTAATTTTAAATTTTTTACATCTTTTATAATATTTGTATTAACTAGTCTATAACAACTTTTTCATATGCTGCTAAAGTGCTATTCATAGGGGGCATGCATGTACTTTCTTGTTAAATTCTTTTAGGGCTGTACCCTTGTTTTCCTTAAAATGTAAACCCAAATTCAGTTTCCATAAATATAACTTTAAATTCCACTATACTATTAACGATGTCAAATTTAGTATTAGGGACATATTTCATCCCTCATGGAAATAATAAAAAATGTTCCTTTTCCAACTTAAAATCAGTGTAGTTAAAAATATTAAAATCACCGTAACTAAACTTCACCTCATTGTGTTGGACGATCTCCTGTTTCAAATCACACTTTTTTGTTAGCTTGTGTTGAACCTTCCCCTGTTTGGTGATGGGTACCCTCCGTTTGTATATAGCTGATGCGAATTGTCGTCCCTGGTATTGCCCTGCCATCTCCGGTTCATCCCTTCTAAAAAATAACTATTTCTTTTATTCCTCCAACTCTTATTACTGTTATTTGTAATTTTCCCCAGGATAATTTGGGGCTAAATGGTTAGTCAAATGTCATCCCCCTGATGTCCTTCAAGAATGCAACTGCAGTCATAACGTATGGGTTGTCCTGCCTCAGGCAGCCCTCGGTCGGCCGGATTCCAAAGTCTGGGTCCGACGTCGGCTGATGTCGCATTTCTCTCCGACGTCAGAGCGGCTGGAGTACATAAGCATCAGCCGACGCCATTTTCTCCAGTCTTTCTTGCCACGCGGTGCCCGAAGCAGAAACAGTTCGCAAGTGCCGGTCGGTCAGCTCCTGTATTCTTCGATTCCGAAGTCATCAAAAAAGCTAAGTACCCCGTTGGGGACCTTTTCTTGCCTCAGCCGATGTCAGAAATTACTGAAAAAGTTAACAATTGTCTTTCTTGTGGTAAACAAATAACCTCATAAGGATTTCCACTCTTACTGTCTTCCTTGCCTTGGCCCAGACCACGACGTCTCGGCCTGTGTAGCCTGTGCTCGCTTTAACAAGCGCACTCTCAGGCGCCGGGCGGAGTTCGCTGAAGATTTCTTCGGTGAAAAATTTGCTTACACAATGCCGTCGGAACTTCCGACATCGCAAACTCCCAAGAAACGAAAAGACCGGGACCGACATCCTCGGCCCACGTCTACCTCCGACTCCACGCCAAAACCTACCGCGAGTGCTCCGGTTCCCTCTGAGACGGTCTCTCCACTGCTCCGAACCGAAGACACCGCATTACCGACGACTCCGATTCCGGATATCACTCCGCCGGTTATTGATTTTCCTCCGGATACCGAAACCGAGGAAATGCCCGAGACCATTGCTGTAGACAAGGTCACTCCTGCACGTGGAGCTGCCAGGCCTCCTATGGCCATGTCTATTAAGGCCTACACTAGGGCTAAGGCAGCCAGCAAAACTAAGCATCTTACTACTAAAACCTTACCTCAGCCTACTCCAGAGAGACAAATTATGACTATGGCTGCTGACTTAATTTCTATGATTAGAGGTTCACAGGCCCATCCTGAGAGAGGATCCCAGCCTCCTTCTGATAAAAGGCCCCGGGTTGAACCCTCTGACCCTATTCCGTCAGATGAAGATTCTGAGGACTCTGTCCACTCTGATGGCCAGGAAGAGGTCTTCCAGACCTATGAGGACTCGGATGCAGAGGATTCCATCCCCTCGGCCTCCCCTCCTGAGGATATTTCTTTTGGGGAAGTTCTGCATACCATGAGGGAACATTTCAAGTGGCAAGGCCAGGAATATTCTGATTCCAGAAAACGCCTTCAGACTTTCCTTAAGAAGCCCCAGCACAGGACCTTAGCTATTCCTCCTGTACTTGATGTTTTGGATGATTTATATTCTGACTCTAGTGTTACCCCTGACTCTCTTCCTCCTGCTCCAGCCAAGCCAGACAAGTATTACAGGGTCCCAGAAACACATTCCCATTTATTCAGGGCCCATACTGTTGATTTGAAAACTATTTCACAGGGGCCTAAAGGAGTTTCAGCTTCCACCTCTAAAAATCCATTGCCCTCCAACAGGGAAGCTAGGTCATTAGAGAGATGGGGCAAAAAGGTTTACACATCCACTACCTTATCTATGAGAGCTTTGAATTGCCTTTTTCATATGTTACAATATCAGGATTTCCTGTTAGAAGATTTACAGAAAACATTGGCCACTCCTGATCCTTTAGACAGGAAGGCTTTGCAGGAAGCTGTACATAACTCTCAGCAAGTAAGCAATCACTTCCTGCAGTGTGGATATGATGCACAGGCAGCTATGACAGGGGCAGTCATTCGTAGACATGCATGGTTAAAAGATCAACCTCTACCAGATCATGTAAAGGCAAAACTTCTGGATGCACCTTTGGAAAAGAACAAGCTTTTTGGTGCTAATGCTAAGGATGTGTTAAAGTCCATCGAGGAAAAAGCAAAATCAGTTCAGACGGTGAAAGATTTCCTCCAGGTTCAACCCCCCAGATTCAGTAGGAATTGGCCTTCAAAAAACTGGTCCTTTCCTAATCCAGAAAAGTTTCAAAGGGGTAAAAACAGACGTGTCCGAGGAAGAGGACAATACAGAGGTCCTTACAGGGGACGACAATGGCAGCCAGGAAACCAAAGAAGTGACGCAGGGATTTCACCTGCCCCACAGCCACAATCTCAATGACTTTCCTCTACTTCCGCCTACCAGGGAACAAATAGAAGCTCCCTTGGGTGGGAAATTATCTCTGTTTGCAGAAAATTGGCACAGACTGACAAAGGACAAATGGATTTTGGACATTATAGACCGAGGTTACAGGTTCGATTTTCATACCTTGCCAAGAAAACAAGGCATGCCAAACCTACCACAAAACCAAAGGGCAGAGGCTATCAAGCAAATCTCTCTGCTGACTCGGATGAAAGCAATAGAAAGAGTTCCACAACAAGAACAAGGCCAGGGGTTTTACTCAAGACTGTTCCTTGTTCCAAGAAAAGAATCTCAATGGAGACCAATACTGGATTTGTCCGCATTAAACACCTTTCTCATAGTACCAAAGTTCAAAATGCTGACTCTACAACAACTCCTTCCCATGCTGGGCAAGGGGTCTTGGCTGATTACTCTGGACCTCAAGGAGGCATACCTGCATGTCCCTATCAGACACAGCTGCAGAAGATACCTCAGATTTCTTGCAGGGCCAGAGCATTATCAATTCTCAGCATTGCCATTTGGCTTATCTACTGCGCCCAGAGTATTCACAAAATGCCTGGCTTCAGTAATTGCTCATTGCAGGCTCCAGGGGATAAAAATTTACCCGTACCTGGACGACTGCCTCATACAAGCGGACGACAAATTGATGTTGACAAAAAACTTGGACTATGTCATACAATTGCTTCAAGCACTGGGATACACAGTCAACTTCCAAAAGTCAAGACTGCAGCCATCCCAGCAAATAATCTTCTTAGGAGCCAAATTAGACACAGCCTCTCAAATGGCTTACCTGACAGAAGACAAGCAAGAGAAGTTAACTCATTACTTCAAAGGTTTAGCAAAACTTACCCAGATGACTGCAAGGAGATTCCTGCAGGCCCAGGGTTACATGGCATCCTGCATTCTCCTGGTTCCATTAGCAAGACTACACATGAGAAAGCTTCAGTGGTACCTAAAAAGCATTTGGTCTCAGCACAGCAACAACTTGGAGACAACCATATCGCTCATTCCATGCCTACAAAAGGAATTCCTATGGTGGGCCTCGGTGAGCCAGGCAAACACAGGTATGTCATTCAAAAAACCACAGATAACACAGACCATGACCACAGACTCCTTAGACCTTGGATGGGGGGCGCACATGGAAGGCAGGTGTATACAAGGACAATGGTCTCAAAAGGAATATTTGCCTCTCACCTCAACCATCATCTACAAAAATTCTGCACAAGGACATACCATCCACAAGCTTGGAAAATAGATGCTCTCTCATTCAACTGGAACTTCCTAACAATCTATGCATTCCCACCTCTGCCACTGATGACCTCAGTATTACTAAAGATCAAAGCAGAGAGACCCAAGGGAATCATAATAGCTCCGGACTGGCCAAGACAACACTGGTATCCACTACTGCGGAGCATATGTCACACCAGGAAGCGGGCCCTTCCCCAATGGCCTCTACTTTTGACTCAACGCAATTTCAAAACAGTGCATCCAAACCTTCAGACACTGCAGCTAACAGCCTGGGAGATCCCATAAATAACCTCAACCTATCTCTCTCCAAGAAAGTTCAGCGGATACTAACAGAGGCTCGAAGACCATCCACCAGAAAGGTTTACTTGGCAAAATGGAAGAGATTCAGCATTTGGAATACCAGCAAGGGACATGATGCATCATTGTTGAACATCCCACTCATCTTGGAATATTTGGCAGATATGCTAAAGAACGGCCTCTCATATTCTTCCATAAAGATACATGCATCAGCTGTTTCAGCTAGATATAACACTGATCCTCCTGTCTTTTCACACCCTTTGCTAAGGCAATTCCTCAGGGGAATCAAGAACATTAAGCCACCAAGAAAGGCCCCAGTGCCAGCCTGGGACCTCAATTTTGTCCTAGAAAAACTGACTCTACCTCCATTTGAGCCAGCAGCTTCAGTTGACTTGCAATTTCTCTCATGGAAGACAGCTTTCCTGTTGGCAATTACCTCAGCAAGAAGGGTTTCGGAACTACAGGCCCTAATGGCAATACCACCATTGATAATTTTTCACAGAGACAGGGTTTCATTAAGGACCAACCTTACTTTTATGCCAAAGGTGGTATCTAGGGTTTCTTTAAATCAAGCTATTCATCTGCCTGCTTTCTTCCCCAATCCTGAGAATAAGGGGGAAAGACTGTTACATACCTTGGACATTCACAGACAACTTCGATACTACCTGGACAGAACCAAGGCCAGTAGGAAGTCTGAACAACTTTTTGTAGCTTACGCCCCTGCAGTCCAAGGAAAAGCAATTTCAAAACAGACCATTTCAAAATGGATTGGACATTGCATCAGATTCTGTTATTCCTTTCATGTAAAGACTGTTCCAGCCAATGTGAGACCACATTCCACCAGAGCTACAGCCACCTCTACAGCATTCTTAAGAGGGGTGCCTACTAAGGACATTCTAGAAGCTGCTACATGGAGCTCCGTGCATACATTCTCCAAACACTACAATCTCCCTCTATACTCCAGATCCAGAGCAGGCTTTGCTTCGGCAGTCCTGCAGGGTTTGATTGCCACACCATCTTTTTCCTAGAGCATTCCTCCTCCCCCAGCTAAGCTATGGTATTCTACCCATATGTTATGACTGCAGTTGCATTCTTGAAGGACATAGTACAGTTTTGTACCTACCATAAATGTAGATGTCCGATAGATATGCAACTGCAGTCGGATTTTCCCTCCCTCCATACCCCTCTATGCCTAGGGTCCACTCCTATCCCTGTTTCTCTTAGCTGGGGATATCTGTTATGGTGTATTTGTTTTATTGCTCATTTATTTGTCTGGAATCCTGTTTTTGTCTTCCAATTTGATTACAGCCTTCCTTGGAGGGCACCTGGCATCTGGGGCAAGAAACACTGAAGAAAATGGCGTTGGCTGATGCTTATGTACTCCAGCCGCTCTGACGTCGGAGAGAAATGCGACATCAGCCGACGTCGGACCCAGACTTTGGAATCCGGCCGACCGAGGGCTGCCTGAGGCAGGACAACCCATATGTTATGAATGCAGTTGCATATCTATCGGACATCTACATTTATGGTAGGTACAAAACTGTACTTTCTATTTTGCTTGTCCCACTTATATGCCTGATTTTTTTCATATTATTCAATGTCCCCCTCTAATTTACTACATTTCCTGTCAAACTGCTTCTTACTGTTTTTATCAACCCAGTCATATTGTTTATTGTAGTAACTTTCCCATTCACTAAACAATTGGTCTTGCAAAATAGATTCATTCAGTTTCTCAACTTCTACAAATGCTTTGCTAAGCTTTTCGTCATTGTACTTAATAATGAACTTCATAAAAGTAAAACCAAAGTTATCAAACATAAGGTTGCATTCCAGGATCTTAACGTCCTCCAAATCTATTCCCATAGGCCTTTTGAAAAAACGTAAGCCCATGGGAACCACTTTAAGCTCTAAACATTTTTTTAAATACATATTGTCAAGTTTATATACCCTTAATTACACCCAGCTTTTTCCCGAAGTCTATAAGTTCCTTAAGAGTCTTGTCATTTGCACGAGGTTCACCTATATTGACTGTATGCCTCGTGCCTGATGCATGAGAATAAAAATCAAATTTAATATTAAAAAATGTTTCCAGTTCGTGTTTAATATTTAGTTGCATTGTAACCATTCGTACAGTTGTCATTGTGTGCAGTACCTTTAAATTACAAATTGTTATTAACGTAAGTTTTCTTAGGAACGGTGCGTTTTGGTTTAGCCCCAGATGAATGTAGTCCGAAATGTTGCCAACTCCCAAAGTAGTTTCCACAGGTGATCCCTTGTTTCCAAGAGTCTCAGCATTATTCATATAAGAGGGTCCTGACTCTCGAATAACACCATTTCCTTGACTTTTAAGAATTGGAACTGATACTAAGGCTGAACAATCATTCTACATACGGCTTGACTTCACACCATCCTGTTGCCCACCAGTATGTCTTTAGGCCGGCTCATCTAATCTATCAGCCGCGTAAGATGTTCATCGTGTTTCACTGTTGCAGTCATTACCCCTGGGGTTATCCTGCTGGCAGGCTACCCGCAGTCTGCCTGAATTCCAAAGTCCTGGTCTGGCGTCGGTTGCTGTCATTTCTTCCCTGACGTCAGTGCGCCAGGGGTATAAAAGATGCAGCAGATGCCATTTTCTTCAGTCTTTCTTGCCGCGCGGTGCCCAAAGCAAAAGCAGTTCGCAAGTGCCGGTCGGCCGACTCCTGAGATTTTCAAATACGAATTTAAGAACCAAAGTCTTCTTTAAAGCTAAGTACCCCATTGAGGAAACTTCTTTCTTGCTCCAGACCGATTGTCAGAAAAAGTTCACAATTGCATTTTTTGTGGGAAACAAATACCTCATAAGGATTTTCACTCTTAACTGTATTCCTTGTCTAGGCCCCAACCACAACGTTGCTAGCTGTCGGTTTTGTGCTAGATTTAACCAATGCACTATTAAGCGTCTGTACGATTTTGCATTCCATTATTTTGGCCGAAGGTTTAATTACATAATGCCATCAGAACAGCCGACTGGAGTTTACAAAAAACACAAGGACAAGGATAGGCATCCGAGGTCCAAAACCGACGAGGCCTCCGCTAGGCCAGTCACCGGTTTGCCGGCTCTCAGTGAGGCGCTTTTGCAGCCCCTGGTGCCCGCTACCTCAGAGCCACAGGCCGCTTCCGACTCCCGCGTGGAGCCGACTGGGCCTCTGGATACTCAAGGTATTGGACACTCGGAAATCATTCCCTCAGATGGGTCCGGAGTCGCTGAGCAGGCATCAGCTTCTGAGGGTGTCTTCAGACCTACACAGTTATATATTAAACCACCTTCAGCTTCAAAGACAAAGACTAAAGCAGCTCTAAAGACAAAGAAACACGTACAGCATTCTCCTACTCGGACTACAATGCCTAAAAAACAAATGCTTAAGATGGCCGAAGACCTAATTACTTTGATCAGGAGTTCCCATCCCCCTCCTGGTAAGAGGCCTAGGCAAGAGACAGAATATGATTCCTCTGATCAGGTTTCTATTTCCTCTGATTCCTCTTCTGAATAAGATTATTCCATTTCTCCTTATGAGGATTCTGATGCTGTAGACTCCATTCCTTCAGCCTCTCCTCCTGAGGATTATTCTTTTGGGGAAACTCTGCATACCACTGCTGACCCAGAAACCATATCTCAGGGTCCCAAAGGGGTCAAAGCTTCCACTGCTAAAACCCTGTCCCGTCTGATAGGGATTCTAGGGCTCTGGACAGATGGGGGGAAAAAGTATTCACTTCTGCTACCTTGGCTGTAAGGGCTTTAAATTGTCAGTTTCATATGCTCAAATATCAGCAATACTTAATGTCACTGCTTAGACAGAAAATGTTGACAAATTCTGAATGTTCAGAGAACAAGGAATTTCAGAATTTATTGCATGCAACTGAACAAGTGGGAAAGCATACTTTGCAATGTGGTTGTGATTCACTGGGGGCCTCTTGCAGGGCCGCAGTTACAGGTTCTCTTATTAGAAGGCATGCTTGGTTAAAGGAACAGAATCTACCTGATCATGTTAAAGCAAAATTATTAGATGCCCCATTACAACATGATACCTTGTTTGGTGCTAAAGCAGAAGAGGTGTTGAAGAAAATGGAGGATAAAGCGAAATCCATGCAGACAGTTAAGGATTTCTTACAGGTACAGCCACCCAGATTTAGCAGGAACTAGCCTTCTAAAAATGGGTCCTTTCCAGTGCCAGACAGACCACAAAGAGGCAGATACAGATGTCCCAGAGGCAGATCTCAGCCCCAAGGCTCATACAGGCATAAACAATGGGGTGCTCCTACCTTCAAAAGTGGAGATGACAAATCACAACCTTACAGGAAACAGTCCCAATGACTTACCTCTGCCAGATCCAAGCACTTTCCTTTTAGCAGCCCCCTTAGGGGGAAAACTAGCACTTTTTTCACAAAACTGGCAACAGATTACCCAAGACAAATGGGTCTTGAGTATAGTGTCCCAGGGCTACAGGTTCCATTTTCACACCCTGCCAAGGCTAAAAGGTATGCCAGACCTGCCACACAATCAGTGGGCAGAGGCACAAAAACAAATTACAGCCCTCATGGACATGGGGGCCATTCATCAAGTACCACAACAAGAGCAGGGGCAAGGATTTTACTCGAGACTTTTCTTGGTGCCCAGAAAGGACAAACCTTGGAGACCAATACTGGATCTGTCTATACTAAACACGTTTCTGGAGGTTCCAAAATTCAAGATGTTGACTCTACAGCAGCTGCTGCCCATGCTGGCCAAGAAGGCTTGGCTCTTAACTTTGGACCTAAAAGAGGCATACCTGCATGTCCCAATCAGACAATCTTGCAGAAGATACCTCAGATTCATAGCTGGCTCAATGCACTACCAATTCTCTGCACTGCCCTTTGGCTTATCTACTGCGCCCAGGGTCTTCACAAAATGCCTGGCACCAATAATTGCGTTTTGCAGACAGAGGAATTCAAATATATCCCTACTTGGACGACTACCTTAATCAAGTAGAGAACAAAGACATTCTTCTAAAGCATCTGGTGTTTGTAAAAAATTTGCCTAGGGTACACAGTAAACGAAAATAAATCAAAACTAGTACCCTTTCAAGAGATAATATTCCTGGGTGCAAGCTTAAATACAACTGCCCAGATCGCTTATCTCACGCCAGACAAAGGCAACTGACTTCTTACTTCAAAAAGTTGGCAACAAAGACCCAGTTATCTGCAAGGAAAATCCTGCAGGCCTTGGGCTCCATGGCATCCTGCATTCTACTAATTCCATATGCCAGACTGCATATGAGGAAACTACAATGGTATCTAAAAAGTATTTGGACTCAGCATTGCCACAGCCTGGAGACAGTAATTACCCTTATTCCCTGCCTGCAACAGAAGTTTCGATGGTGGGCACAGGCCTGTCACCACAACAAGGGTCTGCCATTCACTTTACCCACAGCCAGACAGACACTGACAACGGATGCATCAGACTATGCCTGGGGGGCACATATGGCAGGAAAATGTATTCAGGGCACATGGCCTGCAAGCCAGATGCATCTTCATATCAATCAAAAAGAGATGCTAACTGTTCAGAATGCTCTGACCGCTTTCAAGGACCTACTTCATCCAGGACAGCTACTGATAAAGACGGACAATACTACGGTCATGTGGTACATAAACAGGCAGGGAGGCACACATTCCTACCCCCTCTGCAGACCAGCAATGACTTTGTGGGACACAGCATTAATTTACCAAGTTCACCTGCAAGCACGATTCCTGCCAGGAAAAAGAAATACTCTGGCAGACGAACTAAGCAGAAACCTCATGGATCCCCACGAGTGGAAACTGGATCCACAAGTTTTCAGCATAACAAGGAAATGGGGATGCCCAGACATAGATCTATTCGCCTCCCCTCACAACTGCCAATAGATTTTGCACAAGGATTTTTCACAAACAAGCATGGAGAGTGGATGCCCTATCCTTCAGCTGGAAAAACCTAACAGTATATGCCTTTCCCCCACTGCCTCTCCTTCCCAGAGTACTCCTAAAGGTCAGACAAGAGAAGCCAAAACTGATACTGATTGCACCAGACTGGTCACGCCAGCACTGGTTCCCAATCCTAAAGAGCTTGTCTCAAGGCCCAGCATGGATATTGCCTCAAACGTCTCACTTGCTGACCCAACAAAACAATCAGATCCTGCACAGTCAACTCAGGACCTTAAATCTGGCAGCATGGCAGATAATGTAGCCATTCAGAACACTCCTCTTTCAAAAGCTGTTATGGATGTTATCTTGGAGGCCAGGGGGCCCAGTACCAGAAAATCTTATGCTGAAAAACAGAAGAGGTTCTATGCTTGGAACTAGGAACAAGGCATTGTCACACATATACCAAATATTCCTCAGATTTTACAATACCTAACTGAGATGCTGGATGAAGGCCTTTCCTTTTCTTCAATTAAGATTCATGCCTCTGCCATTTCAGCCCATTACAATACAGAACCTTCCTATCTTTTCTTATCCTCTAATAAGGCAGTACCTCAGAGGGGCCAAAAATATAAGACCTCCAAGGAGAGCACCATTACCTGCATGGGACTTCAATTATATCTTGGAAAAACTCACACTGCCTCCCTTTGAGCCAGCTTCAACAGCTGATATAAAATTTTTATCCTGGAAAACAGCTCTGCTACTGGCAATAACCTTTGCAAGACGAGTCTCGGAGTTACAAGCACTCATGGCTGTGGAACCTTTTATCATATTTCATCCAGACAGGGTTTCTCTGAGGACAAACCCAACATTTATGCCTAAGGTAGTGTCCAGTGTGGCCCTCAACCAAACCATTCACTTGCCTACCTTTTATCCAAACCCACAGAACAAGGGTGAGGAAATACTGCACTCTTTGGACATACACAGGCAGCTACGCTTTTACTTGGACAGAACTAAAGCTTTCAGAAAGATTGAGCAACTTTTAGTGTCATATGCTGCAGGATCACAAGGAAAGGCTATCTCAAAACAGACTATTTCTAAATGGATAGGTCATTGCATCCGTTTCTGCTATTCTTAGCATGGCAAATCAGTGCCTAAGGGCATTAGGCCTCATTTTACCAGAACAGCCACATCAGCAGCCTTCCTTAGAGGAGTCCCGACCAAAGACATCTTAGAGGCTGCAACTTGGAGTTCAGTGCACACTTTTACAAGGCACTACCACTTACCTCTTTAAGTCCAGAGCAGGCTTTGCCACTGCAGTGCTTCAGGACCTCATAGCCTCTCCTAACCCTATTTAGCTCAGCCACCCATACTCAGCTTTGGGATTCAACCCAAGAGTAATGACTGCAACAGTGAAACATGATGAATAAAGTACAGTTGTGTACCTACCATAAATGTAGATGTTCAAGTGTATTCACTGTTGCAGTCCAGGTTACCCTCCCTCCGTCCCCCTTTCTTTTGCTGGGGTTCATCTGTACTTCTCTATTCTATACAACCTATGTGGTGTATTTGCTTGTAGATGAAGGAAATGTTTCTTTACTGCATGTATGTTTACTGGCATATTTAGCCTACCTTTTTGGGGGCACCTGACATCTGGGGCAAGAAAAACTGAAGAAAATGGCGTCGGCTACATCTTTTATACCCCTGGCGCACTGACGTCAGGAAGAGGTGACAGCAACCGATGCCGGACCAGGACTTTGGAATTCAGGCAGACTGCGGGTAGCTTGCCAGCAGGATAACCCCAGGGGTAATGACTGCAACAGTGAATACACTCTAACATCTACATTTATGGTAGGTACACAACTGTACTTTCTCCTTTATAGCCATCTCAGACTGAAGTTTATGGATTTCATCTTTTTGCATAGGTGAAAAAATAGAAGGTAGTTCATCTAGGGAATCCATGATACACACTTCGACAACAAAATAAATAAATGAACTTGTACAGCGAAAACAACCAAGAATAATCCAAAAAACAAAACTTTCGCTGTAATTGTGTCACGAACCCAAGTCTGAATCTAACACTAGCTGGAAGCAAACTGAAGACAAAAACTCTTATTAAAACACAAATAAATGTACTGGTTAAGCGCTTTCATCTACAGTGTGTAGACTTCATCAGAACTACAAATAAAATTGCTAGCTGGGTTATATACTAAATTGCAACCGGTCCAATTAGAAGCAATCAGTCCAAATATAAAATCAATTAAACTTAAAAAACTTGTTTAAAGTGGACTTGCATATTAAAAACTTACATGTTACATAAAATACTTCAGTATTTAGTATGTTAAAAACATATTAAAAACTTGCGTGTTACATAAAATACTTCAGTATCTAGTATGTTAAAAACAGTCATGAGGTACAATTTTATACATAATGTTTTTAAAGACCAGTGTGTAAAAAAATTGTATATAAAATTAAATAAAGTAAAATCTTTCCATAGTCTATATAATTTATATTTTAGTTTCAAGTACTGGCTTGATGGAAAAATTATCACTGATACCAGGGTGTGCTATTGCATTTAAAAGAATCTGCCATTTGATTTCTTTCCCCTAATCTGAATTTAACATTCCCACCTCTGGGATTAGCCTTAACTTGTTCTAAGATAGCGAATTTGAACACATCACAACTCGGGCTTCCTTCAAGATGTCTAAATAGTGCATTATTAGTGTCTTTCTTCTTAATGCTGTATTAGTGGTCGTGTATACAATTCCTAAGACACCTGTCCGTTTTCCCCACGTAATAACAAGGGGATTTTACACATTTAGCCAGGTGTATCACATGTTGTGACCTAAAATTACCCTTTTTAAACCTGACTATTATGCAGTTGGCATCTCTCAAAACACGTGTACTTTCCTCCATTACAGCAAAACATTGATTGCATAATCTACACTTTCTAGTTCCCCCTTGTTTGTCTAAAAAATTGTTATCTAACTCTCCAGAATCAAACATACCTTTTAAGTTGCGACTGGTCTTGAAAACAAAGCTAGGTCGATCCCCTATTGTACCTTGTACACCCCCATCACAACTTAAAATGTTCCAATTCCTCCCTATGATTTTCTGTACGTTTTTTGTATGGGGACCGTACTTTAAAATGCACGCTCTCCTGTATTTGTTGTTACTAGTGTTACTAATGGCCCCCTCTGTTTAACTCCTAGGTCCTTCCTTCTACTGCCCTATTCCAACTCCTAAAAGGGGTTTATATTTTTTCCCCATTTGTGCTGAACATAATCACTACTATCAGCTATTAACTTTTTGGGGGTAACCACGTTTCTCAAACATGTTACCTATAATTTTCAACTGTTTGACCATCTCATGGTAGTTTGAGGTCATACGGGCAGCCCGAATGCATTGTCCCTTAAATATACTCCGTTTTTGACTCATTGAATGACAGCTCGAAAATTCTAAGTATGAATTACTAAAAGTTTCTTTCCTGTAGATCCTTGAATTAAAACCCATTACAAAGTGGACAGGGCCTCCAGAGACAGGGCTTCCTTTGGTTCTACTGTCCTCAGGAATATACTCCCGTGAGCCACCCAGGATTAGGGTGCTTGGGACGCTACCCACGTGCAAGAATAAACTGCGAGAGTGAACATCTTCACATAAAGAAGTTATGTACTTACCATAACGTTCCATGTGAGTTGTTCATCTCGCCTTTATTCTTACATTCCTACCCACCATCTCCTTCCAGGGTCTCAAAGAACGGGTAGTTTTGGGGTCTGGTAGTCTTGTTCTGGGATTCTTACTCTGGCTGGAGTATTTACTTAGTTATTCTTGCTATTGCTGAGTTCAGCAAACTAGATCTGTGGTAGGACAGAGCATCATGGGATAGGGGCCTGGCCTTGAGCTATTCTGAGATCTTTAGCTAGTAACGCGACCGACACGGAGCCAATGTAAGAATAAAGGCGAGATGAACAACTCACATGGAATGTTATGGTAAGTACATAACTTCTTTATATCCACTGTATGCTAAAAGAGAGTATCTGAAGAAGCATTTCGATCAAATAGAGACTGAAGCACCCTCCAAGAGCTGTGAGCAAACTTTCTGTTTTGGTGTCTCTGTGATCAATTAAACATTTAACACAGTAAACTTTTAGTTGCAGCAAAGAGCAAAATATTTTGTACTGCCCAAATTAATGGAAAATCTGTAAAGCATAAAGTAGACAGTGAGTCTAAGTGCAACATTATATCAGCACAAATGTTTGCTTAAAATGAAATCTGATGTGGAACTTGATTCAGCAAAGTGTGCAAAACTAGGTGCTTATGGTAGTGAAGAGATTCAAACTTTTGGCACAGTACTTTAATGCCATTTTGCTAGAAACAGCTATGACTTCAAGTTTTACTTGGTCAAAAGGCACGTGCAGTCACTATTGGGGATCAAAGAGTCTGAGAATGGGACTGATTTCGTTTAATAAAGGAGTTCACATAATTATGAATAACAACGATGGTTTTACACAGAATATTTTAGTGAATATGTTTTCAAAGACTAGCTTGGTAAACTTCCAGTCACATATTCTATGAAGTTAAACCATGAAGTAAGTCTAATTGTTAGACCAGCACGGCGGATTCCAGTAGCAATGCATAATTAAAGTAAAAGCAGAATTGGACAAAATGGTGAATTTAGGCATATTTACTCCAATAGAAGAAACAACTGAATAGGTATCCTCCATGGTTGTAGCTCATAAGAAAAAACAGATGATATTCAAATGCGTTGATCCAAAAGACTTAAAGCACTTAAGTGTCGTCATCACTCAATGTGTACAGTAGAAGAGGTAGCCGCGCTCATGCCAAATTCCACTGTTTTTTCAGTCTGGGATGCAAAAAAAAAAAAAAAAAAAAGTTCTCTGGCAAATTTCACTGTATGGCAAATCTTCATTGTTAACTACATTCAGTACACCATTTGGTAGGTACAGATTTTTAAGAATGCAATTTGGAATCAGTTCTGCCAGTGAAGTCTTTCAATGTGCCGTGGAACAACTTTTTCTGGTTATCCATGTGCTATATATAATAGACAACATTATTGCTGGATTCACTGGTGAAGACAAACATGATGGAAGTCTCAGGAAAATTCTGGACTCTACACGTGAAGTAAATCTTAAACTGAATCCTCAGAAATGTAAGTTCAAACTGAAAGAAGTTACTTATCTGGGTAATTTGTTTACCAGTTCTGGCTTACAACTAGATCTGTCTAAGCAAACAGCAATTGTGGAAATGCCAGTTCCAGAGAATATCATATCATTAAGATTTTTTTTAGGTATAGTCAACTGTTTAGGAAAGTTCATCCCAGACTTGAGTGAGCTTTCTGCACGGTTACGTGAGTTGACACGCAAAAATGTAAACTGGTCCTGGTTGGAACTCCTCCAAAGAGCATTTGATATTGTGAAAAAGAAAATTGCCAGTCCACCCACATTGAGATGTTATGTTCACAAAACTAAAGCTTTCTTGTGATGCTTCAAGGTGTATAGCCTTGGTGCAGCATGTCTTCAAGAAGGCAGACTAATTGTTTATGCATCAAGAACTTTAAGTCAGAGATGCATTATGCACAAACGGAGAAAGAACTTTTGCAGTAGTATTTGCATGTTGGAAGTTCAATGATTGTTAATGGCAGACCTGTCCAAGAAGAGACTGATCACCAGCCACTAGTGGCAATTCTGAAAAAGCCAATGCATGCAGCCCCAGCTCAATTGTAACTCATGATGTTAAAATTGCAAAAGTACAGTTTCAATATTGCTTGGAAAAAAAGGCAAATACTTGTACCTTGCTGGTGCTTTGTCATGCTCACCCAGAATGAAACAGCAGACTGAAGTCATGGAAGTCAGAAATTATTCATCAAGGGTTGGTGAACTAAGAAATAACACCGCTTCAGACCCAATTCTGCAGAAGCTGAGAAACCTTGTCAGTCAAGGATGGCCAACATGACAAACCAGTTTACCACTTGACATTCAGCAATACTTTCCTTACAGAGGCGAGCTCATTATGATGGAAGATGGAGTCATCATGAAATGTCCAAAAGTGGTAATTCCTAAAATATTAGAACAGAAATATATCAAAAGTTTGCATCTTGGTCACCCAGGTATTGATTGAACTAAAAGAATGGCAAGAGGCATTGTATTTTGGCCTTTTATGTCCAAAGATATAGCGAAGGAAACTCTAGAATGTTCAGTCTGCAACAGCACCAAACAGCATCAACAAAAAGAGCCACTTCAGCTACACCAGATTCCTAAATTACCATGGTTGACTTTTGCTACAGATACTTTCGAATAGAATTTCAGCATTACTAGGTGTTAGTAGACTCTTACATTGGTTAGAAATTAAATTACTTCTTAACTTTATGTCCAGAACAGTCATTACAAAACTGAAGAGACATTTTTCTGTCCATGGTAGTCTGCACAAAGTCTCATCTGACAGTGGTGCACAGCTTACTAGTCAGCAGTTCAAAAATTTTGCTGAGTCGTGGGACTTTGTTCATGTTACCAGTAGTTTTCAGTATCCACAAGCCTATGGTTTAGCTGACCGTGCAGTTCAGAGTGCAAAGCACTTGGAGAAATCCAAAAGCGATGGTACTGATGTATTCCTTAACTTACTCAATCTCAGAAACATTCATCGAGACAGCTTAATTGGTTCACCTACTCAAAGATTAATGTCTAGACACAAACAACTCTTCCAGTCAGCAAACAATTAATACCAAATGCAAAGGACAATAGAGTGGTCTAGGCTCAACTTTTGAGAAAATGTCAGTCACAAAAGTTGTATTATAAAAACAGTAAATCCCTTCGACTGTTGTTACAAGGCGAAGTTGTGAAAATGCAACCATCCAAAGGTCATGATCATGTAGGAATCCTGAAAGACCTTTGTGTGGAACCGAGATCTTGTATCATACAGTCTGAAGGAATGGATTACAGAAGGAATCATAGACGTGTTCCCCGTCTCCGAACCAGTGCCACAGCAAATTGCCTGGCCAACGACTCAAATTTCCAGAGTGGCTCGTCAGCTGTTTGCATTCAAAAGGACAGTGTGCGTTCTTCAAACAACTTTGATGTAAACCCAAATGTTCCAGCATTGTATGAATCTTTGGAGACTGTCCCTGTTGCTAAACCCAGTCAGAATTTATGTACAACTGTATCAGGTGGAATTTGCAAACCCAATCCTAAATGCACAGTGACTTGGACTTGAAATCAGTTATGTTTTTTGAATTGTTGAAATACTATCTAGCTCTTAAACATGGCTTTGTTCTTGTATTTTGCAATGTGTGAACAAAATTAAAGATGTAGATCAGTGAGTATATTGAACCTAGTCAGCCACTGTAGCTAAGACAGCACATGCATACAAGTTACTGAGCATGTATGAGATCAGGGCCATTTTATGTAGTCAGTCAGTGTGAATGTAAGCTTGAGTGGAGATGCACGTGTGTGTGTGCTGGAAGTAACAAGTCAGTAAGCAATGTAGTACAAAGTAGATGTACAAGTTACAGCTCCTGATGTATCTATGTATAATGGCTTGAACTCATACCCAGCCTCAGTGTCTCATTTGAATGCATGAGACATGTGACACAAGGATATTCTACCTAGCTTTAAGTGAGAAAGGTTCTCTGCCTGCTTCCAAAAGAGGGCAGGCATTCTCACTGTAAGCTGTGAGAGTGCAGGCACTCTCACTGCAAGCAGATGTGTTACCGGTCTCCATTGTCTCAACTATTTATTTATTTTACAGTTGTTGACCGGGATAGTCCGACTGGATACATGTCCATTTTCAGCAGAGGCCCGGAGAGAAAAGCTCCAAGGTAAAACAAAATACATTCCATAATATCTAAAACAGAAAATGTGAGATAAACATACAAATAGTAAAAAAGTGTTATTTGCTGAATAATTCAGATTAACAATTGATGCATTTAGTAATCAACAGTTTTACATATGATGAGGACCTGGAAGCCTCAGGGTAGTTGAGCACTGGAGTAATTCCTTTGCAATAGTAGTGAACGTGTTAGTCATTTTAGAACATTGGGAGGACCAATGTAATTTAAAGTATTGTTTTAGACTACTTTTGAATTGACTAATGGAGGTTTCTAGAGTAATATTTGCTGGAAGGGAATTCCAAATTTTACCAACGTAGTTAGCAAACAGAGAGGTACCAGCTGAGTTAAATGCTTTGATAGTTTGGACAAGCAGTTTGTTTGATGATCTAAGTGTACTGAGGTTGCTGTAGGGTTAAATTATGGGTTTGAGTGCTGGTGTTTTATCAGGTTGGTTTAATACTTTAAATGCAACTAACAGCTGGTTAAGCCAGATTAGGGAAAGTAGTTCTAAGCACCCGAGTGTTTTTAGGTCTGTACAGTGATGTGTCTTGTAGGGCATGCCAGTGGCAAATCTAGCAATGTGACTATTGCAAGTTGATAATTTACCGAGTTCAGTTTTACCTAGGTTAGTCAATAGAGGGGAAGCATAGAGTAAGGTCGCGAGTAAGTAGGAGCGTGCAATGGCAGTTCGAGCAGGTGGGGTGGCAGTTCGAGCAGGTGGGGTTAGGAAAGTCTTAGGTTCATAGGTTCATACTAGGCTATCTGCCCTAGGGCATTTATAAGCCTAGCCAGAGTGTGTTTGGCTTTTGCCACCCATTTTAAATTAATTTTGCTATGCCTTTTTTTGAGGTTTATATACTGTGCCTCTGTCTAACAGTGACACAGAAGT
Organism: Protopterus annectens; assembly: GCF_019279795.1. Classification (NCBI taxonomy): domain Eukaryota; kingdom Metazoa; phylum Chordata; order Ceratodontiformes; family Protopteridae; genus Protopterus; species Protopterus annectens. The sequence goes on from NC_056739.1 coordinate 224,374,084, forward strand.
GATAGCCGGGGTAAACCTACGATCTCCCATCCACTCATCAAGATTCCTCTTGAAGAGAGTCAATGTGGGACTCTGCCTAACCTGGACTGGGATTTTATTCCAGAGTGAAGGGAGCCTCTGGGTTATGAATCTGTCCCTCCAGCATGTCCTATTTATTTCAGTGCTGAGGTTCAAGTCTCTCGAGCGCGCAACACGATGGGATTTGGATTTTCTGAGGTGCAGCATGTCCATTAATTCCGGGTTGGACATGGCTTTATACGTCAGGCACAGATCGCCTCTGAGCAGGTGGTATGCCACTGAGTAGCGCTGGAGTTTCTTTAACCGGGCAGCATATGGCATCTGTTTGAGCCCTTTGATCCTCTTGGTGAGGTACTTTTGGGGTCTTTCCAGTTGCTGCAGGTGTCTGGTAAGGTACATCCCAAAAGGGGCATTGTACTCGATTATGGCCTGATGAGGGATGAGTAAAGAGGCACGATGACCTCCCCTGATCTAGATGTGAATCCCTTCATGATTAGGTGGGCTATATAGAAAGTTTTTCTAACCACTTTGGCCAAGTGGTTGTCAAATGAGAGATTGCTATCAACTTGGGTCCCCAGGTCCCTAATGACTTCTTCTGTACTTAATGGATTACCACCTATGTGGTAATTTGTGGGCACTTTGTTTTTGCCAAAGGGGATGACTGTACACTTTTTGGCGTTTAGCTTGAGGCCATGGCTCTGGCACCAGTTGTCTGTTTCTATGAGACCCTTTTGGAGGATGCTTGTGTCGGAGTTGATTATGGCACCCAGTTTGCAGTCATCTGCGAACTTGGTCAGCCACAGTCCTTCCGTGTTGGCCTGTACCACCGAGAAATATATACCGAACAAGAGAGGTCCCAGGACTGAGCCTTGTGGGACGCGACTTGTAACTGGTTTGCAGTCTGATATGGCTCCAGCAATTCTAACCATGTGGGTTCTGTCCTTGAGCCAGTTTGCAACCCATCTAGTGACATAGGGGTTTATATTTAAACTGGTGAGCTTATCTATAATGCCCGAGTGGGGTATTGTATCGAAGGCTTTTGCGAGGTCCAGGTAGGCTGTGTGGACCACCTTCCCCTCGTCAATGGCCTTGGTGACTTTTTCAAAGAAATCGCCAGGTTTACAAGGCAGGATCTGCCCTTAACAAAGCCAAACTGGGTAGGATCCAGTGTCTGTAGGTCCCCAATATCTTTATTTATGAGGTCCATGATGATCTTTTCCATAGCTTTGCAGACCAAGCTAGTCAGGCTTATGGGGCGATAGTTTCCAGGATCCGTTGAGGCACCACCTTTGTGGAGAGGGGACCACTGTTGCTGTACGCCACTCTTTGGGTACATATCCTGTAGTAAGGCTAAGATTGAACAGTAGTTTTATGTTTGGGTTTAGCTCTTCTTGGAGTTCATGTAGGACGCAGCCCGGGACACCATCTGGTCCCATTGATGCTGTGTTTTTTGCTTTGGAGAGGGCGGCTCTTAACTAAGCATCTGAGATGTCAGGGGGGCAGCACTCTGTTGGGATAGATATTTGCCCTTTTGGTGGGGAGGGGGGGGGAGTTTGCACTGAACCTGTCAGCTAGGATGTTGGCAATGTCTGTGGGCTCAGTGTATTTTTTGTCATTTTGGACTAATTCTGAGCATATCTGGGAATTCCCACCCAGGTTCCTAACATAACTAAAGAAAGCCTTGTGATTATCCTTAGTGTCCTGTGCAATTTTTCTCTCGAAGCTGGCCTTAGACGATTTTATGAGTGCCCGTAGTTTTTGCTAATACTGATCAGAGATGCCTTCCCTTTTTGGGATTTTGCTCTATCATGTAGTAGCTTCCTCCTTCTGTTGTATAGTTTGTTTATGGCTGGGGTCCACCAGACAGGACGTCTGCCTTTGGAGGATTGGGTCTTGGTTTTATTTGGGATTGCATGATCCATGCATTCCAGAAGGTGTTCATAGAATGCGTTTATAAAGGATTCTGCGGTCTGGGCCGTATTTTCCACAGGACCGGGGGCTTTGAAGGATTTCGCCTCGGTTTTGAGGCGTGTGAAATTTGCTTTAGAGAAGTTTTTCACTGTGGTTTTCTGGGCAGGGGGTGGGGTTGGGATGTGAATATCCAGTGAGATTAGTTTATGATCTGATCTTACCAGTGAGGGATACACTTCTGGTCTGGAGCATAGTGTCCCCATATTGGTGATGATCAGGTCCAGTACGTTTTCCCCTCTTGTGGGAGTGGTAACAAGTTGTTCCATAGCATTTGAGTTTATAAATTTTAGGAACCTTTGGGCTAGGGTGTTGGAGCTAGAGTAATGCTCCCAGACTATGTTTGGGTAGTTGAAGTCGCCCAATATAATGGTGTTTGGAGAGACCTTCATATTTTCCAGTATTCTCAGGAAGGCTGACTGGGGTTCCTGTGTTTGGGAGGGTGGTCTGTAGCAGGCTATAAACTGGAAGGCAGTTTTACCCACAGTTAGTTGCACATGGGTAGTCTCTGATGCTTCCTGCTGTGCCACCAACCTGGAGTTGTGGGTATCTTTGACGAATATTGATTCTCCCCCTCCTTTTGTGGTTCGGTCCAAGTTTTGGGGCCGAAAAGCATGGTATGAGGTATAACCTGGTAGTGCTGGAGTGCTCTCGGGAGCCTTCAACCAGGTTTCTGTTACTGCACAGATATCGATGTTCTCCATGCTAAGGAGAGTTTCGAGTGCGTGCATTTTGAGGTTTAGACTTCTGGCGTTGAGTAGCATTAGCATTACTCTTAGTTTCTTATCCCTTGTGATACCTATGGAGGTGGGTTTGTCTTTTGAGCCTTGCCTAAAAAAGGCACTATGGGGGTAGCAAGAGCCTTTGCCAATATCCGAAAGCCCAGGGGTGACAGGTGCAAGCCGTCCCTAGCGAAGCATCGTGGCTTGTCGAGCATGTCATCCCAGGCTGACAGGCATTGGATCCCCTTTGAATGACACCAACACTTAAGCCAATTGTTGAAATTGATCATCTTGTCTTCATCTTAACTTCATATTGTGGCATCATTCTTGGTGAGAGTAAGATGCTACTCAAGGTCAGTGTCATACCGGCCTGGGCTGCATGCTCAGAGAGCTCCTCTGTCTCTTTTCATGAAGTCCAGGGAGGTACGTCTCAGGTCATTCACACCAGCATGGACAATGACGGAGTCATATTTGTACTTGCCTTGGAGTGACCTGAGTGCTTGTGTTATGTGGCGGACCCTAGGGCCCGACAGGCAGCTCACAGTGACCTTCTCCTTGTTCAGCCTGGTGAGCGGGACGTCAGTGTGCCTGACAATAGTCACCTATTACAAGTGTATCAGGTGTGTTGTTTAGCCTTAAGGGCTGTGACTGTTCGGCACACTGGCTTTGTGAGCTATGTGTTGCACGTGTTTTGTTTTGGGGTAGCGGTTGCTTGCGTGTCTGCTTTAGAGGTCTCTGCTGCTTAGGCAGATTTTTATTTAGAGCCTCCTAGTATGTTTTTGTGTGTTTGTGTTTGGTTTGTTGTCGTGGTAGGTCTATGTGAGACTGGAATTGTAGTCAGTGTGGTTTCCTTCTCCTCCTGACTGGTTACGCCAGTACTGAGTTGAGAGAGCTTAGCCTCCAGTTTGGCTATATGGTTGCATCTCTCACATGTGTTACCTTGATTTTGTAAAGTGACCCTAGTTTTTTGTTAATGATTTCGACAGTATTGTTAATGTGTATATCAAATTTAAGGTTATTGTCTATAATGACTCCTAATAGTTTTGTATGGGGTTCTGGAGAGATTGTAGTGCCATTATTAGAGTATATAGAAAATGAGAGTGGGTTAGACCTGTTGGTGAGGGAGAAAAGTAGCAATTTAGTTTTTTTTTTTTAGGATTTAAGACCAGACGACGATCAGACAGCCATTTTTCCACTGTTACTGTTTGAAGTTTAGTGTATGCATAGAACATAGTGGTGATTGTACTGGCAACTTAGCATATTTACAGATGTTCCAGTGTGGTTACTTTTGGTGTCCTGTCTCTCTCCCTCCTATCTACTGCACTGAGACCACAAGAGGCTAGTGTGAGTAATTGTATATCCCCCCTTCATCCTGCACGTTGGGCCTCTCCTCCTCTTGCTCATGTTCTTGAAGGAGGTATGTTCTAGCTATCAACTAAAATCCTGGGTTAAACCAAGTCAGTAACATGGGTATTGTCTGATCTACTCGTGACACGAAAGAAGCAAGATTAGAATGGGCAGATGCTGACTGTATGCTAGGTACATAAATATTTCTAAAATATGATACCAAAATAGTCATGGGGAAAGGTGCTCTGCTCTAAATTGTAATATCAGACTGTGCCTTTAGCTAGATCTCTCAAGTTTTGACTGCAACATTGACCATTTTGATGTCTATAATTACTGTAAGTTGCCTACCCAGCTGTACTTTCTAAACTCTTTATGTATACTTGACTGGCTGTGGGTCTGTCGTTGATCATCTTTAAATGGTTGCGTATCTGTAACTTTTATTTCCTCAGAATGTGACAAAAGAGAGGCAGGTGAAGCTGATGCAGCAGCAGCATGACATTAATGGTCTTTCACGGCAAGTAATGCATGTGGTGAACTTCACAAGCTGGGCCATTTCCAGTGGCAGCAGCACAGCGTTGCTGTACAGCAAAAGACTGGTGAGTGAGCAGCATGGTCCATGTTACGAAGTTGTTTTGTGTGTACCACCGCTTCATTGTTTAGCCTGTTTGCATTTATTTTGAGGTGAGATGGCTAAGGCATGCAAAAAAATTCTGGTTTTAGGACATGAAGTACAACTCAGCAGACAAGTTTCTTTCAGATGATTCTTAATGAATTTGAGATATGTTGGTATATTGAGAGTAAGCTTGTAAAATGTTGCATGAGGATTCTCCTAAATATTCCTGTAGAAGTGGATGAAACGTGCATAATATATTACATGCAGTGTCTTTAAGAGACATTGGATTACCGTGTGTTGTCCAACAGGAGTTCTGTTTCCTCTGGGACATTGTAATGTTTGTTACTGTATTTTGAAATCCAGGCAAAAAATTATATTTCCTGTGATGACCTTTATTACTTTGTGTTTCAGTAATGTTTGAACATGCCATCAGGTGTTCCTTCACTGTAGTTTATATTTGAAAACTTATGTAAAGGTCACTGCTGCAAAGGATGTAATAGATATAATACATTTTTTTTAGAACATCATTTCTGAATTATTTGCTTGGGATTTGGGAACTTAATGTGGATAGTGACCTAACTTTTGACCAGCATGTGTCCATTGTAAGAAGAACCAGCTCTGTTGCACAACTTATAAATAAAGGGATTGTGTCCAGAGATAGGGATGATGATCTTCGTGTTTCACTGTTGCAGTCATTACATTTGGGTTATCTGCCTGCAGGTAGCCCTCAGCTGGCCTGAATATCAAAGTCTTGGGTCCTGCGTCGGATGCTGTCTCTTCTTCCATGACGTCAGGGCTATAAAGCATGCAGCCGACACCATTACATCAGTCTTTCTTGCTGTGCGGTGCCCGAAGCAGAAGCAGTTTGCAAGTGCCGGTTGGCTGACTCCTGAAATTTTCGTTTTCGAGTTTCAGAACCAAAGTCTTCAAAAAAGCTAAGTACCCCGTTGGGGATCCCTTTTCTTGCTCTAAACTGATGTCAGTAAAAGTTAACAATTGTATTAACTATGGAAAGCAAATACCTCATAAAGATTTTAATTCGTACTGCATTTCTTGCTTAGGCCCAGACCACGACGTCCCTCATTGTCGGTTTTGTGCCTTATTCAATCCTCAAACTGTTCGTCTGTTCATTTTTGTGTAAAACTTTTTCGGTACTCTGTTTAATTATCCAGAAATGGCTTCGGTAAGCCATCTGACTACCGACAGTCCGAAAAAACGTAAAGATAAAGACAGAGACAGACTGCATAGGTCCAAAGCTACTGACGATACTTCTGTTAAGCTAGTCGCCAGTTCGCTGGTACTCAGTGAGGTGCTTTCGCAGCCCCTGATATCCACTACTTCAGATTCGCAGGCCTCTGCTGAGACCCATTCAGAGTTCCGGTATGCCACGAGATACTTCTTTCCCATGGATCCTGCGGATGTCTCTTACTTGGATGGGTCCGGAGCCACTGTGCAGGCACCGGCTTCTTAGGGTGTATTCAGGCCTAATGACTTGCATTTCAAACCAACGCCGCCTTCTTCTTCAAGGCCTAAAACTGACCCACACCTAGAAAACAGACGTCCAAGCTGCATGGTCAGGCCCATATGCCTAAAAAACAAATGATCAGAATGGCTGAAGACCTTGTTATTTTGATTAGGGGAAGCCAGCCTTCTCCCTCTAAGAGACCTAGAACTGATTTTCCGTCTGCTTCTTCTGATCAGGATTCTGGTATTTCTGTTTCTTCTGATTACCAGGATTTGCCCTTAACTACATATGAGGATTCTGACGCAGAGGACTGTATTCCCTCTGCTTCCCTTCCAGAAGATTTTTATTTTGGTGAAACCTTGCACATACTTAGGGAGCATTTCCGCTGGGAAAGCCTGGATTACTTTGACTCCAAAAAGAGGCTTAGGAAATTCTTACTCCAGCCTCAACACAGGCCTTTAGCTATCCCACCTGTCCTGGACATTGTAGATGATGCCTTCTTGGAATCTAGCCTGGCCCCAGACAATTTACCTCCGGCTCCCAGGAATATGACCGGTATTGCAAAATACCTGACTCTGACAAGTTCCTCTTCAAAAATCCTACTGCGGACCCCAGAACTAATTCCCAGGGACCTAAAGGCATTACGGCTACTACTGCCACAAACCCTACTCCCTCTCATAGAGTTTCCAGGGCTTTGGACAGATGGGATAAGAAGGTATACACTTCTGCTACTTTGGCCATTAGGGCCTTACACTGCCAGTTTCATACGTTAAAGTATCAGCAGCATATTATGGGATTACTTAAACAGAAAATGATGTTAATTCCTGATTGTGCTGAAAATAAAGAATTACAGGATTTAATGCATTCTGCTGAACAAGTTGGTAAACCTATTTTGCAATTTGGTTTTGACTTTTTAGAAGCATCTTGCAGGGCTGCTGTCACTGGGTCTGTTCTTAGACGCCATGCTTGGTTTAAGGAGACAAATTTGCCAGATCATGTTAAAGCTAAATTACTGGATGCTCCCTTAAACCAAGACCGCCTGTTTGGCAGCAAAGCAGAAGTCCTTAAAAAGATGGAGGAAAAAAATCTATCCAAACTGTTATATTTAATGCAAGTACAGCCTCCCAGATTCAGTAGGCATTGGCCTTCAAGAATTGGTCCTTTCCTGTCTCTTCCAGACCTTCTCAGTCCAAACCCAGGAACAGCAGTCCACCTAGGCTACAGTCTCAAGGTACTCACAGGCCTAAGCAGTGGGGGACTCCCACTTCCAAAGCTGGAAATAGTAAGACACCCCCCTATGGAAAATTGTCACAATGACTTAACTGTAAACCTTCCAAGCCGTGCTCAACTGCCTCAACAGCAGGTTCTCTCCCTTCCAAGTATCATGGTTATTCAACCTGTCCCAGCAGAAGAAAAGGGACAAGGTTTTTACTCAAGACTTTTCCTGGTACCCAGAAAAGACAGCTCCTGGCGTCCTGTCCTGGACCTCTTTATTCTGAACTCCTTTTTGGTAATCCCAATATTCAAAATGCTAGCACTTCATCAGCTGCTTCCTATGCTAGGCAAAGATGCCTGGTTGGCAACATTAAACTTAAAGGAAACTTGCCTGCACATTCCAGTAAGGGAATCCTGCAGGAAATGCCTATGCTTCAATGCAGGCTACATGCACTTTCAGTTCTCTGTACTTCCCGTTGGCTTATCTACTTCACCCAGGGTATTCACAAAGTGCCCAGCTCCAGTCATTGCATTTTTGCAGGCAAAGAAGTTTTCAAATATACCCATACGTGGACGATTGTCTAATTCAGGCAGAAATCCAGGACATGCTACTAAGTCATCTGGCATTTGTAAAGAAACTTCTAACCTCACTGGGGTACACCATAAATGAAAAGAAATCTCATCTAGTACCCTGTGAGCAAATTGTATTCCTGGGACCAAGCTTGAACACAATTTCAGATGGCTTACTTCACGCCAGAGAAACAAGTTTATTTGACAGCCTACTTCAAACTACTGGCCACAAAGACACAGCTATCTGCAAGGAAAATCCTGCAAGCCCTGGGGTTCATGGCCTCTTGCATTCTACTAATTCCATATGCAAGACTGCATATGAAGAAATTACAGTGGTATATAAAAAGCCTATGGTGTCAACATTCTCAGGACCTGGAATCAATGATTCCTAGTTTTCCTTGTATAAAGACAGAGTTCCTTTGGTGGACCGAGGCCTGCTACCACAGCAAGGGACTGCCATTCACTCTACCCCCTGCCACCCAAACCCTAACAGATGCATCAGGCTATGCATGGGGGGGCTCACTTGGTAGGGCAGTGCATTCAGGGCAAATGGAACCAGAGTCAGATGCACCTGCATATCAATCAAAAAGAAATGTTAGCTGTACAGAATTCTTGAGAGCCTTCAAGGACCACATTCTTCCAGGGCAATTATTGGTAAAGACGGACAACACCACTGTTATGTGGTACATAAACAAGCAGGGGAGACGCACTCGTATCCTCTCTGCAGACTAGCCATGGCTCCGTGGAACACAGCCTTGAGCTACCAAGTGCACCTACAAGCTCAATTCCTGCCAGGCAAGCTAAATTCACTGGCAGACGACCTAAGCAGAAATCTCATGGACCCACATGAGTAGAAACTGGAACTAAAGATATTCAACATTTTGAGAAACAAATGGGGGCACCCAGAGTTAGACCTGTTTGCCTCCCCTCAGAACTACCAATAGGACAAATTCTGCACAAGAATTCCCCACAGTCAAACTTGGAAAGTGGATGCCCTGTCCTTCACTTGGGAAAGCCTCTCAGTTTGTCTTTCCCCTCTGCCTTTCCTCTCGAAAGTTCTGCTAAAGATCAAACAGGAGAAACCAAGGACAATACTGATTGCACCAGACTGGCCATGCCAGCACTGATACCCCCTCTTGCACAGTATGTCACTGCTGGAGCCATGGCACCTGCCTCAGACCCCTTCCCTACTGTCCCAGCAGGAGGGCCAGATTCTGCATCCCCAGCTTCAAACCATGAACCTTGCAGCCTGGCTAATTCCCTGAGCTCTTCAATAGCATCTCTCAGTAAGCAGGTGCTAGATGTCATTCTGGAGGCAAAGAGGCCTAGTACTAGAAAATCCTATGCTGAAAAGTGGAAAAGATACTGCTCCTGGAGCCAGACTCGGGGGGGGGGGGGGATGGGCACAACAGCGCCCAGCTTACCGCATATTCTTCAATACTTAACAGAGATGCTCCACAAGGGCCTTTTCTTCTCATCAATTAAAATCCATGCCTCAGCCATTTCAGCACATTATAATACTGAGCCCACCCCTCTTCTCTCACTCCCTGCTGAAACAATTCCTCACAGGTGCCAAAAATTTAAGACCACCCAGGAGAGCCCCTACTCCAGCCTTGGGCCTTAACTTTGTATTAGAAAAGCTCACTCTACCCCCTTTTGAGCCAGCTGCAGAGTTGAAATTCCTTTCTTGGAAAACAGCCTTCCTTCTAGCCATCATTTCGGCAAAAAGAGTGTCTGAATTACAGGCCCTCATGGCAGTGGAGCCCTTCATCATCTTCCATGCTGACAGGGTGTCCCTCAGGCCAACCCTTCCTGTGGTGGTATCCAGTGTGCCCTTTAATCAGTCCATTCATTTGCCAACCCTTATTCCTAATCAACAGAACAAAGGAGAACGAATGCTGCACTCTTTGGACATGTACAGACAACTTAGATTTTATTTGGACAGGACTAAGTCTCTCAGAAAAACTGAATAGCTGCTAGTTGCTTTTGCTGCAGGGGCAGAGGGGAAGGCCATTTCAAAGCAAACCATTTCTAAATGGATAGGCCGCTGCATTCATTTCTGCTGTAATCACCATGGAAAACCTACCCCACAGGGGATAAGATCACATTCCACCACGGCTGCATCTACCTCTGCAGCCTTTCTCAGTGGTGTCCCTACCAGGGACATCCTAGAAACTGCTACCTGGAGCTCTGTACATACCTTCGCCAAGCATTACCACTTCCCTATTTTTCTAAATCCATAGCTGGTTTTGCCACTGCAGTCTTGCAGGGCTTAATAGCTGGTCCTAATGCTCTCTAACTTCTGCCTCCCTTCCTTAGCTTTGGGAATCTACCCAAATGTAATGACTGCAACAGTGAAACACGAAGAACATAGTACAGTTGTGTACACTTACCATAAATGTAGATGTTAGTGTATTCACTGTTGCAGTCCTGGTTACCCACCCTCAAACCCCCTGACTTCTCTTGGCTATACCTTTCTTCTTTAGTGTATTTCACCTTTCTGGTGTATTTGCTTTTTGTTGGAGGTGTAACCTTATATATATTTGCTTCCCATTATGGGGGCACCTGGCATCTGGGGCAAGAAAAACTGATGTAATGGCGTCTGCTGCATGCTTTATACCCCCGACGTCATGGAAGAAGCGACAGCATCCGACTCAGGACCCAAGACTTTGATATTCAGGCTGGCTGAGGGCTACCTGCAGGCAGATAACCCAAATGTAATGACTGCAACAGTGAATACACTCGAACATCTACATTTATGGTAAGTGTGTACACAACTGTACTTTATTGTCCCTTTTGCTCAGCCCTCATTAGGTCATTCATTGAGTATAATTCCCCCTTTGCCAAGATACATACATCAACTGGAATGTCCACAGAGATGTCTTACTAAAAGGAGAAAAGGCCTAAGCAACATTACTTAGGTGAACAGACTCAAAGTTCTCACTATACTCGATAGCTTACAGACTAAGAAGTGATCTTTGTCGGGCATATAAGGCATCATGCAACCCAGTTTAGATGCACTGCACATCAGCATGTCAGATGTTATCAGAAATACTCTGTGTAGGGATCTAAAATTCTGTAACCTCAATGGAATGGCTTGTAGAGAAAGTTTCATCTTGTAGTGGAAACCACTGCTCTGGAACAGACTCCCCATCCACATAAAACAAGGTTCACCCCTGCCTGTATTTAAGCTCAACATGGATCTATGGATGTGGAAACAGAAAATTTACTCCAAGACTGCCTGCTATGCTACTGGACATAGGTAGCCCGTAAATGTGTTGATGTGAAGTCCTGTCTCATCTTCATTCTATACTGATGGGTGCAGAACCGAACCTCTGTTCTGACTCTGCCACTTACTAAAGCTTGAGATCTGAAACTAGTTCATGGCTCCATCCCTATCCCATGATGCTGCAGTGGTTTCCTCAGATCTTGTTAGCTGCTGAAACAGATCGGTTCTACGACTAGCTAGAGCTAAGTAGTAATTGATGTTCTTCATCTCACATTGCTGCAGTCCTTACATATGGGTAGTCCGCTGTCCTCGGTCGGCCCGAATACCAAAGTATTAGGCTGACGTCAGTCAAGGCGCTTAAAACTGACATCAGGACGTAAGGGTACAAAAGCGCATGACCGACGTCATATCCTCAGTCTTTTTTGCCGCATGGTCCGATGCAGAAGCAGCGTTGCAAGTGCCGTTCGGCGTTCTGAAATTTTTCGAGTTCGGAGTTTCAGACCGAATCCAAGTTGGCTAAGTACCCCGTTGGGGATTATTTTGATTTTTTCTTGCCTCAGTGTAGTACCGGATGTCAGAAAAAGTGAATAATTGTATTTCTTGTGGGAAACAGATACCGCATAGGGATTATCATTCTTTGTGCATTCCTTGTTTGGGGCCTGAGCACGACGTAGTCGGGTGTCGCTTCTGTGCTAGGTTCAATAAGCGCACTATTGCGAAGGTTAGATTGTGCTAGGCTGGTCTTGATGGCGGTGCAATTATAATATGCCGTCGGATTCTCCGCGCCGCTTCCAAGAAGCGCAAAGACAAAACAGTTAAACCCAGGCAAGATGAGTCATCCGTTCCGGACGCCGGTTCTTTAGAGGCTTCAGTGGAACCGGTTGGTCCGACGGAGACTTCTTTAGAGTCTCAGGGGGAGACTTTAATTTTGCAGGATGTGGCCTCTCTTGAGGCAGGGCAGGCTGAAGGGGCTTCTCAGGTTACTGTACTCCCCTCCCTTCCCAGGGTGGTTAGGCCCTCTCCTTCTGTTTCCAAGGCTTCTCCCAGGGGCATGCCAGGTTTAGCATCTGTTGGTGTCACTCCTAGTTCTGCAGGGTCTGTGCCTAAGAAGCACATGCTTAAAATGGCAGAAGATTTGATTACTCTGATTAGAGGTTCTTTGCCCCCTCCTGATAAGAGGCCTAGGGTGGAGCCAGAGTTGGGAAGTTTTGAACAGGCTTCAGATGTTTCAGAGTCTTCGGCTGAAGACTTGCAGGAGTACTCTCCTTATTCTGATTCTGATGCAGAGGACTCCACGCCTTCTGCTTCTCCTCCAGAGGATTTTTCTTTTTCAGAGACACTTCACTCTGAGGGAGCATTTTAAGTGGGAAGGTCAAGACTTCTCTGATTCTCGGAAAAGGCTTAGGGAATTTTTGCTTTTACCTCAACATAGGCCCTTAGCTATTCCACCTGTTCTAGATGTTGTGCAGGATGTGTTTTCAGAGGTTTCGCTTAATCCTGATTCTCTGCCTCCTGCGCCTGTTAAGCCAGATAGGTATTACAGGGTGCCTGAGGCTCATAAATATCTTTATAAGAGTCCTAGGGCGGACCCAGAAACTATTAGTCAGGGACCCAAGGGGGTCAAGGCCTCTGTTGTAAAAAATCCGGTTCCTCTAGATAAAGAGGCCAGAGCTTTGGATAGATGGGGAAAGAAGGTCTATACTTCTTCTACCTTAGCAATGAGGGCTTTGAATTGCCAGTTTCATATGTTGAAATATCAAAACTATCTTCTTTCTCAATTGAAATCTAAGGTGGATGCTCTGGCAGAAGGCATTGAGTGTAAAGAATTACAAGATTTGGTGCATGTCTCTGAGCAGGTTGGTAAACATTCTTTACAATGTGGTTTTGATGCTGTGCAGGCCTCGTCTAGGGTGGCTGCCACTGGTTCAGTTCTTCGCAGGCACGCCTGGCTGAAGGATCAGAATTTTTCCGACCATGTTAAAACAAGGATTTTGGATGCTCCTTTGCAGTCTGAAGTATTGTTTGGTCCACCTGTGGAATCTGTCTTGAAGAAAATGGAGGACAAGGCTAAGTCTATGCAGACTGTTAAGGATTTTTTGCAAGTGCAGCCTCCAAAGTTTAGTAGGAATTGGCCTGCTAAGGGGTGGACGTATCCTTCTTATGATTCTCAGTCTAGGGGTAGATCTAGACGTGGTAGAGGCAGAGCACAGAGTTCCTTCAGACCTAGAGTTGGGAGTTCACCTGCACAATCTTCGAGTGAGGGGTAGGGGCCAGTCCTTTCGTAAACAGGCCCAATGACCTACTTTTTCAGCTGCCAGATCCCTCTTGCCTGGCAGCACCTTTGGGAGGAAGGTTGGCACTTTTCAAGGAAAATTGGATTTTAATTACCCAGGACAAATGGGTACTGGATATCATACACCGAGGTTTTATTTCCATACCTTACCTCCTTTCAAAGGCATGCCAGACGTTCCTCCTCAGCAAAGACTAGAGGCTCACAACCAAATTTCTCTTCTACTTCAAATAGGAGCTATACAACCGGTCCCTCTGCCAGAAGTGGGCCTAGGATTTTATTCTCGCCTGTTTCTAGTACCAAAGAAAGGGGACACGTGGAGACCCATTTTGGACTTATCTATCCTCAACACATATCTGGACATTCCCAAGTTCAAAATGTTGACGTTACAGCAGCTTTTACCTCTGCTGGGCAAAGATCACTGGATGGTGACTCTGGATCTCAAGGAGGCTTACCTTCATGTTCCTATCAGGCCCAGTTGCAGGAAGTATCTGCGCTTTCGGGCTGGGACTTTTCATTATCAGTTCTCTGCATTGCCCTTTGGCTTATCTACTGCGCCCAGAGTGTTTACGAAGGTTCTGGCTCCAGTGGTAGCTTTCTTCAGGCTAAGAGGAATACAAATCTATCCTTATTTGGACGATTGCCTGATTCTGGCTCAAGGAAAGGACGAACTTCTTCATCATTTACAGTATGTGATGGCAGTGTTAAGATGCCTAGGGTATTCTGTGAACGAAATAAAGTCCAGTCTAGTACCCTCTCAGGACATGTGCTTTCTGGGTGTGAGACTGAATACAGCATCCCAGATGGCCTTTTTGACCCCGGACAAACAAAAGAATCTTTCTCTTTATTTCCAACAATTGTCTCGTCAGTCCAGGCTGACTGCAAGGACAGTCCTTCAAGCCTTGGGGTTCATGGCATCTTGTATTCTGGTACTTCCCAATGCCAAACTGCATATGAGGAAGCTACAATGGTATCTTAAAATGTATGGACAACACTGCCAAGATTTGGACACTGTCGTTCAGATAATACCTTGCATTCAAAAGGAATTTTTGTGGTGGGCTCAGGAATGTCACCTAAACAAGGGACTCTCTGTGACCCGACCAGAGGCGAGTCAGATTCTAACGACAGATGCCTCAGACAAAGCTTGGGGAGCTCATCTAAATGGAAAATGGGTACAAAACACGTGGCCTGCCAGACTTCAACATTTACATATCAACTTGAAGGAGATGTTAGCAGTCCAATTTGCATTGATAGCTTTCAAGGATTTACTTCTTCCAGGGCAGGTGTTGATTCAAGCAGACAACACAACTGTCATGTGGTACATCAACAAGCAAGGGGGGACACATTCATATCCTCTATGCAGACAAGCAATGATTTTGTGGGAGACTGCTCTCAGTTTGCAGCTAAATCTTCAGGCAAGGTTTCTGCCAGGAGCACAGAACTCCTTAGCAGATGTGTTGAGCAGACAAATTATGGATCCCCACGAGTGGAAATTGGATCCTGATGTATTTCAAAAATTGACAGTGTTATGGGGAACTCCAGACATAGATCTGTTCGCTTCTCCACTGAATTACCAGCTGCCAAAGTTTTGCACGAAAAGGTTTCATCCCACAGCTTGGAAAGTGGATGCTCTCTCATTCAATTGGAGCAATCTTCACGTGTATGCCTTTCCACCACTGCCTCTCCTCCCAAAGGTACTCCTGAAGGTCAGACAGGACAAGCCAACCATGATTTTAATAGCTCCGGATTGGCCTCGACAGCACTGGTAACCATTACTGAGAAGTCTGGTACGGGAGCCTCCATGGCCTTTGCCTTCGATTCCACACCTGCTGTCTCAGGAGAACAGTCATTTACTCAATGTCAAACTTCACTCTCTACATCTAACAGCCTGGCATATTCTGTTTTAAACCCTGGAGGGTCTTAGCTTCCACAACAAGTTTTGAATGTTATTTTGGAGGCCAGAAGGCCTAGTACAAGGAAAGTTTACGCAGATAAATGGAGGAGATTTTTAATTTGGAGTACAGCAAAGGACTTTGATGTTTCTAAACCTAACTTAAGTGTTGCTCTTCAATACCTTACTGAGTTATTGGACAAAGGTTTGTCCTTCTCTATAAAGGTTCATGCTGCAGCAATTTCTGCTCACTATGACTGTGACCCACCATTATTTTCTCATCCTTTGTTTAAGCAATTCCTTAGAGGGGCAAAGAATATAAGACCCCACGTAGAGCTCCTACTCCTGCTTGGGATCTCAATTTTGTGTTGGAGAAACTCACTCTACAACCTTTTGAGCCTGCAGCGACTGCCGAGTTGAAATATTTATCATGGAAGACTGCTTTTTTGTTGGCCATTACATCTGCGAGAAGGGTTTCTGAATTACAGGCCCTTATGGCGGTTGAGCCTTTCTTAATTTTCCACAAGGATAGGGTGTCTTTGCGTACTAACCCTTCCTTTATGCCTAAAGTGGTTTCTAGTGTGGCTTTAAACCAAACTATTCATTTGCCTACTTTTTATGCAAACCCCCAAAATAAAGGGGAGAAGATTTTGCACACTTTGGATATACACAGACAGTTGCGATATTATTTGAACAGAACTAAAGGGTTCAGGCAGTCTCAGCAGTTGTTTGTTTCTTTTGCTTTGTGTTCTCAGGGCAAACCTGTTTCAAAACAAACTATTTCTAAGTGGATTGGTTTTTGTATTGCTTTCTGTTATTCCCATCATGGTAAGGAGGTTCCATCTGGGATTAGGCCTCATTCCACTAGGGCTACTGCCACTTCTACAGCTTTTAAGGGGTGGCTACTAAGGATATTTTGGAGGCAGCTACTTGGAGTTCAGTGCATACTTTCTCTAAGCATTACCACCTTCCACTTTACTCTAAATCTAGGGCTGGATTTGCCACTGCAATTTTACAGGGCATTTTGGCAGCTCCTAATGCTTTATAGTTTTGCCATCCTCCCTTACCTCTGCTTTGGGATTCTACCCATATGTAAGGACTGCAGCAATGTGAGATGAAGAACATAGTACAGTTTTGTACCTACCATAAATGTAGATGTTCAAGATCCACATTGCTGCAGTCCAATTTCTCCCTCCTTCCCTCTGTAGTTAGAGGTGGTTGTGTGGTTTGGGTTGTAAATATTGTAAATATGGTTAGTGCAGGGGTGGTTGGTTGTTTTTTTGCTGTTTTTTGGTTTTGCCCTTTCTTTTTAGGGCCTTCTGACATCTGGGGCAAGAAAAGACTGAGGATATGACGTCGGTCATGCGCTTTTGTACCCTGCCGTCCTGATGTCAGTTTTAAGCGCCTTGACCGACGTCAGCCTAATACTTTGGTATTCGGGCCGACCGAGGACAGCGGACTACCCATATGTAAGGACTGCAGCAATGTGGATCTTCGAACATCTACATTTATGGTAGGTACAAAACTGTACTTTTTTTCATCTTTAAAACTGGTTATAGCTAAAACTTTTGTTTTTTTCCATCGTGTGCTTAGTGTCTTTAGATATTAGAAATTGTACTCTTGCAAAATAGTTGATCTGATGTTGTTAATCCTCGTTCATTCCTTACGTATGGGTATCTGTTCCGACCATCTTCCAAGCTCGCATCAGCTACAAACTCTCGAGCAAAACTCGTACCCAGAATTCCCGTCTCCCTGTTACCTCAAATTTCATTGGCCCTGTCGCCATTCGGTCATGTCAAGCTACTTCTCTTGAGCTAAGTATAGATATTTGTTGTCAGACTAGTCTAATATAACCTTTTCTGTCAGAAAAGTTTCTAATTTGTTGTCCCTTACCTTATCGCATTTAGTGACTATATTCCCTTTAGTTTCCTTCTCTTTACTCTGCACTTTTTACCGCAAGGTATTTTCTCCCTTACCATCGTTGGTAAACCCTTCCTTTTTTCATTACCTTCAGGTATTCTTTTGTACCATTGCTGGTACCCTTTCTTCTTTCTCCTTTTCTTTCATGGCAGATAAAAAAGGTAGTCCAGGAATTAAAAGGTATTCAGATTGTGGATACAAATTACCTACGTCAGATGCACACTCTGTATGTCTATTGCTTGGGTGTGTCTCACTTATCTGTTGATCCGCCTTGTGGTATTTGTAAAAACTTTTCCAACAGAACTTTGATTGAGAGGAAAAATAAATTGTTACTGAAGGGACTTCTTAAATCTCCCTTTTCAGAGGCTATTTCTGGGTCGGAGGTTTCAACCCCTCCTAGAACCCATAAGAAAAAAATCGGATGATCCTATAAAGGCCAAGTCTCTGCCTTCATCCCCGGCTGGGGACTCCCGCCAACCAAGACCCAAGAAGGCTAAGCTTTCTGCTTCGGAGCTCACTCTATCAGCCCAAGCGCTTTTGGTGCCTAGACCTTCGAGAACCAAGGCCTTCGGCATCATCTGTGATTTCGGCTCCATCTACTGTATCGATACCGAGGGGCTCCTTGGTTCAGACTACTACTACTGCATCGGCGCCGACTGTTTATTCGGTGCAGACCTTAACCACATCGGCTCTGACATCTTACTCGGAACCGACGCCTCAGTTATTGACACCGATATTTTTGGCTCCAGCTTCGGTACCGGCAACCAGTTTGGCACCGATCTTTTTGTCAGTGCAGACCGTGACTTCTGCACCCATGATTTTCTCGGTGCAGACACCCGTAGTCCAGTCTCTCTCGGCACCGTTGTTCTCAGTGCGGACTGGTGAGGTGGGCATTGAGCTTGTCTCTTCTGTGGGATAGACCTGTTTCTCCCTCAGCTGTGTCCGTGAGGTCCACTAGAAGCCTTTTTGAACACGACGTGTTGTGTCTTGTGGATCAAGCGCTTCTGGCCAGAGGTATCCCGCTCTCCAGGACCTATCCTTCCTTGGGAGGTGATCATCCATCGCCAAAGACCCCCTTGTTGTTCTCCTCCTTCATTGCCTTTGAAGCTTCTTGATATAGCAGTCTTCCCCCTCTACGGTTCCATTTATGGACCTCACTAAGGCACCGCAGTTGCCTTTGTGGCAGGAGAGTTATGCTACAACCCAGGATGATAGTTGTGACACACGTAATTTGATATTTCACAGCTATGTGGAGACTCCGGGTCGGCGGTTGAGCCACTTAGGGGAGGGGTGACCCCTGTCCTGGACACTCACCCCTCTTCAGGTGGACCAGCCTTCCAACTGATGGAGAAGGCTCTGGCCTCTACTGGCGATACTGTGCTTAACTCCCCGCCCTCCTCTGGACCGCTATGTTCACAAGTCGCACCTAGCGGACACTGGGCGCAAGGGCCTTAGGATGTATTTCCACAGGAAACCTCCTTTCCATGGTCTTCCCCAGCTTCCCCCTCTGAGGAAGTTCACTGGAAAAGTTTGTGCAAGAGGAAGCACATGGACTCCACAGAAGAGTCCCTCACTGAAGACGCAGACTTTGATGATGGGGAAGGGTTCCCTCGGTCACCCTCTGAGGTATCCTTTGGTGATATCCTCGAAATCCTTTAACAGAGAGGTGACTAGCAGCCCTCTAATCCGACCTCTGCAGGATCTGTGTTCCTGCAGGCCTTTCGCGTCTGGCCCCCTACCTCCTGGGTTGCTCCACCTGCCGATGAACTGGTTCGGCTCATCGTGCAGCATGCGTGGAAGGCTCCTGACACCATCGGGGCTTTTCGCCGGAGGCCAGATAAGATTTTGTCCCCTCCTGATCTGGATCCCCATTGGTCCAAATGTCTTCCTCTGGATGCTCTGGTGGTGGCGGCCGCAGCCAAAAAGGATCTGGCGGAAGAAGGAAGCCAGACTGTCCATCCGCCCAATAAAGAGTCCCAGGCCCTGGACAGGATAGGGAAGCGCACCTTTGCATCAACGACCTTTGCTATCAGGTCTCTGAATTATATGGCACACTTTACCAGGCTTCAAAGGGATCTAATTTCCGAGCGGTCTGAAACCTTGGCTGGTGCCGTGTCTGATGAGGTCCATGACAAAGTGGCCTCTCAGCTGGCCACCATTGAGTCAATATCTAACTCCTCCATGCGACTGATATCTCACGCATCAGAAGGAGCAGCTGGAGCTAATGGTCTTGAGACGACAAGCCTGGATGTGCTTGTGCAATTTCGCAGAACCCTTTAAGGCTTCCTTTCTTAACGTTTCCATTGAAGCCTCTTCGTCGTTTGGACCCAAAGTTAAAAGCACACTGGCCAGATGTGAACAGGATGTTAAGACCTTTTCTGCTGTAGGTGTCCATTATTCTTCCCCTCAACATGCTTTCTCCCGAAACCAAAAGAGTGGGAAGATAAGGTTCAAGAAGTCTCAGAGTCCTTTAACACAGGCAGAGTTCTCCTCTAGAGGCAGAGGGAGAAACTCACAGGGACGACGCCCCTTTTGGGGCAGAGGGGGTCCGTGTAACCAGGGTTCCAAGGACTCTCTTCCTGGCCAATCCTACCAACGCTCCTGAACAGCGGTCCAACTCCTTTCCTGTGGAGGTTGTTGGGAGGTCGTTTCTCCTTGTACCCTTATGCCTGGCTACCATCACCACCGATCCTTGGGTGCAAAGGATTATAACCAGAGGTTATCATATCCCCTTTGATCTTTGTCCTGTCCCTTCATAAAACTTACCAGACGTTCCACCCAGTCAAAGGGAAGAAACAGCACTAGAGATAGCAAAGCTGCTAAGAAAAAGAGTCATCCAAATAATCCTTCCAGACCAGATAGGATCCGGATTCTACTCAAGACTATTTTTGGTGCCAAAGAAAACCGGGGACTGGAGACCAATTTTGGATCTCAGTGTATTGAACAAGTTTGTAAGAGTACAAAAATTCCAGATGGTGTCAATACAGTCTATCCTCCCGCTTTTGGAAAAAGACGATTGGATGTGCTCGATGGATCTTCAAGATGCGTACTACCACATAAAAGTGGACAGGCCATCAAGAAGATTTTTGCGCTTCCGTGCCGGAGCCAGTCACTACCAGTTCAGAGTACTGCACTCCGGACTCTCTGCAGCTCCCAGAGTGTTCACAAAGTGCATGGCAATCGTCACAGCTCACTTGCAACTACAAGGATTCCAGGTGTTTCCATACCTAGACGACTGGCTCATCTCTGCCCCCATCAGACATCTATTGGAAGAAGCCCTGGCGTACTCTCTCCTCGCTGCACAAAGGCTAGGCATAACCATAAACTGGCAAAAGTCCAATCTCACGCCATCTCAGTGCACAGAATTCATAGGCGTCTTGGATACAAAGAATTGCAGAGCATCCATTCCAGAGCACAGAATTCTAAGGATAAAGCAACAACTGATGCCAATCCTTTCAAGGGAGAAATCCACAGCTCACTCTGTTCTACAGCTGTTGGGTTCTATGGCAGCCTCCATCACCATTGTCCCCCTGGCCAGGTTTCACATGAGGCTTCTTCAATGGCTACTGCTCACCCAGTGGTATCCTTTCCAATAACCTCTTTCAGCCAAGATTCGAGTAGCTCACAGGTGCAAAAAGGATTTAAATTGGTGGATGACCCACAACCCGTCACAATGGTCTTGCCGCTTCTCCCCCCAGCAGCCCAAGGCTACAGTGACCACGGATGCCTCCCTGATGGGGTAGGGGTGGGGCTGTGCCAGGGACAGACAGTTCAAGGCACTTGGTCTGAATTGTAGGCCCAACTGCATATAAATGTTCTAGAGCTGAGGGCGGTGCTTCTGGCATTGCAAGCATTCCATTCCCTGCTGCCGTCTGGGACTATTGCGATGCAATCAGACAACATGGCGGTGGTCTGGTACATCAACAAACAGGGCGGAACCAAATCTTACCCCCTTTGTTGAGAGGCCATGAGGATATGGCAATGGGCGACGGCTACCAACCGTTTCCTTCTAGCAATGCACATTCCCAGGAGTTCCAACGTGATAGCAGACAGACTCAGCAGGTGCGTTCTTCAACCTCACAAGTGGTCCCCGAATCCCTTGATAATGGCAGAGATCTTCCACTGCTGGGGCCGTCCTTGCTGCGACCTCTTTGCATCTCGGATCAACTACATATGCAGCAACTACTTCGCCCTGATTCCCCCTCCAGGACAGTCACCCAGGGAAGCTCCAGTCCACAATTGGCCCTCGGGTCTTCTTTATGCATTCCCATCTCTCCCACTCATTCCCCGTTTTCTAAAGAAAGCCCGTCTGTTGAAGAGCAAGGTGATCCTCATAGCACCATATTGGCCTCGTCAACTTTGGTTCCCCTTCCTTTGGCCTCACCTGCTAGATCAACCATGGATTCCTCCATCCAACCTCGGGGTTGATCTCACATCTGCAGAACCTGATTCATCCCAACTTAGACAGACTGAAGCTTACAGCTTGGCTCCTCCAATTCCCTTGATTGCCAGGCAGATTGATTGATCTTTACCAGTACGGGACATTCTTATTGCATCTCTTAAGTCTTCCACTAGAATTACTTTTCTAAGCAAGTGGAAAAGATTTACCTGTTGGCTGAAAGAAAAGCAAGTAGATCCCTTCTCAGCACCGGTGTCGATAATACTAGAGTATCTGGCTGACCTATTTCAGTCGTGTCTATTGGCCTTTACCATTGGAGTTCATTTGGCTGCAATATCTAATTTACATGAGGGTGTCCAAGACTCCTCTCTTATGTCGCACAAATTATGCAAAACCTGCATAAAAGGTGTGAATCATCTGAATCCCCCTTTTAGAGAACCTATTCAACCATGGGACCTGTCATTAGTTCTACAAGCTCTAACAATGCCACCTTTCGAACCAGCTTCTTCTTGCGACCTCAGATATTTGTCATGGAAAACCTTGTTTTTGGTCGCCATTACTTCAGCCAGACACATCTCTGAGCTTTAAAGCCTTATGCATCAAGAGTCCATACTTGATTTTTCATAGAGAATAGTGTCTTTGAGAACTAATTCTTCATTTCTGCCGAAAGTGATCTGTGAAATGTCCATTAATCAAACCATTGAATTGCCAGTTTTCTTCCTCAATCATTCAAACAAAGGAGAGTATCGCCTGCATACCCTAGATATTCACAGGCAAATTTGCTTCTAGTTGAACAGGACTAAGGACTCTCATAAATCAGACCAGTTATTTTTGGCCTATTCTGGACCTAGATTAGGATGTGCTGTTGCTAAGGTCACATTGGCTAGATGGTTGAAAGACCTTGTGACCTTCATTTATACATAATGTAATATTCCATTGCCAACTACCATAAAGGCTAATTTGACAAGGTCGGTGGCAGCTTCTGCTGCCTTCCATGCCAGAGCTTCATTACATGACATCTGTGTAGCTGCAACTTGGGCTACTCCTCATACCTTCATCAATCATTACAAATTGGATTTGGCCTCCAGGGGAAGATCATCTTTTGGTTCTGTGGTGCTCAGGTATGTCCTTCCATGAGAGCCTCCCAGGAATAGAGGTAGCTAGGGACTCTGTCCCATACGTAAAGAATGAACTAGGATTAACAATATCAGATAAAGAAGTTATGTCTTATAACGTTCCATCTGTATTGTTGATCCTCGTTCAGTCATTACGACCCTCCCTCCTTCCCCCCTACTGTGGCTTCTAGTGGTTCTCACCATCCGGTTCTTTTAGATCATTTGACCAGAGGTAGCCTCTACCTTCTTTTGACTTGCAAACTCAATCAAGGTAACAGGGAGAGGAGAGTTCTGGGTAAGAGTTTAGCTTGAGAGTTTGTAGCCGACGCGAGCTTGGAAGATGGCCGGCTCGATTCCGAGGTCGGAACCGATACCCATACGTAATGACTGAACGAGGATCAACAATACAGATGGAATGTTATGGTAAGACAGAACTTCTTTTTAGTTGTTTATTACATATTTAGTGTGTGTTTTTTCAGGATGTTGTGTTTAGAGCTTTATTTGATTAGATAAGCCATTAGTTCTTTAATATACATTGCCAGAAATTGTATTTTTTCGTGTGTTTTTGAGGTTCATTTGTACTTAACCCTAATATCTCTACTCCCTGTATTTTGGCCTTCAGTGTGTTTAGTGTAGAGCGGTTAGTTTAGTGCATTTATATATCTGTATATACTTATACACATATAAATTTGGTTTCCAAGTCTAGCTTCTAGTTACCAATATTCTTAAGGTTACCTGAAGCGTTGAGTGTGTGTGTGTGAATTTTTGATTTGTTTAAGGCTTGTTTAAGTTAGAACGCCTTCCTTTCTGTTGGCTCCCGTTTGTTAGAGGGTGTCTTTAGGGTGTGTGTAGAAGTGTTGTTGG
Source organism: Protopterus annectens (assembly GCF_019279795.1). Taxonomy (NCBI): domain Eukaryota; kingdom Metazoa; phylum Chordata; order Ceratodontiformes; family Protopteridae; genus Protopterus; species Protopterus annectens. Next base: position 224,397,710 of record NC_056739.1, read on the forward strand.
CAATGTCAAACAAAAAGAGGTGAAACTGTCTGGTTTCAAAAAATGTTATAAGTGGTCCCAAAAATGTCCATCGCGGATGGACATACAGACTGCGTTTATTGTTTAGGAGCAATCCATCTGCAGGGAACATGCTCTATGTCATTCCTTTAATTCTAGGGTCTTGCAAGAGCGTAAGAAGTTGGTTTTGAGAGGCTTAATTAAATCCTTCTTTGAGAAAGCCTTGGACAAGGATGAAAGTTCACCGAAACCTCATGCAAAGAGGCCGTCTCCTTCTCCATTATTGGAGCTATCGACAAAACAGCCCAGAATGTCTCCGACAACCTCTAACAAAATCTGACCAAGACAGACCTATCATTTCGGTTCCGTGTGTGTCGGAACAGACAGTCTTTACATTCCGTAGCCGCTCACCTAGTTTGTAGCCAGTCTCTTCTGCTCCAATCAGTGGCATCGGCTCCATCTTCCAGATCCTCTAGGAGCTTATCAGAATTCCATGTGGATTGTGTGGTGCACAGACTACTGCAGACACTGGCACTTGTTAAATTGTTGTTGGCACCGACTCTGGTGAGTTTGGAGCAGACGGTGCCCATCCCTGTATCTTCCGTTCCTCCTCCAACTCTAGTTCAAGTTTCGAAGCCGTAAGGCTTGGCACCGACAGTGATGAAACTGACGGAACTGAGATCGTCTGAAAGATTCTTTGGTTCCAATCGCTCTGACTACCTCTGAGCCCTCCAAGGTATCTAGTCTGTTCTGATGGGGGGGGCAGTCAGACAAAGACTCTTTCGGCTCCAACTTTATCCCTTGGAGCATCGGCTTGATTGACCTCTGCTTCGGAGCCAACCCCCGTGGTCATGGAAAAATCATCAGATTCTTCAGAACCAGGGATTGTCACGGGTATGAGAGTGGGGGCCTTCACAACCATGAAGATAGCTCTGTCCCCATGGACATTGTCTGTACTGTCAGAACCAAGCGTTCCGTCCCAGAAAGCACTGGTATCGGTCTATGCACAGGCAATTACCCAACAGCGCAGAGACCCTGAGCCTCAGAAAGCCCCATTGGGTAAGACGCTTTTTTCCGAAACATCTCCCGAATGCCCCACCGAAGAGGTTCCCCAGAAGAAAACATGTAAGAGGAAACATATAGACTCCCCAGATGAGTCTGTTACATCGGATATGTACCTTGAGAAGTCTGAAGGGTCCCCATGGTCTCCCTCTGAAGATGTATCCTTTGCGGACATCTTGGAAATCCTTAGAGATGTGGCTGGAAGCCCATTACCCCTTCTGATGAGTCCCTGTATCTGAAGACTTTTGGGTCTTGACCTTCAGCCACATGGGTCTCTCAACCTTTCAATGAACTGATGGAATTAGTGTTTCGAAAGGTGTGGGATTCTCCAGATACAGTGGAGCCTGTCCCTTGGAGGCTGAACAAATTTATCAGTGCGCCGGATGACAAAACCTTTTTAACTGAAGGAGTTCCTGTAGATGCTATGGTGGTGGTGGCGGCGGCCATAACGAAGGAATTGTCTGAAACTTCTACATCTGTCCATCCCCCGAATAAAGAGTTGAAGACCATGGACTGATACGGAAAGTGCATTTTTTCCTTAGCGGCCTTCACCCTTAGGTTCCTGAACTACCTCACACATTTTACGAGACTTCAGAGAGATCTCCTGAAAGAGCTAGGAGATGCTCTACAGGGTGCAGTAGCTGCGGGGGTAGCAGACAAGGTATCCTCACATTTTGCCACCCTAGATTCAGTGGTCATCTCATCCATGAGGCTCGTATGTTATGCAGCTGATGGAGCGAGTAGGTCAGCGGGTTCCGGAATTGACCTTAGGAGGCATTCCTAGATGTGCTTGTGTAATTTTGCGGAGACCTTCAAAGTAATTTTTTGTCAACACCCCATTTGATGGGTCATCCTTGTTCAGGCCTGAAGTAAAAGAAACATCCGATGTGAGCAAGAAGAAAAGAGACTTGCTGCCATAGGAGTCCGTTTTTCCACACCTTCTAAACTCTATTCCAAGGCCCAAAAGGCAGGTAAAATGTGATTCCAAAAATCCCAGAGGGTTTTTCCGGACACACATGGTGAACCTTTCTCCAGGGGCAGATGAGGAGGTAATAATGGAAGATGCTGCCCACATGGCACAGGGGGGTCCGCAGAACCAGGGTGACCGCAGTTCTTACTTCGGTAAACCCTTTCAGCACTCCTGAAAGGAGCCCCATCTGTCTATCTCTGGAGGCAGTCGGGGGTCGTATTTCTTTGTATCCGCAAGCCTGGCTAAGCATAACAGACAAATGGGTACAACGCATCATCTCCAGAGGATACTCAGTCCCCTTTTGATTGCCACCCTTACAAACAAAAAATCCCAGACATTCCACCCAGTCACAGGAAACAAGCAACTGTAGAAATTCAAAAGTTTCTAGAAAAAAGAGCCATCCAATCAGTCTCTGCAGACCAAATAGGATCCAGAACTTACTCAAGATTCTTTTTGGTTCCAAAGAAAGCAGGGTACTGGAGGCCCATATTGAATCTCCGCAGACTGAACAAATCAGTTAAGAAGTTAGAGTTCCGGATGGTCATGTTGCAGTCAATGCTTCCCTTTATAGGGAAAGACAACTGTATGTGCTTGATAGGATCTCCAGGATGTGTACTACCACATCAAAATGGACAGGCCGTCCAGGAGGTACCTGCACTTTTGGCTGGGAGCCAGTCTTTACCAATTCCAAGCTCTGGCCTTTGGTCTCAATACATCCCCCAGAGTGTTCACCAAATGTATGGCAGTAGTCACGGCTCACATGAGGCATCAGGGATTCCGGGTTTTTCCATATCTAGACGACTGGCTCCTAACCGCCACCAGCAAGCACCTACTTGTTCAAGTGAAAGACAATACCTTTGGAACTATGTGCCCAACTTGGCATTTCAGTGAGTTACGAAAAATCTACCTTATTGCCATCACAACATATCAACTTTATAGGCACAGAAATAAATCCAGATCCAGGACCTCTGTGGCAGCAGCAATAATGGTGATTCCCCTAGTGAGATTACACATGAGAATCCTCCAATGGATGCTGTTCACTCAATGGTCCATGCTGGAGCTACCCATGTTCCATTTGATAACTCTGATGGAAACCTGCAAGAAAGGTCTTAGTTGGTGGCTTCATTCAGATCAAGTAACAATGGGCCGACCCATTGTTCCCCCTGTTCCTTTAGCTACAGTGACCACGGATGCTTCCCAGATTGGGGGGATGGCATTATCAGGGAAGAACAGCCCAAGGCAGCTACTTTGCCTTGATCCCTGTGGGGGAGTCCCTGAGGGATGCACTTGTACAAGATCGGCCCCGGGACTCCTTTACGCATTTCTGCTTTTTCCTCTAATACCCAAAGTTCTTCAGAAAGCCGGCTATCTGTGAAGGACCTTAATTCTAATCACCCCATTCTGGCCTCGTCAAGTATGGTTCCCCTTCCTGAAGCCTCATCTCCTGCAAGAACCATGAGTTCTGGACCTGGTGCCAGACCTCCTGACACACCCATCGGGAAACTTCCACCCATATCTTCACACTCTAACATTGCCAGCATGGCTGTTCCAATTCCCAATATAGCCAGGCTACACAACTATACTCCAGAGGTTCGCCACATACTAATGTCTTCTCATAAGATTTCTACGGGGAAACTATACCAAAGCAAATGGAAAAGATTCTTAATCTGGGCTTCACAGCATCTCATTGAACCCTACTCAAACACCCCTTGATTTTGTTTTAGAATTCCTAGCTAAGCTTTTTAATAAGGGGCTGCTGCAGCAAGTGTACGGGTCCAGCTGGCAGCAATATCCAGTTTTCATATTGGGAATGAAAGTGTTAACATCATGTCTCATAAACTCTCAAAAGCTTTCTTGAGAGGAACTAATTTGCCAAGACCACCAATTTGACCACCTTTGCCACCATGGAATCTTAATTTTGTGCTTTCTCCCAAAATCCTACCGCCCTTTGAACCAGCATCATCTTGTGACTTGAAATTTTTATCTTGGAAAACGCTTTTTCTAGTAGCAATTACATCAGCAAGACAAGTGTCAGAGTTGCAAGCTTTAACAGTCAAACCTCCCTAGTTTTCTAGTAGCAATTACATCAGCAAGAAGAGTGTCAGAGCTGCAAGCTTTAACAGTCAAACCTCCCTATGTGGTCTTTCTTAATGATGAGTATCACTACATACAATAACCCTTCCTTTTTACCCAAGGTATGCTCGGATTGTAATCTAAATCATTCAGTAGACCTACCAGTACTCTTCCCTAAGTATGGCAGTAAGGCAGAATACATGCTTCACCAGCTTGATGTTCACAGGCAGTTACGTTTCTACTTGCATAGAACAAAAGCACATAGACGATCATACCAACTTTCTGTCTGTCTTTCTGAAAACAAAAAAGGTTTAGCAGTAGCAGACAACTTTATCCAGATGGTTATCAGATTGTATTTAATTTAGTCAGCAGACAAACAGTTGCCAAATAAAGCAAGGGCGCATTCCACCAGATCCATCTCAACTTCTTAGGCCTTTAAAGCAAGATTGCCAATACATAACTTTTGTCAGCAGTAACATGGGCAAGACATCACACCTTTTTCACTCATTACAAAGTAGACTTGTCCTCCAGGGACAGAGCCTCCTTTGGGTCCACTGTACTGAAGAATATCCTCCCGTGAACCACCCAGGAAAGATGGTGCTAGGGACGCTGTCCCATCAGTATAGAATGAAGACGAGACAGGACAACTTCACATAAAGAAATTATCTACTCACCATAACGTTCCATGTTTAGTTGTCCATCTCGTCTTCATTCTTACGTCCCACTCTCCAACCCCCTCCTTTTAGCTCCTGGAAGATCAAGGAAGTTTTAATGTTCAGCGATATACTTTGTGCCTTGTCCAGGTTTGTAGAATTGATATATATAAATATCTGTATACAGTTAGAGTAGAATGTAAACTCACCAACAAACAAGATCTGAGGTAAGCACTGCAGCATCATGGGATAGGGATGGAGCCATGAGCTAGTTGCAGATCTCGAGGTTTAGTAAGTGGTCGAGTCGGAACCAAGGATTGGTTCCGAACCCATCAGTATAGAATGAAGACGAGAAGGACAACTCCCATGGAATATTGTGGTGAGTACATAACATCTTTTTTTTTGTACATGTGTCACCTTAAATCATTTATGGTATGATCCCAGTTATTCTCATTAGGGGTCATATACAATTACTGACCATAGGATATGCAAGGGAATCTCTCACCAAATGGGATAGATTAATTCAAGGTCAAGAAACGGAAATTAGCTGGGTTTAAAATGTTCTGCAAAGGCATCTAGTCTAGTACTTGCCTCGGAGTCAGGAGGCTGCTTTAATAATTAAACTCGTGTTTATTACGATGTTTACCTCTACATTAACTAAAGAATTTTGTTGTGAATCTAGCATTGCCCTTAATTTTGGCTTGCTTTTGGTTTATTTTAGACTTGCATTTAGCTAGTTTCTGGCTATTTTTTCCTTGTGCTTGGGTGACAGATTTATTATTCCAGTGTATAGATGGGTCATAATGGATTCTTTCTTTCTCACTGGTTTATCTTAATGGCTGCACATGGTTTAATTAGTTTGTATTTTTTTGTGTAAGCTAATCTATCCTTTGCCTTAAGGTAAATTGAGTGAAACACCAGATTTCATTAGACACTGGTACGTTTTGCTGCTTGTCTTAGTTATTTGCTAAGAAATCTTTGGCTTTTTTTTAGCATGTCTAGACATGCAACTCTGAGATCAGTCAGAAAATCTGTGTAAAGTTGCTTTCTACAGACGTTTTGCATTACATTTGCAACTACTTGATTAAAACATTGACCATTCTTGATAACTAGTGTTGAGGGCACACTGAGATTTTCGTGGGAGGGCACATGCTGCTTGTTTTGCACTGTGATGTCATAGTCTGACAGCATGAGTAAAGTAGATCCTGAGCCTTGCAGTTCTTAAGTGCCTTTGAATGTTCAGTGTTTATGGTAGTGGTCCTTGGAACAACAGCAAAAAATTGTGCAAACCAGGCAAATGTATACTACTTGTGTAATTGCTTTACCTCTTGAATTCTCTTTCTCTGAGGTATAGTGATCTTGGGGTTAGTATATGTAAGAAGCAGGGATATGGCACAGCTGCCCCCATCTGGGGGGAGGTGAAGTGAAACTCACCTGGATGAATGCATAATAAGTGTAACAGTGCACTTAGAAGTTTGTTGTATTGCAGTTTGTTTCCATGTATTGGGTCTCGTATTAGGTCTTCAACTAGAGATAGTGAGCTTATTTTTTCTACTGCATTCACAATGGGCTCTTGTTACCACACATTTAGATCGCATGTTTGCCTGGACCTAAGTTAACCTAGTATTCCTGTGACCAGCAAATTTTCTAGTCCTTGCCCATTTTATCTTAGGAAAGCACCAATACAGGGGCCAGTGTTTCAAACTTCTCCTTGTAGATGTCTAAGAAAAAAGGTATCTGAGTTCTTGTCAACAATAATGTGGCTGTGGTTGAGAGTTCTTTTGTCGGAATGGGTGTAAATGGTCTGTGTATAGTCCCATCTCATAGCCAGAGTACTTTCCCCTAGGACTGAAGCTCAGTGTATGCTTGATTCTTATCCTTTGTGCAAGTCCGTCAGTTAGTATAGCAGTCTTGTAGGCCACTTAAATACTGATCTTAACCTTTTTGGGTAATGGCTAGACCCTGATGCCCTTTATCAGTCTCAGTGATGAAGTGCTTGGTAGAGGTACACCTTCCTGGATCTTACCTTGGGGGGGGGGGGGTGTTTCCTGAGTATTTTGGCACTACTTAGCCCTGGTTGATAAGGCACAGCATGAGAAAAGACCAGCTTAATCTTGAAGAGCAGTGTCTTTATCACTTCTCTAATTCTGAGTGCTTTGGACTAAGCACCCCCCCATCCCAGCTGAACAGAACCCCTAGTCTGCCCCATTTTAGAACATTAGTAGAAAAAAAAACTGTAGTTTTGGACAAAAACAGTAGGTGTAGATTGATCGCATAGAATTCTTCATTTTAATCATGAACTCCTTGAGTCCCTTTAAATCTGCACTGTTCGATCTTTCCAATTCACTGTGACCTGTTCCTTCATGGAATATCCTGATGCATTAATTTCCATCAAAAAGGAAAATTGTTTTACTCAAGGCTTTTGCTTGTCCCATGAAAATAAGGAACAATGACACCAGTACTGAACTTATCCATTTTAGACACCTTTATAAAGGCTTCAGAATTCAAGGTGTTGACTCTCCAAAACATTTTAATCCTCTTTATTTCCTACCAGATATAAATTTTTTTGTTACTTGGGCTCTGAAGGTTGCTTATTTGCATATCCCTATTTACCCTAACAAAAGAAAATTGGGAATTTGTGCTTCAGGATGTACTTCAGTTTACTGATTGCCTTTTGGATTGTCTTCAGCACCAGTAGTTTCCAGAGTGCTTAACATCTGTCATAGCATTTTGCTGGCTGCAAGGTATCCATATCTTTCCACACTTAAATGATTTCCTTGTTCAGTCTGCTTCAGTTCAAAAGACACAAGATTTATAGATGACCTTCTATTCTCATGTTGCAGTATTCTCATTGTGGGATCCTCCACCTCAGGTGACCCAAACATCAGACTCCTATGCAAAAGCTTAAGCCTGGTTGCTGTTGGGTGCATGGGACATCACACGCAGGGACATAAACCATGGGCTTTAAATGTGACTTCTGCAACGCACGGACCTCAGACCTTCTCTGCCACAGTCAAACGTCAGCTTGCACGCTTCGCTTTGCACTTCAGAAGATGTCTTAAGTGCTCCTTTGGGGATTTTTCTCCTTATTTTTCTTAGCCTTAAGTTGCTGTTGCTCCTTTATATAGCCGATGTCATCTAGAAAGAGGAAATGTAAGTGTGGCCGCCAGATTCTGCCCAAGGGTTCCCATGAGCTTTGTCTGTTTTTCTTAGACCAATCCCACGACCATGCGACCTGTAGCATTTGTCAGTCGTTCTTCCCAAAAACTGTACGTAGTCATCTGGCAGCACTGAAACTATTCACGGAAAACCAACAATTAGTATCTTCCCCTAGGCATGGACCCCAAATCCTCCATCAAGTTGGAGCCCCCTAAAAAGAAGACCAAGGTTTCAAGGCCTACTGCTGCCACGCCCCTCTGATGTCGGACGTCCTGCCAGCTACTGGTCTAGGGGCTGAGGGGCGTCATATGAACTGGTGACTTTGGCAGGTACCTTGTTTAAAGCCGCCCGAGAATCCCCAGTCTGCACACGCACAGAGGTTACTCCATCTACTTCGGCTGATGTCGAGTGGGAGCCGGGCTTCACCGTACAGCTGCCTACGGTACCAGCACAGGGCTCCTCTTCCACTGGCCAGACGCCCGATACTTGGCCTCTTCCTTTACAAACAGTCACTAAGACTACTCCTCTTAAGAGGAAGCAAAAAAACTAAACATTTATCCACCTCAGCTGAAGACCAGCCAGGTACAGCCCTTTATGGCCTTCAGACCCACAACTTCACTTGCTCCAGCCTTACCGACTCTCAGCCCTAGGCCAGCTTCGGCTACTTCAATTCCCCATATTCAGGAGGAAGATCCATCTTCCTCCTCCTCTGATGAATCTTTGACATACACCTCCCGCTGGAGTACTACAACCCAGATGAAGATTCCTTGGAAGGAGACTCCCCACTTGAAGATATTTCCTTTGGGGAAACTATCTCCAAAATGAGGGAGTATTTCAAATGGGATGCCACTCAGATAACTGAGGTACAAAAGAGGCACTTTGAAATTGCTACAGATGGAGTATCCTCCTCCTCCTCCTGCTGTTCTTTCTGTGATTCCAGCTTACCTGGATGCATTTGCCATAGCCTCCAAGACCTCTGAATCAAAACCCCCAGCCTCCAAAATATACCAGACAGGTTTTATAAAGTCCCTGATGACCACAAGTACCTCATTAAGCCAACTGTGGTAGACATTGCTGTCATTGCAATGGCTCCAGGTAAACAATCCAGGCAAATCCCCTCCTCATCCCTTCTGCCATCTAACAAAGACAGTAAGGTCTTGGACAGACTGGAGAAAAAGATTTGCACTTCTTCCACATTGGCCTTTAGGGTGATCGAGTATCAGACCCACATGGTTAAATATGCCCAAGACCCGGTTTCCCAGGCAACTACATTGCTTTCTTCCTTAACTGTGTCACCTACCAAACCCCAGACTGCATCTAAGCTATCCTTATCAGCACACATTGCTAGACATTCTATAAAGTGCAGCTATGATGCTACTGAGTCTTCAGCCAGATCTGCTACCTCAGCCTCTGTACAGCACAGCTATTCCTGGCTCAGACTACAGCCACTCCTTGATTTTAAAAACAAAATCTTGGATGCACCACTAGACATAAATTCCAGTTTGGCAAGCAGTCCGCTGAACTGTTTAAAAGCCTCCAGGAAAAAAGCAAATAACTTCAGGACCTCAAATATTTATTGGTCTCACCTATTCCAAAGCTTTATAGAAACTACCCAGCTAAGTCCACCTTTGTCAGGAGGGCTCCTGCCCCCATCCTCCTCCTCTTCCTCAAAACACAGGAGTGGGGCTAGAAAGATTCCATCCCCAGGACTGCCTCTTCACAACCCACCCCCCGGCAGCCCTTTCCAGATGGAAACAACAGTGCATGACTGCCTAAACTACCTGCCCCTGTACACCCGCCTCTCTCACTGTCTACCCAGTTGGCAAGATATCACCTCAGACCACTGGGTCTTATCAGTTGTGGAAAAAGGGTACTTTATGACCTGGCAAGAAAAACCCATACCACAAGGCATACCTTCCCTTCCAAAAAGCAGCTCCATCTAATCTCCCAGATCATCCAAGATCTGCTTTAACAAGGTTCATAGGTTCATAGGTTTATACTAGGCTATCTGCCCTAAGGCATTTATAAGCCTAGCCCAAATTTTTGTGGCTTACGCCACCCCTTATATGAAAAAATACTGTGCCCATTAGTTTGTTGTGCCTCTGTCCAGCAGTGACACAGAGATGATTCCCGGGGTAAACCTACGATCTCCCATCCACAGGTCTAGATTTCTCTTGAACAGAGTCAGCGAGGTGCTCTGCCTCACATGGACCGGGATTTTATTCCACAGCATAGGGAGTCTCTGAGTGATAAATCTATCCCTGCAGCACATCCTATTTATATCCGTGCTAAGGTTTAAGTCGCTTGCTCTAGTGGTTTTGGTGGATTTGGATTTTTTGAGGTGGAGCATTTCCATTAATTCCGGGTTGGACATGGCCTTGTATGTCAGGCACATGTCACCTCTGAGCAGACGGTATGCGACTGAATAGAGCTGGAGTTTCTTCAATCTGGCAGCATATGACAGATTTTGGAGTCCCTTTATCCTTTTGGTGAGGAACTTTTGGGGTCTCTCCAATTGCTGCAGATGTCGGGTGAGATACATCCCGAATGGGGCATTGTACTCGATCATTGGTCTGATAAGTGAAGAGTACAGGGAACAATGACCTCACTAGATCTGGATGTGAATCCTTCATGATCAGGTGGGCAATGTAGAAGGTCTTTCTAACCACTTTAGCAACGTGAGTGTCAAAAGAAAGGCCACTGTCAACCTGGGTCCCCAGGTCCCTGATAACCTCTTCTGTGCTTAGTGGATTGCCACCTATATGGTAGCTTGGGGTTACCTTGTTTTTCCCGAAGGGTATGACTATACATTTTTTGGCGTTTAACTTCAGGCCATGGCTCTGGCACCAGCTATCTGTTTCCGTGAGTCCCTTCTGAAGGATATCCGTGTCCGATGCACTTTCCACTATGGCCCAGTTTGCAGTAGTCTGCAAACTTTGTCAGCCAAAGTCCTCCCATGTTGGCCTGTACTTCTGAGAAGTAGATGCCAAACAATAGGGGGCCAAGGACCGAGCCCTGTGGGACACCACTTGTGACCGGCTTGGAGTCTGACATAGCGCCAGCAACTCTAACCCTGTGGGTTCTGTCCTTAAGCCAGTTTGCAACCCATCTTGTGACATATGGGTTTACATTTAAGCTGGTAAGTTTTTGTACAATACCCGGGTGGGGTATTGTGTCGAAAGCCTTTGCAAGGTCAAGGTAGGCTGTATGGACTGCCTTTCCCTCATCAATGGCCTTGGTGACTGTTTCGAAAAAGTCCCGACTAAGTTCAAAAGGCATGATCTCCCCTTGACAAAGCCAAACTGGGTCGGGTCCAATGTCTGCAAGTCCCCTATATCTTTGTTTATGAGCTCCATTATGATCCTCTCCATAGCTTTGCAGACTAGACTTGTTAAGCTTATGGGGCGGTAATTACCAGGGTCCGTAGAGGCGCCGCCTTTGTGGAGTGGGACCACAGTTGCCGTACGCCACTCCTTGGGCACGTATCCTGTGGTAAGGCTGAGATTAAACAGCTGCCTTATGTGCGGGTTTAATTCCTCATTTAGCTCGTGTAGCACACAGCCGGGGACACCATCCGGTCCCATTGATGCTGTGTTTTTAGCTTTAGAGAGAGCAGCTTTCACCTGCGCATTTGAGATGTCTGGGAGGCTACACTCGGCTGGGATAGATATCTCTCCTTTAGGGGGTGAGAGGGGGGTGAAGTTTGCAATGAACCTGTCTGCCAGTATGTTGGCAATGTCTGTGGGTTCAGTGATTTTTGTATCATTTTGGACTAATTCTGAGCATATCTGGGAGTTTCCACCCAGGTTCCTAACATAGCTGAAAAAGGCCTTATGATTGTCCTTTGAATCCATGGCAATTTTTCTCTCAAAATTGGCCTTAGTTGATTTTATGAGTGCTCGTATTTTTTTACTAATAATGATCAGGGGTAACTTCCTTTTATGGATTTTGTTCTATCATGTAATAGCTTTCTCCTCTTATTGTAAAGTTTGTTAATGGCTGGGGTCCACCAGACTGGACGTTTGCCCTTTGTGGAAAGAGTCTTGGTTTTATTTGGGATTGCCTGATCCATGCAGTCCTGGAGGTGTTCATAGAAGGCATTTGTAAGGGCTTCCGCAGCTTGGGTTGTGGTTTCCACTGGCTCAGGGGCCTTGAAGGATATCACACCAGTCTTGAGTAGTGTGAAGTTTGCTTTAGAGAAGTTCTTCACTATGGTCTTTTTGTTTGGGGTGGGGCGGGATGTGGATTTCCAGTGAGATTAGTTTATGATCAGATCTCACCAATGAGGGATATACTTCGGTGTGGAGCATTTTGTCCCCATGTTTGTGACAATGAGATCTAGTATATTTTCTCCTCTCGTGGGAACAGTGACTAGCTGTTCCATGGCATTTGAATTTATGAACTCCAGGAACCGTTGGGCTAGAAAGTTAGGGCTTGAGTAATGTTCCCAGTCTATATTTGGGTAGTTGAAGTCACCCAATATGATGGTGTTTGGAGATACATTTATACCCTCCAGTGTCTTCAGGAAGGCTGTGTGGGGTTCCTGAGTTTGAGTGGGTGGCCTGTACCATGCTACAATTTGTAGAGCAGTTTTGCCTATGGTTAGTTGCACCTGGATGGTTTCCGAAGCTTAGATGCGTTGCCACCAACCTGGAGGTGTGGGTATCCTTTATGAATATGGATACACCCCCTCCTTTTGTGGTGTGGTCCGGGTTTTGGGGCCGGAACGCATGATATGAGGTAAAACCTAATAGTGCCGGGGTGCTCTCAGGAGCCTTGAACCAGGTTTCAGTTACAGCACAGACATCGATGTTCTCCATACTGAGAAGGGCCTCGAGTGCGTGCATTTTGAGATTTAGACTTCTGGCATTGAGCAGCATTACCCTCAGTTTCTTCCCATTTTTGTTTTCTAGGGTGGTAGGTTTAGAATTTGAGCCTTGCCTAAAAAGGCACTATGGGGTGGCAAGAGCCTTAGCCAATATCCGGAATCCCAGGGTGACAGGTGCAAGCCGTCCCTTGCGAAGCAGCGTGGCTTGTCAAGCATGTCATCCCAGGCAGACAGACACTGGATCCCCTTTGAATGACACCAGACATTAAGCCAATTGTTAAAGCTGATCATCTTGTCTCTATATTGTGGCATCATTCTTGGTAAAGGAAGGATACTGCTCAGGGTTAGGGTCATACCTGCCTGGGCTACATAATCAGAGAGCTCCTCTATGTCTCTTTTCATGTAGTCCAGGGAGGTGCGTCTCAGGTCGTTCACACCAGCATGGACAATGACTGTGTCATATTTGTACTTGCCGTGGAGTGACCCGAGTGCTTGTGTTATGTGGCGGATTCTAGCGCCCGATAGGCAGCTTACTGTGACCCTCTCCTTGTTCAGCCTGGTGAGTGGGACGTCAGTGTGTCTGACTATGGAGTCACCTATGACAAGTATGTTTGGTGGTGTATTTGGCCTTAAGGGCTGTGACTGCTTTGCACACTGCTTTTGCGGTTTATGTGTTGCTTGTGGGGTGTCTTGAGGTAGCAGTTGTTTGGGTGTCTGCTTTGGAGGCCTCTGCTGTTTAGGTAAATTTTTACTCAGAGCCTCCGAGTATGTCTTTGTGTGTTTATGTGTTTGATTCAGTGGAGTGGTAGCATTATGTGAGGCTGGTTTTGTGGTGTGTGTAGTTGCCTTCTCCTCCTGTCTGGTCTTGCCAGTCCTGAGTTGAGAGAGCTCAGCCTCCAGTTTGGCTAATTAGCTGCATCTCTCGCAAGTATTTGTGTTATGTGGGAGGAGGAGAGGGTTGTCTCCCACATAACCCTGTCCCCACAGGCCACGAAGGTCTGGTATTCTACTTCAGGCTTTTCCTGGTACCCAAAAAGGATGGCCCTTGGCCCATTCTGGACCTGTTCCCGCTAAACCCCTTCCTGCAGGTCCCCTCCTTCCCAATGTTATTTCTTCAAACCCAATGCGTTCATGGCTACTTTGGACCTGAAGGAGGCATACCTCCATATCCCCATCCCCCAGACTACAGAAAGTTTTTACGCTTTGCTGTACCATCCTCACACTTTCAATTTACTGCCTTGCCCTTTGGTTTATCTACTGCACCAAGGGTCTTCACAAAGTGTTTAGCCCCAGCAGTAGCCTACTGCTGGACAAAAGGCATACAAATTTACCCTTATCTGGACAATCTCCTCATTCTAGCAGAAGAGGAAAGTACTCTCAGGACTCAAACTTCACTATGTCCTTGCTTCAGAGTCTAGGGTTCACTGTCAGCCTGACAGTCTTCCCTTGCTCCCACACAAGATCAAACCTTCTTGGGCTGCAGGATAAGAGCAGACCTGATGAAGGCCTTCCTTCCTCAGGACGAAGTTTGCTCCCTAAACGGCTTCTTCCAAGAGGTACTTTTGGTCAACCATATTTCTGCCAGGCAGTTCCTCAGTCTTCTAGACCTTAAGGCAGACTCTTCCTATGCTGCCCCTAGCGAAGCTGCACATGAGGAAGTTCCAGTGGTACTTGAAAAATGTCTGGTCACAACACCATCACCCCTTTGAATTTCAGGTGCCCTTCCTAATGACAGAGGTGAGGTGGTGGATTCAACAAATAAACCAGAATCTTGGCCTACTTCTGCAACCCACCAAACCAGTGCAATTTATGCACACAGATGCCTTGGACCTAGGGTGAGGGGGCCACTATGAACGGTCTCAAGGTGTAGGCTCAGTGGGAGCCCTCCCTCCAGAAAAAACATATCAACGTGAGGGGAAATGACTGCTCTCATTCTAGCCCTATAGACCTTCCTTCCTCTTAATTTAGGCAGGCCCCCTTCAAATCTTCACAGACAGCACAATTATGATGTGGTGCATCAACAAGCAGGGGGGGGAACCATATCCTATTTTACTTTACAGGCTTGCAGTACAGACATGGGAGTTAGCCACCCAGTAAAATGACACTCTGCAAATGGTCTACATTCCATCTCAAGACAACCATCAGGTGGATGCAGTCAGCAGATTCTTCTCTCAACATCAAAAGTGTATGTCACATTTTTTAGACATTTTGTTCACAAATGGGGGACACCACACATCTGTTTGCCTCCTCTCACAACAGACTTCAGCTTTTCTGCTTCAGGACCCCCTCCCCACTAACGTGGAGTGTGGATGCCTTTTCGATTTCGTGGGAGGGACTGTTCCTTTATGCCTCCCCCCACTTCCCAGTCATTCAGAAGGTCCTACTGAAAATCCAGGATGACAAACCAAAAGTCTTGCTGGTGACCTCTTATTGGCTAAGTCAGTATTGGTTCCCCCTTCTGTCCCTTATCAAGGGCAATCACCACAAGTTGCCTCACAAGGTGGACCTGCTCACACAATAGAAGAGTTCATTCATTCATCCCCACCTCGAAACACTCAGCCTAACCCTGTGGATGATGAACTCCTGATCCCTTTCAGACACCTGTATTCAGAGAACATGCTATCCATCCTGCAGGAGGCCAGGAAACCCACTACGAGGAGATCCTATGTTTCAGAATAGAAAAGGTTCTCCAGTTGCTGTCTTCAAAAGCAACTAGACCCCTTTCAAGTGTTGTCCCCCTAGTTCTAGCCTTGTGTGAGCTTCTAAAATCAAAACTTTCATACTTTCAGTGAAAGTCCACTTATCTGCCATTTCAGCCTGCTTACCTGTGGACCCACCCCTACTTTCCAAGCTGGAGATCAAACTATTCCTGAAGGGGGTTCTCCACATCAGACCACCTAGAAAAACCTATTCCCCCTCCTTACGACTTGAACTAAGAATTGGAGAAACTCACCACTTTCCGCTTTGAACCAGCAGCCTCTTCCTCTCTGCAGATGTGTACCTGGAAGACTGTTCTATTAGTAGCCCTTCAGCTAGTAGAGTCTCTGAGCTGCAAGCAGTCATGGCATCTCCACCCTACACTATTTTCCACAAAGACAGGGTAACCCTTTGCACCAATCCTTCCTTCATGCCCAAAGTGGTCAATGAACTGACTCTCAACTGGTCTATTCAGTTACCCACCTTCTTCCCTTCATCTCAAAATGACAGCATGAGTTCGCTCCACTCCCTTGATGTCCACAGGCAGCTAAGATTTTATCTGGACAAGACCAAGAGCTTTTGAAGGTCCAAGCACCTCTTAGTATCTTTCCACCCCAGGGCCCTGGGGAAACCTATATCCAAACAGACAATGTCTTTTGGATACAAAAAACTATTATCTTCTGTTACTGTCTTTGTAGCAAAGACTTACCCTACAATGTTAAGTTTTACTAGAGCAGTGGCTTCTTCAGGAGCCTTCCTCAAAGGCCTAGGTACAGCTACCATACTAGAGGCAGCCACATGGTCCTCTGGACATACCTTTACCAAACATTATAAGTTGGATAATATTTCCAGAGCCAGACCAAGATTTGCAAAGGCCATCTTCCATGGTTTTCTGGAGACTGCTATCTCTTCCTCCACCCTTTCTTCTGCTTGAGCTGTGGTGATCTCCCCCCATTGAAAATACTGCAACATGAGAATAGAAAGACACAGATTAATTGTGTAAAATCTTGCCATAACCATAGATCTGAAGTAGGCAGACTTCATTCGTCTGCAACCTGTGGGTATCGGATCCGAGCCGGCAATTCAAAAGCTTAGGCTCCGAGCTCCTAGCTCCTCCCTCTTACCCATAACCCCTTGCCAAGCCCTGACTGACCTCAGATTTCGTTTGCCGCTTTTCAAGAAGCAACGGAATTCTAGAGCTCCTGGCGTGGTTTTGAGATAAGTGTAGTTTTCTGACAGGAAAATTGTTCAAATTCTCTTTTTTTGTTACAAATATAGTTAGTGTTGTGTGTGGTTAAGGCTTTCCCTCCCTCTTTAGTTAATTTTTCTCGGGTTTTTCGTAGTTTGTTTGTGTGTGTGTGTGTTTAGGCCTTAGGTGCAATGTCTGAAGCCCCTAAGGCTGTCTTTTCGAAATGTACCGAGTGTGGCCATAAGCTGTCCCCAGCAGATGGCCACACTCGGTGCGTTAAATGCTTGGGGGTTGAACACCTGTCTTCTGGTTGTACCATTTGTGCAGGGTTCAACCCCCGGGCTTTAAGGGAACGGAGGTCGAAGTTAGTGCTGGCGGGTCTTTTACCCCCAGATACTGCTTCGGCCTCTGCCCCCTCCAGTCAGCAACTTGTTGCTGTGAGTTCTCCCCCTCCGGCTGGGACTCAACCTCCCTTAAAATTGCCGGAGGGGAAGGATTCTACTAGGGAGAGACAGAAGGAGAGGCACAGGGAGAAGCACCACAAGAGGAGAGCCGAAGCTTCCAGCTCGGCTCCTCCATCTAAGCGGGCTTCCCCTGTGCCTTCTAGCCTTCCTTCTCCTCGGCTCCACTCCCCTCGGTTCTCTCCTGGACCCGAGGAGGAGGAGGCTAGCCCTTCCAGGAGGTCACCGAGACGGTTCTCTAGGTCCGCTTCGGTGGCCTCCTCTAGATCGACTTTTTCGATGAGCGAAGCTGATATGGACCGGATGATGAGGAAATTCATCCAGGCCCAAATGCAAATGGGAGTGCTCCTAGCCCCCCCCCAACCGGGAGGGGCTTCGACCCCTTTTTTCGCCCCATTAGCTCCTTCTCCGACCCATACCACGGGTTCGGAGCTTTCTGCGCCGTGCAGATTTGGATCCGGGGGTGGGTCGGATCTGATTGGTCGGCGCACCTCGGATCCGTCCCATCCCTTGAGTGCTTGGTGCCGGACCCGACCTCTCGGAGCCGAGGCCGAGCCTCGGATCCGAGGAGCTGGTGTCTTCGGCTCCGTCCAGGTCGGAGCACACTGGTCTCGGATCCGACGGTTTCGCTCCGACTCCGATCCGTCGCCGGATCCGAGTGGGGTCGGCTCGGGCTTAGAGAAGCTGGCTCCCCTCGGCTTTCAACGTTATGGAAAGGGCACTGTCGAGGACATCCGGACCCCGGTCCCTGCCACGGCTCCATCCCGCACTCCTTTGCAGTTGGGCCAGGCCCCACCAGCCGGTCCCAGGGACAGCCCGCCTCGATGTCCCAAGTGGTTCCCTTGGAACATCCATCTGCTGAAGAGTACTCCTCGGACAGCCCCGATGAAGTACCTCGAAGCGCAAGTGCAAGAGGAGGCACATGGACTCCCTGAGTCCGTCACTGAAGACACGGACTTGGATGAAGGGAAGGCTCCCTAGGTCACCCCTGAGGACGTCTCATTTGGAGACATCATGGAGATGTTAAGGATCAGGGGGTGGTCTGCCCCAAGGCTTCTTCGGACGAGTCTGTGTTCTTGGAGGCATTCGAGGCGGGCCCTTCTACCTCTTGGGTGTCCTCCTGCTGACCCCTGGTAGATCTTATATCTATCAGGCGTGGAAGGATCCGGACACCATTGAGCCTATCCCTAAGCGCCCGGACCGCATTCTTTCTCCTCCATCAGACCGCACCCACTGGAGTAAGGGTCCCCCAGTTGATGCCATGATGATGGCTGCAGCCACGAAGAGGAATTGGCCCAGGAGAGTCCCTCCGTCCATCCTCCGGGCAAGGAGTCCCGTTCGATGGATCGCATTGGGAAGCGAGTGTTTAGTTCAGCGACCTTCTCTTTGAGAGCGCTGAACTACATGGCACATGTCATTAGGATGCAGCGAGATCTGATTAAAGAATACGCTGCATCTCCCCCGGAGTCCATCTCGAGTGAGGATAAACAGGTTTACTCCACCCGAATGGCCACTCTCAGATCTGTATCCAATACATCTATGCGGCTACTGTCTCATGCTACTGAGGGAGCCGCTAGAGCCAGCGGAGCAGGCCTTGTCATGAGGCGACAGGCCTGGCTCCGCCATTGTGATTTTGCTGAGCCCTTCAAGGCGACCTTCGCGAATGCCCCTTTCGATGGTTCTGCCTTGTTTGGCAAGACTGTTCGCGACACATTAGTCCAGAGCGAAAAGGACGGGAAGACGCTGTCTGCCGTCGCAGTCCGCTTCTGAGCTCCCCAGAGGTCCTTCTCTAAGCAGCAAAAGGGACAGAAGAAGATGTGGTTCCGAAGTCGCAGCAGTCCCAACCTGCTCCGGATAACCAGTCCTTCCGTGGCAGAGGAGGACGTGGAGGTCGTCGTGCCAGAGGCAGGGGGGCTCCTGGCAATTTTGAGTCCAGAGAACCCTTCTCTGAGAGACCCACGCAGCAGCCCTGAAGGGTTGCCCGGCTGTCCGTCTCTGGAGGCAGTCGGGGGGCGGTTTTCGATGCACCTGACTTCTTGGGAGTCCATAACAACAGACAGTTGGGTGCTTCGACTCATATCCAGAGGATATTCAATACCCCTAATCAAGATTCCCAAATCTCGCAGCCTCCCAGATGTTCCACCCGACCAAAGGGAGGCGGCAGCTCTCGAAATCGAGCAGCTGCTAGAAAAAAGAGCCATCCAGCGCGTCCCCCCAGATCAAGCCGGATTAGGATTTTACTCCAGGTTCTTTTTGGTGCCAAAGACGACGGGGGACTTAAGACCAATTTTAGACCTTTCCCTGTTGAACCTGTCAGTAACCAAACAAAAGTTCCGGATGGTCACCCTGCAATCTATACTCCCCCTTTTGAGGGAGAACGACTGGATGTGTTCCATAGACCTCAAGGATGCGTACTACCACATACGGATGGACAGACGATCCAGGAGGTTTCTTCGCTTCCGGCTGGGAGCCAGTCATTATCAGTTCAGGGTCCTCCCCTTTGGTCTCACCTCAGCCCCCAGGGTGTTTACCAAGGTGTTAGCGGTGGTAGCGGCCCACCTGAGGCTCCAGGGATTACAGGTCTTTCCGTACCTGGACGACTGGCTCCTGACGGCATCATCAAAGCATCTTCTGTGCTCAGCCAGGGATTACTTCCTTCAACTAGCACCAGGGCTGGGCATCACGATCAACTGGGAGAAATCTTTTCTGAATCCAACTCAAATTATAGATTTCATAGGAGGAAGACTAGACACCAGATCAATGCGAGCCTTCCTCACCCCAGACCGTATCGTCAGCCTGAGGTGTCATGTGACAGCAATCCTTCAACCTTCACCAACTGCAGCTTCGGTCCTGAGGGCCCTAGGTTCTATGGCGGCAGCTATCCCGCTTCTAATTCATGCCCGCTTACGCATGCGGATTCTTCAATGGACCCTTCAAGTTCAGTGGTCTCCTCTTTGTTCGTCTCTAAACGCTCCGATTGCGGTCAGCAGAGCGTGCAGGGACTCCCTTCTGTGGTGGCTTCTTTCTCCGGAGCCCCTAGCAGGAAGACCCTTTTAGCTGCATTTCCCGAGCCACAGTGACCACGGACGCTTCTTGCCTCGGGTGGGGGGGGCATTCTGCGGGAAAGATTGTCCAAGGCACGTGGAATCCCACAGAGACGTCATTGCATATAAATGTCCTGGAAATGAGGGCGGTGCTCCTAGCGTTGCAAGCACTTCACCACGTTCTTCCTACAGGGACTATTGCGATTCAGACAGACAACATGTCCGTAGTCTGGTATATCAACAAGCAGGAGGAACCAGGTCTTATCCCCTTTGTCGAGAGGCCATGAGAGTCTGGGAATGGGCAATTTCCACCAAACACTTTCTGATAGCAACGCACATTCCGGGAAAGTCCAACATCCTTGCGGACAAACTCAGTCGCACCATCCTTTCTCCACACGAGTGGTCCCTCAACCTTCAAGTAGCGAAGAAGATTTTTGCCGTTTGGGGGCAACCCTGTTGCGATCTTTTTGCTTCTCCCTCAAACGCCAAATGCGACAATTTCTTCGCTCTACTTCCCCCACCAGGGGAGTTCCCGAGGGATGCTCTGGTGCATGCTTGGCCTCCCGGTCTCCTTTATGCCTACCCTCCACTTCCTCTGATGCAGAGGTTTCTGCAGAAAGCCAACAGTTTGGGGAGCAGAATGATTCTCATTGCCCCATTCTGGCCTCGACAAACTTGGTTACCCTTCGTATGGTCTCACAAAATCAATCCACCATGGATTCTGGATCCAATTTCGGATCTCATCTCTCACCCTCTGGGAATGCCAGTTCCCAATCTGCGAACCCTGAAGTTGACAGCTTGGCTGCTCCAGTTCCAACCTTAATTAGGACTCCCGGTATCTCTTCACCGGTCAAAGCCATTTTGGTGGCTGCTCATAAACCTTCCACCAGACAGGTTTATCGGAGTAAATGGAAGAGGTTCTCTATATGGACAGGACAGAGAACTGTGGATCCTTTTTCGGCACCTATCTCTGCGGTGCTAGATTTTCTAACAGACCTCTTTCATCAAGGGGCCAGTTCTTCCACGATTAAGGTACAATTGGCGGCTATCTCGCATTATCACATTGGACAGGACACAGCTCCCCTTATGACAGCGAAATTATGCAAAACCTTTCTCAAAGCAGTTTTTTTATTAAGGCCTCCAGTCAAGGAGGTTGTACCGCCTTGGGACTTGTCTTTAGTCCTGCAGGCCCTTACTGCTCCTCCCTTCGAGCCTGCAGCTTCTGCTGATTTAAAATTCCTTTCCTGGAAAACTGCCTTTCTGGTAGCTATCACTTCAGCCAGAAGGGTGTCTGAGCTTCAGGCTCTTTGTGTCAAACCGCCTTACCTTTCTTTCTTTCCTGATAGGGTGTGCCTCAGGACCAATCCATCTTTTCTTCCGAAGGTCTCTTCTGAATCCAATATTAACCAGTAAATCAATTTGCCTGTCTTTTTTCCCAAGTATTCAAACAAAGGGGAATACAAATTGCATTCATTGGATGTTCATAGACAATTACGTTTTTATATTAACAGGACAGCTGGCCACAGGAAATCAGATCAGCTGTTTGTCTCCTTTGCTAAATTTGCTCTGGGTAAAGCAGTGTCTAAAGTCACTCTATCTAAATGGATTGCTAATTGCATATTGCAGGCATATGACACTTCAGGCAGACCTGCCCCTCAGAGGGTTACGGCTCATTCTACTAGGGCAGTTTCTCGTCAGCCGCCTTTAAGTCCCGTGTTTCGTTGGATGATATCTGCGCGGCAGCTACTTGGGCCTCGCCTCATACTTTTATTTCTCATTACAAGGTGGATGTTGTTTCTAGAGGAAGAGCATCCTTTGGCTCAGCGGTGCTCGGAACATCCTTCCATGATGGCCGCCCAAGATTCAGGTAGCTAGGGACTCTGTCCCACAGGTTGCAGACGAATGAAGTCTGCCTACTTCAGATTTAGAAGTTATGTACTCACCATAACGTTCCATCTGAGTAGGTGACTTCATTCGATGCAACTCATCCCTCCATCCCCTGTCCTTTATAGAGCGAGTATTTATGCTGTTTTAGTATACTGTGGTCAGTATTTGAGGCAAACTCAATCTGAGGTCAGTCAGGGCTTGGCAAGGGGTTATGGGTAAGAGGGAGGAGCTAGGAGCTCGGAGCCTAAGCTTTTGAATTGCCGGCTCGGATCCGAGATCGGATCCGATACCCACAGGTTGCATCCGAATGAAGTCACCTACTCAGATGGAACATTATGGTGAGTACATAACTTCTAATTTTTCTTCTCTTCCATGTTGCAATATCCCCCCCCCCCCATCCCTCTTCATGAGATTTTCCCTGTCTGGATGGCATCATTCTTGTTCTCCTTTGACTGTTCTTCAACTGGGCAGTCAGTTCTGAGGTCTGTTTGTGCAGACGTCACATTCAAGGCCCATGGTTTATGGCTGTATGTGACGTCCCACCCACCTGACAGCAACCAGGCTTAAGCTTTTGCATAGGAGCCGAACGTTTGGGTCGCCTGAGGTGGAGGATCTCCACAGTGAGAATACCGCAGCATGGAAGAGACGGACATAATGGTTATGGTAAGATTTTACTCAACTAATCTTTCACAACTAACCTCTTTCTCTTGAAATTCACTCTGAGCTTCAAGAAATCCACAATGGGAGCTGAGTCACTCATATTTCTGTGATGAATTCTGGATGCTTCCAACATGATGTCTCCTCTTCCTTTGGTGAAAAGTTCTCCTTTTTGACAACCTTTCTTTCATAAATGTACAAATTATCTCTGCAACAGAGAATGTTTTTCCAGTATTCGTTCATTTGCAGTATTCATAACTTCTGGGATTTCCAAAAGGATTGCCTAACATCTGGACAGTATATCAAAGATTTTATTACCATATGTCAGGCATACACTCTTCCCACAAGTGTAGGGCAAAAAGGTGACATACGTACACTGTCAGTCCAGAACTTCATTGCCACCAATTCGAACGCTGCTATTGTACGTCTGTCTAAGCACACTTCACTTTGCTGGTTATACTGAGCGTACGTTTTCAAGATAAGTACCCCATGGGTTGCTTTTTCTTATATTTTTCAGAGGGTTACATGTTATGTAAGAAAGGAAAATGTAAGTGTAGGAGGTAGATCATCCATAATTAAAAGTCTACCACAGTAAGTGCCTATTTTGCTTAGGTGCATCTCACAACCACACTCTGTGTTCAATTTGTTTTGTACCCAAGACTTTATGTAGCCTCCTTTCTTTTCTTTCCTTTCCATTTATCTTGGTAACCATCATTTCAAGCTGTTGGCCCAAGGTACCATAGCAGAATCAGCTTGCCCCGAGGTGCAGCCACCTGTCAAGAAGGCGGCCAAAAAATCTAGGCCTGATGCTGCTGCTGTCCAGCCTCCACTGGACGTGTCTCTTAAGGTGCATGAGAACCCAGAGGGCAGTCTGGTATTGCCATTGGTTTCTTCTGATGCCACTTTCTTGGAAGCCTGCATGGAATCTGCTTCTTTACATGTCCTCAGAAGCCTTGCAGATGTTTGCAGATATTGGGGGGGGGGGGGGGGGCGGCGACCATGGCTGACTTTCTCTCCAAGAGGCCTAAAGGAATTCTTCAAATCCTTGTCAGGAAAGGGGTGTTTGGTACCTTGAAAGAGTTCAGGCAGGGGTCCGAATCACCAAGTTTTGTTAGGGAGAATGCCCCCTTGAAGGAAAGGGCAGAAGAATAAATATGTGGTGTCAGCTACCAGGGATCACCAAAGGAAATGGCAGGACTTCACTCAAGGCTTGTTGAATGCTTTGATGCCTTCTCAATGGGGTTTTGGTTCCTGTACCTCTTTGGTTCTCTACCCTCAAAAGGGCAAGGGACCCTGAGTTCTCAGATGAAGATTCTGTCTCTGATGCTGACTCTCTACCCTAGTCTTCCCAGTTCCCTTTTCCTTCAGACTGTGTGTCAGAGGAAGAGGAATATGTTGGTACTGATTCTCCTTTGGAAGAACTTTCCTTTGGAAACATGGCCCTGTGTATGATGGAATATTTTAAGTGGGATTGTTCCCATTTATCAGACTTTCAGAAAAGATGGTATAACTGGTTAAAAATGGACTCTATCAAACCTTCTGCTGTTTCTCCTGTGCTGGCTGCTCTATTGGATATCTTCTCTGCTGCTTCCCTGGCACCAGACTCCCAACCTCAAACTCCTAAGAAACCTGGCAGGTTCTACAAGGTGCCAGATAACTGTAAGTTCTTGTACAAATGCCCTTTATCTGATCTATCAGTGATTTTGCTGTCTACTAATAATCTTTCTAGGCTTTTGCAGTCATCTGTCATATAAGGACAGTACTGCTATGGGAGAGGATTAGTAAGAATGTATACACTTCTGCTACTTTAGCTTTTAAGGCTAATAATTACCAGATCCATATGACAAGATGAATTTTCTCTCTTTTCTCAGATTGAGAAGATTACCAGGTTATTATTTAATGTCAGAGAAAAAATTCCAAGCCCCCATAAACCCTGAGAACACTGCTGCCTATGGAGAACTGTTCACATAAACCCTATACGAGCATGTTAATTCTGCATAGAGACAGCTGTACACACCAGGAAGAAATACAGAACTAACTCAAAAAAACAAGCCACCCTGTTGGAATCTCAAAATCAATAGGCTATGTAACAGAAGAAAATCATGGCAAAAATTAGGGGGAGCAGCACCAAGCAGGATTAAAGCACTTTCATCAAACTAAACAAAAGAAATTGAAGGACAGTAGTCTACCAAAGCCAAATTTGAGGTAAATTTGGCCTCCCAGGCCAAGGACAGCCACAGAGCATTATTTTGCTGTCTGCAACCTCAATTGCAGTACACAGTTGTGTGTGGAGCTCATTGTAAATGGAGTCAGCTATACAGAGCCGCATAATGTAGCAAACATAGTGGCCGACAAATTCAGCTCCAGGTTTGCCGTTCTCTCCCCCTCATCCTTCCCTCAGGGGAATAACATCAAATGTAACTCCCTCTGCAATCAATAGGGATCAGTTTAAGGCCAAGAACATAGCATCATTGGGCCCAGACAGTATCGCAGTATGCCTTCTAAGTAGCATGAAACATAACCTGTCAGGCCCTTTGGAATTGCTGTTTAACTGTAGCCTTCAAAACAGGCTTCGTGCCTCATGAATGGAGAACAGCAGCAGTCATCATCCTGCACAAAGGTGGGCCAACTACAGACCCATAAATCTCACTAGTCTTAATTCTTTCCATGGCTTTGCATATATCATGGAAATCCTCGGTAATGATGTAGTAAACCTCCAGACAGTAGACCCAACCCACTGTGGTTTCATCAAGGGCAGGTCATGCCTAGTCAACCTGGTGGACGATACTGAGAAGGTCACCAATGTAATGGGTGAGGGCAGAATGGTTCACACTGCTTACCTTGACCTGGCCAAGGCATTTGACACAGTACCCTACTTGGGCATTGTTGACAAACTAAAGAGGTTAGGTAAAAACTAGTATTTCACCCAGTGGATAGCCAGCTGGCTCACAGACAGGACCCAGGAAGTTAGATTGGGAATTCCATCTCTACATTGAGGCCAGTCAGAGGTGGGAGTACCTCAGGGATCAGTCCTTGGGCCACTCCTTTTTGGCGTTTACTTCTCTGAAGTCAAGGCCAATTTCAGTGGTCTCTGGCTGGCCAAATTTGCAGATGATTGCAAATTAAGAGCGGTCTTTGAATCCCACATCGACACAGATGTTCTCCAGGAATGGCTGACAGACAAGACAACTGGTGTCAGAGACCTGGACTAAAACTAAATGCCAAGAAGTGCACAATAGTATTTTTGGGAAGTCATCCTTCCTTGGTAACTGTCATATTGACAATACACCCGTTAGAGTTGACCCAGTAGGCAAGGACTTGGGGACGCACAAGAACAGTAATCTAGCCTTTGCCCATCACATGTGTACAGTAGTGAAGTAATCATTCTATGCTGCACAACTTATAGACAAATATATGGCATCTAGGTCCAAGGAAGTCATTGATGTTCGTCTTTTCACATGTTGCAGTATTATGGACTCTCTGGTTTCCTTCCCTTGCTACCTGAACATCCGGTCAATATACAAAAGCTTATCACCGCTAGGTGCGTGGGACATCTGACGTGGCTAAGGGAGCGTGGGCCACATGTGATGCCTGCATGCACCAGACCTCAGAATTTTTCTACTGCCAGTTGAATGTCAGCTGTTCCTGCCGTACCAGCCAGTCAGATTGAAAATTTTAAGATAAGTACCCTGTTGGGGACATTTTGTTTTTTGGGTCACTGCATGCCTGTGTGGGTTCAAGTCATCTAGAAAGGGAAGGTGTAAGTGTGGTTGTCACATCTCCCATAAAGATGCCCATGAGCTTTACCTTTTTTTTATTTAGGGCCTACGCACAACCAGAAGTTTGCATAGCAGACTGCACCCTTTAAACATTTATTTGGAGAATCAGCTCCTTAAGTGCTTAGTTTTAGGTATGCAGGAGCCGTCTGGTCAGCCCTTCGAGCCACCCAAGAAAAAGGCCAAAATCGCTAGATCTGAATCCGTAGCTGCACATCCTCCACCCGACATCCCTCCTGTGGCTGACATCCTGGAGGAACAGTTGGTTGCCGCTGAAATGGGTACAGTGGGCACCGATGTAGAAGCCACAGAGCCCAGAGCAAAAAGCACGTCCTTGGAGGTTTTGCAGACAGCTTCTGACGGTGAGGGGGAAACTCTGCTTGCACCAGCTGCCCAGACGGATCCCTCCATTACCTCGTTGGTAACTGACCCAGGTCTACCTTGGCTCTGACACCCGCCAGGCCTTCTCTTAAAAGAAAGAGAAAAGGAAGCATGTTTTCCCCCAGCTGAGAGCCAGCCAGATTGGCAGGCTTTTTCTCAGAATCTTTTCAATGCCTTTATGGTTCTAAGGCCTGCTACTCCCTTAGCCTCCCCAGAGGCTCCTCCTATGATGAGTCTTAGGCCTTAGATACCTCCCAGGTTAAAGCTGAGGAATCTTCTGAGTCTTCTGAAAGGTTTCCTTTCTTATGTCTCCCAGTTACCTTACCCCCTTGGGTACGCCTCTCCAGAGGAAGAATCTGCAGGGGCAGATTCCCCAGGTGAGGATCTCACCTTTGGGGAGACAGTTGCAAAGATGAGGGAACATTTCAAATGGGATTTCTCTGAGATGACAGAAGTTCAGAAAAGGTATTATGAACTTCAGATGGATTTCCCGGCCCTTCAGCCATGCTGCCAGTACTGCCAGAATTTCTGGATGCATTTAGTGCAGCATTTCTCAATCCTGACTTTCGGCCTCCTGCACCCCAAAGGCTTGATAGATTTTATAAAGTCCTTGAGGGAGCCAAGTTCCTGGTTAAGTGCCCTGCAGCTGATCCTGGCACTGTTCAGTGTCAGCAGATAAGGCATCCAAACTCCTTCCATTGCCTTATCTCCTCCCCACTGGCAAAGACAGCAAGGCCATGGAACGCCTTGGGAAGTAGGTCTACACCCACTTCTAGTTTGGCATTGAGGGCAATAAATTATCAAGCCCACATGTCCAAATATGCTCCAGCCCTTTTGGAAAAAGCCACTAAACAACCAAAGGACATCCCAGATTCTCCTGCCAGAGCTCAGTTATCCAGCCTTGTATCCTTATCCTCTCGGGTCACTAGACATTCCATTAAGGGCAGCTACAGTGCTGCACTAGCTTCAGGAAGGTCAGCTGCATCTGGCTCAGTCCTGAGAAGATATTCTTGGCTAAGGTTACAGCCCTTACCTGATATTGGCAAAACTCTTGGATGCACCCCATGATAACACGGCTCCCTTTGAGACAAGGGCGGTTGAGTTATTCAAGACTGCAATAAAAGGGGGAGGAGTTACAAGACCTAAAGCATCTGTTTATTTCTCCTATCCCTAAATCCACAGGAATTACCCTTTGAAAACTCAGTTTGTCAGAAAGCATTCTAACTCCTACCCTCCTTTCAGGGTCAGAAAATCTGCCAGGAAGCAAACTACTCCTTCCAGGCCTGTCCAGACTCCAGCACAGGTGCCTCAATTTCAAGACAGGGAAGGTAGGCTGTGATTACCTACCACTCCTGAAAAAAAAAAACCTGACTCCATTTCCCTGTCCCAAAGGCTCTCTCACTGTTTCAGGTGTGGAAAATCTTCACAGACAGGTGGGTCTTCTCCATAATAGAGACGGGCTATTTCATGACCTAGGTTACTACTCTGTCTTGGAGGGGCAAACCACAGCCCCCCCCCCAAAAGAACAGCTCCTTTTATTTCAGTCAGTTTTAGATGGTCTCATTGCCTAGGGTAGTATTCAACATGTTTCCCTGACAGAGAAGGGAAAATGATTCTATTCCAGGCTCTTCCTAGTCCCAAAGAAAGATGGCCCCTGGGGACCAATCCTACATCTTTCCCACCTCAATCTCTTTCTGCAAGTGCCCACCTTTTGAATGCTCACTCTGCAAACAGTTTCCCTTTGAACTTACCTCAGGGGTTCATAGGATGCCTACCTACATATCCCCATAACACCCAATTTTAGGAGATACCTGTGATTCTCTGTGGCCTTCTCACATTTTCACTTCTCGACCTTGCCCTTTGGGCATTCTTCTGCATCAAAGGTCTTCAAGTGCTTGGCACCAGTGGTTGCTTTCTGCAGGACCCAAGGGATTCAAATTTTCCCTTACTTAGACAACCTGCCTATTCAGGTGGACTGCAGAGAATCCCTCCTACTCCATCTATAGACAGCTCTCTCTCTCTCTCTCCTGCAGGCACTGGGATTCAAGATAAGTTACCCCAAGTCCAACCTGACCCCCCCCCCTCCCTCCCTCCTCAGGACCTAGTTTTCCTGGGATGTAGGATAAGAATGGATGTCATGAGGGCCTTCCTGCCACCTCAGGAGGTGGAAAACTTGAGGCAGTACCTGCACACTGTCCTTAGGGCCACAGACTTGACTGCCAGGCAGTACCTCAGGCTCCTGGTTCACATTGCATTGACCATTTCCATGTTGCCTTTGGCAAGGCTCCACATAAGAAAGCTACAATGGCACTTAAGGTCCATATGGACTCAGTACTCTCATTCTCTAGAGTACCAAGTCTTCTTGCCTTTCCTTAAAGAGATTCAATGATGGTTAAAATCAAGTGAACTTAAACCCAGGTCTACCCTTACAGGCCCCCCTGGCAGTACCAACAGTGTGCACGGATGTTTCGGAACTAGGATGGAAAGTAATCATGGACTCCCTAAGAGTCCAGGATACTTGGCCATACTCCATCAGACAGGAGCATGTTAATGTCAGAGTGAGGAGAACAATTCTTTTGGCCCTAAAGTCCTTCCAACTCGCACTGAAACAAGGCCCACTGAAATTGTTCACAGACAACACCACAGTTCTGTGGTATGTCAACAAGCAGGGGGGAGCAAAGTCCTATTTGCTATGTAGACTAGCTCTCCAAGTGTGGGAGCTTGCCGCAAAACAGGGTGTCGCACTTCATGCAGTGTACATCCCTTCAGAACAGAATACTGTGGCAGACACCTTAAGCAGGTGCATGTCACTATGCCACAAATGGATCCCACCACAGGGATGTGTTCTTGGCCATAGCCCACAGATGGGGGGTACACATCAGATCTGTTAGCCTCCCCTATGAACAGACAGCTTCCATTCTTTTGTACCAGGCTGCCCAGCCTTCTGGCAAGGGCAATGGACGCCTTTTCAATCTCTTCGAAGGGGACTTTTTTATTCATTCCTCCCTTTCCCACTACTTCAGAAATTCCTACTGAAAATTCTGCGGGACAGACCAAAAATCTTGCTGGTGACCCCCTATTGGCCAAGACAGCATTGGTTCCCCCTTCTGCATATTTAGCCAGGTGCAGTCACCACAAAGTATCTCAGAGTGGGCCTTCTCACACACAACAAGGTTTCTCTAATTCATCCTCACTTGCAATCTCTGAACCATTCCCTGTGCGTAATAGAGTTCTGATCCATTACAGATACCTCTACAACGAGGACGTGATGTCCTTCAAGGATGCATCTGCAGTCATAACAAATGGGTTGTCCTGTTGTCAGGCAGCCCTTCGGTCGGCCGGATTCCAAAGTCTGGGTCTGGCCTCGGCTGGTGTCGCACTTCACCCGACGTCATCTCTGCTGGTCTTCGGGTATAAAGGCATCAGCCGACGCCATTTTCCTCAGTCTTTCTTGCCGCGTGGCCCAAGCAGAAGCTGTTCGCAAGTGCCGGTCGGTCAGATCCAGAGATTACTACTACCGAATACTACTTGAAGACTTCTAAAAGCTAAGTACCCGTTGGGGACTCTTTCTTGCCTCAGCCGATGTCAGAAAAAGTAAATAACTGTTTAACTTGTGGGAAACAAATACCTCATAAAGATTTCCACTCTTACTGCTTACCTTGTTTAGGCCCAGACCACGACGTAGCAGCCTGTGTAGCCTGTGCTTCCTTCAACCGACAAACGCTTAGACGTCGGTCGGAGTTTGCTGAACAGTTTTTCGGCTCAGATTTTGCGTACATTATGCCGTCGGATCCTCCGACTACTCAAATTGTTAAAAAACGCAAAGAAAAAGACCGACACTCGCGGTCCGCGGTTTCGGCTGAAACCACGGTTAAGCAAACCGCGAGTGTCTCTGTTTCGGCCGAAACCGAGCAAACGGGTCAATCTTCAGCCGAATCCATGACTACTACCGAGGCTCCTGCTACCCTAGTTGAATCGGCCTCTGAAGTTTTGCCTACTAATGTGGTTCCTAGTGAATTATCAGACACCATCCCTTTGGATGTCTCTACCCCAGCACGTGGTGCTGCTAGGCCTCCTGCAGCCATGTCTATTAAGGCCTTTGCCAGGGCTAAAGCAGCCAAAACTGCTAAATCAGTGCCTGTTAAGCCCCCCTCACACAGGCCCAGTTCCAGTTCACAAATGCTTACTCTGGCAGAGGATCTCATCTCTTTAATTAGGGGATGCCAATCTCACCCAGACAGGGCCTCTCAGCCTCCAGAAAAGAGACCTAGAGCAGAGCCCCCAGAGCCAGTGCCCTCTGATGATTCTTCGGATGACTCAGACATTACAGATCATCCAGAGGCTCCTTTTTCTACTTATGAAGATTCCGATGCTGAAGAATCTATTCCATCTGCCTCTCCTCCAGAGGAATTTTCCTTTGGGGAAACCTTACATGCCATGAGAGAACAATTCCAATGGCAGGGACAAGATTTCTCAGATTCAAGAAAAAGGCTTAGGACCTTTCTACACTTACCACAACAATAGGCCCTTAGCTATACCTCCTGTTCTGCCTGTTGTGGATGATGCATTTAATGATGTTTGCACTGCTCCTGATACTTTACCTCCAGCCCCTGCCAAACCAGATAGGTTTTACAGGGTACCAGACACTCATCACCACCTATACAAGGCCCCACTTGCAGATCCTGAGACTATCTCCCAGGGGCCTAAGGCAGTAGCCGACCTCAGCAAAAACCCTCTCCCTTCTGAAAGGGAATCCAGGTCCTTAGAGATGGGGAAAAAGTTTACACCTCTGCTACTCTCTCAGCTAGAGCTTTGAACTGTCAGTTTCATATGATCCAATACCAAGAGTTTATGCTTGATCAGTTAATTAAGAAACTGTCCTCTGATGACTCCTTAGATAAGAAATATGTTTTAGAAATGGTGAATAACATTCAGCAGGTTAGTAACCATTCTTTAAAATGTGGCTATGATGCACTGGAGGCTTCATTTAGATCAGCCATGACTGGCACAGTTATAAGAAGGCATGCATGGTTGAAAGAACAGGTCTTGCCGGATCATGTTAAAACAAAGCTGTTAGATGCTCCTATGGATAAGGCCAGTCTATTTGGTACTCCTGCTCAGCAAGTAATGAAGAAAATGGAAGAGAAGGCAAAATCTGTACAAACAGTTAAGGATTTCTTACAGGTTCAGCCCCCAAGGTTTAGCAGGAACTGGCCTTCCAAAAATTGGTCCTTTCCAGACTCCTCAAAATCTCAGAGAGGCAGGAATAGACGTTCCAGATGCAGAAATCAATCCAGAGGAGGTGCCTACAGAGGACACCAGTGGCAAGGCAATAACCAGCGAGGCACAGACACAACCACTGCCACTGCAACAGGACAATCACAGTGACTTGGCTCTGACACCGCCTACCAGGGAACAAACAGCAGCACCTTTAGGCGGAAAGTTAGCCTTATTTTCAAAAAATTGGCACTATATCACAAAAGACAAGTGGATTTTGCAAACCATAGACCAAGGCTACAGGTTTCACTTCCACACCTTACCAGTAAAAAGAGGAATGCCAAACCTACCTCCAAATCAAAAAACAGAAGCTCTAAAGCAGATAGCTCAATTAACAAAGATGAGAGCTGTGGAAAGAGTACCACTAACAGAACAGGGCAAAGGATTCTACTCCAGACTTTTCCTAGTACCAAGAAAAGAGAAAAGTTGGAGACCTATTCTCGACCTGTCCGTCTTAAAAACATTCATCATTGTCCCAAAATTCAAAATGCTGACCCTACAGCAACTTCTTCCCATGCTGGGCAAGGAGTGTTGGCTGGTAACTCTAGATCTCAAGGAGGCATACCTGCACATCCCCATACGACCAAATTGCAGAAGATACCTCAGATTTCTTGCAGGATCAGAGCATTATCAATTCTCAGCATTGCCCTTTGGCTTATCTACTGCGCCCAGAGTATTCACAAAATGCCTGGCATCAGTAATCGCTCATTGCAGGCTACAGGGAATCCAAATTTATCCATACCTGGACGACTGCCTGATACAAGCGGACAACAAAAGCAAGCTGACAAAAGACTTACAAAGAGTCATTTGCTTACTACAAGCCCTGGGATACACAGTCAATTTAAAAAAGTCAAGACTAAAACCATCCCAAACAAGAACATTCCTGGGTGCGGAATTGGACACAGTAAAACAGATGGCATTCCTAACTGCAGAAAAACAAGAACAACTCCCTCTTTACTTCTTGGCATTAACAAAGCAGAACAAACTAACAGCAAGAAAAGTACTGCAGGCCTTGGGCTTCATGGCATCATGCATAATCCTGGTCCCCCATGCCAGACTGCATATGAGAAAGCTACAGTGGTACCTAAAGAATTTATGGTCTCAACACAGGCACAGCTTAGAAACCGAAATCCCACTAATCCCATGCCTGAAACAAGAGTTCCTATGGTGGGCTCAAGCATGCCAGTCAAACCCAGGCTTGCCCTTCCACAACTTTCAAGCAAGTCAAACCATCACAACGGACGCCTCAGACCTAGGCTGGGGGCACACATGTTGGACAAATGCATACAAGGATTATGGACTCCAGACCAGCTGCACCTGCACATAAATCAAAAAGAAATGCTGGCAGTAAAACTAGCAATCCAGAATTTCAGACCATTCCTCAAGGAAGGCCATTTAATGATAAGGACAGACAACACCACAGTCATGTGGTACATCAACAAACAGGGAGGCACTCATTCATACCCCTATGCAGAATGACTCTGGACCTTTGGAATATGGCTCTGAGCTACAACATCCAGTTACAGGCAATATTTGTACCGGAAAAGAAAACACCCTAGCAGACATGTTAAGCAGAACTACCTCGGATGCTCACGAATGGATGCTACACCCGGACATCTTCAAGGCCATCACAAAGAAATGGGGAATGCCACAAATAGACCTATTCGCATCCCCACTCAATCACCAGCTCAAGAAATTCTGCACAAGGACATACCACCCACTTGCATGGAAGGTGGACTCTCTATCCTTCAGTTGGAAAGGCCTGACAGCATATGCATTTCCACCTCTTCCTTTGATGCACAAGGTACTACTGAAAATCAAAGAGGAACGTCCAAGGATAATTCTGATAGCTCCGAATTGGCCAAGACAACACTGGTATCCATTGCTGAGGAGCATGTCTCGGGGGAGAATGTGGACAACTACCCCTGATGCCTTTGATGTTAACTCAGAACAACTACAACATCATGCATCCAAACCTAAAAACTCTGCAACTCACTGCCTGGAACATCACATAACAACAACTAACCCAGACTTATCCCAAAGGGTTAAAGACATTATCCTTGAAGCCCGCAGACCTTCAACAAGAAGGAACTATGCAGGAAAATGGAAAAGGTTTGTCATTTGGAGTACTGAAAGAGGAAAAGATGTGTCGAAGATAGATATTGCTAACATCCTGGAGTACTTGGCAGAGCTTCTCCATACAGGCCTGTCCTATTCCTCCATCAAGATACATGCATCAGCTATTTCTGCAGAATACAGCTTCGATCCCCCTGTCTTCTCACATCCTCTACTCAGGCAGTTCCTCAGAGGAATCAAGAATGTAAAACCTCCTAGGAAACCACCATTACCAGCATGGGACTTGAACTTTGTGCTAGAAAAATTGACACTCCCTCCATTTGAACCAGCAGCAACTGCAGACCTTCAACACCTATCATGGAAAACTGCTTTCCTACTGGCAATTACTTCAGCAAGGAGGGTTTCGAACTACAGGCCTTAATGGCAGTACAACCCTTCCTAATCTTCCATCAAGATAGAGTGTCCATGAGAACTAATCCTACATTTATGCCTAAGGTGGTATCCAGAGTGTCTCTAAACCAGGCAATCCACCTACCTACCTTCTTTCCCAATCCACAGAACAGGGGAAAGACTGCTGCATACCTTGGATGTACATAGACAGTTACGCTACTACCTGGACAGAACCAAAGGTAACAGAAAAACTGACCAGCTTTTAGTAGCCTATGCAACAGGAAGGGAAGGAAAAGCAATTTCCAAACAGACAATCTCCAAATGGATAGGAAATTGCATAAGATTCTGTTACTCCTACCATGGAAAACCAATTCCACAGAACATAAGACCTCACTCTACAAGGGCTACAGCCACTACCACAGCTTTCTTACGAGGAGTGGCAACCAAGGACATTATTGAGGCGGCTGCTTGGACCTCCGTGCATACATTTGCCAAGCATTATAACTTACCTCTATACTCTAGATCCCGAGCAGGGTTTGCCACTGCTGTATTGCAAGGGATCCTAACTACACCATAATTCTTCTTCCTCCTCCCTAGTTTGGCTATGGTATTCTACCCATTTGTTATGACTGCAGATGCATCCTTGAAGGACATAGTACAGTTTTGTACCTACCATAAATGTAGATGTCCGAACAGGATAGCATCTGCAGTCAGGATTACCCACCCTCCTTCCCTCTGTGGTACTCCTAGGGTATTTACCCTCCTAATAGCTAGCTGGGGGGGTCTCTTATGGTGTATTTGTTTGTATATATGTACATACATGCTTATTTTTGTGTTTGCCTTCTACTTTTTTGGAAACATTGGCATTTATCCAAAATTTAGCTTTCCAAGAGGGCAACTGGCATCTGGGGCAAGAAACACTGAGGAAAATGGCGTCGGCTGATGCCTTTATACCCGAAGACCAGCAGAGATGATGTCGGGTGAAGTGCGACACCAGCCGAGGCCAGACCCAGACTTTGGAATCCGGCCGACCGAAGGGCTGCCTGACGACAGGACAACCCATTTGTTATGACTGCAGATGCTATCCTGTTCGGACATCTACATTTATGGTAGGTACAAAACTGCACTTTCACAGTCCTGCAGGAGGTCAGAAAACACAATACCAGGAGGCCTTGTATATCTAAATGGAAATGTTTCTCCATATGGTGTCTACAAAGGCAGTTGGACCCTTTCCAGGGTGATGTCCCTTTGGTGATATTTACCTGTGTGAACTTTTGCAGACAAGAGTTAGCGTACTCCTCCATTAAAACACATCTAGCTACCATTTCAGCTAGTCTGCCTCTGGACCCCCCCCCCCCTTCGTTTGTCTTCCAGGTTGTCTGCAAAGTTATTCCTAAAGGGGGAGTGCTGCATCTCAGGCCCCCTAGGAAAACCTATTGCTCCCCTGGGACCTGAATTACATTTTGGAAAAGCTCACAGTAGCCCTTTTTAAACCAGCTTCTAAGGCTTCTCTGAAACACACTAATGGAAAACAGTACTCCTAGTGGCCTTGGCATCACCTAGAAGAGTCTGAGTTCAGGCGCTCATGGCCATTCCTCCTTTCCTCATCTCCCACAAAAACAGAGTAACCCTTGGGACCAACCGCTCTTTCATGCCCAAGGTGGTCAATGAGCTTTCCTTAAACCCAGCCATTCCTATTCACCTCCCTACCTTGTTTGCCCATCCTCAGTGATTGTGAGAGTCTTGCATTCCCTTGAGGTACACAGCGAGCTTATGTTCTATTTGGACAAGACTAAATCAGAAAATCTGACTGTCTCCTTCCACCCCAGGGCCCTGGGGAAAGCAGTGACAAAAGAGACAATTTCAGCCTGGATTTCCAGGGCAGTTTCCTTCTGTTATGCACATCATGGGAAATTTATGTGGTCCAAAGCGAAAGCACACTCCACTGGGGCTGTGGCTTCATCAAGAGCTTTCTTTAAGGGATTAGGCACTGCCACCATTTTAGAGCCAGCTATGTGGGCATCTGTCCACACATTTACCAAGCATTACAAATTGGACCAAATTTCCAAATCCAGGGCTGGATTTGCCAGGGCAATCCTCCATAGATTTATGGAGAATAGTTCCAAGCCACCACCCTGTTCTTCCCAGTGAGCTTTAATACTCACCCAAGAGTACAGAATACTGCAACATGGGGTTAGAAGGACATAGAATAGTTGTGTAAAATCTTACCATAACCATAGATGTTCTTCTCTTCCATGTTGCAGTATTCCTTCTCTCCCTCCTTCCCCACTTGTTCCCATAACGGTCCCTTCTTGGAGGGCACTGGACTTACACAGTTTTTCTTGGGACTGGGGTCTGACTGGGGTGCTCAGTTTTGAGGTCTGGTATGTACAGACATCACTGTTATGGCTCACGTACCCTTAGCCACATCAGACGTCCCACGCACCTAGCAGTGACAAGCTTTTGTATACTGGCCAAATGTTTGGGTAGCAAGTAAAGGAAACCCAAGAGTCCAGAGTACTGCAACATGGAAGAGAACATCTATGGTTATGTTAAGTTTTTGCACAGCTGTTCTTTCCCACTGTATTTGACATTCTTCAGATTTATCAAGTACAAATTCCCTTTTTGGTATGTATCCAACCAGGCATATCCAACAAATGGAGCATCCACAGGCATTCCTCAGTAAAAGAATACAAAAGTAAAATGTCCTATGCAGACTGCCTCCACACCCTGTCCCTGTATTCTGTCTCCTACAGGCTGTTGAGGTGAAATCTA
Source organism: Protopterus annectens (assembly GCF_019279795.1). Taxonomy (NCBI): domain Eukaryota; kingdom Metazoa; phylum Chordata; order Ceratodontiformes; family Protopteridae; genus Protopterus; species Protopterus annectens. The sequence goes on from NC_056739.1 coordinate 224,435,062, forward strand.
TGATTGGCATACAGGGCATTGTCAGACCCAATTCTGATGGACTTCTGCATATCAACAAAACAAGCAGCCCCAGAATTACATTATCTTGTTCTAAAGACTTAAACCATGCCTATGATATAAATAGCACCTGCTGGAGAGACAGGTATGTATACCAGAGACTATATCCCATCCCTAGAAGAGGCTCTTCATCCATGTGAAGCAGAGTTCCTCCTTAACCCAATTCAAATGCAACTTGGACAGTTGGATAGGGAACAGGAAATTCATCTCTGGCTTGGCACGTATGTCTCTAATGGACACAGACAACCTGTAAATGGTTCATCTCTCAGGCCCTGCATACACTTGTCAAGGGTACCAGAACTTGTCAGAGATTTGGGATGTATGGCTAGACTTAAAAAGGACCTTCTGGTTGTTAGCCTGGTAAACACCTATGAACCTAAGAACATGCCTGATTCTATGTTCCATGTGCCCTATTCATCTGTTGCAGCATTCATAACATGAGGGAGTTGCCCAGCATAGGCGACCTGATGTTGGCCAGTATACAAAGGTTTTTACTACTGTAGGATGCGTGGTACTTTGCACGTAGGTGGCAATCTGACTTCGGACATAAAAGTGATGTACGCGCGCACCATTCTCAGAACTTCTGTGCTGCCAGGTTTGAATGCCAGATTCATATGGTCTGACTCAGAGTATTTTGAGATTCTTTTTTTTTTCTTTTCTTCAGGTAAGTGCCCCGTTGGGGAATTTTTTGACTTTTGCTACTGTCTTTGGTTAGGGTTCATGTCATCTAAGAAGGGCAAGTGCCAATGTGGACGACAAATTCCACACAAGGATATCCACCACCAGTTTCTGTTCTGCCTAGGCCCAAATCACAACCACAAAAACTGCTCTATTTGTCCGGCATTTGTCCCAAAGACCTTAAGGAGTAGATTATCTTCTTTAGTTATCTACCTTGAGAGTCCGCTATCTACTTTGAGAATCTGTGCTTAAAGCTGCTAGCAAAAAGCGGTAGGGATGGATCCTCGGGGTCCAAAGCTGAGTCTATTTTGAAGCAGAAGGCCAAAAAGCAAGAACTGAACCTTCTGTTGTGCCTCCGGATACCATCGTCTCGAGGCGAAGGGCAGACAGACACACCCAGTTCACACATCAGGTCTACAGGCTGAGCCTGATGTCCAGGCCACCTTGGATCAGAGCTTAAGCATGTCCGCAGAGCCCAAGCAGGCATCTTTTTGGATGTCCAAAGGGAACAGTGACGTGTGATTACAGAAGGTCCTAAGGGGATTCCTCACAACCTTGTTAGTGAAGAGGTAAATTCCGACCTGGTCAAATGTAAAACTGTGTTGGGCCCTCCTACCCTATATAAAGCAGACTTGCATGGGAAAAAGAAACAAAACCAAACATTTGTCTCCACCAAAAGAACATGTTAACGACTGGCATCAATTCACTTGGCAACTTTTCAATGCCTTTGTCACTTAGGACTCCTCCAGGTTTTACAGCTCTCCCTCCCACTACTGTCTTTCCATGTAAAATAACTAGGGAAGAGGATACGTCAGAGGAAGAGGTATTTTCAGGGTAGGAATCACTGGCTTACTCTTCACAGATCCTTTTCCCCCTTGGATTATGCCACCCGAGAAGAGGATTCCAATGGAACAGACTCAAATTTGGAAGACCTGTCCTTTGGGAGAGACCCTAGCTAAGATGAGATTCCATTTTAAATGGGGTAGTACCCAAGTATCTGAAGTACAGAAAAGATAGTATGAGCTATTACAGGTGGAATCACCTAGCCCATCTGTTGTTCTTCCTGTCCTGCCTGCCTTTCTCAATGTTTTTGCCTCCACTTCACAGGCAGCATATTCCCATCCACCCGCCCCCAAAAAGCCAGACTACTTATACAAGGTCCCAGAAGATTACAAGTTTCTCTTCAGATGTCCTTCTGCAAACCCTTCTGTAATTTCTGTGACTTCTGATAAGCCATCAAAATTGCTGCCCTCCACTACCCTCCTACCATCTGATAAGGATAGCAGGATCCTGGATAGACTAGGCAAAAAAAGTATACACTTCTGCCACTCTAGATTTCAGGGCCATAAATTACTAAACATTTATTTATTTATTTGCAGTTGGTTTATCAGGATAGTCCATTCGGCCAAAATTAACCCGTTTTCAGTGGAGTCCTGGGGAGAAAAGCTCCAGAGAGTATAGATTATAGTAGGTATTAGACATACTTAAACATTATAAAAATCTCAAGTAGACATATACAAATGCAATGCACAACAATTACAATTAATTTAACAGTGTTAAAAACTGATGGCAGATTAAAGAGATTATACATAAATTCAAAATTCTACTAAAGTTATTTCATAAAGAGAGTTCAACGTATGAGAGGTAGAGTGTAGAGTATTCTTACATATTCTATAGTAATAACAGGAATATGAGAGTTATGGATAATGAGAGAGAGAAATCAAGGGTGTAAGCAGGAGTAAGAGGAAATGGGGATGTTCAGTGTAGTTAAGTAGGGTGGGAGCAAGAGCATTCCCACTGGGAAAGTAGATGTGAATGAAGAGATTTTTTGAACATAAAATGGTTAGAGGTAGTACGGATAGATGGAGGTAGAGAGTTCCAGAGGCGAGCTAACCCATGTGAGAGAAGATATTTGCCAGGAGGACGGGTTGGTTTATATACTTCTAATAGATTTTGGTTGTTGGACCTTAATATTCTATCAGGTATGTGCATTTTAAACACAGAAGAGAGGGAGGGACAGAGGGCGGGGTTGAAAATAAGTTTATGTGCAAGGGATAGTTGTGTATAGGTGAGCTGATTGGGTAGTTCTAGCCATTTTAGTTGTTGGAGAGAGGAGCAATGGTGGGTATAAGACTTTTGGTTGGTAGCAAACTTGGCGATTTTATTGTAGCAGGAGGAAAGTATTTTTTCAGGGAGATTTGTAGATTAGTTAGTAGTGGAGCTCCATATAGAAGGGAGGGAATAAGAAAGGAAGTAGAGAGAGTGATTTTAGTGGCAGTTGTAAGGTAGTGCTTTTGTCGATAGAGCATCCCTATTTTTTGATGTTTTTTTTTAATATTTAGTTGTAGATGGGAGTTCAGTTTTAGTTGGTTATCAATTTGGACTCCAAGTAATTTGGTCTCTGTCACTAGTTCCAGTGGAGTGTTATTCTCACTAGTAATAGAGAATGTGTTTGTATTGAGAGAGTTGAGTTTAGAAGGGGTGAATATCATTAATTTGGTTTTAGCGGGGTTGAGTGCTAGGTGATTTGTTTTCATCCATAGTTCAATGGTAGAAAAAGCATCCTGAGTTAGCTTTATGAGAGTAGGGATAGTTGAGGCAGTGCAGATAATGGTCGAATCATCTGCATATTGGATGATATTGGAGAGAGGGATAGCTTTGTGGAAATCATTTATAAATATATTGAAAAGGAGGGGACCTAATATGGAGCCTTGGGGGACACCAGTCGGGGTGTTAAGAAATGAGGAGGTTGCCTTTTTCCATTTGACTGCTTGATGTCTGTTAGGTAGCTAGAGAACCAGTTCAAAGTAGAGGAAGATAGGTTAAGTTTGGAGAGTTTGGTTAGAAGCAGACTATGTGATATAGTATCAAAGGCTTTAGAGAGGTCAAGTAGAAGGGTAGAGACAATTAGGCCAGAGTCCCGGGCATTATTTACAGTTTCAAGAAAGTGCTGTCATAGTGCTGTGATTTGGTCTGAATCCATGTTGTGTAGGAGAAAGTAGGTTATTATCTATGAGATATGGTAGGAGTTGAAGTTGGATGCACCTTTCCAGGAGTTTAGAGATGGGAGATAGGATAGCAATGGGGCGGAAGTTGGAAATGTTGTTATTGCCACCTTTATGTAAAGGTATGATGAAGGCCTTTTTCCAGATTTGGGGAACTATATCTTCTTGAATTGAACGGTCGATTAGTATGCTAATGGGGTAGGCATTTGCTTCAGCAGCTAAGCTAAGAAAGTAAGAAGGAATGTCATCAGGAGCACTGGTGCATGGTTTTAGTTTCTGAAGGAGTTTTTGTATGGTAGATGTGGGTATAGGCTTTAGTGAGAATGGAGGGGAGTGTGGAGAGGGGGTGTTAGGGGTTGAAAAGGATGAGAAGGGAGAGAGAGTAGGACAGCAGGTGGATATTAGAGGGGGTGGGGACGATGAGGAGGGAATGAGTAGGAGAGGAGGTGGATGGTAAAGAGAGTTAGTAGATATGAGTGTGGCATTGGTTATAGTGTTTGGTTGAGTGTAGTTGGGGTAAGATGGAGTTGAGTTGGAGTGTGTGTTGGAGAAAGAAGAGGTTAATTTGGAAATAGATTCAATGAAAAAAGAATTGAATTGAGTAGCTAAGTCTATATCAATGGCATTAGGGTCAGGGGTTGGGGTGACGGTTTTACTGGGATGAAGTAGAGTGGAGATGCCTTTCCAGAATTTTAGAGGATTTGTTTTGTTGTTGTTTTGAAGTGTGAAGAAGTAATTTTGTCGATCAGAGATGATGAGCGCTTTTTTACCCTGTTTCTAAGAGTTTTATATTCATTATGGATGAGTGGGGTCTTATTTTTCTGGTATTTAGCCCAGACTTTGTCTATTTTCCGCATAGTAGCTAGTGTATTTTTGGTGAGCCATGGAGCAGTTTTAGTTTTTATTCTTTTAGTTCTTGGAGGAGCATGGACATCTAGTAGTTTTAGGAATGTGGTGCTGAAGTGGGCAACAGCATCATCTAAGGGTAGTGTTTTTAAACAATTCCAGTTTATTGTTTTTAGGGAGTTAGTAAAGGTTGATGGATTAAAATTTTTATGATTACGTGTTGTAATATAGTTATGGGTACGATGTTGGATTAAGGGAGTTGGATTAAAGGATGTTGGAGTGAAGATGGGTATATGGTCACCAAGGGGATCGGGAAGAGTTCCACTGTCTGAGAAATAGTGGGGATGAGAGACTAAGATCCAGTCTAGGATACTGCCGGTGGAGAGATTTTTTGATGGGTGTGTAATAGAGGTGATTAGTTGTGAGAAGATATGTAGGTTGATGTTAAGTGGGTTTGTGGGAGACTGAATGGAGATCCAGTTAATATTCATGTCACCTAAGATTATAGTCTCATTACTAATGTTGTTGGTAAGCCAAGAGAGGATGTCTTCGAGTGTGGATACATTATCTCCTGGGGGATGTAGAGTGAAACTATACATATGTGTTTGTGTTAACTTGGAGTAGTGTTATGAGTAGTTCTGCGTTATTAAATTAAGGAGTGGGTTTGTTGTAGGGGGTAACTGACAGGGAGGTTGAGTAGAGGAGAGCTACTCCTCCACCTTTTTTATGAGACTTGTCTCTTCTGATGATAGAATAGTTTGGTGGGAGTATTTCTGAGTCTTTTATATGGGGTTTTAACCATGTTTCTGAGATGGATAAGATGTCTGGTTTATGGTGTGTTAGCCAAGCATGGAGGTTTGGGATTTTGTTAACTATACTTTGAGAGTTTAAGGCAGTGAGTATTATGGACTTGTCCTTAATTGTTGAGGAGGGGGGGGGCCTGGGTTAGGATGGATATCACCTGATAATAGATTGCTAATGGGAGATAGGGTTAGGTTGGAGAAGTAGTAAGACAGTTTAGAGAATAGGTTCGGATGTATTGTGCTTTTGAAGGATTTAGAAACTATTATATGTGAAGGGTGTTTGAGTGGTTATAAGTCTAAATGGAAAAAGTAGAAGTTTGTTTAAAGGGCACAGATGGGGGGAATTGGGATGTTAGAGTGAGGTAGTAAGGAGCTAAGATGGTTGGTTACATGGTAGGAATTGGGAGTGGTAGGAATAACTAGGCTGTGTAAGGTGGTAGAGATTGGTTAAGGTAAAAAGAGTAGAGTTAGTGAGAAGGGGAAGAATGGTGGTTGTTGAGGCATGTTGGAATGAAGGTAACTGTAGTTATTAAGTAGTTGGTGAATTATATTTGGAGGTGGTAAAAAAATGTATGCAAGGACTATTAGAGAGAAGTAAAGGAGAAATGTGGGAGTTGTGAAGGCTTGCAGGGGGAATGTGTTATGGGAGTGGGAGTAGAGGTGAAAAAAGTTATTTGTGGCTAGGTGGTGTGTCTATGGGAAGTAGCTAAAATCAGTGTTAGTAGGAGGAGGAGTATGTGTTTCTGGAGTATTAGAGAATAGATGGACGTAAGATGGGTGGTGTCTATCAGAGGTGAATAAGGTAGAGTAGGTGGGATGAGGAATGGGTGTTTCCAGAGTTGTGGAGGGTGATTGGATTATGATCTGAGGGGGTGTGTCCAATGCATGGATAAAGCTAGGGCTGCTGTGGGCGGGTGAGATTTGGGGGCAGGGTAGGGGAGCGGAGTGAGCCCGCAGGGTGAACGGAGCGGGAAGAACCAAAGGAGTCAGAAGAGGATCGGAAACCTATCAGTGAAGTGTTAATTAGCAGAAGGTAAGTAGAGGGGACTTGGAATTAGCGGGTTGGGATGGGCTGGAATGTGAAAATAGTGAGGGAGAAAAGGAAAGTAGTAATGTGTTAGAATGTAACAGAGAGAGAGAGAAAAAGAAAAAGTTAGAGTTTACAGAGAAAGTTGGAGTGAGCGAGTAGCAGTAGGTATTAGTGGGGGAGGGTGCCATCTAGTGGACAAATGCAGAATTGCACTTTGGTACACCAGGGCAAACCCAGGTCTGGGTTAGACTGAAGGGAGAAGGGAGCAAGTCAGGGAACTATGTGAGGGGTAAGAATGGGATACGAAAAAAAGGGGAGTTTGGCTGCTGGCTTTCCTGGCAGAGAGCAGACAGAACACCTAGCAGGGCATACAGACTATATTAATGCAAGGTCTGGCAGCAATTACACATACTTTCTTTAATTCTGGGAGAAGCTTCGTGGAGGCAGCAGGGTTTGCTGAAGTTGCTTACAGCAATTGGCTGGGAGTGTAGAATATTACTTTAGGTGTAGGTGTCCACCAGGCCGTAATCACAAGGGGTAAGCCAGGATGAAAAAGCTGGAGAACAAGAGAAAAGTGAGAAATGAGTTGTACTATAGTACTTAGTAACACAGTATCACTAGAGCAGTAAGCACAAGAAACAACATTTATAGTAGCACTAAAATTAAAATAAACCACATTGGAAATACTAGGCAGGAATAATACACGTATATATCTACACAGTTTTACAGTTGCTAACCTTAAATGGCCCTAAGCAGCCTTTTGTGCACTGTAGCAGTATGGAGCACTTCTTTTAAGTTCTACAGATATGGGTAGCTAATTGCCGAGTACATTTACGACAAAATCGGAGCTTGTGTGAACGCTCCGTTTGCGTGACATGCACGTCACAACACACATGACCAAATTCTCTTTAGAGCTTATGTCCCAACTCTCACAGGTAATTGCAGGCTTTTCTGACTCAGAAAATAAAACTTTGTCTACTCTGCTTGGTGCATCTTTTCAAGTAGCATGTCACTCCATAAAATGCGGCTATGATGCTGAAGAGGCTTCCACCAAAGCAGCTGCCTGTGGATCTGCATTAAGAAGATTCTCATGACTGAGACTTCAGCCTTTGCTTGAAAACATAAAAGCCATACTTATGGATGAACATGTGAACAGTTTTATTTCACTTTTGTTTACCGGGAAGGACCGTGTATGAGCTCATTTTCAGCAGAGGTCTGGGGAGAAAATTTGCTTTGGGCCTGCAGCTGCTAGCCTTTTCAAATCACTGCAGGAAAAGGGCAAGGAACTGCAGGAATTGTAACATGTTTTTGTTTCCCCGATACCTACGTTCCAAAGAAATTACCCTGCAAAGCCTGTATTTGTGTGTAGACATTCACATCACACACAACCCAGAACAAAAAGAATGGCAGGAGACCACAGCATCCTAGGGCCTCATATGCAGCTCTGCCACTTAAGCGGCCTTTTCCAGGCAAGCCGTCCTCTCTTTGACGGTTTTCCCTCTTGCCCACATTCCACTTTCCCAGTGCCTTCCCCTATCCCTACCACCCTGGAAAGCATAACTTAAGACACCTGGGTGTTCTCAATTGTTCAAAAAGGGTACTTCATGGTGTGAGATCAGCTACCCTCCGGGGCATCCCTCAACCTCCCAGGGAACAACTTGCCTTTTTTTCCAGAGGTTCTGATAGAATTAATGAACCAAGGGATCATCCATTGTGTCCCCAAAAACCAAGTCGGCAAAAGATTTTATTCCAGTTTGATGATTATCATGTTTCATTGTTGCAGTCATCACATTTGGGTTATCTGCTTGCAGTAGCCCTCAGTCAGCCTGATTAACAAAGTCTTGGGTCCTGCGTCGGTTGCTGTCTCTTCTTCCGTGACGTCAGATAGTCAGGGGTATAAAACATGCAGCTGATGCCATTATGTCAGTCTTTTTTGCCATGCGGTGCCCGAAGCAGAAGCAATTGGCAAGTGCTGATAGTCTGACTCCTGAAATTTTCATTTTCGAGTTTCAGAACCGAACTCTTCAACTAAAGCGAAGTACCCCGTTGGGGAAAATTTTTCTTGCTCTAAACTGATATCAGTAAAAGTAAATAATTGCACTTCTTGTGGAAAGCAAATACCTCATAAAGATTTTCATTCGTATTGTATTCCTTGCCTAGGCCCTGACCACGATGTACCTCGCTGTCGGTTTTGTGCCTTATTTAAACCACGAACTATCTGTCATTGGCATATTTTCACTTCTAAAAATTTTGGTACTCAGTTCAGTTATCCATATATGTCTTCGGTAAGCCATCCGACTACTGACATTCCGAAAAAACGCAAAGATAAAGCCAGAGACAGACCACCTAGGTCCAAAGCTTCCGTCAACACTTCTCCTAAGCCAGTCTCCAGTTCGCCGGTACTCATTGAGGCGCTTTCATAGCCCCTGATACCTGCTACTTCAGATTTGCAAGCCTCTACTGAGACCCATTCGGAGTCCAGTATGCCGCAAGATGCTTCAACTGTGGAACCTGCAGATGTCTCTACCTTGGATGGGTCCGGAGCCGCTGTGCAGGCACCGGCTTCTCAGGGTGTATTCAGGCCTACTGACTTGCATATCAAATTGACACCATCTTCTTCAAGGCCTAAAACTCGAACCATGCCTAGAAAACCAACGCCCAGACCGCATGGTCAGGCCTCTATTCCTAAAGAACAAATGATAAGAATGGCTGAAGACCGTATTACTTTAATCAGGGAAAGCCAACCTTCCCCCTCCAAGAGACCTAGGACTGAGTTTGCTTATGATACTTCTGATCAGGATTCTAAAATTTCTGTTTCCTCTGACCAGGATTTACCTTTATCTACCTATGAGGATTCTGATGCTGAGGACTCTATTCCCTCTGCTTCCCTTCTCTTTTGGTGAAACCTTTCATAATCTAGGGAGCATTTTCATTGGGAAAGTCAGGATTTCTCTGATTCTAAAAAGAGGCTTAGGGATTTCTTACTCCTGCCCCAGCACAGGCCTTTAGCTATCCCTCCTGTACTGGACATTGTTGATGATACCTTTTCGGAATCTAGCCTGGCCCCTGAATCTTTATCTCCTGCTCCCAGAAAACCTGATAGATATTACAGGGTTCCTGATTCTCACAAGTTCCTTTTTAAAAATCCTTCTGCGGATCCTGAGACCATTTCACAGGGACCCAAGGGCATTAAAGCTACTACTGCCAAAAATCCTATCCCCTCTGAGAGACTCAAGGGCACTGGATAGATGGGGTAAGGAGGTATACACTTCTGCAACCTTGGCCATTAGCACTTTAAACTGCCAGTTTCATATGTTACAGTATCAGCAGCATATTACTGGATTGCTTAAACAGAAAATGATGATGATTCCTGACTGTGCTGAAAATAAGGATTTACAGGATTTAATGCATTCTGCTGAACAGGTTGGAAAACATACTTTGCAATGTGGTTTTCTTCACTAGAAGCATCTGTCACTGGGTCTGTACTTAGAAGGCATGCTTGGCTTAAGGAGCAATCCTTGCTAGATGATGTTAAAGCTAAATTACTGGATGCTCCCTTAAATCAGGACCACCTGTTTGGCAACATGGCAGAAGAAGTTCTTAAAAAGATGGCGGTAAAAGCTAAATCTATGCAAACTCAAATCAACCTCCAAGATTTAGTAGGCATTGGCCCACTAAAAAATGGTAATTTCCTGCCTCTTCCAGGCCTTCTCAGTCCAAACCCAGATCCTGCAGAACTCCCAGGCTTCAGTCCCAGGGTACGCACAGGACTAAGCAGTGGGGGGCCCCCACTTCCATATCTGGGAGTAGTAAAACTTCCCCCTGTGGTAAACTGTCTCAATTACTTAACTTTAAAACTTCCAAGCACTTCTCAACTGACTGCCCCTTTGGGGGGGAAAGATTGTACTACATGCAAAAAATTGGGAACTCATTACCCATGACAAATGGGTTTCAAATATGGTTTCCCAAGGATACAGATTTCACTTCCACACGTTACCAACCCCAAACGGTTGGCCAGATCTATACCTAAATCAGTGGGCAGAGGCTCAAAAGCAAATACTTTCTTTCTTAAGCATAAAGCCTATTCAGACTGTACCAGAAGAGGAAAAGGGACACGGTTTCTACTCAAGACTTTTCCTGGTACCCAGAAAAGACAACTCATGGCATCCTATCCTGGACCTGTCTACTTTAAACACTTTTTTGGTTATTCCAAAATTCGAGATGCTAACTCTTCACCAGTTGCATCCCATTCTAGGCAAAGATGCCTGCTTGGCAACACTCTATTTAAAGGAAGCATACCTGCACATCCCAGTCAGGGAATCTTGCAGAAGATCTCTATGCTTCAAAGCAGGCTACATGCACTATCAGTTCACTGCACTGCTCTTTGGCTTATCTACTGCACCCAGGGTATTCATAAAATGCCTAGCTCCAGTCATTGCATTTTGCAGGCAAAGAAATATTCAAATATACCCATACCTGGACAATTGTCTAATTCAGACAGAAAGCCAGGACATACTTTTGAATCATCTGGCTTTTGTAAAAGGGTGCTAACTTGTCTGGGGTACACCATAAACGAAAAGAAATCACACCTGGTACCCTGTCAACAAATTATATTCCTGGGAGCAAGCTTGAGTACAACTTTCCAGATGGCTTTCCTTTCGCCAGAGAAACAAATTCATTTGACAACCTACTTCAAATTAGTGGCCACAAAAGCCCTGCTATCTGCAAGACAAATACTGCAAGCCTTTGGGGTTCATGGCCTCCTGCATTCTTCTAATTCCATATGCAAGACTGCATATGAGGAAACTACAATGGTATCTAAAAAGCCTATGGTGTCAACATTCTCAGGATCTAGAAGCAATGATTCCTGTCATACCTTGCCTACGGTTAGAGTTCCTTTGGTGGGCAGAGGCCTGCCACCAAAACAAGGGACTACCATTCACTCTACCCCCTGCCACCCAAACCCTAACAACAGACCCATCAGGTTATGCATGGGGGGCTCACCTGGCAGGGAAGTGCATTCAGGACAAATGGAACCCAAGTCAAATGTACCTGCATATCGATAAAAAATAAATATTAGCTGTACAGAATGCTCCGACAGCCTTCAAGGACCACATTCTTCCAGGACAATTAATGGTAAAGAAGGATAACACCACTATTATGTGATGCATAAACAAGCAGGAGGGTATCCATTCTTACCCCCTCTGCAGACTAGCCATGGCACTGTGGAACACAGCCTTGAGCTGCCAAGTACATCTACAGGCTCATTTCCTGCCAGGAAAACTAAATACACTGGCAGATGGGCAAAGCAGAAGCCTCATGGACCCACAAGTGGAAACTGGAACTAAAGACTTTCAACATATTGACAGACAAATGGGGAAGCCCAGATATAGACCTGTTTGCCTCCCCCCAGAACTACCAATTGGACAAATTTTGCACAAGAACTCCCCACAAACAAGCTTGGAAAGTGGATGCTCTCTCCTTCAGCTGGAAAAACCTATCAGTTTATGCCTTTCCTCCTCTGCCTCTCCGCTCCAAAGTACTTCTAAAGATCAAACAGGACAAACCAAGGATGATATATTGCACCAGACTGACCACGCCAACACTGGTACCCCCTCCTGCGCAGTGTGTCACGGCTGGCTCCTTGGCCCCTACCTCAGACCTCTACTCTGTCTCAGCAGGAGAACCAGATTCTGCACCCTCCGCTTCAAACCCTGAACCTAGCAGCCTGGTTAATTACCTAACCTCTCCTTCACCATCCCTCAGTAAACAAGTGACGGATATCATTTTAGTGGCAAGGAGGCCCAGTGCTAGAAAATCTTATGCTGACAAATGGAAAAGATTCTGAGCTGGGAATTAGTCTCAAGGGATGAGCACAGCAGCGCTCAACTTACCTCAGATTCTTCAGTACTTAACTGAAATGCTTCACAAAGCCCTTTCTTTTTCCCTCCATCAAAATTCACACCTCAGCCATTTCAGCTCATTATAGCACAGAGCCTCCCCTGTTCTCTCACCCAATGCTCAAGCAGTTCCTTAGAGGGGCCAAAAATTTAAGACCACCCAGGAGAGCCTCAATTCCATCCTGGGACCATAACTTTGTGTTGGTGAAACTCACCCTTCCTCCTTTCGAGCCAGCTGCTAGTGCAGATTTAAAATTCCTTTCTTGAAAAACAGCCTTCATTTTGGCAATCACTTCAGCAAGAAGGGTATCTGAATTACAGGCCCTTAAAGCCATGGAGCCTTTCATAATCTTTCATACAGCAGGGTGTACCTCAGAACCAATCCCTCCATGTCCAAGCTGGTATCCATGTGGCTCTTAATCAGCCCATTCATTTGCCAACCTTCTTTTCTAATCCACAGAACAAAGGGGAACGGATACTGCACTCTTTAGACATGCACAGACAACTTAGATTTTACTTGGACAGGACTAAACCTTAAAGGAAATCTGAACAACTGTTGGTGGCATTTGCTGCAAGGGCAGAGGGGAAGGCTATTTCAAAGCAAACCATTTCTAAATGGATAGGCCATTGGGTGATATTGAAGTGTATTAACCCACCAGATGCGCAGTAGCAAGCCACGCCCAAACCCCGCCTGTGACAGTGATGTCAGTACACCGCCTGCCTTTTGATTGAAAGCTGCCAAGTCATTTTCCCTAGGTAGGAATAGGAATAACACAAGTTAAGTATGAATTTACTGAGTACTTTATGCACATACAATGAAAATTAAATAGGGAAGACTCTGATGATGGAAAAGATCGAAGGTAAAAGAGTAGAATGAGACACGAACTAAGAGAAAGCATTACTGAAGTAATGAAAAAAGAATTTGCAATACTTTAAAGAGCAGTTATGACAAACAGGCTTCATGTGCTAAAGTCCTTGAGGTCTCACCGAGTCGGACGTGACTACATAAAAAAAAATAACAAAAAACACAAAGGAGGAATTACCCATTACAGCTCCATCTCATTAGTCTTATTTACTGGTATAAAAAGCTACCCTTCTCAAAACAGCATGCTGAGGGTAATAGAATATGGCAAGCTTTTATCAATGTAGATACTTAGGAGGGAGGTTCACTACAACATGCATTAGCAATTTGATGCAGTTAATTCATATTTTCTAGTGCCTTTGACAAGATCAAACAAATATAGATATTTGTCAAAGCATACAAGCCTCAAGCTACATAATTCAAATGAACTACTCCAGTGGAATGCCATCCAGATGAAATACAAGACACGATGTACTAATTTATATGACCGACAAAAACAGAATCCAGTGAAGCAAGTGATTCAGCATGGCTCACTTCTACACCCATGAATGGTTAATCTAACATGACACCAAAAACAGCCTAACACACAACACTTGCAAATATGCTTTACAAGTGGAATGCCTAAAAAATCACTGACCTGATTAGAAATCATTTCAAAAAATAATGAGTAAACTCCACAAAATAACAATGCAAAATCATCATCTACCAAGTAATAACTAAAGTAAAACAAACAAAAAACATTTATCTTTGAAATTATGGGCAGTGATACCAAAAAACTGTAATATCAAATTACTACGATCTGTGGTGTACAACAGTCCAAAGAGGGGATACCAGTGGAAATGTGTGTGCATCAGTGTTCGACTGAGCCTATTCCTGTTCATGCTATTAAAGACTGTATCAGCAAACAGCTCACAGGAAACAGATCAACAAAGTTGCTTTACAGATTTATTTATTTATCAAATCAATGTAATCAAATTACAAATTTTAACAAAAAGAATATTCGGACTGTACAAATAGTTGAGATGCCAGATTTACAATTTTGCTTAGGCAGTACTGGAATAAACAAACAATTCTCTTAGTTCTCTATTACTGTAACATAAAAATGCAGTTGAGCAACTTATTGAGAAGTGCAGAAATCTACGGAGAATTATCGGTAGTGGAGACGACAAACTGAGTATTAAAGCTGAAGATTAGGGTGTACTAAGAAAGTACAGGTAAAAGAGAACGGCATGGGAGTAGAAAGAGATTAGAAGTATGGAAATAATAGTGAAGCTAGTGTTGGGGAATTGTGGCAGAGTAAAATAGGTCAGTCAGGTGTAAGGCGCGGACATAACCAAGATATTGTTTAAGTTGTGTTTATAGTCGTTACTGCTACTTATTTGTTTGAGGATTGTTCATTTGGGAGATGAACGTAAAGTATAAGGAGTCTCCATTCCAGTGCATTCCATGTAAGTCATGGCAAATTACCATTCTTAATCGCCGCCCTCCAGCATGTCAGTTACGGTGACCACACCCATTCCTGCGCAAACTAACTGGTGGGTTAATACACTTTAATATCACCGGCCATTGCATTCATTTCTGCTATAAGCGCCATGGAAATCCTGTCCCACGGGATCAGATCCCATTCAACCAGGGCTGCGTCTAACTCTACACCCTTTCTCAGAGGTGTCCCTACCAGGGACATGCTAGAAGCTGCTACCTGGAGTTCATTACATACTTTCACCAAGCATTACCATTTGCCAATTTTCTGTAAATCCAGAGCTGGCTTTGCCACTGCGGACTTGCAGGGCCTTATAGTTTGTCCTAATACTATCTAAATTCCTCTTCCTATCCTTAGCTTTGGGTATCTACCCAAATGTGATGACTGCAACAGTGAAACATGGAGAACATAGTACAATTGTGTACACTTACCATAAATGTAGATGTTAGAGTGTATTCACTGTTGCGGTCCTGGTTACCCTCCCTCCAGCTCCATGACTTCTTTTGGCTATACCTTTACTATGCTTAAAAGCTTTTTGGTGTATTTGCTTTTTTGTTGGAGGTATAATCTCGTTTACATACACACACACACACACATATATATATATATATATATATATATATATATATATATATATATATATATATATATATATATATATTATTGCTTCCCATTATGGGGGCACCTGATATCTGGGGCAGGAAAAACTGATGTAATGGTGTCGGCTGCATGTTTTATACCCCTGACTACCTGACGTCACGGAAGAAGAGACAGCAACTGACGCAGGACCCCCCCCAAGACTTTGTTAATCAGGCCGACTGAGGGCTACTGCAAGCAGATAACCCAAATGTGATGTGCAATAGTGAATACACTCGAACATCTACATTTATGACAAGTGTACACAACTGCACTTTCCTGGTACACAGGAAGGAAGGCACATGGACACCCATCCTCAACCTGTCCCATCTCAGTACTTTTCTAAGAGCCACTTTCATGATGATGACCCTCCAAACTCTATTCCCACTAATTTTGCCTCTAACTTCATGATTACCATGGATATCAAAGATTTATAGCTGCACATTCCCATTCATCCCAACTACACAAAGTTTTTACATGTCTCTGTATCAGCATGGGATTTTTAATTCTGTGCCTTGTCCTTTGTTCTTTCTGCCACACCAGGAGTCTTCACCAGTGCCTTGCCTCCATGATATTTTATTTATTTTTATGTAACATTTGTTTACCGTGAAAGTCTGACTTGGAACAAAGCCAATTTTCAGCAGAAGCCTGGGAGAAATGCTCGAGATGCATGTTTTTATAATGTTGGAGGAAACCGGAGTACCCAGAGAAAACCCACGTGAATGCAGGGAAAACATGCAGACTCCACACAGAAGGCAGTCCAGCTGAGACTCGAACCAGAGAATCGTTTGCTGTGAGGCAACAAAGCTACCACTGCACCACTGTGCCGTCCACTGCAACTCCAGGAAGTACTCATCTTTCCATACTGGACGACTTCCTCCACAGAGGAGTTGGAATGAAATTTTGCTTTTACCATCAGTCTTCTACAAAGTCTGGGATTCACCATAAATTTAAAGAAATTAGTCTCACCTCTTCAAAGGATCAAACCTTCCTGGGGTGCAGGATGCAAACAGATATTATGAAGGTGTCTCTCTCCCTGCAAAAGGTATGGGAGGACCTTATCTCTTACTTGAAAAAACTTCGACTGGTTTACCACATTAAAGCTAGGGAGTTTCTCAGGGTGTCGAGCATCATAGCATCTACCTTTCCCATGCTTCCCTTACCATTGCCATTTTCTCATGTGGAGTTTGGCTATCTAAAATCAGTTTGGATGCAACACCAGCACCTCCTGGAAGTCTCTATTCCTCTCATGCCCTCTCTGAAGAAGGAACTCCAGTGGTGGATACATTGTGTCACTCATCCCATGACTTGTCTTACACCTTCCTGTTCCTTGTCAAGAGATTGGCACAGATGCCTCGGATGTAGGTTGGGGATTGACCTTTGGCCTCCTGAAAGTACAAGGGGGTTTGGTCTTCCTCTCGTTTGAAGGAACACATCAGTATAAGGGAGATGAGGGCACTGATGTTAGCCATGCAGACCTTCCACCCCTTATTTCAACCAGAGCCTCTAAAGCTGTTAACAGACCATGCCAGTGTTTTGGTATGTGAACAAATGGGTGGGGGTCGGGGGGGTGACCATATCCTATCTATTATGCAGGCTGGCTGTTCTGGTTTGGGAGCTGGCAATAAAATTCTAGGTGACTTTTCTGGCAGTGTACATCCCATCTTCACAAAATTGTATGGCAAATTACCTGAGCAAGTCCCAAACACCGTCCCACAAATGGATGCAAAGGAGTGTGTTTTAGACATTTTTCACTAGTGGGGCATTCCTCAAACCTTTTTGCCTCCCCCATAAAGAGACAACTTCCACAGTTTTGTGCCAGAGTCCTCATCCTCTGGTCTGGAAAGTGGACGCCCTTTCTTTCTGTTGGAAGAGGATGTTTCTGTATGCATTTCATCCTCTTCCCCTTATCCCAAAAGTCTTCTCCAAAATTCAGCTGGAGAAACCAAAAATGGTGACTTCCTTCTGGCCAGGACAGCATTGCTTCCCTCTCCTCCTGCATTTAGGCAAGGGCAGTCATCACAAGTTACCTCAGAGTAGATCTCCTTATACAAGATAACGGGATCCTCATCCATCCCCACTTGTCAGCTCTTCAGTTGACCCTGTGGGTGATAGGGTACTTATCCTTTTCATGCAACAGTTCTCTGACAGTGTGCTTACAGTCCTGCAAAAGGCCAGGAAACCAGATACCAGAAAGTCTTACTTGGCAAAATGGAAGATATTTTCAATCTGGTGTCTGAAAAGAAATCAGGAACCATTAACAGTGGAAATTCCCCTGGTTTTAACTTATTTGTGAGAATTGCTCAATGCTGGTTTGACTTGGTCTTCAGTAAAAGCTCATGTGTCAGCCATATCTGTCTGTCTGCATCTATCTCCCCCTTTAGCTAACAGATTTAAGGCAAAACCATTTCTTAAATATGTCCTACACATTAGAACTCCCAGGAAAACTGTTCCGCCTACCTGAGACTTTAACTTTGTTATGGACAGGCTGATTCTCCTACCCTTTGAGCCAGCTTTCTCGGCTACTCTTTAGTACTGTTCCTGGAAAATTGATACTGCCAGCCTTAACTTCAGACAGACTAGTATGTGCACTACAGGATCTTGTGGTATCCCCACCTTTTCTGGTTTTCCACAAAGACAAGATTTCCCTGTGCACAACCCCCTCATACATGAACAGTCCATACACTTACCTCCCTTTTTCCCCTGTCTCCCCAGAAACCTAGTGAGAGGGTCCTCCATACTTTAGCTGTCCACAGGTAGCATAGTTGCTACACAAGACCAAAGCTGTCTTCTATGCTGACCGTGGTAAAACTCTCCCATTTCCCTGTTGTCGCTCATTCCACTGGGGCTGTTGCCTCTTCTGGATCCTTTTTCCAGGGATTGTACACTAATTCAGTTCTTTAAGGAGCTACATGGACCTCATTCCATACCATCAAAACACTACAAGTAAGATGTAATTTTGGAGTCTAGAGCAGTGTTTGTCAGAGCTGTACTACATGGCTTCCTGGAAGGATCCTCAGGTACTACTCCCTCTGTTACTTTGAGCTTTATTATCCCTCATGTTATGAATACTGCAACAGATGAATAGTCTAGAGCAGTGTTTGTCAGAGCTGTACTACATGGCTTCCTGGAAGGCTCCTCAGGTACTACTCCCTCTGTTACTTTGAGCTTTATTATCCCTCATGTTATGAATACTGCAACAGATGAATAGAAGGACATCGAATAGTTGGGTAAAATCTTAATGATAGATGCCCTTCTCTTTGCAGTATTCCTATCTTTCTCTCCTTCCCCCTAGCTTTGCATGTTGGATGATACTTACCCTACTTCATTAAGGTGTTCCTCCTGGGACAGTCAGTTCTTAGGATGGTGCGTGTGTGTGTCATTTTATGGCCAACGCCCAGTCACAGCCTATGTGTGAAGTATCACGCACCCTATAGTAGTAGACCTTTGTTTACTGGCCAGCATCTAATGCCTACAGTGGGAAACTCCCTCATGTTGTGAATACTACAACAGAGAAGAGAAAGACGTCTATCGTTAAGGTAAGATTTTACACAACTATACTTTCTCAAGTTACTCATCACTGTATAAAGCGCAGCTGTGATGTAGTGGATGCCTCATTTTGGGCTGCTCCTTTTGGTCTGTGAAAAGGTGGAGTTCCTGACTTCATCTTCAAACCTTGCTAGATGATATTAAAGCAAAACTGGATGCTCCTTAACCTAAACAAAACTTCTTTGGCACTGCTGTGGTAGAGTTCTTTAAGGCTTTGCACGATCAGGGTGAGGTCATGAAAGATTTGAAGCATGTCTGTGTTTCTCCCATTCCCAAGTTACAGTAGAACTATTCTAGTAAGACTGCATTTTTATGTAGACTGCCTAGAGAGGCTTCCAAGGGTAGGAAGGCTCCTAGGCTCATCTTTTTCTGATAAGCATACTGCAATGCCTAGGTGCCAAAAGCGGTCCTTTCCTGACAAGTTGCAGCCATCTGACTTTCTGCCCTTCCTTCATCTTGGCAAAGGTCCCTTGTTCATCAGGCTTTCTCTCACCCCTCCCCTGCAGTTTGTCAAAAAAAGCTGAGATTTTTGGGTTTGCCATTATCAGGCAAAGTTACTTTATGGCCAGGAAGTCCCTTTCCTCCTTTTCAGGTACCCCTCGACTACCTGCAGAGCACCTTCCTTATTTTCCAGGGGTATTACAGGGTCTGTTAGACTAGGGTGCCATTCATCTGGTTCCAGTGACTAAAAGGGATCTAGGGTTTTATTCCAAAATGTTTCTGGTCCCCAGGAGAGAGGGGTCTTTGAGAACTGTCCTGCATCTTTCCTTTCTGAACACCTTTTGTCTGTTGCTTTTTCTTCAGACTCTGTTTCCCCTGTTGCATCCCCCAGGCCTTTATAGTTTCCTTATTCCTAAAGGATGCCTTACGTTCATGGTCCTGTCCATCCTCTATTCATAACATTTTGTGTTTATCCATTTCTACCTGTCATTTTCAGATGTTCTTCATTCCACATTGCTGCAGTCCTAACTATTGGGTAGTCCGCTGTCCAGTCGGCCCGAATACCAAAGTATATGGCTGACGTCGGTCACGGCGCATTAGACTGACGTCAGTACGTCAGGGTACTAATGCGCATGACCGGCGTCATATCCTCAGTCTTTTTTGCCGCATGGTCCGATGCAGAAGCAATTTTGCGAGTGCAGGTTGGCGTTCTGACAGTTTCTGAAGTCAGAGTTTCAGACCGAATCAAAGTTGGCTAAGTACCCCGTTGGGGAATATTTTGGTTTTCTTGCCTCAGTATTTAACCGGATGTCAGAAAAAGTGAATAACTGTATTTCTTGTGGGAAACAGATACCTCATAGGGATTACCATACTTTGTGTATACCTTGTTTAGGGCCTGAGCACGGACGTTGTTGGATGCGCTCTTGTGCAAGATTTAACAAACGCACTATTAAGAGAAGGTTAGACTGTGCCAGGTTAGTGTTTGGGAAGCGTTGTAATTATAAAATGCCGTCGGATGTTCCGGCGCCGCTTCGAGCAAAAGCGCAAGGATAAAGCAGCAAAGCCTAGAGTGGAAGAACCGACAGTCCCTGACGCCGGTTCTTTGGAAGGCTCAGTGGAGCCAGAGGTTCTGCCAGGTGTTTCTTTGGAGTCTCAGGGAGAGACTTTATTGTTACAGGATGTATCCTCTCAGGAAGTAGGCCAGGCTGAGGGGGCTTCTCAGGTGGCTGTTCTTCCCTCTCTTCCTAAGGTGGTTAGAGCCTCCCCCTCTGTTTCCAAGGCTTCTTTGAGAGGCAGGCCTAGTGTAGCTTCAGTGGGGGTTTCTCCTACTGTTTCAGGGTCTTTGCCTAAGAAACATATGCTTAAAATGGCAGAGGATTTGATTACTATGATTAGAGGTTCTATGCCCCCTCCTGATAAGAGGCCTAGGGTGGAACCTGAGTTTGAGAGTTTTGAGCACTGTTCGGAGGCTTCTGAGTCTTCGGCTGAAGACTTGCAGGAGTATCCTCCTTATTCTGATTCTACTCCTTCAGCTTCTCCTCCTGAGGATTTTTCATTTTCAGAGACTCTGCATTCCATGAGGGAGCATTTTAAATGGGAAGGTCAAGTTTTCTCTGATTCCAGGAAGAGGCTTAGGGAATTCTTGTTTTTACCCCAGCATAGGCCTTTAGCTATACCTCCGGTTCTGAATGTGGTGGAAGATGTTTTTGCAGAGGCTTCCCTGAATCCTGATTCTTTGCCTCCTGCACCAGTTAAACCGGATAGGTACTATAGGGTGCCTGAAGCTCATAAGTATCTTTTTAAGAGTCCTAGGGCAGACCCGGAAACTGTCTCTCAGGGGCCTAAAGGTGTGAAGGCTTCTGTGGTTAAAAATCCTGTTCCTCCTGATAAAGAGGCAAGGGCTTTGGATAGATGGGGAAAGAAAGTGTATACTTCTTCCACTTTAGCCATGAGGGCATTGAATTGTCAGTTTCACATGTTAAAATATCAGAATTACCTCCTTTCACAATTGAAATCTAAGGTGGATGCTCTGGCAGAAGGTATTGAGTGTAAAGAGTTGCAGGATTTAGTTCATGTGTCTGAACAGGTGGGTAAACATTCCTTGCAGTGTGGTTTTGATGCTGTGCAGGCCTCCTCGAGGGTGGCTGCCACTGGTTCTGTTCTTCGTAGGCACGCGTGGTTGAGAGATTAGAACTTAGCTGAGCATGTTAAGACAAGGATTCTGGATGCTCCTTTACAGTCTGATGTGTTGTTTGGTTCGCCTGTTGAAGCAGTTTTAAAGAAAATGGAGGACAAGGCTAAGTCTATGCAAACTGTTAAAGATTTTTTGCAGGTGCAGCCTCCGAAGTTTAGTAGAATTTGGCCTACTAAGGGGTGGACTTATCCTGCTTATGATTCCCAGTCTAGGGGTAGGTCTAGACGTGGTAGGGGCAGAGCTCAAGGTTCTTTTAGGCCTAGGACAGGGAGTTCACCTGCTCAGACTTCTGGTGAGGGCAGGGGTCAGTCCTTTCGTAAGCAGACCCAATGACCTGCCTTTTCAGCTGCCAGTACATTCTCGCCTGGCAGCACCTCTGGGAGGAAGGCTGTCTCTTTTCAAAGAAAATTGGGATTTAATTACCCAAGACAGATGGGTTCTGGATATCATTCACCACGGTTACAGGTTTTATTTCCATACCTTGCCTCCTTTCAAAGGCATGCCAGACATTCCTCCTCTACAAAGAACAGAGGCTCACAAGCAAATTTCTCTGTTGCTCCAAATAGGAGCCATTCAGTCAGTTCCTGTGCCAGAAAGGGGCCTAGGATTTTATTCTCGCCTGTTCCTAGTACCAAAGAAGGGGAACACGTGGAGACCAATTCTGGATTTATCTATCCTCAACACTTATCTGGACATTCCCAAGTTCAAAATGTTGACGTTACAACAGCTTTTACCTCTGCTGGGCAAAGATCACTGGATGGTAACTTTAGATCTCAAGGAAGCTTACCTTCATGTGCCTATAAGGCTAAGTTGCAGGAAGTATCTGCGTTTTCGAGCTGGAAATTCTCATTATCAGTTCTCTGCATTGCCCTTTGGCTTATCCACTGCCCAGAGTATTCACAAAGGTTCTGGCTCCAGTGATAGCTTACTTCAGGCTAAAAGGAATTCAAATCTATCCTTACTTGGACGACTGCCTGATTCTGGCTCAAGAAAAGGAAGACCTTCTACAGCATTTGGAATATGTTATAGCAGTGCTAAGATGCCTAGGGTATTCTGTGAACGAAATAAAGTCCAGTCTAGTACCCTCTCAAGACATGTGCTTTCTGGGTGTGAGACTGAATACAGCAGCCCAGATGGCCTTTTTAACCCCGGACAAACAAAAGAATCTATCCAGTTACTTCCATCAACTATCTCTTCAGTCCGGGCTGACTGCAAGGACAGTCCTTCAAGCCTTAGGGTTCATGGCATCTTGTATTCTGGTGCTTCCCAATGCCAAACTGCATATGAGGAAGCTACAATGGTATCTAAAAAATCTATGGACACAGCACTGCCAGGATTTGGACACTGTCATTCAAATAATACCTTGCATTCAAAAGGAATTTTTGTGGTGGGCTCAGGAATGTCACCTAAACAAGGGACTCTCTGTGACCCGGCCAGAGGCGAGTCAGATTCTACTGACAGATGCCTCAGACATTGCTTGGGGAGCACATCTAGATGGAAAATGGATACAAGACAAGTGGCCTGCCAGACTACAGCATCTACATATCAACATGAAAGAGATGTTAGCAGTCCAGTTTGCATTAATGGCTTTCAAGGAGTTACTTCTTCCAGGGCAGGTGTTGATTCTAACAGACAACACAACTGTCATGTGGTACATCAACAAACAAGGGGGAACACATTCTTACCCATTGTGCAGGCAAGCAATGATTTTATGGGAGACTGCGCTCAGCTTGCAACTAACTCTTCAGGCAAGGTTTCTGCCGGGAGCACAGAACTCCTTAGCAGATGTGTTAAGCAGGCAAATCATGGATCCCCACGAGTGGAATCTGGATCTTCATATATTTCAAAAATTGACAGTGTCATGGGGAACTCCAGACATAGATCTGTTCGCTTCTCCACTAAACCACCAGCTGCCAAAGTTTTGCACGAAGGGATTTCATCACACAGCTTGGAAAGTGGATGCTCTTTCTTTCAGTTGGAAAAATCTTCATGTGTATGCTTTTCCACCTCTTCCTCTTCTCCCAAAGGTGCTTCTAAAGGTCAGACAAGACAAGCCAAGGATGATTTTAATAGCTCCAGATTGGCCTCGGCAGCACTGGTACCCATTACTGAGGAGTCTGGTAAGGAAGCCTCCATGGCCTTTACCCTTGATTCCACATCTGTTGTCTCAGAAGGACGGTCGTCTGCTCAATGTCAAGCTTCACTCTCTTCATCTAACGGCCTGGCATATTCTGTTTTGAAAGACAGCAGGTCTCAACTTCCTCAACAAGTTTTAAATGTGATTATGGAAGCCAGAAGACCTAGTACAAGGAAAGTGTACGCAGAAAAATGGAAGAGATTTTTATTTTGGACTGCGGCAAAGAATTTGGAGATTTCGGAGCCTAATTTGAGTGTGGCTCTTCAATATCTTACTGAGTTATTGGACAAAGGTTTGTCTTTCTCTTCCATTAAGATTCATGCTGCAGCAATTTCAGCTCACTATGATTGTGACCCACCATTGTTTTCACATCCTTTGTTCAAGCAATTTCTTAGAGGGGCAAAGAATATAAGACGCGCACGTAGAGCTCCTACTCCTGCTTGGGATCTCAATTTTGTGTTGGAGAAACTTACTCTACAACCTTTTGAGCCTGCGGCTACTGCTGAACTGAAATACTTGTCATGGAAGACTGCTTTTGTGTGGGCCATTACTTGTGCAAGAAGGGTTTCTGAGTTACAGGCCCTTATGGCGGTTGAGCCTTTTTTGATTTTTCATAAGGATAGGGTATCATTACGTACTAATCCTTCCTTTATGCCTAAGGTGGTTTCTAGTGTGGCTTTAAACCAAACTATTCATTTGCCTACTTTCTATGCAGATCCCCAAAATAAAGGGGAAAAGATTTTGCACACTTTAGATGTACACAGACAATTGCGTTATTATTTAAGCAGGACTAAGGATTTTAGGCAGTCTCAGCAGTTGTTTGTTTCTTTTGCTTTGAGTTCACAGGGCAAGCCTGTGTCAAAACAAACTATTTCTAGGTGGATTGGGTTCTGCATTGCATTTTGTTATTCCCATCATGGCAAGGAGATTCCAGCTGGGATTAGGCCTCATTCCACTAGGGCTACTGCCACTTCAACAGCATTTCTAAGGGGGGTGGCAACTAAGGATATTTTGGAGGCAGCTACTTGGAGTTCAGTGCATACTTTCTCTAAGCATTACCACCTTCCTCTCTACTCTAAGTCTAGGGCTGGTTTTGCCACAGCTATTTTGCAAGGCATGTTATCAGCTCCTGCTTCCTTATGATTTGCCAGCCTCCCTTACCTCTGCTTTGGGATTCTACCCCATAGTTAGGACTGCAGCAATGTGGAATGAAGAACATAGTACAGTTTTGTACCTACCATAAATGTAGATGTTCGAGGATCCACATTGCTGCAGTCCAATTTACCCTCCCTCCTTCCCTCTGTGTTTAGGGGTGGTTGTGTAGGTGAGATTATATTCTGGTACCTTTGTATATATT
This sequence comes from Protopterus annectens, assembly GCF_019279795.1. NCBI lineage: Eukaryota > Metazoa > Chordata > Ceratodontiformes > Protopteridae > Protopterus > Protopterus annectens. The sequence continues at coordinate 224,460,037 of NC_056739.1, forward strand.
GTATATATTTTTGGTGCAGGTATGTTTGGTGTGTTTTGGTTTTGGCCTTGTCTTTTTAGGGTCTTCTGACATCTGGGGCAAGAAAAGACTGAGGATATGACGTCGGTCATGCGCATTAGTACCCTGACGTACTGACGTCAGTCTAATGCGCCGTGACCGACGTCAGCCATATACTTTGGTATTCGGGCCGACTGGACAGCGGACTACCCAATAGTTAGGACTGCAGCAATGTGGATCCTCGAACATCTACATTTATGGTAGGTACAAAACTGTACTTTCTGGCTTTCAAGTGGCTCCAAGGATATTCACCAAATGTTGAACTCCAGTGAATGCTCTAAATACCTTCTGCAGGGGAGCCATCGAGAGCATTATCACCAGCAACTGCACTGTATGGTAACAGCACAATGGCTGAAAAGAATAAGCTGCAAAGAATAATAGCAGAAAACATTGTGGGCACTAGTCTTCCTGCTTTACAGGAGGTCTTTGAAATTAGATGTAAAAAGATATCCCGCAAAATACTAAGTGACCATTCTCATCCAGCATATGGCTGATTCTGTAAACTTGCATCTGGTAGACTGTTATGGAGAATCTGCTGCTAGACCTCCAGATTAATGAACAGTTTTTATCCAACTGCAATTAGACTCATTAATGCAGACGTAAATCTGTATGTATCAAAACTGGATCCTAGATTGTTACGCTGTCATTCTTTCCATTTTTCAAACAGTAATTCTATTTATTGCATGCTAAAATTAATATGTTCTCCTTCCAGTACAATTCCAGTCACTTCCTAATGTGCAATATCACCCAATCTCACCTCTGTGTAGAGAACTTTTCTTTTGTTAACCATCTAGTAGTCAGTGTGTCCAGTGTATATAAATAGTGTACAAGCATGTGCGTCATCTACCTAGACATTTCCTTTTGTACTTTAGTTATTGTTTATTCTTTAATACCTATCATGTCTTGCATTTTTGTGTTGTTTTTTTTTTTTTTTTTTTTTTTTTTCCTGTAAAAGAGCTGACTCTCAATTTCATTTAGGTAACACTTGTGTTTACTAAATGACTGTAAAGTTTCTTTGAATCTTTGCAGACTTCCAGGCATTCAAATATTTCCCTGTCTGGACGACTTCTTGCTTCAGGCCCTATCCCAACTCAAGTTAGTGCAGGATCTTCATTTTACTCAGCTTCATCTTGCACAGTAGTGTACAGATCAACCTTCAGAATTCAATGTGGACTCCCTGTCTGGATCACACATTTCTAGGCTGCAGGATCCAAACTGTTCCAATGGTAGCCTCTCTTCCTACCGCCAAGATTCTATCGCTCTCAAATTATTTTCTTTCCCTGGTTCCTCATTCTGTCTTCTGGACAGGGAGTTTCTCAGGGCTTTATGGCTTTGTGCCTTCTACCATCCCCATGCTTCATATTAGAAGGTTTTATTGGAATCTCAGGTCAGTGTGGCTTCAACACTGTCACATGCTAGACTATTTTGGTTCCTGTGCTGTCTTGTCTCAAACTGGAACTTCACTGGTGGAGTCAACCGGTATCTCTCAATTTGGGGGTTCCCTTGCAACCTCCTCAGCAGCCATTCTGGGAACTCTTCATGGAAGCCTCAGAGCTGTGGGGTGGGGAGCTGTTTCAGGTACCGTGAAGGTTCAGGGCCTTTGGTCCCCTTTCCACATGACAGATCACATCAACATCAAGGAAATGAGGGCTCTTATTTTGTCTCTTCAAGATTTTCGACTCGCTCTGTGTACCAGTTCCCTTGAAGGTTTTTATAGTGAACATCACTTTCATGTGGGACATCAACAAGCAAGGGGGCACGAGGTCTTACATTCTTTGCGGCCCAGCCTTTAAAGTTTAGGAAACAGCTATCAGTCTGCAGGTGACCCTTTAGGCAGTCTACTTACCATCAGAATGCAGTCTTAAGGCAGATTCTCTAAGCAGGCCCAGGACACAGCTTCATGAATGGATGCTTCACAGAGATGCTATTCTCAACATAGTGAATCAGTGGGGTATTCCTCAAGTGGGTCTCTCTTCCTCTGCTCTGAACAGGCATCACCCTCAGTCATGTTCCAGAGTCCCAAGTCCTTTGGCTTGGAAAGTGGACATATTGTTTTTCTCTTGGAAAGGAATGATGTTATGTTGTCCTATCTCACCTTTATTCTTACAATGATGGGTTCGGAGCCAGTCCTCTGCTCCAACTTGGCCAAATACACAGCTGAAAGACTCAAACTTGGCTCGTGGCAAGTAGGTACCCCATAATGCAGTGGTGTAACTCCCCAGATTTCGTTTGCTGCTTTACGAGGTTGGATGCGCTCTTCTTGGCCGTGGCTAAATTGTAAATTTTTTTCTACTTATTACCGTTATTAGACCATAATCCCTTTATATATTATAGTGGGTGTGTTCTTCTAGCTTTGTAGTTACATACTTAGCCTTTGAACTAGTATATCTAGATTTTTATAGCTATTATTCCCTTTGGTGCTGCCTTTGGCCGTCATTTTCGTAGGCCTTGCTGTATCCCTTGTAGTGGTGGTTGTGTCTTGTCATTTAGCTTAGTAGCTTGTTTAAGTTAGAAAGCTCTTCGCCCATTTTAGAGAGCTTGTTGTGTGCTGAGTTTTCTGGGATTTAGGGCCGTTTTAGTTGGAGGTCCTATTATCTTCCCTTGTTTATCTGTCTGCTCTGTGTTTTCCTGTTGTAGTCAGCTATATTTCAGTATTTTTAGTAATTAGAATTTTCTAATGTTAGATTGTGGTCTTTTGTCATAAGCCTGTCCAAAGACCCAAAGGAGAGGGAACATAAGCCTTCGGACTTCAAGAAATGCCAGAAATGTTCACAAAAGATGTCTGTCACTGATGGTCGTGTCATCTGTGTTTATTGCCTTGGAGCTATTCATTTGCAAGAGGATTGTACATTCTGTCATTCCTTCAGTGCCAGGATTTTACAAGAAAGGAGGAACAAATGGATCCTTAAGGGGCTCTTAAAGCCAACTTTTGAGGACGCTATCCACAGTTCTTTATCTTCTTCTCCTTCAAAAAAGGACAAACCTCAGAAGAGACAATCACCTGCTGCATCAGCTCATTCAGAGCCTCCAGTCAAGTTACCTAAAATTTCTAAGTCTACTAACTCCTCGGTTCCATAGTCCTCAAAACCGTCGGAGGTTATTTTGATTGACAAGCCTGGTTCTTCAGCTCTAAAGTCTTCAGAGCCACACGATACCTCTTCTCGGAGTCAGTCTATGGAGATTTCACCGGTTTCCCCTACACTGAGATCTCCCAATGTTCTTCATCTCACATTGCTGCAGTCCTTACACTTGGGTAGTCCGCTGTCCTCGGTCGGCCCGAATATCAAAGTATAAGGCTGACGTCGGTCAAGGCGCATTTGACTGACATCAGGACGTCAGGGTACAAATGCGCATGACCGACGTCATATCCTCAGTCTTTTGCCGCATGGTCCGATGCAGAAGCAGCATTGCAAGTGCCGGTTGGCGTTCTGAGATTTTTCGATTTCGAAGTTTCAGACCGAGTTCAAAGTTGGCTAAGTACCCCATTGGGGAATATTTTAGTTTTTTCTTGCCTCAGTGATTTACCGGATGTCAGAAAAAGTCAATAATTGCATTTCTTGTGGGAAACAGATACCGCATAGAGATTATCATACTTTGTGTATTCCTTGCTTAGGGCCTGAGCACGGCGTTGTTGGCTGTCGCTCTTGTGCTAGATTTAATAAACGCACTATAAAGAGAAGGTTGGATTGTGCAAGGTTAGTCTTTGGGAAGCGGTGTAATTATAAAATGCCGTTGGATGCTCCGGCGCCCGCTTCTTCAAGAAGCGCAAGGACAAGGCAGTTAAGCCTAGGCTAGAAGAACCGTCTGTACCGGATGCCGGTTCTTTAGAGGTGTCGGTGGAGTGGCTCCACCGGAGGTTTCTTTGTGTTCCCAGGGTGAGACCTTATTATTGCAAGATGTGGCCTCTCAGGAGGCAGGTCAGGCTGAGGGGGCTTCTCAGGTTACTATACTCCCCTCCCTTCCTAGGGTGGCTAGGCCCTCTCCTTCTGTTTCAAAGGCTTCTCCCAGGGGCAGGCCAGGTTTGGCTTCAGTTGGTGTTACCCCTAGCTCTTCAGGTACTGTGCCCAAGAAGCATATGCTTAAAATGGCAGAAGATTTGATTACTTTAATTAGGGGTTCTATGCCCCCTCCTGATAAGAGACCTAGGATGGAGCCTGAGCTGGGGGGTTTTGAGCAGGCTTCAGATGTTTCAGAGTCTTCGGCTGAAGACTTGCAGGAGTACTCTCCTTATTCTGATTCGGATGTGGATGATTCTACTCCTTCTGCTTCTCCTCCTGAGGATTTTTCTTTTTCAGAAACTCTTCATTCCATGAGGGAGCATTTTAAGTGGGAAGGTCAGGACTTCTCTGATTCCAGGAAAAGGCTTAGGGAATTTTTGTTTTTACCTCAGCATAGGCCTTTGGCTATTCCTCCTGTTTTGGATGTAGTAGAAGATGTTTTTACAGAGGCTTCTCTTAATCCTGATTCTTTGCCTCCTGCTCCTGTTAAGCCGGCTAGGTATTACAGGGTGCCTGAAGCTCATAAGTATCTTTTTAAGAGTCCTAGGGCTGACCCAGAAACTGTTAGTCAGGGGCCTAAAGGTGTTAAGGCTTCTGTTGTTAAGAATCCGGTTCCTGCAGACAAAGAGGCTAGGGCCTTGGATAGATGGGGAAAGAAAGTTTATACTTCTTCCACTCTTGCTATGAGGGCTTTGAATTGCCAGTTTCACATGTTGAAATACCAGAACTATCTCCTTTCACAATTAAAGTCTAAGGTTGATGCTCTGGCAGTAGGTATTGATTGTAAAGAGTTGCAAGATTTAGTGCATGTTTCTGAACAGGTGGGTAAGCATTCTTTGCAATGTGGTTTTGATGCTGTACAGGCCTCGTCTAGGGTGGCTGCCACTGGGTCAGTTCTTCGCAGGCACGCCTGGCTACGGGATCAGAATTTGTCTGATCATGTTAAAACAAGGATTTTAGATGCTCCTTTACAATCTGACGTGTTGTTTGGTCCTCCTGTTGAGACAGTTTTAAAGAAAATGGAGGACAAGGCTAAGTCTATGCAGACTGTTAAAGATTTTTGCAGGTCCAGCCTCCAAAGTTTAGTAGAAATTGGCCTACTAAGGGGTGGGCGTCTCCTCCTTATGCTTCCCCGTCTAGGGGTAGATCTAGCCGCGGGAGGCGCAGAGCTCAGGGCTCTTTCAGGCCTAGAACAGGGAGTTCTCCTGCACAGTCTTCGGTGAGGGCAGGGGTCAGTCCTTTCGTAAACAGACCCAATGACCTACCTTTTCAGCTGCCAGAGCCTTCTCGTCTGGCAGCACCTTTGGGAGGAAGGTTGGCACTTTTCAAAGAAAATTGGAGTTTAATTACCCAAGACAGATGGGTATTGGATATCATACACCACGGCTACAGGTTTTATTTCCATACCTTGCCTCCCTTCAAAGGCATGCCAGACGTTCCTCCTCAACAAAGAATAGAGGCTCACAAGCAGGTTTCTCTGTTGCTCCAAATAGGGCCATACAGCCGGTCCCTATGCCAGAAGTGGGTCTAGGATTTTATTCTCGTCTGTTCCTAGTACCAAAGAAGGGGAACACGTGGAGACCAATTTTGGATTTATCTATCCTCAACACTTATCTGGACATTCCCAAGTTCAAAATGTTGACGTTGCAGCAGCTTTTACCTCTGCTGGGCAAAGATCATTGGATGGTAACTTTGGATCTCAAGGAGGCTTACCTTCATGTTCCTATCAGACTAAGTTGCAGGAAGTATCTGCGTTTTCGAGCTGGGACTTCTCACTATCAGTTCTCTGCATTGCCCTTTGGCTTATCTACTGCGCCCAGAGTGTTCACGAAAGTTCTGGCTCCAGTGATAGCTTTCTTCAGGCTAAAAGGAATACAGATCTATCCTTATTTGGACGACTGCCTGATTCTGGCTCAAGGAAGGGAAGAGCTTCTTCATCATTTGGAATATGTGATAGCAGTGCTAAGATGCCTAGGGTATTCTGTGAACGAAATAAAGTCCAGTCTAGTACCCTCTCAGGACATGTGCTTTCTGGGTGTGAGACTGAATACAGCATCCCAGATGGCCTCTTTAACCCCGGACAAACAAGAGAGTCTATCCCTTTACTTCCATCAACTATCTCATCAGTCCGTGCTGACTGCAAGGACAGTCCTTCAAGCATTAGGGTTCATGGCATCTTGTATTCTGGTGCTTCCCAATGCCAAACTGCATATGAGGAAGCTACAATGGTATCTCAAAATGTATGGACACAGCACTGCCAGGATCTGGACACTGTCATTCAAATAATACCTTGCATTCAAAAGGAATTTTTGTGGTGGGCTCAGGAATGTCACCTAAACAAGGGACTCTCTGTGACCCGGCCAGAGGCGAGTCAGATTTTAACGACAGATGCCTCAGGCAAAGCTTGGGGAGCTCATCTAAATGGAAAGTGGATACAAGACAAGTGGCCTGCCAGACTACAACATCTACATATCAACCTGAAGGAGATGTTAGCAGTCCAGTTTGCATTAACAGCTTTCAAGGATTTACTTCTTCCAGGGCAGGTGTTGATTCTAACAGACAACACAACTGTCATGTGGTACATCAACAAGCAAGGGGGAACGCATTCTTATCCTCTGTGCAGGCAAGCAATGATTATGTGGGAGACTGCTCTCAGTTTACAGCTCAATCTTCAGGCAAGGTTTCTGCCAGGAGCACAGAACTCCTTAGCAGATGTGTTGAGCAGGCAATTATGGATCCCCACGAGTGGAAATTGGATCCTCATGTATTTCAGAAATTGACAGTGTCATGGGGAACTCCAGACATAGATCTGTTCGCTTCTCCACTAAACCATCAGCTGCCAAAGTTTTGCACAAAAAGGTTTCATCCCACAGCTTGGAAAGTGGACGCTCTTTCTTTCAATTGGAGCAATCTTCATGTGTATGCCTTTCCTCCTCTGCCTCTCCTCCCAAAGGTACTTCTAAAGGTCAGACAGGACAAGCCAAGGATGATTTTAATAGCTCCAGATTGGCCTCGACAGCACTGGTACCCATTACTGAGAAGTCTGGTGCGGAAGCCTCCATGGCCTTTGCCTTCGATTCCACACCTGTTGTCACAGGAGAACAGCCATTTGCTGAATGTCAAACTTCACTCTCTTCACCTAACGGCCTGGCATATTCTGTTTTGAACCATAGAGGGTCTCAACTTCCACAACAAGTTTTGAATGTGATTTTGGAAGCTAGAAGGCCTAGTACAAGGAAAGTGTGCAGATAAATGGAAGAGATTTTTATTTTGGAGTGCAGCAAAAGATTTTGATGTTTCTGAGCCTAATTTGAGTGTGGCTCTTCAATATCTTACAGAGTTATTGGACAAAGGTTTGTCTTTCTCTTCTATTAAGGTTCATGCTGCAGCAATTTCGGCTCACTATGATTGTGTCCCACCATTGTTTTCTCATCCTTTGTTCAAGCAATTTCTTAGAGGGGCAAAGAATATAAGACCCCCACGAAGAGCTCATACTCCTGCTTGGGATCTCAATTTTGTGTTGGAGAAACTCACTCTACAACCTTTTGAGCCTGCAGCTACTTCTGAGTTGAAATATTTATCATGGAAGACTGCTTTTTTGTTGGCAATTACCTCTGCAAGAAGGGTTTCTGAATTGCAGGCCCTTATGGCGGTTGAGCCTTTCTTGATTTTCCATAAGGATAGGGTATCATTACGTACTAATCCTTCCTTTATGCCTAAGGTGGTTTCTAGTGTGGCTTTAAACCAAACTATTCATTTGCCTACTTTTTATGCAAATCCCCAAAATAAAGGGGAAAAGATTTTGCACACTTTAGATGTACACAGGCAGTTGCGTTATTATTTGGACAGAACTAAAGGGTTCAGGCAGTCTCAGCAGTTGTTTGTTTCTTTTGCTTTGAGTTCTCAGGGCAAGCCTGTGTCAAAACAAACTATTTCTAAGTGGATTGGGTTTTGCATTGCTTTCTGTTATTCCCATCATGGCAAGGAGGTTCCAGCTGGGATTAGGCCTCATTCCACTAGGGCTACTGCCACATCAACAGCTTTTTTGAGGGAGTGGCAACCAAGGATATTTTGGAGGCAGCTACTTGGAGTTCAGTGCATACTTTCTCTAGGCATTATCACCTGCCACTTTACTCTAAATCCAGGGCTGGTTTTGCCACTGCTGTTTTGCAGGGCATTTTGGCAGCTCCTGCTTCCTTGTAGTTAGCCATCCTCCCTTACCTCTGCTTTGGGATTCTACCCAAGTGTAAGGACTGCAGCAATGTGAGATGAAGAACATAGTACAGTTTTGTACCTACCATAAATGTAGATGTTCGAAGATCCACATTGCTGCAGTCCAATTTACCCTCCCTCCTTCCCCTCTGTAGTTAGAGGCGGTTGTGTGGGTTGGGTTGTACATATTGTGTATATTGTATATATTGTCCATATAGTTAGTGCAAAGGTGGTTGGTTGGTTGTTTGCTGTCTTTTGGTTTTGACCTTTAGTTTTAGGGTCTTCTGACATCTGGGGCAAGAAAAGACTGAGGATATGACGTCGGTCATGCGCATTTGTACCCTGACGTCCTGATGTCAGTCAAATGCGCCTTGACCAATGTCAGCCTTATACTTTGATATTCGGGCCGACCGAGGACAGCGGACTACCCAAGTGTAAGGACTGCAGCAATGTGGATCTTCGAACATCTACATTTATGGTAGGTACAAAACTGTACTTTTTGCACAGGTCTCGCTCTCTGTCTGTATCCTCCAGGTCCACCAGGAGCTTATCTGACGATGACGTGGAACGGGTGGTGCGCAGACTCTTGAAGTCACTGGCGATAACCAAATTATTCTGATCACTATTCTGATCCTGGGGCCTACTATAGCCATTGTACCCACTGTTGTTCCTCCTCCGAGCCAATCTGGACCTACAGAGCCAGAGTGCTTGGTACCACTTACAGTGGGCACATCGATTCTGAGACTCCCTTCGGTGATCATGGAGCCGACTTCTGCTCCAACACACTTGGTGCCATCTTGAGAGTCTGGGAGCCGGGGTCCCCCGGTCGGCCCTGAGGGGAGATTCTCGGCCCTGATTTTCGGTGCCGAGCCTGCCCCTTGAGTGTCGGCCTGGGTGAGCTCGGCTCCTACATCGACCTTGGGTTTGATCTTGCTGGGTCCAGTGGCTTCCTCTGTCTCCCCCGAGCCGAGTGAGCCTTCTTAGCCTGTGGGATCCACCTTTGAGCTGATGAGTGTGCTGTCTTCCCCTCCACCGCCACATAAGGATACCAGCACTTATAGCCCTAAGGCACCGGCTACTGTCCACCATTCCACAGGACAGCAAAGATAGAGTCTCAGGATCCCCCATTCGCCGAACCCCTCTCTTCCGAGGCCTGCCCAGAATACCCTTCTGAGGAGCCACCTTGGAAGAGAAATTGCAAGAGGAAGCACGTAGACTCTCCATATGAGTCTGTCACTTCAGACACCTCGAGGAGTCAGAAGGGTCCCCACAGTCGTCCTCTGATATCTCATTTGAAGATATTCTAGAGATCCTGAAGCAGAGGCGCGGATGGCAGGCCGCCACCCCTTCTGATGAGGGGTCAGTGTACCTGAAGGCTTTTGGATCTCAACCTTCAGCCTCCTGGGTGTCTCCGCTTTTCAACGAGCTAATGAACTTGGTCAATCGAAAGACGTGGGAGTCACCTGACACAATTAAACTAGTTCCTCGGAGGCCAAACAAATTCTTATCAGCTCCTTCCGGAAAGGATTTCCTCACTTAGGGGGTACCTGTAGATGCTATGGTGGTTGCAGCAGCCACCAAGAAGGAACTTTCAGAGACATTCTCATCTGTCTATTCTTTGAACAAAGACTCTTGAACGATGGACAGATAAAGGAAGCGTGTCTTTTCATCAGCGACCTGTACTCTTCGATCGCGGAACTACCTCACTCATTTCACAAGGCTACAGAGAGAGCTCCTGAAAGAACTAGGAGATACTCTACAAGGTACATTGGCTGCCGGTGAGAAGGTGTCCTCCCAGCTATCCACCTTAAATTCCATCGTCAACTCCTCCATGAAGCTGATCTCCTATGCAACCGATGGAGCGAGTAGGGCAGCGGGTTCCGGAGTTTCCCTTAGGAGACCGTCCTGGATACGCTTGTGCAATTTTGCGGAGCCCTTTAAATCTGTCTTTACTAATGCCTCTTTTGACGGTTCCTCACTCTTTTGACCCAAAGTAAAAGACACTCCCCTGATGCGAGCAGAAAGGAAAAACTCTGCCGTTGGCGTACATTTTGTCCGTACCTTCAAAACCTTATTCTAAAGGTCAGAAAAGTGGGAAAATGTGGTTCAGAATACCCTAGAAAATTTTCCAGGATGCACGGGGTGATTCCTTCCCCAGGGGCAGAGGGGGAGGTAACAATGGTAGACGCCACCCTAGAGGCAGAGGGGGCCCACAAAACCAGGGTGACCGGGATTCCTTGCGCAGGTGCCCCTATCAGTGCTCCTGAAAGGAGGCCCGACTGCTCTGCTGTGGAGGCAGTCGGGGGGGGGGGTTATCTGTGTACCCATAAGTCTGCCAAACTATCACAAGAGACAAGTGGGTACTAAGAATAATATCCAGAGGATATTCCATTTCCTTTTCCTACCCTGTGCTACAGACCAGAACAATCCCAGATGTTCCACCCAATCTAAGGGAGCAAGCAACTGTATAAATTCAAAAGTTGCTGCACAAAAGCGTCATCCAAGAAGTTCCCGCAGACCAAATAAGATTCTGAACTTACTAGAGATTCTTTTTGATGCCAAAAAGAACAGGGGACTGGAGACCGATATTAGACCTAGACACTTTAACGAATGTGTCAAAAAAGTCATGGTTCCGAATCGTGACTCTGTAGTTTATACTTCCCTTTTTAGGGAAAGATGATTGGATATGCTCAATAGACCTTCAGGATGCTTACTACCACATAAAAATGGACAGGGCATCAAGAAGGTTCTTACACTTCTGGCTGGGAGCCAGTCATTATCATTTCCAAGCTCTGCCCTTTGGTCTCACTACAGCCCCCAGAGTGTTCACCCAATGCATGGCAGTAGTCACAGCTCACCTGAGGCATCTAGGATTCAGAGAGTTTCCCTATCTAGACGACTGGCTCCTATCTTCCACCACCAAGCATCTACTTCAACAAGCCAGGAATGTAATCTTGGAAATTTTCACTCAAAAATCTGCCTTGTTGCATTGGCAACATATTACATTTATAGCCGCAGATCTAGACACCGCTTCCTTGATAGCATGTCTTCCAACAGACGGGAGTTTCAGCACGCAGGCAACAGATACTTCATCTTCGTCCCAAGACCAAGGTGAAAGGCAAAGATGGTTCAAAAATTATTAGAGACAATGGCTTCCACAGTAACACTGGATGTTCTTCATGTTTCACTGTTGCAATCATCACACTTGAGTTATCTGCCTGCAGGTAGCCCTCAGTCGGCCCAAATACCATAGACTTAGTATTTCTGCGTCAGTTGCTGTCATTCCAGGACTGACTTCAGGTTGTCAGGGGTATAAAAACAGGCAGATGATGCCATTACATCAGTCTTTCTTGCCGAGGAGCCTGAACCATAAGCAGTTCTCATGTGTGCCGGTCGGCCGCTACCTGAGTTTTCGTTTCTGAATTGAATCACCCTGAAGTCTTTTAAAGCTAAGTACCCCATTGGCGATCCTTTTTCTTGCTCTAACTGATGTCAGAAAAAGTTAATGGTCTCGCCTGTGGAAAGCAAATACCACACTGAGATTTCCATTCTTACTGCGTCACCTGTTTAGGCCCAGACCACGACGTACTTCGCTGTTGGTTTTATGCCTTGTTCAATGCCCAAACTATTCGTTGCCCGGCCCTTATTGTTGCTAAATACTTTCGTTCTTGATCTCCTTAGTCCGAAATGGCTTCAGTAAGCTATCCGACTACCGATCTTCCTAAAAAACGTAAGGATAAAGACAGCAACAGACCTCACAGGTTCAAAACTGCCGATGATGCTTCCGTTAAGCTAGTTGCCAGTTCACCGGTACTCAGTGAGGTGCTTTCGCAGCCCCTAATGCCCATTTCAGTGGATTTGCAGGCTTCTACAGAGACACGTTCAGAGTCCCGTATGCCGCGAGACTCCTCTTCAACTTTGGAACCTGCAGATGTCTCTACCTTGGATGGGTCCAGAGCCGCTGAGCATGCACCGGCTTCTGAGGAAGTTCTTCTCTGTACCGATATTCGACACAAACCAATGAATTCTTTCACATCTTCAGTTCTGTCAAAATCTACCGAGTTTCTAAGGCCAAGAGTATGAGCTATGCCTAAAAAAATGACCCAAACAAAAGCACCGGCTTCCTTGCCACAACATCAAATGCTTAAAATGGCAGTAGACTTTATTATGCTAATTAGGGGAAGTCAGCCTTCCCCTTCTATGAGAAAAAGAGACCAGTCCCCAGCAGCTTTAACAGACCAAGAGTCTGATGACTCTGCGGTATCTGATTATGAAGACATGCCTTTATCTGCTTATGAGGATTCAGATGCAGAGGAAGCTATTCCCTCTGCTTCTCCTCTAGAGGATTTTTCTTTTGGTGAAACCTTACATTCTTTGAGAGCATTTCCACTGGCATGCCAAGACTATCCTCAGTCCAAAAAGAGACTCAGAGAATTTCTAGATTTGCCACAACGTAGGGCTTTAGCAATACCTCCAGTCCTGGATGTTGTGAATGATGTCTTTATGGAATCCAGTCTAACTCCTGATACTTTACTCCCTGCTCCTAGAAAATCAGACAGGTACTACAGAGTTCCGGACTCTCTCAAATTCCTTTTCAAAAATCCTACAACTGACCCAGAGGTAATCTCCCAGGGGTCTAAAGATATCAAAGCAACTACAGCTAAGAAGCCCATCCCTTCGGACAGGGATTCTAGAGCTTTAGACAGATTGGGTAAGAAAGTATACACTTCTGCAACTCTCGCCATTAGGGCTTTGAATTGTCAGTTTCACATGTTTAAGTACCAACAACATATCATGGAACTTAAGCAAAAATTGGCTACTTTTACAGATTGTGCAGAAAATAAAGAATTACAAGAGCTTATGCATTCTGCAAGCCAAGTCAGCAAGCATACTTTGCAGTGTGGCTTTGAAGCCCTAGAAGCATCTTGCAGGGCAGCAGTCACTGGTTCTGTACTGAGTAGGCATGCTTGGCTTAAGGAGCAGACCTTGCCAGACCATGTCAAATCAAAATTACTAGATGCTCCTTTGAACAAGGGCAATCTGTTTGGCAGCAAAGCAGAAGAGGTTCTTAAAAAGAATGAAGAAAAAGCTAAGTCTATACAGACAAAGATTTTTTGCAAGTACAGCCTCCTAGATTCAGTAGGCATTGCCCCTAGAAGTATTGATCCTTTCCACCTCCCCCAAGACCACCTCAAACTAGACCCGGGGGAAACAGACCCCCCCCAAAGACTACTGTTTCAGGGTATGCAGAGAACTAAGCAATGGAGTGTCTCCACTTCAAAAACAGGAAGTGCTAAGCCACCCCCTTACGGAAAGAATGCACAATGGCTTCTTAACTCCTCTCCCCACCTCTGCTCAACTGCCCATGCCCCTAGGAGGAAAACTTGCCCATCATGCAAAAAACTGGACTTGTATCACCAAAGACCGATGGGTCCTCAACATTGTATCCCAGGGGTACAGATTTTCACTCCACTCACTACCATCCCCAAAAGGGTTCCCAGACCTTCCTCCAAACCAGTGGGTAGAGGCACAAAACCAAGTTCAATCCCTGCTCTCCATAAGGGCTATTCAACCTATTCCTGCAGAACAGATAGGTCAAGGGTTCTACTCTAGACTTTTCCTGGTGCCCAGAAAAGAGGGCACGTGGCACCCAATTCTAGATCTTTCCATTCTAAACACCTTTCCTGGTGGTACCAACATTCAAAATGCTCACCCTTCAGCAACTTCTTCCATATGCTGGCCAAAGATGCCTAGTTAGCCGCCCTAGATCTAAAAGAAGCCTGTCTGCACATCCCTTTCAGGGACTCATGCAGGAAATGCCTATGCTTCAGGGCAGGATCTATGCATTATCAGTTCTCTGCACTTCCCTTTGGCTTATCCACTGCTCCCAGAGTATTCACAAAATGCTTGGCTCCAGCCATTGCAGGCAGAGAAAAATTCAAATTTACCAATACTTTGATGATTGCCTGATTCAGGCAGACTGTCAGGAACAGCTGTTGCAGCACCTGACCTTTGTAAAGAACCTTCTATCCTGCCTGGGGTACACTGTCAAACAAAAAAAATCAAAACTAGTCCCAAGTCAAAAGATTGTATTCCCGGTAGCAAGCTTGGACACAGCATCCTAGAGGGCATTCCTTACTCCAGAAAAACAAGCATATCTGACAGGCTACTTTGCTCAAATGGCCACCAGAACCCAGCTATCGGCAAGGAAAATCCTGCAGGCCCTAGGGATCATGGCCTCATGCATCCTACTAATTCCATATGTCAGACTGCATATGAGGAAACTTCACTGGTACTTAAAAAGTCTTTGGTGTCAAAATTCTCAGAACCTGGAAACCGTCATACCTTGTCTAAGGACAGAGGTTCTTTGGTGGGCAGCAGCATGCAACCACAACAAGGGACTTCCTTTTTCTCAACCCCACGCTGCCCAGACCCTAACCACAGATGCATCAGACTATGCCTGGGAGGGCACACCTGGATGACAAGTGCATTCCAGGCCTTAAAATGCAGATTCATCTTCAAGCTCTATTCTTGCCAGGCAAACAACTCTCTGGCAGACTACTTAAGCAGAAATCTGCTAGACCCACACAAGTGGAAATTAAACCCCAGCACCTTAAGTATTGTAATCCAAAAATGGGGGACCCCAGAGGTGGACCTCTTTGCCTCCCCCTGCAATCACCAGCTCAGCAAATTCTGCACCAGGACACCTCACAACAGGGTCTAGAAAGTGGATGCCCTATCCTTCCAGTGGGAAAACAGCTCAATGTATGTATTCCCCCCTCTTCTCTCCAAAATATTACTTGGATAAGACAAGACAGACCAAGGACAATCCTGATTGCCCTGGACTGGCCACGCCAGCACTGGTACCCACTATTGCGCAGCCTGTCACCGGTGCCACCCTGGCACCTACCCCAGATCCCAACCCTTCTCACTCAGCAGGGGGGACAGATCTTGTATCCACAGCTGCAAACCATGAATCTTGCAGCCTGGCTTATTCCTTAAATTCTCACCCTGTGACTAGCCTAAGCAAGCAAGTGCTGGAAGTCATTCTTGAAGCCAGAAGACCCAGTACAAGAAAATCCTGTGCTGATAAGTGGAAAGGGTATTGCTCCTGGACTCAGTCTAAAGGAGAGGACACAGCACTGCTCTCCTTACCTCTAATCTTGGATTACCTAGCAGACCTACTCCACAGAGGCCTATCCGTCTCCTCCATTAAGATTCATGCCTCTGCCATTTTGGCTCATTACAACAGCGAGCCACCTCTTTTCTCTCACCCTCTTATCATACAGTTCCTGAGAGGGGCAAACAACTTAAGGCCACTGAGTAGAGCACCCACCCCTGCTTGGAACCTTAACTTTGTACTGGAAAAGCTTACACTACCCCCCTTTGAGCCTGCAGTGTCAGCAGAGTTAAAATTCCCCTCTTGGAAAACATCCTTGCTTCTGGCCATCATTTAAGCTGGAAGAGTGTCTGAGCTACAAGCACTTATGGCTGTGGAACCCTTCATTATTTTTCATGCTGACAGGGTTTCCCTCAGGACTACCCCTTACTTTATGCTTAAAGTGGTGTCCAGTGTGCCTCTCAACCAATCTGTCCGTTTGCTAGCCTTATTCCCTAATCCTCAGAATAAAGGGGAAAGGATCCTGCACTCCCTTGGACGTGCACAGACCGCTCAGATTCTACCTTGGTTAGGACTACGCCCTTCAGGAAATATGACCAGTTAATAATCAGCTTTGCACCAGGGGCAGAGGGAAAGGCCAGTTGAAAACAATTTCCAAATGGATAGCACACTGCATCCATTTCTGCTACAAGCACCATGGGGAAACCAACCCCTCAGGGGGTCAGAACACATTCCACTAGGGCAACTTCTACCTGTACAGCATTCTCATGGAACATCCGGGAAGCTGCTACCTGGAATTCTGTACACACCTTCACCAAGCGTTGCCACCTGCCTATCTTTTACATATCCAGGGTGAGTTTTGCAACAGCAGTCCTGCAGGGCATACTAGCCAGCCCCAACTCTTCTTGACTGCCTCCACCCTTTCTTCAGCTTTGAGAATCAACCCGTGTGTGATGACTGCAACAGTGAAACATGAAGAGCCATAGTACAGTTGTGTACACTTAACATAAATGTAGATGTTCAAGTGTATTCACTGTTGCAGTCCTGGTTTCCCTCCCTCCAGCCCCCTTGTCTCTCTCTCCTCTCTATTACTCACCCCTTTCAGGGGTATAGGTATTTGTATTTACTTTTTACTGGTGGTATTTTCCCCACCATACCTTAGCTCCCTGTTTGGGGGCTCCTGACATTTGGGGCAAGAAAAACTGATGTAATGGCATCGGCTGCCTGTTTTTATACCCCTGATGACCTGACGTCATCCTGGAGCAACAGCAACCAATGCATAAATACTGAGTCTCTGGTATTCGGGCCGACTAAGGGCTACCTGCAGACAGATAACCCAAGTGTGATGACTGCAACAGTGAATACTCTCGACCATCTACATTTATGGTAAGTGCACACAACTGTACTTTCCCCTTGCCAGAATGCACATGAGGATCCTTCAATGGCTTTTGTTCTCCCAGTGGTCACTTCAAGAGCTTCCTATATCTCACCTGATCAGGATAATGTAATCATGCAAAAACGACTTAAGATGGTGGATACACTCCAGCCATATGACCATAGGGAGACCCTTTGTTCCACAACAACCTTTAGCTACAGTGACCACGGACGCTTCCCAGATAGGGTGGGGGGGGGGCATTATCTGGGGAGAACAGTCCAGTGTATATGGCAAGAACACAAGGCTCACTTGCATATAAATGTCCTAGAGATGAGAGCAGTGCTTCTTGCGTTACAAGCACTTCACGACTCCTCCCTCTAGGGACAATTGCGATACAGTCGGACAATATGTCTGTGGTTTGGTACATAAACAAATGGGGGGGACCAGATCTTACCCCCTTTGTCACGAGGCCCTAAGAGTTTGGCAATGGGCAGTTTCTTCCCAGCTCTTTCTAGTAGCAACGCACATTCTGGGGAAGTCCAATGTGATAGACAAGCTGAGCAGGGCATTTCTTATGCCTCACGTGTGCTCTCTCAATCAGAACGTAGTGGAAAGGATTTTCTGAACATGGAGTCTGCCTTGCTGCCATCTTTTCACCACTCCCATCAAATGCAGCAGCTACTTTACCCTAATCCCCCCACCGGGGGAGACACACTTGCTCACGATGGGCCTGAGGGACTTCTGTATGCCTTTCCTCTCATACCCAGATTCATTCAGAAAGCACAGTCCTTGAGAATCAGGTTGATTCTCACTGCTTCTTACTGGCCTCGTCAAGTTTGGTTCCCTTTCCTTTGGCCTCACCTTCAGGCGAAGCCTTGGACTCTGGACCCAGTTCCAGACCTGCTGACACACGTCAGGGGCGCTTAAGCCTTCTCTACACACCCTCAACTTGACAGCTTGGCTGTTCCACTTCCCAGTTTAGTCAGGCTTCAGAATTTCACTCCAACAGTTAAATGTATCTTGATGTCCTCTCATAAAGCTCCCACCAGAAAACTATTCTAGCAAATGGAAAAGATTTTCTCTCTGGGCTCAAAACAGAAACATTGACCCTTTTTCTCCGCCTATTCACTCGATCTTGGAATTCTTGGTGGAACTCTTCCAACAGGGTTCAGCTGCAGCAACCATCAGAGTACAACTCGCTGCAATTTCAAATTTCCACATTGCTGATCCTACTTCGAACTTAATGTCACCCAGGTTGTGTTAGAGCCTTCTTGAAAGGTGTCTCCTTATTAAGACCTCTCTTTAACTCACTCACTCCAATGGAACTTAGGAAGTTTACACTGTAACTTCCAATGGGCAGAGCCTAAGTTGACAAAATCAAATTATGCCCTCACATTTCAAACAAATGTTCATATCTCTGGAACCATAGAAGTTAGGAAAGAGGTATAAATGTCAAACTCTCCAGCACAAACTATTTTGACAGTGGTAGCATTCTTTAGGTTCTAGGTCTTAAACCAAATTTTATAGGTCACAGTAAGCACAGTAACTATTACATTTGTAATATTTTGTAAACAACTTACAATATCTCAGCAACCTCTCAGGTTGTACAAATACTGTTAGCAACATTTTTTTCATCTAGCTGAGTGCTTTCCTATGAGGCTAAGGAGTTCTGTCTGTGTAATTTGATAGTTGAGATATTTAGAAAAATGTGAAATTTATGTCTATATAAATTATAACAAAAACAACAGTTAATATCTATTTACCTGCTCCATATAGAGGTCAAATATTAATGCAGTTGAGTTTGCCATTGTGTGAGCTTTAAGGTGAAATCTTTTAAAGCCTTGTACATAGCATGGTTTTAGAATTATTGATGCCAATATGAACAGGCAATATTTGACGCCTTGAGGCGCCAGTAGGAGTTAACTGCAGATGCACATGGAGACGACACTCGAATGTAATGAGACCCTTTTCTCCTTTGGATTTAAATTTTGTTCGGTCTCATCTGACATTACCACCTTTTGAACCTTTATCTTCAGACCTTAAGTTCCTTTCCTGGAAGACCATTTTTCTGGTTGCTATAACATCTGCTAGAAGGGTATCAGAGTTGTAAGCCCCATCCTTCAAACCACCATATCTGATATTCCATAAGGATAGGGTATCCTTATGAACTAACCCATCCTTTTTACCTAAAGTCTCGTCTTCACCTAACATAAATCAATCTGTTGAGCTTCCAGTGTTTTTCCCTAATCGTAGCAGCAAGGCAGAATACAAATTACATCAACTGGGCATGCACAGACTAAGATTTTATTTGCATAGGACAAAAGCTTTCAGAAAGTCTGACCAGTTGTTCATATCCTTTTCAGATGCAAAAAAGGCCTGGCCAGTTTCTAAAACTACCCTATCCAACTGGCTCTCAAACTGCATTACCTTCATCGGTACCTCAAACAACAGAGATTTACCTTTGAGGTTAAAGCTGATTCCACTAGAGCACTGCCTATGTCTTCGGCCTTTCAAGCCAGAATTCCTGTGGATGATCATTCTGCTGCAGCTACCTGGGCTACTCCTCATATATTTATCACGCATTATAAAGTCGATTTGGTGTCCAGGGACAGGGTCTCCTTTGGGTCCACTGTGCTTAAAGGTGTACTCTCTTGAGCCACCCAGGGAAAAGGTGCTAGGGACACTGTGTCCCATCATTGCAAGAATTAAGGCAAGGTAGGACAACATAACATAAAGAAGTTATGTACTCACCATAACATTCCATGTTTGTTGTCCATCTGGCCGTTCATTCTTATGAACCCTCCCTCCTTCCCCCTTCCAAGGACTCCTTGTGGACCTGGTTGGATGTCTTACTCCTTTCAGGAGTTCCTTGTTTGTTTGATGTCCTTCATGGATGCATCTGCAGTCATAACAAGAGGGTTGTCCTGTCGTCAGGCAGCCCTGCAGTCGGCCGGATTCCAAAGTCCGGGTCCGGCTTCGGCTGATGTCGCACTCCACCCGACGTCATCTCTGTTGGTCTTCGGGTATAAAAGCATCAGCCGATGCCATTTTCCCCGTCTTTCTTGCCGCGTGGCGCCCGAAGCAGAAGCTGTTTGCAAGTGCCGGTCGGTCGGATCCAGAGATTACTTCTACCGAATACTACTTCGAAGACTTCTAAAGCTAAGTACCCCGTTGGGGACTCTTTCTTGCCTCAGCCGATGTCAGAAAAAGTTAACAATTGTTTAACCTGTGGGAAACAAATACCTCATAAAGATTTCCACTCTTACTGTCTGCCTTGTTTAGGCCCAGCCCACGACGTAGCAGCCTGTTCGGCCTGTGCCTCTTTCAACCGACGAACGCTTAGGCGTCGGTCGGAGTTTGCAGAACAGTTTTTCGGTTCTGATTTTGCGTACATTATGCCGTCGGATCCTCCGACTACCCCCAAAAAACGCAAAGATAAAGACCGACACTCGCGGTCCGCGGTTTCGGCCGAAACCACGGTAAAGCAAACCGCGAGTGTCTCGGTTGCGGCCGAAACCGAGAAAACTGCTCAAAGTACAGCTGAACCTATTCTTACAACTGAGGCCCCTGCTGCAACTCTTGAATCGACCTCAGAAATTTTACCCACTACGGTGGTTGACTTATCAGACACCATCCCCTTGGATGTCTCTACCCCAGCACGTGGTGCTGCTAGGCCTCCAGCTGCCATGTCCATTAAGGCCTTCGCCAGGGCTAAAGCAGCCAAGACTACTAAAACAGTGCCTGTTAAACCCCCCACATCCAGGCCCTCTTCTAGTTCTCAAATGCTTTCTTTGGCAGAAGATTTAATTTCTTTAATTAGAGGATCTCAATCTCACCCAGACAGGGCCTCTCAGCCCCAGAAAGAGACCTAGGGCAGAGCCCCTGAGCCAGTGTCTTCTGATGATTCTGCTGATGAATCAGACATAACTGACCAGCCTGAGGCTCCCTTCTCCAATTTTGAAGATTCTGATGCTGAAGAATCCATTCCAGCTGCTTCCCCACCAGAAGAATTCTCCTTTGGAGAAACCTTGCATGCCATGCGAGAACAGTTCCAATGGCAGCAACAGGATTTTTCAGACTCCAGAAAAGACTTAGGACCTTTCTGCACCTCCCACAGCACAGGCCCTTAGCTATACCTCCTGTTCTCTCTGTGGTGGATGATGCTTTCAGTGATGTTTGCTCCGCTCCAGATTCTTTACCCCCAGCCCCTGCCAAACCAGACAGATTTTACAGGGTGCCAGATACTCATCACCACCTTTACAAGGCCCCACTTGCAGACCCAGAAACTATATCCCAGGGTCCCAAGGCAGTAGCGACCACAGCTAAAACCCTATTCCTTCTGAAAGGGAAGCAAGGTCACTAGACAGATGGGGTAAAAGGTCTACACTTCAGCTACTCTCTCAGCTAGAGCTTTAAACTGTCAGTTTCACATGATACAATACCAAGAGTTTATGCTTGATCAGTTAACTAAAAAACTAACCACTGATGAATCTCTTGATAAGAAATATGTATTAGAGATGATAAATAACATACAACAGGTTAGCAACCATTCCTTAAAATGTGGCTATGATGCACTGGAGGCTTCATTTAGATCAGCCATGACAGGCACAGTGATAAGAAGGCATGCATGGCTAAAGGAACAAGCTTTACGGATCATGTTAAAGCTAAGTTGCTAGATGCTCCTATGGACAAGACAAGTTTGTTTGGTACACCTGCCCAGCAGGTTATGAAGAAAATGGAAGAAAAGGCAAAATCTGTTCAAACTGTCAAAGATTTCTTGCAGGTTCAACCCCCAAGGTTTAGCAGGAACTGGCCTGCCACAAATTGGTCCTTTCCTGACTCCACAAAATTTCAAAGGGGCAGGAATAGGCGTTCCAGAGGCAGAAACCAATCCAGAGGAGGTGCCTACAGAGGACGACAGTGGCAAGGTAACAACAGAGGCACAGACACAGCCACTGCCACTACATCAGCACAACCACAGTGACTTAATCCTAAATCCGCCTACCAGGGAACAAATAGCAGCTCCTCTAGGCGGAAAGTTAACCTTATTTTCAAAGAACTGGCACTACATAACAAAAGACAAGTGGATTTTACAAACCATAGATCAAGGTTACCGGTTTCACTTCCACACTTTACCAGACAAAAGAGGAATGCCAAATCTACCTCCAAATCAAAAAACAGAGGCTCTACGACAGATAATGGAGTTAGCAAACATGAGAGCTGTGGAAAGAGTGCCAACAGCAGAACAAGGAAAGGGGTTCTACTCCAGACTATTCCTAGTTCCAAGAAAGGAAAAAACTTGGAGACCAATTCTCGACCTGTCCACCTTAAATACATACATCATTGTCCCAAAATTCAAAATGCTGACCCTACAGCAACTTCTTCCCATGCTGGGCAAGGAGTCTTGGCTGGTAACTCTAGATCTCAAGGAGGCATACCTGCACGTCCCCATTCGACCAATCTGCAGAAGATACCTCAGATTTCTTGCAGGATCAGAGCACTATCAATTCTCAGCATTGCCCTTTGGCTTATCTACTGCCCAGAGTATTCACAAAATGCCTGGCATCAGTAATCGCCCATTGCAGACTACAGGGAATTCAAATTTACCCATACCTGGACGACTGCCTGCTACAAGGGGACAACAAAAGCAAGCTGACAACAGATTTACAAAGGGTCATTTACTTGCTACAAGGACTGGGATACACAGTCAATTTACAAAAGTCAAGGCTGATACCATCCCAAACAAGGACATTCTTGGGCGGAATTGGACACAGTACAACAAATGGCATTCCTGACTACAGAAAAACAAAAGAACTTCCTCTTTACTTCTTGGCACTAACAAAACTGAACAAGTTAACAGCAAGAAAAGTTCTGCAGGCCTTGGGCTTCATGGCATCATGCATAATCTTGGTCCCATTTGCCAGACTACATATGAGGAAACTACAGTGGTACCTAAAGAATTTATGGTCCCAACACAGACACAGTCTAGAAACAGAAATCCCACTAATTCCATGCTTAAAACAGGAGTTCCTATGGTGGGCTCAGGCATGCCAGTCAAACCCAGGCCTACCCTTTCGCAGATGTCAACCAAGCCAGACCATCACAACAGACGCTTCAGACCTAGGATGGGGGCCCACATGCTGGACAAATGCGTGCAAGGATTGTGGACACAGGATCAACTTCACCTGCACATCAA
Organism: Protopterus annectens; assembly: GCF_019279795.1. Taxonomy (NCBI): domain Eukaryota; kingdom Metazoa; phylum Chordata; order Ceratodontiformes; family Protopteridae; genus Protopterus; species Protopterus annectens. Next base: position 224,482,995 of record NC_056739.1, read on the forward strand.
TCTAAAAGAAATGCTGGCAGTAAAACTGGCAATCCAAAAGTTCAAACCATTTCTCAAAGAGGGCCAGTTGATGATAAGGACAGACAACACCACAGTCATGTGGTACATCAACAAACAGGGAGGCACTCATTCATACCCCCTATGCAGAATGACCTTGGAGCTGTGGACCCTGGCACTCAGCTACAACATTCAGTTACAGGCAATATTTGTACCGGGGAAAGACAATACTCTAGCGGACATATTAAGCAGAACCACTTCGGATGCCCACGAATGGAAGCTGCACCCGGACATCTTCAAGACCATCTCGAAGAAATGGGGAATGCGACAGATAGACCTATTCGCATCACCTCTCAATCACCAGCTCAAAAAATTCTGCACAAGGACATTCCACCCACTAGCATGGAAAGTGGACTCACTCTCCTTCAACTGGAAAGGCCTAACAGCATATGCATTCCCACCTCTTCCTTTGATACACAAGGTACTACTAAAAATCAAGGAAGAACGTCCAAGGATAATCCTGATAGCTCCAAACTGGCCAAGACAACACTGGTACCCACTACTGAAGAGCATGTCTCGAACAATATGTGGCCAATACCCTGATGCCTTTGATGTTAACTCAGAACAACTACAGCATCATACATCCAAACCTAAAACGCTGCAACTGACTGCATGGAACATCACATAGCAGCAGCTAATCCAGAACTTTCCCAAAGAGTTAAAGACATTATTCTTGAAGCACGCAGACCTTCAACAAGAAGGAACTATGCTGGAAAATGGAAAAGGTTTGTCATTTGGAGTGCTGAAAGAGGAAAAGATGTGTCAAACATAGATATGCCTAACATTCTGGAGTATCTGGCGAACTTCTTCATTCAGGCCTGTCCTACTCCTCCATCAAGATACATGCATCAGCTATTTCAGCAGAATACAGCTTTGATCCACCTGTTTTTCGCACCCTTTGCTCAGGCAGTTCCTCAGAGGAATCAAGAATGTAAAACCTCCAAGGAAACCACCATTACCAGCTTGGGATTTAAACTTTGTGCTAGAAAAGTTGACACTATCACCCTTTGAACCAGCAGCAACGGCAGACCTACAACACCTGTCATGGAAAACTGCTTTCCTACTGGCAATTACTTCAGCAAGGAGGGTTTCAGAACTACAGGCCTTAATGGCAGTGCAACCCTTCCTAATCTTCCACCAAGATAGAGTGTCCATGAGGACTAATCCTACATTTATGCCCAAGGTGGTATCCAGAGTGTCTTTAAACCAGGCAATCCACCTACCTACCTTCTTTCCCAACCCATAAAACAGAGGGGAAAGAATACTGCATACCTTGGATGTACATAGACAGCTACGCTACTACTTGGACAGAACAAAAAATAGCAGAAAGACTGACCAACTTTTGTAGCCTATGCAACAGGAAGGGAAGGAAAAGCTATTTCCAAACAGACAATCTCCAAATGGATAGGAAATTGCATACGATACTGTTACTCCTTCCATGGAAAACCAATTCCACAGAACATAAGACCGCATTCTACAAGGGCAACAGCCACTACCACAGCCTTCTTACGAGGAGTGGCAACCAAAGACATTATTGAGGCGGCTACTTGGACCTCCGTGCATACATTTGCCAAGCATTATAATTTGCCTCTATATTCCAGATCCCGAGCAGGGTTTGCCACTGCTGTACTGCAAGGGATCCTAAACACACCATAATCTACTTTTATCCTCCTCCCTAGTTGGCTATGGTATTCTACCCACTTGTTATGACTGCAGATGCATCCATGAAGGACATAGTACAGTTTTGTACCTACCATAAATGTAGATGTCCGAACTGGATAGCATCTGCAGTCAGGATTACCCTCCCTCCTTCCCCTCTGTGGTACTCCTAGGGTGTTTACCCTCCTAATAGCTAGCTGTTGGGGGGGGGAGTCTTTTATGGTGTATTTGTTTGTATATATGTACATATATGCTTATTGCTGTGTTTACCTCTATCTATTTGGAAACATTGGCTTCTATCCAAATTTTAGCCTGCAAGAGGGCTACTGGCATCTGGGGCAAGAAACACTGAGGAAAATGGCGTCGGCTGATGCTTTTATACCCGAAGACCAACAGAGATGACGTCGGGTGGAGTGCGACATCAGCCGAAGCCGGACCCGGACTTTGGAATCCGGCCGACTGCAGGGCTGCCTGACGACAGGACAACCCTCTTGTTATGACTGCAGATGCTATCCAGTTCGGACATCTACATTTATGGTAGGTACAAAACTGTACTTTTCTCCTATTCCATTGAGGATAGCATATATATTTGTGTGTAATTATGTGTGTGTGTGTGTATATATATATATATATATATATATATATATGTGTGTGTGTGTGTGTGTGTGTATATATATATATATATATATATATATATATATATATATATATATATATATATATATATATATGTATATCTATATATAGTTCATTACACTTTCTTTAGTAATAGCAGCAAACAAGATCTGGGGAGTTATACCACTGCATTATGGGATGCCTACTTGCCACAAGTCAAGTTTGAGTCTTTTCAGCTGTGTATTCGGCTGAGTCAGAGCCGAGGTTCGGCTCCGAACCCATCATTGTAAGAATGAACGGCGAGATGGACAACAAACATGGAATGTTATTGTGAGTACATAACTTTTTTCATTTATGACTTTCCTCACCTTCTTCCAAAGCTAATTCACAGGATCAAGGAGGACATTTCAAAAATCTTGTTGGTGACTACCTTTTGGCCTCAACAACACTGGTCCCCCTTGTATTCTATCATTTCAGGAGCAGTCATCACAGATTACCTCACCACATGGACCTTTTCACACAGGAGAATGCATCTCTTCTCCACTCTTCAACTGACACTTTGTGTAATGGGGTTTTGATTTCTTTCTGACACCAATTTTCTGAGAATGTGCTTAGGGTCCAGCAGAGGGCCAGTAAACCCAATACCAGAAAATCATACATGTCCCAGAGAGATTTTCTGTCTGGTGTCTTAAACATCACCAGGATCCCTCTTCAGTGGGGTTCTCCTTGGTTCTTTTCTACCTGTGTGAACTGCTTCATGCTGGTTTAGCATATTCTTCAGTGAAAACTCATGTGTCAGAAATTTCTGCCTTTCTGACGGCAAATTCTCCTCTGGCCTCTAGATTTGAAGTCGGGCAGTTCCTAACAGCTGTCCTTCATGTCAGACCCCCAAGAAAGATTATTCCTCCTCCTTTGGGATCTTAATTTTGTCCTTGAAAAACTGACTCAAGCTCCTTCAAGCCTGCTGCTTTGCAAAATTTCACCTAGAAGACCATTTTGATTGTTTTAACCTCCTCCAGAAGAATTTCTGAACTCCAGGTCTTGATGGCGATACCTTCTTTTTTGAGTCTTCATAGAGACAAGGTGCATCTCCATACGAATCCTCCTTTTATGCCTAAGGGGGTTAATGAGCTGTCCATTAGTCTGTTCAGCTCCCTTCCTTTTTCCCTTCTCCACAGTCTGCTAGCAAAAAGGTTCTTCATACCTGGGACTTGCATAAACAGCTCAGATATTATTTAGACAAAACAAAGGCCTTTCATAAGTCTGATCAACTTTGTTTGTTTTCATACTAGGACATTGGGTCAGGCAATTTCTAAGCACACTATCTCCTGATTTTTTAAGGCCATTTCTTTTTGCTGTGTTTTTCATGGCAAATGTTTCTTTGCTTTTGTTCGGGCCCATTTTACTAGGGCAGTGGCTTCCTTGAGGGCTGCCTTCAAGGGTTTGGTCACCATCACGATCCTTGAAGCTGCTGCTTGATCATCTTTTCATACATTCAGTAAACTTTACATATTGGATGCCATTTCCAAAGCGAGCGTGGGATTTGTCAAAGCTGTCCTGTATATGGGTTTATGGAGGGCTCCTCTTTGCCTTCCTTCATTGTAGCTTTTGTGCCCTCCCAGAGGTAATGACTACTGTAACAGTGATATGGAAGGACTTAGTAGAATTGTGTAAAATCGTACCATAACAGTAGATGTCTCTCTCACTTTTTGCAGTATTCACTCCCTGCCACCCACCCCCTTTTCCTTCCTGTTCCTCTTTTACCATGGATGGTATCTTTCTGGCTGAGAGGTGGTTCTGTCTGTTGCATTCATTTTTCTGGATGTGCATGTTGTCCTTTGCATTGGAGGTCCTGGTTCTCCTGGGCCACTTCATCTCTGGATTGATAACATTTTTACATAATCTTTATGCTCTATATTTGCAAGGGGAGCATAGGTTTGACGTATGATGCGCCTAGGAAATAAAGGCTTCGGTATGCTGGCCGAGTGTTGGGCTGTCCTTGGTAGGAAATCTGGATCCCAGAGGTGATGAATACTGCAACAGTGAAAAGAACATTTACTGGTAGAGTAAGATTTTACAGAACTGTACTTTCCGTGAGCCCTGGTGTTGGTGACATCCACAGTGTAGATTCCTTTTGCCAAATCTGAGGTGTATTCATTCCATATTACTTTGGATGCAACTCTTGTTATCCTGTCTTTCCCAGTAACTCTTTCGTCTTTTGTGAGGAAAGAACTGTTTTGGTGGTGCAACCAGATAAACAATCCAGGTGTTCCTTCTCTTCATTCTCACTTTTCAGAAGGTCTCAGTTGTTTCAGACTTTGCTTAGAGGACCTTTTCAGTGGATATGATATCAAAGTTCAAGGAATCTGTTCAAGACAAGACTGGTGCAAACATATAAACATCAAAGAGATGAAGGCCCTGATCTTCATTACCTTTGGAGCCGTGGACTTATTCAAATCTTAACAGACTGTACCAGAGTAATGAGGCACATCAGTAAACAGGAGGGGAAAAAATCTTATCTTTCAATACTTGCTGTAATGGCTTGGGATTTTGCAGTGTACCAAATTGTCTGTATCCAAGCAGTTTACATCATTTTAGATATTAATTCAGTAGCAGATAATTGGATACTTCCAAGGCAGACCCTCACAAATGGGTGCTGAATTGAGAGGTCTTCCTCCAAACTGCCTGTCAGTGGGGAACACACCAGAGATCTTTTGCCTTCACTCTCAAACGGCTGAAATGGTTTTGCTTCAAATTTAGTTGCAAGGAAGCTTGTGAAATGGGCACCACTTTTCCACAGAAAAGACATTTTGTTATGATTTCCTTTCTTTCTGAAGGAAAGACAATCAGATGATATTGGTGACACCTTTTTGACTTGGTCATCCTTGATTTTTCCTTCTTCTACGCATAACGAAGGGCAGTCACCACAAGTTACCCCACAGGATAGACTTGCTCACACAGCCTAAAGATGCTGTCATTCGTAATTCTGAAACTCACTGTTTGGACAGTGAGCTTCCAATTGCTTTCAGGCACCTTGTCAATGAAGATGTGCTACAGTCGATTTAAGGATTTTTGAAAACTTGCAACAAGAAAATCATATTTTTAAATGGAAGAGATTTTATATACTGTGTAGTAACAGGGGGGTGTATATTCAGCCATCAAATTAATATTGCACTGAACGGGTCATAATCGAACGTTACACATTTGAAGTATACTTTTACTGACCAGACAAATCTTCAAAAAGAAATGCATCGAATAGTCATATTTGGCCAACATAAACAAACCCCAACTTGCTACTTACTAACCTGTGATGTAGCTGTAACAGAACCTGCCCTTTCCTCTGTTTAGTGCGACTTTGGAGTTTGCATAACCCCCCTCACAACAGAAGGGTTTGGTGAACAGTGGGCAATATTTATGTTGCGGGGCTGAACCCCACACACCCACTGCTAATTATATATACCATCTCTGAGGTTGTAGTAAATTGGGGAGGGGCAGGTTCTGTCATAGCTACTTTGCTGGTTAGTAAGTAGTAGGTCACGGTTCGTTTATTGGCCAACTATGGCCATTCAGTGATCATCTTTTTGAAGATTTGCCTGTTTGGTAAAAGTATAGTTCGATCAACGTTCGATGTTCAGCCATTCGATGTAATATTAATTCGATGACTGAACATAGACCAGTAACAGAGGACAGGATATATAGCAAGAGGTAATTCCCTTTATTTTCAAATATATATGTGAGCTACTCCAACTCATGTCTGGCATACACTTCTGCTAAAGTGCATTTGTCAGCCTTTCAGCTTCCTGACAGTTGAGATCAGTGTTCACATTGAAGTCAGTTTTTTAAAAGATTCCTACTTACTAGACACCCCCCCCCCCCCAGAAAACCCATTTCTGCACCCTGGGGCCTCATTTATGTTCTTGAAAAATTGACATTGCTGTCTTTTAAACCTAACTCTTCTGTATCTTTAAAATCATTGACTCGGAAAACAATCCTTTTAATTAGCCTTACCATTTGCTAGAATGATTTCTGAACTGCCTTTTCTAATTTTTGTAAAGACTGGGGGTCATCCTAAGGCTTAACTGTACATTTATTCAAAAGTTGTCACTGAACCAGTCTGTGCCCCCCCCCCCACCCCCGAGAAAAGGTGGAAGGGACGATTCATTTGCTAAATATCTGTAGTCTATAGGGAACTTAGTATGTCCTTCTATTCCAGTGTTGCAGTATTCTACTTGTGAGTTTACCTTTTTTCCTCTCCAATCCGTCCGGCCAGGTTTCCAAAGATTTTCAGTCCCTCTTGGTGCATCGGACACCTGATGTGGTTGCTAGAACATGGGCCTTAAAATTGACGCCTGCATGCACCAGCCCTCAGAACATTTCAGCCACCAATCGTACTCCAGGTGCTCCTGCTTCTGCGGATGTCTGATCGAAAAAAGATTCAGTTAAGTACCCTGTTGGGGATTCTCTCAGTCCTACTTTGCTTATATTTATAGTTCATGTCATCCAGTAAGGGCAAGTGCGGTTGGCAGATTTCCCAGAAAGACACCAATGACCAGTGTCTCTCTCTCTCTCATTTAGGCAGGGAACATGAGCACGAGAACTGTGCCGTTTGCCAGCTGTTTTTCTCGAAGACCTTATGTCGCCGTTTGCGGGCCTTGCATTTTTGTGTAGAGAATCAGTGTTGGGGATGGAGCTCGCATACAACACCCCGTCTAAACCACCTAGGAAGAGGGCCAGGCCCTTGCGGCCTATTTTGTCAGCTGCGCCTCTGTCTGCCGTACCTCAGCCTGTAGCCGATAGCTTGGCTGAGGATCCGGCATTTGCCAGTGTAGATAAAGTTGGTACCTCTGAGGAAGGCGCACAATCTCGAGCGGATGACACTTCCACACAGGATTTACCGGCACCTGCTTCAGATGCCAGGGGGAACCACCGCTCATTCTGGGCCCGTTGATGCCGCCTCTGTCATCCCGACACATGACCCAGGCCTATCCCTAGCCAAACACCTTTGAAGCCTTCAAGAAAAAGCAAAAAACAGGGCACCTTACTGCAACCTTTGAAAGTATGCTGGATTGGCAGGCCTTCAGCCAGAGCTTGTTCGGTGACTTTATGGCCCTTAGGCCTTGTGCAGAACCCTCTACCACTACTACTCCCCTCCTTAGTCCCACACCTCTCATCCCTGAAAGGAGGGTAGATCAGCCTGAATAAGAGGAATTGTCTGATTGCTCCGAGTACCCTCTTTCATACTCCTCCCAGATCTCACCCCCGCAAGGATATGGTTCAACTGAGGAGGGCTCTGTTGAACCAGATTCCCCTGTACAGGATCTAACCTTTGGGTAAACTATTAATAAGGTAAAAGACCACTTTAACTGACAATCCTCATACATGACTGATGTACAAAAAAGGTTTTATGACCTTATTCAAATGGAATCTACCAGTCCTTCTGCCATCCCTCCTATTCAACTGGCATTCTTTGGTGCATTTGCCTTAGCCTCCATTAACCCGGATTCCCAACCTCCAGCCCCATGTAGAGCAGACAGACTTTATAAAGTCTCTGAGCCGGAGACGTTTCTCTTTAAATGCCCTCCTGCTGATCCTGCCACTACTTCCATCTCTACAGATAGGGCCTTCAAAGATCCTTCCTACAGCTACTGTCCTCCCTGCTGATAAGGACAGCAAGACTATGGAGAGGTTGGGAAAGATCTACACCTTTGCTGCTCTCTCATTTAGAGCCACCAACTACCAAACTCATATGACCCAAATACTCCTTAGCTGTGCTGCATAAAGCCACTGAGGATTTAGATGACATCCCTGACTCTGCAGCCAAAGCTTACTTGTCATCACTGATAGCACTCATCTCTCAATTGAATAGACTCTGTTTAAGATGCAGTTATGATGCAGCTGAAGCCTCAGCCAGGTCAGCTGCATCAGCTTCAGTACTAAGAAGGTACTCATGGCTGCAACTTCAGCCTCTCCCAGATGACTTCAGGGCCAAACTCCTTGACGCACTTTTGGATCATCCAGCCCTTTTTGGTACAAAAGTGGCTGACCTGTTTAAATCTTTATAACAGAAAGGAAAAGAATTACAGGATCTAAAACACATCCTAGTCTTGCCTATTCCTAAGTTACAGAGGAACTACTCTGCAAAGACACAGTCTATCAGGAAAGCCTCCAGGCCTGTAGCTCCCCCCGATATAGAAGACCCCTTCTCAGGCTAGGCCTTTTCAGTCTTCCAGCCAAAGGCCTCCCTTTCCTGCTAGGGCAGGTAGTGTCTGACTACCTGCCAGAATTTCAGCCCCCACTCCCATCATATATACCCCTATCTTACCATCTCTCTCTCTGCATGGTCACTCATTACCACAGACAAATGGGTTCTGTCCGTCATACAGAAGGACTACTTCATGTCTTGAATCACCCCCCCCCCCTTCAAGACTTGGTATACCACAGCCTACTCCCAGTCAACTACCCCTCCTCCATCAGGTTTTGCAACCCTGCTACTACAAGGTGCCATAGAATCAGTACCTATACAATCCAAAAGAAAAGGATTCTACTCCAAAATCTTTTTAGTACCCAGAAAGGAAGGACCATGGAGGCCGATTCTAGACCTCTCGCTCCTCAACCCCTTCATAAAATTTCGTACTTTCAGGATGCTCGCCCTATCTACTCTCTTTTCATTCATCCTTCCTCAGGGTTTTACGGCAACCCTGGACATAAAGGATGCCTGAGATTCCTGGCAGGCTCATCTCACTTTCAGTTCTGTGCCTCGCCCTTTGGACTTTCTGCTGCCCCAGGATATTCACAAAATGCCTGGCTCCAGTCATCACATACTGCAGGAAAAAGGGAATCCAGCTATTCCCTTACCTAGATCTAATTCAGGCAAAAGACAAGGAAACTCTTCTCTGCCATTCCCTGGACCTTCTTGTTCTCCTGCAGTCTCTAGGGTTCATGATCAACTTCCCAAAATCCCACCTTAACCCCACACAGGATATTGTCTACCTGGGCTGGAGGCTCAGGACAGACTTCATGAAGGCCTTCCTTCCAGCAGAAAAGGTGGTTTCCCTCTCACACCACCTTCTTGGTCTACAATCAACAGAACTGACTGCAAGACAGTTTCTGAGACTTCCGGGTTACATGGCTGCCTACCATTCCTGTGTTGCCCCTAGCAAGGATGCACATGAGGAAACTTCAGTGGGACCTGCGATCGGTGCGGACCAAGCACTCCCACCCTCTAGAGTTCAGGATCCCCCTGCTCCCCTGATTATATCAGGAACTGAGATGGGAGGTGGCTCAGGTAGCCAAGAACCCAGGACTCCCTCTGCAAACACCCTCTCTTTCCCAGACCATGCACACAGATGCCTCCGATCTGGGCTGGGGAGCAACTCTGGGGAAAAAGGAAGGTACAAGGTTTGTGGACAGATGGACACACACAAGATCACATAAACATCAGAGAAATGGAGCCATCCTCTTTGCGCTACAGGCTTTCCACACAGACAACACCACAGTCCTGTGGTATCTCAACATGCAGGGAGGGAACAAATCCTACATTCTGTGCAGACTAGCTCAGTTGGTGTGGGAATTAGCTACCTCTCAAGGGATCACCCTTCAGGCAGCCTACATCCCATCCCTGCATAACACCCAGGCAGATTACCTAAGCAGAACCTTTTCAAACGGACACGAATGGATGCTGCAAAGAGATGTTTTCCTGAATATGGTCCACAGGTGGGGTATTCCACAAATAGACCAGTCAGTTTCCTCCATAAACAGGCAACTTCCTGGCTACTGCGCCAGGACACCAGACCCCAAGGCACTAGCAACAGATGCCTTCTCAATAACCTGGAAGGGGAAATTCCTGTATGCATTCCCCCCTTCCCATTGATGCAAAGGATCCTGCTGAAAATTCAGCCGGACACCCCCAAAATCTTACTGGTGACTCCCTACTGGCCAAGACAGCACTGGTTTTCCTCTTCACCTGCCCAAGGGCAACCACCACAAGTTACCCCGTTTAGTGGACCTGCTCACACAGCATAAGGGGACTCTGATAAACCCACAGTGGCAATCCGTGCACCTCACCCTGTGGCTGATAGGATTCTGATCCCCTTTAGACACCTGTATAACAAGGATGTGCTCACTGTCCTACAGGAGGCCAGAAAACCCAACACAAGGAAATCCCATCTCTCAAAATGGAAAAGGCTTTCTGTTTGATGTCACAAAAGATGGTTGGACTCGTTGGAAAGTGATATGCCTCTCATCCTGTTATACCTGTGTGTACTCATGCAAACAGGGTTGTCTTTACTCATTTCTGAAGGCACACTTATCTGCTATCTCTGCCTGCCTCCCACTGGATCCACCCCTTACATCTAGACTTCCCTCCAAACTTTTCCTCAAGGAAGTATTACACTTAAGACCACCCAGGAAACAGTTTTCCCCTCCCTGGGACCTAAACTGTGTTCTAGAAAAACAGAAAAGGCCATCTTGAAATTTTGCACATGGAAAACCGTATTGCTGGTTGTTCTGGCTTCCACCAGAAGGGTTTCAGAATTGCAAGCTCTTATGGCTACATCACTTTTCCTAACCTTCCTCCTGAACAGGGTGACCCTCGGGACAAACCAGTCATTCCCAAAGTAGTGAATGACCTATCCTTGAACCAGCCCATCCACCTGCCTCCTTCTCTAACCCACAGGGGGATAGTGAGAGAGTGCTGCATTCCCTAGACGTCCACAGACTACTTTGGTTTTATCTATATAAAACCAAACCCTTTAGGAAATCTGACTAGCTGTTTGTCTCCTTCCACCTCAGGGCCTTGGGGAAAGCTGTGAGCAAGCAGACCATTTCAGCCTGGATCTCCCAGGCCATTTCCTTGCGCTACCTACACCATGGTAAGACCCTGCAGGGCAATGTCAAGGCCCACTCCACCAAGGCAATGGCTTCTTCTGGAGCCTTCTTTAAAGGGCTAGACACCAACTCCATACTTGAGGCAGCCACTTGGTCCTCAGTACACACCTTCACCAAGCATTACAAACTGGACCATATCTCCAGAGCCAGGGTGGGGTTCAACAGGGCTGTCCTGCATGGATTCTTGAAAACTTCATCTAGACCACCTCCCAATCTTCAGTGAGCTTTAGTACTCACCCAATAGTAGAATGCTGCAGCATTGGAAGAGAAGGGCATAGGAAAGTTGTGTAAAATCTTACCATACCCATAGATGTCCTTCTCTTCCATGCTGCAGTATTCCTTCCCTTCCACCTTCCCCTGCTGTCAGACTGCACTTGCTCTCCTGGGTGACACACCTAGAGGGACTGAAAATCTTTGGAAACCTGGCCAGATGAACTGGAGAGGAAGAACGGTAAACCACATATAGAATACTGCAACGTGGAAGAGAATGACATCTATGGTTATGGTAAGATTATCAGGATATGCCCTTATCAACCTATGAGGATTCTGATGCAGAGGAATCCATTTCCTCTGTCTCCCCTCCAGAGGATTTTTCTTTTGGTGAAACCTTGCATACTCTGAGAGCATTTCTGCTGGGAATGCCAAGACTACCCTCAGTCCATAAAGAGACTCAGAGAATTTTTAGAGTTGCCTCAGCACAGGCCTCTAGCTATACCCCCTGTCCTGGATGTTGTAGATGTTTTTATGGAATCCAGTCTTACTCCAGATGCTTTACCCCCAGCCCCTAGGAAACCTGACAGGTACTACAGAGTACCCGATTCCCACACAATTCTCTTTCAAGAATCCTACTGTGGATCCAGAGAACATTTCCCAGGGACCTAAAGGTATTAAAGGACAACCGCACCCTCATACTCAAAAAAAATATTAATTTCATCATGGTTTGATGTTTCCTACATTTTCACAGCACTCTGGGACTATTTAGAGCTTTTTAGATATTTTTAGATGCAATTTCAGACTCTGAACACATGGGGGCTTGCATTTTAAAGTAATTCAGACTGTTTACTCTGCCTCTAAGTATCCCAGAATGCATTGTTTGTCTCCAAATAATTGCATCAGATCTGCCATGTTTTCCCTTAAGCTGCTGTCACTTCATTGACTTAACGGGCATTCACTGCTCATAGGTTCATAAGTAGGTACTAGGCTATTGGCCCAAAGGCCTACGTAAGCCTAGCCAACAAGGTTCCTTGGCTTATGCCACCCAAGAAAGTTATTTTCCTGTGCCACTGTCGAGCAGAGACACAGAAGTGATCCCCGGGGTGTATTTCCTATTTCCTATCCACTCATCAAGATTTTTCTTGGAGTGCTAATGAAGAACTTTGCTTGACATAGATGGGTAGCCTCTTTCAGAGTATGGGAAGTCTCTTGGACAGGAATCTATCCCTCCAGCATGTCCTGTCTTAAATCCCCTACTTTTGGTTAAAATGTTATCCTTTTTCAATGACTACTTCAAACACAAGCAGTGCAAATGTTGCAGAACAGAACTGAAACGTGCATTTTATTGCTCTTTCTTCTTAAAATGCTAACTTGCTTTCTTTTGTGAAGGCTGAAATCTAGTTCTTCAATGTATCTCCCCTCCCACTTCACACCCACCTTCCCTAGCTGTCAAAGAGCTAAGGGTAATTTGACCCATTATCTGCATGTGATTGACAGCTCACAGCAGGTGACCAGACTAATGTACTGTTTTCTTGTCAGCCTTTCCCCCCTTACAGTGGGAGACTTTTTTTGTTGCACTTTTCCTGTCAAATTTAGAACCAAGCTACTTAGCACTGGGAATAATCACTGTTTTGCAAAGCATCAAACTCGCACTTGTTTTTCTTTCCTGTTTGGTTAAAAGCTAATAAATGATATGCTATAAACATGAAATATTTCACAGACTTGCATGACAGCACCCACATGCTTTTTAAAGTCATGATTTAAAAAATTACGGTATTGCATACCACTTGTAATCTGTTGTAGTGTTGTTTAATTGTGCCAGACATCTTCTTATGTAAAAACATGCAATTAATGTTTACGCATGGTCATTGCAAATTTATGCTCTTAGTTTTTCTAGCTGTACTGTGCTTCTGCCTGTACTTTGTCACATATCGGTAGGGCTCTTCAGAAAAGTGAGATTATAGTCTGACATTTTTGCTGGACTATCACAGTTCCAGCCACAGCTACAATTACAACCCAAATCAACTACATATACACTCCATCATATCATGGTTTACTCAGAATTTCACCAGTTAGTATGCATGGTCTTACTACAAATTTTGCTTTAATTACAGTATGTCCATTTACAAATAAGTATGAGCTCTATCAATTTCTCTATAAATATACCCCGTATACATTAAGACTTTAGTGTAATGATGATCTGACACCTGTGAAACATTTATGATTTTAAGGGACCTTACAAATCTACAGTAATCAAATACCAGTTAATTGCCCAAAATGTACCAGAAGCCAACTGATCCGTCATGAATGACATCCAGATAAGCTGGCTTTTGGTTTATAATGTGCAAATGTGGCAATTACCACAGCACTATTGTGAAAAGCCTCTGTACCTCGTCAAGGTAGCCGGCATCACAGAGGTCCACTCATGCCACAACAGTACTTGCATCTGCTGCCTGATACACTTATGTCTCCACTCTCATTACACCCCTGCATCTAAACAGGCTTCCAGATACATGCGCCGCTTGACCAGCAAATCCACTCTACATGCTGACATTTATTCACAAAGGACCAGCCCTTACTAGACACACTGTATAAGCTCCAGCTGCAGAAAAATAAAAAGGAATCATACACAACTCCATACCGCTCCGGCATTCACACAGCCCCTACTGGAAATCCGGACTAATACAAAACATTCCAGCCATTCCACAAAGTTAGTGGTCTCTTGATCTACATCTGCACAGCATGACAGATCTTACACAAGAACTTATGCCAATTGATCATTGACCTTTGTTAGTTTCATTAATTCTAACAGCACACATACACGTCATTTTCTATTTCAGAAAGATTTAGTAACACTGCACAATACCAGTACGTATATTATCTAATTATTAGCACTTGTCCAGAGCCCCAAATGCTCAACAGCAGGAACACCATGTACCCAAAAAAAATTGCCAACTTGCATGCTTAGCTACTCTTTCCCAAATGACAGATAAGCAGAAGAAACAGGTTTGGATTTACTAGTGTTCCATCAACCGGACCAAGTAGTTAAAAACCTTTATAATCTACATATCATTACAGAATGCCCTGACAAGTCCCTTACACTGTACTACGCAGAAATGAATGTCTGTCACATATACTCACCATTACACTTGGCCATGTGAAATACTTTTCTGGGAAGGGAATACACCGAGTGATACTCCCAGCACTTCCTACAAATTGATGTAAAGAACACTCACTGCTGTCAAACGATATGCTGACAATACATGCTGTAATAATGAGAAATGCTGAAAAGGGCGCATGCATAGCAATGTAATGACCTATGCCTTACTTTACTGCCTGCTCCCTCAGTGCTACTCCATACATGAATGCCATTTCAGAAGCATCACTATTTGATGACAGGATTGTTATTCCATTGTACATAATGTGCAGGACTGTAACCATACCATTCAGAGTTCAAGCCAAAAAGATTACAGTCACAGCGCTGTACATTTACAGTGACTGCATGTAACAGGCAGGCATTAATACAATTGTACATTACATAGCTTATTGATTCCATTCATTACCAATTCAAGAACCAGTCATCCAGTCAAACTCTAATCATCGTCATGAAAACTGTTAATTACACATCACAAAACATGCATAACACATTTGCAGACTCCATTTTACATCGCATGAATTCATAGTAGCACCATGTTAGACATTGTATTGAACACAAGAGACAGTCGTTTTGCCATGAATCAAATTGTAACCAAACATCAGTTCTTAGTATTCACAGTTTACATGTGCCAACTCACTAATAGTCTGTCCAACTGTAGAATAAGTAATCATTATGTATTCAACTGGCAATGGAAACCTTCTCTTTTGGCTGTTCCTGTTGGGGATCGCTACAGCAGATCCGTTTCCCTTTTGTCCTGTCCTCTGCATCTTGTTGTCTCTCACCAACCACCTGCATGTCCTCTATCACCACTACCACAAACATTACCTTAGGCCTTACTCCTATCCTCTTACCTGGTAACTACATCCAGTTTAGACTACTCTAATGCCTGCATCCTAACCATTCCTCTGAAGTGTCTGATTGGTTACATGCGCAAACACCTTCACCTACCCCGTACCACATTTAAGGACCAGGATGGATGGGCATTTTCTTCTACACAATGTGCCACCACCTGTGGAGGAAACACCCACTGCATGTCTGATCAAACCCACTGTCCCTCTTTATCGGCAGTTTGAACAGAATAGTTTTGTAAAATCTTAAACATAAGTATTCTCTGCCATGTTGCAGTAATTCACATATGTTTCCCTATCTTTCGCCTACATCTGGCCACTACTCCAATGTTTCCATCCTATATGCCTCTGCACTTTGTGTAGCTCTATGAACGAGCAGTAAAAGTGATGTCCACACACACCAGCCCTAATAACAGAAGCACCAGTAGGAGCCAGGCCTACAAATGGCATAGTCCATCCACTGTCACCCACAGGAGCAAGTGCACACTCACAGGAGGGGGGAGGGTGTGAAAGAATACTGCAACATGGAAGGCATGGACATCTATGTTTGTGGTAATATTTCACACAACTTTAATGTCCTCCGATTCCACTGTTGTACTATTCCACGTGGTTGACTTCCGCAGCTCACCATGAAGGGTATCTGGTCTGGTAGACTGTTCCCTAGGAAACCATGGAGGACAGCCTGGGCCAATCCTGCTCTGGCCATTGTGATTTTGTCCAGCTTGCATTTTTTACATAAAGTCTGTACTAAGGAATAACTAGCTACTTCAATGATAGCATTGGGGTCACGTTCCTTAAGTCTCCTGAAGAGGCCATCGCTCTTATGTAGTGAGCTGTAATACTTCCATGCAATGTGTTTCCATGCTACAGGTAGCAAAATATAATTACCTTGGAGAAAAAAGGCTGAAATGTTCAGTTTGACCACTACTTTCCACACAGCCCGGGGGTGCAATGAGACAAAATGTTGAACTGATTTACACTTGGTGATGTTCATCGTGCTACACTGCTGCAGTCATTACACTAGGGTTATCCTGCCGTCAGGCGGTCCCGCAGTCGGCCAGAGTTCCAAAGTCTTGGTCCGCTGTCGGTTGCTGTCGCTTTTTCCTTGACGTCAGTGCGCTAGGAGTATATAAAATGCAGCCGACTCAATTTTCTTCAGTCTTTCTTGCCTCGCGGTGCCCAAAGCAGAAGCACTTCCACTCTTACTATATTCCATGCCTAGGCCCTGATCACATCATCATTAGATGTCGGTTTTGTGCTAGATTCAACAAACGCACTATAAAAAGACGTTTTGATTTTGCTTTGAACTACTTTGGCCGAAGGTTTAATTATACTATGCCGTCGGATCAACTGACGACATCAATACCGAAAAAACGCAAAGACAAGGATAAAGACAAGCATCCGAGTTCCAAAACTGATGACGAAACCTCTTCTAGGCCAGTCTCCGGTTCGCCGGTTCTCGGGCGCTTTTGCAGCCCCTGACACCCGCTACCTCAGAGCCACAGGCCGCTTCCATCTCCCACGTGGAGACAACTAGGCCTCTGGAAACTCAAGGTGTTGGGCCTACGGAAACTAATCCCTCAGATGGGTTCAGAGCCGCTGAGCAGGCATCAGCTTCGGATGGTGTTTTCAGACCTTCACAACTTACCATTAAAACAACATCCAAGACAAAGGTACCATTAATGACAAAGAAACACGTACAGCATTCTCCTGGACAGTCCTCCATGCCTGAGAAACAGATGCTTAAAATGGCCAAAGACCTCATTACTCTAATCAGGGGTTCCCATCCCCCTCCTGAGAAAAGGCCTAGGCAGGATACAGACTATGATTCCTCTAATCAGGTTTCCATTTCCTCTGATTCCTCTTCAGACCAGGGATACTCTCTACCTCCCTATGAGGACTCTGATGCTGAAGAATCTATCCCTTCAGCCTCTCCTCCTGAGGATTACTCTTTTGGGGAAACTTTGCATACCATGAGGGAGCATTTCCATTGGGAAAGTCAGGATTACTCAAAATCCAAGAAAAGGCTCAGGGATTTCCTTTTATTGCCTCAACACAGGCCGCTGGCTATTCCGCCTGTGCCAGACATTGTGGTGATGTGTTCTCTGAATCCAGCTTATCTCCTGATTCTTTGCCCCCTGCTCCAGCCAAGCCATATAGGTATTATGGAGTCCCTGACTCTCACAAGTTTCTTTACAAAAACCTTTCTGCTAATCCAGAAACTATTTCCCAGGGTCCAAAAGGGGTTAAGGCTTCCATTGCAATTGGATAGATGGGGGAAGAAAGTATACACTTCTGCAACTTTATCAGTAAGAGCTTTAAATTGTCAGCTTCACATGCTTAAGTACCAACAATATTTAATGGCTCACTTAAAACAGAAAATGCTTGCAAGCTCAGAAGCTCCTGATTGTAAAGAAATGCAGGACTTTATTGCATGCAGTTGAACAGGTGGGAAACATACTCTGCAATCTGGTTTTGATTCTTTAGAGGTCTCTTGTAGAGCCGCAGTTACAGTTTCTGTGATTCGAATACATGCTTGGTTAAAAGAACAGAGTTTACCGGATCATGTTAAGGCAAAGTTATTGGATGCTCCTTTACAGCATGATACCTTGTTTGGTGTTAAGGCAGAAGAGGTGTTAAAGAAAATGGAGGATAAAGCTAAATCTATGCAAACAGTCAAGGATTTCTTACAGGTACAGCCACCTCGGTTTACCAGAAATTGGCCAATAAAGAATTGGTCCTTTCCAGTGTCTGTCAGACCACAAAGAGGCAGATACAGACGCCCAAGAGGCAGATCTCAACCCCAAGGCTCAAACAGACGACAGTGGGGCACCGCAACTCCAAAAGGAGGTGAGGACAAGTCTCAACCTTACAGGAAACAGTTGCAATGACTTTCCCCTTCGTACGCCAAGCACGTCCCTTTTGAAAGCCCCCTTAGGGGGAAAACTAGCACCTTTTTCTCAAAACTGGCAAACAATCACCCAAGACAAATGTGTTCTGAATGTTGTGTCTCAAGGCTACAGATTCCACTTCCATACTTTACCAAAGCTTAAAGGAATGCCAGACCTGCCACAAAATCAATGGGCAGAGGCACAAAAACAAATTACAACCCTCATGGATATGAGAGCTATTTAAAAAGTACCACAACAGGGACAAGGATTTTACTCAAGATTCTTTCTGGTACCCAGAAAGGACAAGGCCTGGAGGCCCATACTAGACGTTTCAATTCTGAATACTTACCTGGATATTCCAAAATTCAAAATGTTGACATTACAGCAGCTTCTACCCATGCTGGGCAAGAAGGCTTGGCTTGTTACTCTGGACCTCAGAGGCATACCTGCATGTCCCTATCAGACAAAATTGCATACCTCAGATTCAAAGCTGGTACAATGCACTACCAATTCTCTGCACTGCTCTTTGGCTTATCTACTGCACCCAGGGTCTTCACAAAGTGCCTGGCACCAGTAATTGCATTTTGCAGACAAAAAGGAATTCAAATATATCCATACCTGGACGACTGCCTCATTCAAGCAGAGACAAAGGACATTCTTGTACAGCATCTGGCGTTTGTAAAAAGGTTGCTAATTTCTCTAGGGTCACAGTAAATAAAGTCAAAACTAGTGCCCTCGCAACAGATTATATTCCTGGGTGCCAGCTTAAATACAACGGCCCAGATGGCTTACCTCACGCCAGACAAACAAGTTCAACTTACTCAATATTTTCAAATACTGGCAATAAATCCCATCTCCCTGCAAGAAAAATTCTGCAGGCCCTGGGATTCATGGCATCCTGCATACTACTAATACCATATGCCAGACTGCGTATGAGGAAATTACAATGGTACCTAAAAAGTGTTTGTACTCAACACTCTCACCGTTTAGAAGCAGTAATACCAGTGATTCCCTACCTACAACAGGAATTTCGATGGTGGGCACAGGCATGTCACCTAAACAAGGGTCAGCCTTTTACCCAACCCACAGCCAGTCAAACTCTAACAGATGCCTTGGATTACGCCTGGGGAGCACACATGGCAGGAAAATGCATTCAGGGCAAGTGGACCACAGACCAGATGCATCTTCACATCAATCAAAAAGAGATGTTGGCTGTTCAAAATGCCCTAACAACTTTTAAGGACCTTCTGCATCCAGGACAATTATTACTAAAGACAGACAACATCACAGTAATGTGGTACATAAACAAGCAAGGGGGCACTCATTCCTATCCCCTGTGCAGGAACACAGGAACCTTGTGGAACACAGCTCTAACGTATCAAGTTCACCTGCAAGCACAATTCCTTCCAGGAAAGTAAAATACTCTGGCAGACTACCTAAACAGAAATATCATGGACCCTCACGAATGGAAATTGAATCCACAAATCTTCAGCATGGTAACGCAAAAATGGGGATGCCCAGACATAGATCTTTTTGCCTCCCCACTGTATTGCCAACTACAAAAATACTGCACATGGACTTATCACAAACAAGCATGGAAAGTGGATGCTCTTTTGTTCAGCTGGAAAAACCTAAAAGTTTATGCCTTCCCGCCACTGCCTCTCCTTTCAAAGGTACTCCTAAAAGCCAGACAAGAAAAACCACAGATGATCCTGATTGCTCCAGACTGGCCACACAAGCACTGGTACCCTATCTTAAGGAACTTGGCTCAAGGCCCACCATGGATTTTGCCTCAAATTCCACACCTTCTGACTCGACAAAATAATCAGATCCTGCACGGTCAGCTCAAAACCCTAAACCTGGCTGCATGGCAGATACATTAGTCAAACAGGCAACACCTCTCTCTAAAGCTGTTATGGATGTCATTTTGGAGACCAGGAGGCCGAGCACCAGGAAAGCTTACTCAGAAAAATGGAAGAGATTCTGCGCCTGGAACCAGGCTCAGAGCCTTGACCCTCTTGTTCCAAACATTCCTCAGATTTTACAATACTTAACTGAGATGCTGGACAGAGACCTATCCTTTTCATCATTTAAGATCCACGCCTCTGCCATTTCAGCACATTACAACACGGATCCTCTTTATTCTCTCATCCCTTGCTAAAGCAGTACCTCAGAGGGGCTAAAAACATAAGACCGCCCCGGAGAGCACCAACACCTACTTGGGACCTCAATTTCGTTTTTGAAAAACTGACCCTACCACCTTTTGAGCCAGCCAATACAGCCGATCTAAAATTTTTATCATGGAAAACAGCTCTGCTTCTGGCAGTAACTTCAGCACGGAGAGTCTCAGAGCTACAGGCATTAATGGCAGTGGAACCTTTTATAATTTTTCATCAGGACAGGGTTTCTTTAAGAACAAACCCTACCTTTATGCCAAAGGTGATATCTAGTGTGGCTCTAAACCAAACCATCCGTTTGCCAACTTTTTATCCAAACCCCCAGAATAAAGGGGAGAAACTTCTGCATTCTTTGGACATACACAGGCAGCTACGCTTCTGCTTGGACAAAACAAAAGCTTTCAGGAAAACTGAGCAACTGTTTGTAGCATATGCTGCAGGATCACAGGGCAACGCAATCTCAAAGCAGACTATTTACAAATGAATAGGACACTGTATACGTTACTTCTAGACACAGCATGGAAAATCAGTCCTAAATACCATTAGGCCACATTCCACCAGGGCAGCAGCCACTTCAACAGCCTTTCTCAGAGGAGTACCCACCAAGGAAATTTTGGAGGTTGCAACTTGGAGTTCAGTGCACACCTTTTTCCAAGCACTACCACCTGCCTCTCTACTCTAAACCCAGAGCAGGATTTGCCACTGCAGTTCTGCAGGGTCTCGTAGCCAATCCTAACTCTTTATAGACCAGCCACCCAACCTTAGCTTTGGGATTCTACCCAAGTGTAATGACTGCAGCAGTGTAACACGATGAACATAGTACAGTTTTGTACCTACCATAAATGTAGATGTTCGAGTGTTCACACTGCTGCAGTCCAGGTTACCCTCCCTCCATCCCCTCTGAACTAGCTGGACTTATCCATACCTTTCTATCCTATACAACCTTTGTGGTGTATTTGCTTGTAACTGAAGGTATTGTATTTTTTTTATATATATGCTTTATTAGCAATATGTATTGCCTACCTACTTGGGGGCACTTAACATCTGGGGCAAGAAAAACTGAAGAAAATGGCGTTGGATGCATCTTGTATACCCCTGGCGTACTGACGTCAGGGAAGAAGCGACCGCAACCGACGCCGGACCAAGACTTTGGAACTCTGGCCGACTGCAGGGACCGCCTGACGGCAGGATAACCCAAGTGTAATGACTGCAGCAGTGTGAACACTCAAACATCTACATTTATGGTAGGTGCAAAACTGTACTTTCTTGGAATCGGTCTCAAGGGAAGGACACAGCAGTGCCCTCCTTACCTCTAATCCTGGATTACCTAGCAGAGCTACTCCACAGAGGCCTGTCCTCCTCCTCCATTAAAATTCATGCCTCTGCCATCTCAGCTTATTATAATACTGAGCCACCTCTATTTTCTTACCCTCTCATCCAACAGTTCCTGAGAGGGGCTAACAACTTAAGGCCCCCTAGGAGAGCACCCACCAATGCCTGGGACCTTAGCTTTTACTGGAAAAACTCACGCTTCCACCTTTTGAACCTGCATCTTTAGCAGAGTTAACATTCCTCTCTTGGGGGAAAACAGCCCTGCTTTTAGCTATAACTTCAGGAAGAAGAATGTTGGAGGTACAGGTCTAATAGCTGTGGAACCCTTCATTATTTTCAATGCTGACAGGGTTTTCCTCAGGACTAACCAATCCTTTATGCCTAAGGTGGTGTCCAGTGTGGCTCTAAACCAGTCTGTCCATTTGCCAACCTTCTTCCCTAACCCTCAGAATAAAGGGGAAAGGATCCGGCACTCCTTGGACGTGCACAGACAGCTCAAACCCTTCAGAAAATTCGACCAACTGCTAGTCAGCTTTGCTACAGGGGTAGAGGGTAGGGCCATTTCAAAACAAACTATTTCCAAATGGATAGCACACTGCATCCATTTCTGCTACAAGCACCATGGAAAACGTACCTTACAGGGGATCAGACCACATTCCACTAAGGCTACTTCCCCCTTTACAGCATTTCTCAGGGGAGTCCCTACCAGGGACATTCTGGAAGCTGCTACCTGGAGTTCTGCTCACACCTTCACCAAGCATCATCACTTACAATTTTTTTCTAAATCCAAAGCTGGATTTGCTACAGCAGTATTGCAAGACCTACTAGCCAGCCCTAACACTTCTTGACTGCCTCCATCTTTCCCCAGCTTTGGGAATCATCCCAAGTGTGATGACTGCAGCAGTGAAACACTAATAACATAGTACAGTTGTGTACACTTACCATAAATGTAGATGTTAGAGTGTATTCACTGTTGCAGTCCTGCTTTCTCTCCCTCCAGCCCCCTGGCTTTCTCCATCTTTCTGCCTCTCCTCTCTTTGGCCATTTCTAATGGCATTGGTATTTACATTTTACTGGTGATGGTCCCCACCATATACTAGCTTCCTTTTGGGGGCTCATGACATTTGGGGCAAGAAAAACTGATGTAATACCATTGGCTGCCTGTTCTATACTCCTGACAACCTGCTGTCATGGAAGCTGCGACAGCATCCAGAGTAGAAATCCTAAGACTCTGGTATTCTGGCCGACTGAGGGTTACCTGCAGGCAGATAACCCAAGTGTGATGACTGCAACAGTGAATACACTCGAACATCTACATTTATGGTAAGTGTACACAACTGTTCTTTCTCTTTGACTTTATCTGCAGTTTGAGCTAGTTGGGCTTCTGCTCTGATGTCCTCAGTTCTTTGTCCATCCCACAGTGTGAATCCTACCATGCATTTCAAACACTTCAACTCCATCACCTCTAGCTTTAACCACTCAGCTTTTACTGCCAAGTTTTCTGTACCATAGAGCCATAGAGTAGTACTTTGTTACACTACTGTGTTGTGCACTCACATTTTAGCTTCATTGGGATTCTTCTGTCTCACACTTCCCCCTAATTAGTTGGCTGCAGCACCTCTGATTCTAGCTTTGACCACCTTATTCAATGACATCTCAACTACTCCTCTCAGATACTTGAAGCTGTTTACTATTCCACTACTTTTCCTTCTATCTCTATTTGCAGCAGCTTCTGATTTCTCCTATTTCTGCCATAATTGCCTGATCTGTACTTGTTTTCATGCCCTGTGCCTTTAGTTTTGCATTCCATTCCCCTGTCCCTTGCTGAAGTTCTTGTTCAAAGTATGCTTGTGATGCCACGTCTGCATACAGTAGCAGCTTTGCTGATCTGCCCCCTCTGATCTCTTTGTAAATGTAATTCTTCACTAGTATGAACAGCAGTGGGCTCCGATCTGAACCCTGATGCACGTCCATTCCCATTGAGAATCCCTCCGAGTCCGAACACTTTACTTGTCATTAGGTCCTTGGCGATTACCTGCACAAATTCTAGCCGATATTTCTAGGACTTGGAACCATCACAGGAATCTGGGCAGAGATTTGTGAAGCTTGCCGATTTTTTTGTTTGCAGGGAAACGGTCCATATAGTACAGTTGCTACTGCAGCAGTGAGGAATTCAAAGATCTGCTGCTATAGGGAAGTGCAACTTGCATAACTCTACTTTATATAAATAAATTAAAAGTAGACCATGACCTTAAAGGGAATCTTCCAGGGGTCTAAGGAGCCAAGTTTAGAAGAGTTCTTACTAACTTTCTCCTACCCGATTCTTGCTGTCTTTCTTTCACACCCTTCAAGATAGCAGGCAAGTTTTTCCTTATTCCTTCCTATGTGAGAAAGTGTCATACTGGACACTGGCACTGAACATTATCGCTGTACAAATTGCAGTGGGCCAGGAAACTGCACCTAGGTTATCTGCCTGCAGGTAGCCCTCAGTCGGCCAGAATACCAGAGACTTAGTATTTCTGCGTCGGTTGCTGTCGCTCCAGGACTGACGTCAGGTTTATAAAAACAGATAGCCAACGCCATTACATTAGTCTTTCTTGCCAAGGAGCCCATAGCAGAAGCAGTTCGCACGAGTGCCTTTCGGCCGCTACCCGAGTTTTCGTTATGAATTGAATCATTCTCAAGTCTTCTAAAGCTAAGTACCCCGTTGGGGATCCTTTTTTCTTGCTCTAACCGATGTCAGAAAAAGTTAACAATTGGCTTGCCTGTGCAAAGCAAATACCACACCGAAATTTTCATTCTTACTGCGTCACCTGTTTAGGCCCAGACCACTACATACCTCACTGTCGTTTTTTTGCCTTGTTCAACACCCGAACCATTCGTCGTCTGGCCCTTTTTGTTGCTTAATACTTTCATTCTCGATCTCCGTATTCCGAAATGTCCTCAGTAAGCCATCCGACTACCGATATTCTGAAAAAATGTAAGGATAAAGACAGACCGCACAGGTCCAAAGCTGCCGACGACGCTTCTGTTAAGCTAGTCAGCAGTCCGCCGGTACTCAGGCACTTTTGCAGCCCCTGATGCCCGCTTCATTGGATTCGCAGCCCTCTACCGAGACCCGATGTTCTTCCTGTTTCACTGTTGCAGTCATCACACTTGGGTTATCCTGCCTGCAGGTAGCCCTCAGTCGGCCTGAATAGCAGAGGCTTAGTATTTCTGCATTGGATGCCGTCGCTCCAGGACTGACGTCAGGTCATCAGGGTTATAAACACAGGCAGCCAACGCCATTACATCAGTCTTTCTTGCCAGGGATCCCAAAGCAGAAGCAGTTCACAAGTGCTGGTCGGCCGCTACCTGAATTTTCATGTACAAATTGAATAATCCTGAAGTCTTCTAAAGCTAGTACCCCATTGGGTATCCTTTTTTCTTGCTCTAACCAATTTCAGAAAAAAGTTAATTTTCTTGCCTGTGGAAAGCAAATACGTCAGAGATTTTCAATTTTACTGCGTCACCTGTTTAGGCCCATACCACGACGCCCCTTGCTGTCTGTTTTTGTGCCTTGTTTAACACCCAAATCATTCGTCATTGGTCTCACTTCGTAGCTAAATTCTTTCACTCTCTAGCTCCGTATTCTGAAATGGCTTTGGTATGCCATCCGACTACCGATATTCTGAAAAAACATAAGGATAAAGACAGACAGACTGCATAGGTCCAAAACCGCCGACGATGCTTCAGTTAAGCTAGTCGTTAGTTTGCCGGTACTCTGTGAGGTGCCTTTGCAGCCCCTGATGCCCGCTTCATTGGATTCGCAGACCTCTACTGAGACCCATTTGGGGTCTGGTATGCTGCGAGACACTTCTTTGACTATGGAACCTGCAGATGTCTCTACCTTGGATGGGTCCGGAGCCTCTGTGCAGGCACAGGCTTCTGAGGCAGTTTTTCACTCTACCGATGTTGGAATCAAACTGCTGACTTCTTTCTAGCCAAAACTACTGAGTTTTTTAGGCCCAGAGTACGCACTGCGCCTAGAAATCTGGCGTCCAAAGCACATGCTCATGCTCCCATGCCACAAAAACAAATGCTTAGAACGTCTGAAGACCATATTACGCTGATTAGGGGAAGTCGGCCTTCCCCTGCAAAGAGACAAAGAACCCAGTCCCCTTCAGATTCTACAGACCAGGAGTCCAATGACTCTGAGATTTCTGATTATTAAAGACAAGCCCTTATCTGCCTACGAGGATTCAGATGCAGAGGAATCCATTCCTTCTGCCTCCCCTCTAGAGGATTTTTCTTTTGGTCAAACCTTGCATACTTTGAGAGCATTTCCATTGGGAATGCCAAGACTATCCTCAGTCCAAAAAGAGACTCTGAGAACTTTGAGTTGACCCAGCACATGCCTTTAGCTATACCCCCTGTCCTGGATGTTGTGGATGATGTTTTTATGGAATCCAGTCTTACTCCTGACACTTTACCTCCTGCTCCAAGGAAACTAGACAGGTACTACAGAGTACCTGACACCCACAAATTTATTTTCAGAAGTCCTACTGCTGACCCAGAAATCATTTCCCAGGGGCCTAAAAAAATCATGGCTACTACAACCAAGAATCCCACCACTTCGGACAGGGATTCCAGAGCTCTAGATGGGGTAAATAGGTATACACCTCTGCAACTCTTGCTATTAGGGCACTGAATTGCCAGATGTTCATTGTGTTACACTGCTGCAGTCATTACACTTGGGTTATCCTGCCGTTAGGCGGTCCCGCAGACAGCCTGAGTTCCAAAGTCTTGGTCTGGCGTCGGTTGCTGTCGCTTCTTCCCTGACGTCAGTGCGCCAGGGGTATATAAGATGCATCCAACGCCATTTTCTTCAGTCTTTCTTGCCGCGAGGTGCCCGAAGCAGAAGCAGTTCGCAGGTGCCGGTCGGCCGACTCCTGAGATTTTTGAAGTCGAATTTCAGATCCGAAGTTTTCATTGAAGCTAAGTACCCCGTTGGGGAAACTTTCTTCTTGTCTCTGACCGATGTCAGAAAAAGTTAATAATTGTATTTCTTGTGGGAAGCAAATACCTCATAAGGACTTCCACTCTTACTGTATTCCATGCCTAGGCCCTGATCACGACATCACTAGTTGTCGGTTTTGTGCTAGATTTAACAAACGCACTATAAAAAGACGTTTTGATTTTGCTTTGTACTACTTTGGCTGAAGGTTCAATTATACAATGCCATTTGATCAGCAAACGACCTCAATACCAAAAAATCGCAAAGACAAGGATATAGACAGGCATCCGAGGTCCAAAACCGACGACGAAACCTCTTCTAGGCCAGTCGCCGGTTCTCAGAGAGGCTCTTTCGCAGCCCCTGTCACCCGCTACGTCAGTGCCACAGGCCGCTTGCGACTCTCACATGAAGACATCTAGGTCTCTGGAAACTCAAGGTATTGGACCTACAGAAACTAACCCCTCAGATGGGTCCGGAACTGCTGAGCAGGCATCGACTTCTGAGGGTGTTTTCAGACCTTCACAACTTACCATTAAAACAACAGCAAAGACAAAGGTACCATTAAAGACAAAGAAACAAGTACAGCATTCTCCTGGACAATCCTCCATGCCTAAGAAACAGATGCTTAAAATGGCCGAAGACCTCAATACTCTAATCAGGGGTTCCCATCCCTTGCCTGAGAAAAGGCCTAGGCAGGATACAGACTATGACTCCTCTGATCAGGTTTCCATTTCCTCTGATTCCTCTTCCGACCAGGGATACTCTCTATCCCCCTATGAGGACTGTGATGCTGAAGAATCTATCCCTTCAGCCTCTCCTCCTGAGGATTATTCTTTTGGGGAAACTTTATTGGGAAAGCCAGGATTACTCAGAATCCAAGAAAAGGCTCAGGGATTTCCTCTTATTGCCTCAACACAGGCCCCTGGCTATTCCGCGAGTGCTAGATATTGTGGATGATGTGTAATCCAGTTTATCTCCTGACTCTCTGCCCCCTGCTCCAGCCAAGCCAAGATAGGTGTTAGAGTCCCTGACTCTCACAAGTTTCTTTACAAAAACCCTTCTGCTGATCCAGAGACTATTTCCCATGGTCCAAACGGGGTTAAGGCTTCCATTGCAAAAAATACAGTACCCTCGGACGGAGATTCCAGAGCTTTGGATAGATGGGGGAAGAAAGTATACACTTTTGCAACTTTAGCAGTAAGAGCTTTAAATTGCCAGTTTCACATGCTTAAGTACCAACAATATTTAATGGCTCAGTTAAAACAGAAAATACTTGCAAGCTCAGAAGCTCCTGATTGTAAAGAAATGCAGGATTTATTGCATGCAGTTGAACAGGTGGGAAAACATACTCTGCAATGTGGTTTTGATTCTTTAGAGGCCTCTTGTAGAGCCGCAGTTACAGGTTCTGTGATTCAAAGACATGCTTGGTTAAAATAACAAAGTTTACCTGATCATGTCAAGCCAAAATTATGGGATGCTCCTTTACAGCATACTACTTTATTTGCTGTTAAGGCAGAAGAGGTGTAGGAAAATGGAGGATAAAGCTAAATCTGTGCAAACAGTCGAGGATTTCTTACAGGTACAGCCACCTCGGTTTAGCAGAAATTGGCCAACAAAAGAACTGGTCCTTTCCAGTGTCAGACAGGCCACAGAGAGGCAGATACAGACTCCCAAGAGGCAGATCTCAACCCCAAGGCTCAAACAGACAACAACAGTGGGACACCTCAACCCCAAAAGGTGGTGAGGACAAGTCTCAACCTAACAGGAAACTGTCACAATGACTTTCCCCTCCGTATGCCAAGTACGTCCCTTTTGGAAGCCCCCTTAGGGGGAAAACTAGCACTTTTTTCTCAGAACTGGCAAACAATCACCCAGGACAAATGGGTCCTGAGTATTGTGTCTCAAGCTTACAGATTCCACTTTCATACTTTACCAAGGCTAAACGGAATGCCAGATCTGCCACAAAATCAATGGGCAGAGGCACAAAAACAAATTTCAGCCCTCATGGACATGAGAGCTATTCAAAAAGTACCACAACAGGAACAAGGAAGACTCTACCTGGTCCCCAGAAAGGACAAGGCCTTGAGGCCCATACTAGACCTTTCAATTCTGAATACTTACCTGGATATTCCGAAATTCAAAATGTTGACATTACAGCAGCTTCTACCCATGCTGGACAGGAAGGCTTGGCTTGTTACTCTGGACCTCAAGGAGGCATACCTGCATGTCCCTGTCAGACAAAATTGCAGAAGATACCTCAGATTCAAAGCTGGTGCAATGCACTACTACCAATTCTCTGAACTGCTCTTTGGCTTATCTACTGCGCCCAGGATCTTCACAAAGAGCCTGGCACCAGTAATTGCATTTTGCAGACAAAAAGAAATTCAAATGTATCCATACCTTGACAACTGCCTCATTCAAGCAGAGACAAAGGACATTCTTCTACAGCATCTGGCATTTGTAGAAAGGTTGCTAATTTCTCTAGGGTACACAGTAAATGAAAAGAAGTCAAAACTAGTGCCCTTCCTGGTTGCCAACTTAAATACAAAGGCCTAGATGGCTTACCTCACGCCAGGCAAACAAGTTCAACTAACTCAATATTTTCAGTTGCCTGCTAGAAAGTCCCATCTCCCTGCAAGAAAAATTCTGCAGGCCCTTGGATTCATGGCATCCTGCGTACTCCTAATACCATATGCCAGACTGCATATGAGGAAATTACAATGGTACCTGAAAAGTGTTTGGACTCAACACTCTCACAGTTTAGAAGCAGTAATACCAATGATTCCTTGCCTACAACAGGAGATTCGATGTGCACAGGCATGTCACCTAAACAAGGGTCAGCCTTTTACCCAACCCACAGCCAGGCAAACTCTAGCAGATGCTTCGGATTACACATGGGGAGCACACATGGCAGGAAAATGCATTCAGGGCAAGTGGACCACAGACCAGATGCATCTTCACATCAAACAAAAAGAGATGTTGGCTGTTCAAAATGTCCTAACAACTTTCAAGGACCTTCTACATCCAGGACAATTACTACTAAAGACAGACAACACCGCAGTAATGTGGTACATAAACAAGCAAGGGGGCACTCATTCTTATCACCTATGCATGCAAGCCATGACCTTGTGGAACACAGCTCTAACGTATCAAGTCCACCTGCAAGCACAGTTCCTGCCAGGAAAGAAAAATACTCTGGAAGACGATCTAAGCAGAAACATCATGGACCCTCACGAATGGAAATTGAATCCACAAATCTTCAGCATGGTAACGCAAAAGTGGGGATGCCCAGACATAGATCTTTTTGCCTCCCCACTGAATTGCCAACTACAAATATTCTGCACAAGGGCTTATCACAAACAAGCATGGAAAATGGATGCTCTTCTGTTCAGCTGGGTAAACCTAAAAGTTTATGCCTTCCCGCCACTGCCTCTCCTTTCAAAGGTACTCCTAAAAACCAGACAAGAAAAACCACAGATGATCCTGATTGCTCCAGACTGGCCACGCCAGCACTGGTACCCTATTTTAAGGAACTTGGCTCAAGGCCCACCATGGATTTTGCCTAAAATTCCACACCTTCTGACTCAACAAAACAATCAGATCCTGCACGGTCAGCTCAAAACCCTAAACCTGGCTGCATGGCAGATACATTATTCAAACAGGCAACACCTCTCTCTAAAGCTGTTATGGATGTCATTTTGGAGGCCAGGAGGCCTAGCACCAGGAAAGCTTACTCAGAAAAATGGAAGAGATTCTGCGCCTGGAACCAGGCTCAAAGCCTTGACCCTCTTGTTCCAAACATTCCTCAGATTTTACAATACTTAACTGAGATGCTGGACAGAGTCCTATCCTTTTCATCAATTAAGATCCACGCCTCTGCCATTTCTGCACATTACAACTTGGATCCTCCTTTATTCTCTCATCCCTTGCTAAAGCAGTACCTCAGAGGGGCTAAAAATGTAAGACTGCCACGGAAAGCACCAACACCAACTTGGGACCTCAAAGCAGACTATATCCAAATGGATAGGACACTGTATTCGGTACTGCTACACACAACATGGATAATCAGTCCCAAATAACATTAGGCCACATTCTACCAGGGCAACCGCCACTTCAACAGCCTTTCTCAGAGGAGTTACCTACCAAGGAAATTTTGGAGGCTGCAACTTGGAGTTCAGTGCACACCTTTACCAAGCATTACCACCTGCCACTTTACTCTAAATCCAGAGCTGGATTTGCCACTGCAGTTCTGCAGGGCCTCATAGCCAATCCTAACTCTTTAGACCAGCCACCCAACCTCAGCTTTGGGATTGTACCCAAGTGTAATGACTGCAGCAGTGTAACACGATGAACATAGTACAGTTTTGTACCTACCATAAATGTAGATGTTAGAGTGTTCACACTGCTGCAGTCCAGGTTACCCTCCCTCCATCCCCTCTGAACTAGCTGGACTTATCTATATCTTTCTATCCTATACAACCTTTGGGTTGTATTTGCTGGTAACTGAAGGTATTGTTTTTATTGTATATTTTTGATTAGCAATATGTATTGCCTACCTACTTGGGGGCACCTGACATCTGGGGCAAGCAAAACTGAAAATGGCATCTGATGCATCTTGTATACCCCTGGCGCAGTGACGTCAGGGAAGAAGTGACAGCAACCGACGCCGGACCAAGAGTTATAAACTCAGGCCGACTGCGGGACCGCCTGACGGCAGGGTAACCTAAGTGTAATGACTGCAGCAGTGTGAACACTCGAACATCTACATTTATGGTAGGTACAAAACTGTACTTTTCACGTGCTGAAGTACCAGCAACATATTATTGAACTTATTAAACAAAAAGTGGCAACCTTTTCAGACTATGCAGAAAATAAAGAATTGCAGATGCTTATGCACTCTGCAAGCCAAGTCAGTAAGCGTAGTTTACAGTGTGGCTTTGACGCTCTAGAACAGTAGTGTCCAAGCCGCAGGCCGCATGCAGCCCTCAGACCCCTTCCATGCGGCACGCAACCCTTAAATTAAAATTTAACTTTTTTCCCCTTTTTTTTTTTAAGGTTGCGTCCTTTCGCTGGTGTGCGCATGCGCCAAAGCACCCTCCCATTAGTTTTCGCGCCGATAGATGCATTCGTGGGAATGGAAGAGTTGACTTGCGTCCTTTGCGCATGCGCGAAAAGCACCCTTCCTTTAGTTTTCATGCCGATAGTTGCATTCGCGGCAAAGAAGAGCTGAGGGAAGACGAGAGCATCGCGCCGAAGAAAAGTTGAGAGAGAGAGAGGGATTTGTAATTTTTACACACCGACTACTACACCAGGTAAGCGAAGTATATAGTGAGCACAATTATGTATAAATGCTTTTTGCTTTTATTGGTTTAAAAAAAAAACTGGGCTTTTTCACAGACCACTGCTGTCAGTCTTACCGAGGCTTCAGTCATTATTTTTGGCTTCAGCATGGTACAACATACAAATTCTTCATTCTTCCTTCTTCTAGACACAAAAAGAAGAAACGTTTCCAAACAGCATTTGCCTGTTCAACAAGATATAAATTTGCCTGAGCCTCAGATAGGCGACTCTGATGTGGCAGTTTCTAATTCCTTAGGCTGTTCATCTTTTTTCTTGGCTTCTCCTGGTGTAGTCTGCAAATCCACCATGGGACAGCATTTAGAGTAGTGTCCGCACTGAGTACTGAATGTGATACTTAACCAACTCAGCTAACTATATCGCTAGCAGAGAGGATAGTATTCTGAGTGAGAGATTGGTCACGCAGAGAGGATAGTAGTCTGAGTGAGAGATTGGTCACAAAGAAAGGGAAGAAAAATTTGGAAGAGGTTGAAGCAGTTACAATGGACCCCAAATGAGGAACCATTCTACCAGCAACAAAAAATGTTGTGCTCTGATACTGAAATCAAACTATTGGGTAGAGATTTAATATTTGTTCTCTTTGCATATGGTGATTTAGCAGAGACTTTGAACTGAAAGATTTTACTGGAAATATTAATTTGAAATTATTATTTAAAATTAAATTTTAAAAGATAATACATTCAAAACTGGTTTGAAATGTGCTTTCCAGAGCCCCGAAATATGAAAGCATTCCTATTTCGATGAAGGGCAAGAGGAAGTTTAGATAATTGTAGGCAGCAGTTTAAAATAAACTACAATTCAATAATAATTATAATAACTAGTATGTATTATCTTCTTAAATGCACTGATGCTTTTGAGTACACATTCTTGCCTCTGCTGCCATAACTACTTGTGAAAATGACAGCCTACAGATCGGAAACAATATTTTATCTGCTCTTATCCTAAAATTTATTTCAAATAATGTGGTAAAAAGGCCCAAAAAGAGGGAAAGATTTTAAATATCGCTGCTATAAAATTAGAAAGTTGCTAGGACAACAGGTTTTGCATTATTATGTATTTTTATTTTTTATTTATTTAGCATTTGTTTACATAAATAAATAAATAACAATTATGTACTTTCTGAAGGATATGAAGTCTGAAACGCAAATGTCTGTCATTATTTAGTGACTTCCAAATATGTTGTGAGGAACAGACAAGAAATATGTGGCAAAAATCGGGTCATTCTGTGAAAATCTGGACAGTTGATAAGTATGATGATGGCCTATGTTCAGACTGGGCTGGCAAATAAATAAAAACAGAAGTAAATAAATACATTTAATTTTAAGGATGATTTATGTATTGGTTATTATTGGTTTATTGCATTTGTTTACTTTGAAAGTTCAACTGAGCAAAAGCCCATTTGCAGTGGAATCCTGGGGGAGAAAAGCTCCAACAGACATATATGACACATGAAAGAGGTTTGGTACTAATTATTGTTTGTCTCTGAATACAAATAGGTGTTACAAAATATTAGTGTGTTACTCTCAGTAGATGACATACACCGAGCCATCCTAAAGTGTGGTTATTGCACAGGCTGACTCGACAGATGACAATTACTTAAGCCATTGGGCTACCCAAGTAATAGCAGGGATTGTTTTTGGCTTTGCCAGTGGAAGATGGTGCAGGTTACCACATGATCTCACAAAGTGGCTCTCTAGAGTGAGTGATATGCAGTGCCCCAGGAAGAAGGGGTTTTGGACAAGGGAAAAAAGTTTAGAGACAAGGTTAAAGAGTTGAAAACCACAAAGTTATACTCGCAGAGTTCTATGGGACTGCATGACAAACCTGGCTTTGTTGTAGTGTTAGTGATGCTGTGTGAGACGGTTCTATAACTGTAACACATGACAAATGCAAACAAGAATCAAATAATTTGTGTAGTAGAATATAAATCAGCTTATGTAAATGGATGTACAATATCAATAAACAAGCGCAGTAAAAGTGTGATATCAGTGACATTTGGTGAGATTACTGAATCAGCCGGATAAATGTGTGTATCATTGAAATT
This sequence comes from Protopterus annectens, assembly GCF_019279795.1. NCBI lineage: Eukaryota > Metazoa > Chordata > Ceratodontiformes > Protopteridae > Protopterus > Protopterus annectens. The sequence continues at coordinate 224,517,228 of NC_056739.1, forward strand.
TGGTGTGGTTATTGAATGAGCTGTGTAAAAGTGTGATATCAGTGACTTTAGGTGTGATTCTGAATATGAATGATGACTTCTCAACAAAAAGACAATGAAGAAGTGTACAGCAGAGTTGAGAGTGATCAGTGGGTTCTGTGGTGACTGTAAATTGTGGTTTTGTATTGGAAAACATTTCACATTACTGCAGTAAAAGACCACTTGGGAACAAGCAGCTGATCTCAACACATGCATACCTGCCAGGGTCAATGCTGATAATGTTGAGGCTCAGGAACTGCAGATAAAGACTGGAAGCATGGTCTGAGATTGTGTAGTAATACTCTGAGAAGGATCCTATCAGAAGGAAATTTCTAACCATAGAGGAAAAGCTTGGGCAACTGTACATGCATTCTTATGTCTAGAAAAATCTGACAAAGAAATAAGTTGGTACCTTTCAAGCAACATAAGAAGTGAACAGCCCCTATGACGCAGGCAGCTGTTTATAAACCACATTTGTTTACATGCTGATTGTGTATTCAGGTCTCTGAAGATCTGGTCTACAAGTTCTCTTCTGTCATAAATTACTATGTTATCTATGATATATTACTGTCATTTTTTTTGCTTCTGAAATCTTTTTTCTAACTCCTTTTCTGTTCAGGAAATATATTTTAAAGCTAAGAGTTTGTGTTTTAGTGGACTATCATAAGGCCATACTATACTTTTAAACAAGAGCGCTGTTTTTCCTGTCAGTTTCAGTTATTTTAAACAACTTCTACATTTTTTTCTGTGGAGTAATTGTGTTTTTTACTTTTTTGGGGCTGTCAGGTTTTTTAAAGTGCTTGTTACTCTTTTATGTGTAAAGAAGTGAGTTTTAAAGACTTAAGTTTTACTGGCTCTTGTTGCTTGTTTTCCCTGGGAAAGCGGCACCAGTTTTTGCATGACTGTGGAGTAAACTGTCGGTCTCATAACTGGTGGTACTTCTAGCCACAAAAAGAAAAGGTTAAGTAAGCCGGCTTTGTCACCACATCATTCTAGCAATTTACATCAGCCACAGGTGGGTGACTTTGCTGTGGCCATTAGTTGTACCTTAGACAACTCCTCTTTTACCCCCAGGTCCCTCTGGTATAGCACCTGCAGCCATGATAGACCAGGGGTTAGCCATGTCCACTGTGGCTGTTGAGGTCTCCTCACCGGCAAGGGAGAGTCCCTGGTCCTGGGAGAGGGAACAGGGATACCTTCCCTTTTTTGCCAGAATGTTGTGTCCAACTCTGAGGAAATTGATGCTGCCTGATTCCTCATCAGTAATTTAGTTTATTTATTTATTAGTTTATTTATCACTGTGAAGGGAATTGATGAAAAGCCTAAAAAGGTATGTATGCCACATTTCTAGATACTGCAGAGGAGGAAGTCTTGGAGTTAGTTATTGTTTTTGTCTTTCAAACAGAGGAAAAACTCAGACTAGCAACCACAAAATAGAAATTCAGTAATTGTTAACCTAGAAAAAAATCATTTATTAGTCATTTACTCCTTGCAAGAAACCAGGGCTCAATGAAAATTATATGCTTCTGTTACTGAGGGTAAAGTATCAAAACAAAGAGTGTGAATCTGGTTGTGTAATTCACTTGAGACAAAAGTTAGTGGTATACAAAATTACTAACCAAGGTGCACGCTTTTGTGAAAAAAATAGGATGCCATATCTTAAGCTGATATGATGTATGCAGAGTAATTAAAATTATAAACAGCTAAGGAATTAAATGAGGAAATATAAATGGATAAGATAGAATCTGTGTCAAATAACTAAATGAAAAAAAAATGCAATAAAAAGCAAGAAATATTGCCAGTGCCGTATTTCAGGAACAGATTCCAGAGCTAAAAATGTGCCTTTCCAAAGGAGTGCTCAGTTTGAGAATACCACTGATGAACCTTCTTTTATCTTCAGACCAGCCTGACCAGACCGCAGTGCAAAAGCAAGAAATATTACCAGTGCCATATTTCAGGGACAGATTCCAAAGCTAGTAATGTGCCTTTCCAAAGGGGTGCTCAGTTTGACAATACCACTGAAGAAACTTCTTTCCTCTTCAGACCAGCCTGACCAGACAGCAGTGCAAAAGCAAGAAATATTGCCAGAGCCATATTTCAGGAACAGATTCCAAAGCTAAAAATGTGCCTTTCCAAAGGAGTGCTCAGTTTGAGAAAATACCATTGATGAACCTTCATTTATCTTCAGACCAGCCTGAGCAGACAGCAGTGCAAAAGCACGAAATATTGCTAGTGCCATATTTCATGGAACAGATTCCAAAGCTAAAAATGTGCCTTTCCAAAGGAGTGCTCAGTTTGAGAATACCACTGATGAAACTTCTTTCATCTTCAGACCAGCCTGTCCAGACAACAGTGCAGAAGCAAGAAATATTGCCAGTGCCATATTTCAGGGACAGATTCCAAAGCTAGAAATGTGCCTTTCCAAAGGGGTGCTCAGTTTGAGAATACCACTGAAGAACCTTCTTTCATCTTCAGACCAGCCTGACCAGATGTAGCATGTCTTGAATAATTTCAGGGACAGATTCAAAAGCTAGAAACAGAAGAATACATGAGCGCTTTGGACAACATATGGGCATTAAGGACATGATGGAAGACAATGGACATCTTTAGGAAACGAGCAAAATCACAGGTATGATCTCATACAAATTGAAGGGTTCGTACCTGTTAATTTTTTTTTTTACAAATAAACTTTGATGTTAAATTAAGATGTTAGATTTAACTGTTATTTTAATAATTAGAATGAGATATTGAATTTTAGGGCAAATATGCATTTATTAATTTATTCATTGTTCAAATTCACCTACAGTACAGCCAGGGGGTCGACTTTGTTCGTCCGCAGGGTTGCCAGATGTCCCTATTTGGGGCGGGACTGTCCCGAGATCAGCAGCCTGATCCCGAGTCCCGCCCAGCCTCCGCTTAGCTTTTTTTTTTTTTTTTTTTTTTTGATTAGCCCGTATACCTGGCATACGGGCCAATCAAAAAATCGCTAAACACTGAGCTTGTTGTGTTCTGCATTAAACAGAAGTAGAGCCGTGTTTAGCGCTTTTTGATTGGCTTGTATGCCGGTATACGGGCCAATCAAAAACCACTAAATGCGGAGCTACTTCTGTTGAATTTTTTGCTCTTTTTTTTTTTTTTTTTTTTTTTGTCCTCACTTGCCGTCTACATGATATATTTTACATGTGGCCCCCAGACCATTTCTGTTGACTCAATGCGGCCCTTGCAACTGAAAAGGTTGGACACCCCTGCTCTAGAAGCATCTTGCAGGGCAGCGGTCACTGGTTCTGTACTGAGAAGACATGCTTGGCTGAAGGAGCAGACCTTGCCATACCATGTCAAATCAAAGTTACTAGACGCTCCTTTGAATAAGAGCTGTTTGTTTGACACCAAAGCAGAAGAGGTTCTTAAAAAGATGGAAGAAAAAGGTAAAGCTATGCAGACTGTTAAAGAATTCTTACAAGTGCAACGTCCTAGATTCAGTAGGCATTGCCCTTCAAAACACTGGTCCTTTCCAGCCCCTTCCAGGCCTTCTCAAACCAGACCCAGGGGAAGCAGACCACCCAGACTACAGTCTCAGGGTATGCAGAGATCTAAGCAATGGAGTGCCCCCACCCCTAAAGCAGGGAGTGGTAAGCCACCTCCTTATGGAAAAAGCTCACAGTGACTTCTTTACAGTACAGTTTTGTACCTACCATAAATGTAGATGTTCGAGTGCTAATACAGCTGCAGTAATCACATATGGGTTCTCTGCCGTCAGGCGGGTCCTCGGTCGGCCGAATTCCAAAGTCTTGGTCCGGCGTCGGTTGTTGTCGCCCTCTTCCCTGACGTCAGTGTGACAGGGGTATATAAGACACAGCCGACGCCATGTTCTGCAGCCTTTCTTGCCCCAGATATCAGGTGCCCCCAGAAGGAAGGCAATACATAAATTATATATATAATGATGCAATGCAATATAATCAAAAAACAGTAGTTGCAAGCAAATACATCATAGTAGGATAACCCAAACAGGTTGTATGAGGAGGTGTTAGCCACTAGGCCTATGCCAAGAGGGGAAGGAGGGAGGGAAACCTGTACTGCAGCTGTATTAGCACTCGAACATCTACATTTATGGTAGGTACAAAACTGTACTATGTTCATCGTGCATACAGCTGCAGTAATCACATATGGGTAGAATCCCAAAGCTACGCACAGGGTGGTAGGCACTAGGTAGAACTGGGATGAGCCAGAATGCCCTGCAATACAGCAATAGCAAAGCCTGCTCTAGTTTTGGAATATAAAGGCAGGTGGTAGTGTCTTGTGAAGGCTGCCTCCAAGATATCTTTGGTAGGGACTCCTCTGAGGAAGGCTGTGGAGGTAGCTGTGGCCCTGGTGGAGTGTGGTCTGATGCCTACAGGGACAGATTTCCCATGATAGGAGTAACAAAAACGTATGCAGTGGCCTATCCATTTAGAGATTGTCTGTTTGGTAACAGGCTTCCCTTGAGCTCCTACAGCATAAGACACAAAAAGTTGTTCTTATTTCCTAAAAGGCTTTGTTCTGTCCAAATAGTAACGTAGCTGTCTATGGATGTCTAAAGAATGTAGCAGCCTTTCCCCTTTGTTTTGAGGATTGGGATAAAAGGTAGGTAAGTGTATGGCTTGATTTAAAGCTACCCTGGATACGACTTTAGGCATAAATGACGAGTTGGTTCGAAGGGAAACCCTGTCCTGATGGAAGATAAGAAAGGGCTGCACAGCCATGAGGGCTTGTAGTTCTGAAACCCTATGAGCTGAGGTAATGTCCAGAAGGAAAGCTGTTTTCCAGGACAAGTATTGCAAATCTGAGGCAGCTGGTTCAAAGGGAGGCAATGTTAATTTTTCTAGAATGTAATTAAGATCCCAGGCTGGCACTGGTTGTTTCCTTGGTGGTCTTATATTCTTAGCCCCTCTGAGGAATTGCCTTAAAAGTGGGTGGGAGAATAACGGTGGATCCGTGTTGAATTCTGCAGAAATGGCTGAGGCATAGATTTTTATGGAGGAAAAAGAAAGTCCACTGTTCAGCAGCTCAGCTAGGTACTGCAATACCTGAGGCAAATTCAGTTTTCTAGGGTCCTGGCCTTTTTTCTCATTCCAAGAGCAAAACCGTTTCCATTTTGCGGAGTAAGTCTTCCTAGTAGATGGCCTTCTGGCCTCCAGAATGACATCCTGCACCTCTTTGGAGAGTAGGGTCTGCTGTGGTGTTAAGGTATTTTCCATGCAGCAAGACTGAGTGTCTTTAGCTGACTGTGAAGAGTTTTTTAGCTGTGCTGAGTCAGCAGAAGAGGCATTAGAGGTAGAGGCCAGGGAGGAGTATGTGTTAGGCTCCTTAGGAGTGGGTACCAGTGCTGCCTTGGCCAGTCTGGAGCAATCAGTATCATCTGCGGTCTGTCTGCTCTTGCTTTCAAGAGCACCTTGGATAGAAGAGGCAGAGGTGGGAAAGTGTACACTGTCCATGCTGTCCAACTGAATGAAAGGGCGTCCACCCTCCATGCCTTTGGATGAAAAGTCCTTGAACAAAACTTTTCCAATTGATGGTTCCTGTGGGAGGCGAAGAGATCTATGTCTGGCCTTCCCCATGCTTGGATTATCTTTGTAAACACCTGTGGATGCAGCTTCCATTCGTGTGGATCTGTCATATTTCTGCTTAGATTGTCCGCCAGCGTGGTTTCCAAACCTGGCAGGTACTGTGCTTGAAGTTCGATTTGCCATTCCAGAGCCAAGTTCCAAAGTGTCATGGCTAGTCTGCACAGGGGGTATGAATGTGTTCCTCCTTGTTTGTTTATGTACCACATTATTGTGGTGTTGTCTGTTCTTATCAATAATTGTCCTGGATGCAGGAGTTCTTTGAATGCTGTAATTGCATTTATCACTGCTAGCATTTCTTTTTGATTAATGTGGAGGTGCTTTTCCTTTTGGGACCATTTGCCCTGAATGCACCTGCCTGTCATGTGCGCCCCCCAGGCATAATCTGAGGCATCCGTTGTGATGACTTGATTTACTTGAGGCTTGCAGAATGGGAGACCTGTGTTTGCTTGACATGCTTGGGCCCACCATAGAAATTCCTTTTGCAAACATGGAATTATTGGTGGTATTGTTTCCAAATTGTGGCTGTGTTGAGACCATAAGTTTTTTAGGTACCATTGAAGTTTTCTCATATGCAACTTTGCACATGGGATTAAAAGAATGCAAGATGCCATGAAGCCCAGAGCCTGCAGGATTTTCCTTGCAGTAAGCCTGGTACAATTTGCTAGTGTTTTGAAGTACTGAGTTAGTTGCCCTTGTTTTTCTGGTGTAATATAGGCCATCTGAGTGTTTGTGTCCAAGTTGGCACCCAGGAAAGTTATTTTCTGAGATGGTTTCAGCCTGGATTTCTCTTTGTTGATTGTGTATCCCAGAGAATTCAGTAACCGTGTTGCATAAGCCAGATGTTCCAGAAGAGTGTGCTTGCTGTCCGCTTGGATCAGGCAGTCGTCCAAATAAGGGTAAATTTGTATCCCTTGAAGTCTACAGTAGGCAATTACTGATGCCAGGTGTTTCGTGAATACTGCGCAGTAGATAAGCCAAAGGGCAATGCAGAGAATTGATACTGGATTGAACCTGCAAGAAATCTGAGGTATCTTCTGCAGCTTTGTCTGATTGGGACATGCAGGTATGCCTTCTTGAGGTCCAATGTTACCAGCCGAAACTCCTTGCCCAGCATGGGAAGAAGCTGCTGTAATGTGAGCATCTTGAATTTTGGTACAAGTAGAAATGTATTTAGGATGGATAGGTCCAAAATGGGTCTCCAGTCGGTTCCTTTTCTTGGTACCAGGAATAAAAACCTTGACCTTGTTCGTGAGCAGGAACCTCTTGAATGGCTTTCATGTTCATGAGTTTTGTAATTTGTATTTGTGCCTCTGCCCTTTGATTGTGTGGCAGGTTTGGCATGCCTCTCATTTTTGGAAGTGTGTGAAAATGAAATCTGTAGCCTCTGTTTATTATGTCCAGGATCCATTTGTCTGTTGTGATAATCTGCCAATTTCTTGAAAATAGTGCTAGCTTTCCTCCCAGGGGGGCTGCCTGCTGAGATTTGTTTGGCATGAAAAGGAGGAAGTCATTGAATTTGCTTTCTGTATTGTTGTGCACTATCTTCACCACCTCTTGGTGCTTGAGTTTGCCATTGTCTGCCTCTATATGATCCTTGAGATTGTCCTCTGCCCCTTGAGCGCCTATATCTACCTCTTTGGGGCTTGTCCGTGACTGGTTCTTTGAAGGCCAATTTTTGCTAAAACGAGGTGGCTGTACCTGTAGAAAAGCATTGACAGTTTGCATAGATTTAGCTTTTTCTTCCATTTTCCGTAGTATCTCCTCAGCATTAGTACCAAATAACACATCTTTTTGTAAAGGAGCATCTAGTAGTTTAGCTTTAACATGATCAGGCAAGCTTTGTTCCCTAAGCCAGGCATGTCTACGAATGACTGCTCCTGTAGCAGCCGCTCTACTTGAGGCCTCTAAAGCATCATAACCACATTGTAAGGTGTGTTTACCCACTTGTTCTGCACTATGTATCATATCCTGCAATTCCTTCAAATCTGGTTGTTCAGGTTGAGACATTTTGTTTAATTGTGATAACAGAAACTGCTGATATTTAAGCATATGGAACTGACAATTTAAGGCCCTCATGGCTAGGGTGGCCGAGGTGTATACCTTTTTCCCCCACCTTTCTAAGGATCTAGATTCTCTTTCAGAAGGAAACGGATTCTTGGCAGTAGAGGCCTTCATTCCCTTGGGGCCTTGAGAAATGGTTTCAGGGTCAGCATTATGGCTTTTGAAAAGAAATTGGTGAGAGTTAGGGACTCTGTAGTATCTATCAGGTTTGACTGGTGCAGGAGGCAGGGAATCCGTATTAAGACAAGCCTCCGAGTAAACATCATCAAGTATGTCCAGGACAGGAGGTATAGCCAGAGGTCTGTGTTGAGGCAACAAAAGAAATTCCCTAAGCCTTTTCTTGGAATCAGAAAAGTCTTGGCCTTCCCAGTGGAAGTGCTCCCTCAAGGTGTGCAAGGTTTCCCCAAAGGAAAAATCCTCTGGGGGAGATACAGAAGGAATGGACTGTTCTGCATCAGAATCTTCATAAGGGGAGTACGAGTGTTCCTCCACATCAGAATGTTCTGAGAAAATGGAGCCCTGTTCAGAGGATGGAGAGTCTTCCTCCACTCTGGGTCTCTTGTCTGGAGGGGTTGGGAACTCCTGATATAGGAAATTAAATCCTCAGCCATTTTAAGCATCTGCTTTTTAGGCATGGGGCCTGGGGATGGGCCCTGTGCAGCAGGCCTCTTGGGATGCATGGCTGATTTGGACTTAGAGAAGGCCTTAATAGAAAAGGAAGAAGAGGGTCTAAATACACCCTGGGTGGAAGTGGACCTGTCCACATTAGGAGGCTCAGCACTCACTGTGGTTTCGGTGGTTGTAGTCTAAGGGCCGAGGTACCAGCGGTCTCGGGTACAGAAGACACCGCCAAGGAAGTGTCGTTGGTAGTCAGGGACTGCATAGGCGTCTTGCTGAGAACCGGACCACGTGGAGCCGGCTTAGGCGTGGTGTCGGTGGAGACCGCGGGCCTCGCGTGTCGGTCTTTGTCCTTGCGTTTTTTGGACAAAACGGTAGTCGGAGTATCCGACGACATTTTATAATCAAAAGCTTTACCAAAGTAATGTTGGGCGAACTCCGCCCGACGCTTAATAGTGCGTTTATTGAAAGTCGCACAGAAGCGACAGCCCGAGACGTCGTGGTCTGGGCCTAAACAAGGTATGCAAAGGGAATTGAAATCCTTATGCGGTATTTGCTTCCCACAAGAAATACAATTGTTAACTTTGTCTGACATCGGTCTGAGGCAAGAAAAGTTTCCCCAACGGGGTATTTAGCTTTAAAGCAGACTTCGGTTGCTAATTTTTCGTAAATTCAGAAGCTGGCCGACCGGCACTTGCGAACTGCTTCTGTTTCAGGCACCGCGCGGCAAAAAAGACTGAAGAACATGGCGTCGGCTGTGTCTTATATACCCCTGTCGCACTGACGTCAGGGAAGAGGGCGACAACAACCGACGCCGGACCAAGACTTTGGAATTCGGCCGACCGAGGACCCGCCTGACGGCAGAGAACCCATATGTGATTACTGCAGCTGTATGCACGATGAACATCCCACTCCCCAGTTCTGCCCAATTGCTTGTGCAATCCCTGGGGGAAAACTTGCCCTTCATGCAAAAAAAACTGGATGTCCATCACTCAGGGACCGGTTGGTCCTCAACATTGTATCCAAGGGGTACAAATTTTATTTCCATTCACTGCCAACCCCAAGCGGGTATCCAGACCTTCCCCCAAACTGTGGCCAGAGGCTCAAAACCAGGTACTTTCCCTGCTCAATATCAGAGCTATTCAGCCGGTTCCAGTAGAGCAGTGGGTCAACCCAGGAAAGAGGGCTCTTGACGGCCAATCCTGGATCTTTCAATTCTCAACACCTTCCTGGTGGTACCAAAATTCAAAATGCTTACCCTGCAACAGCTTCTTCCAATGCTAACCAAGGATGCCTGGTTAGTCACCCTAGACTTAAAAGAAGCCTGTCTACACATCCCCATAAAGGGAGTTATGCAGGAAGTATCTACGTTTCAGGGCAGGATCTGTGCATTCAGTTGTCTGCACTTCCCTTTGGCTTATCTACTGCGCCAAGGGTATTCACAAAATGCCTGGTTCCAGCCATTGCATACTGCAGGCAGAGAGATATCCAAATTTACCCGTACTTGGACGACTGCTTGATTCAGGTGGACAGTCAGGAATTGTCGCTGCAGCACCTGACATTTGTAAAACACCCTCTCACTTCCTTGGGATACACCATCAACAAAAATAAATCAAAACTGGTACCCAGTCAAAAGATTATATTCCTGGGGGCAAGCTTGGAAGCAGCTTCCCAGATATTAGACTTCTTTTTCTGAAGTTAGGAATGCCATCTGACAAACTACTTCAAAGAAATGGCCACCAGAACTCTGCTATCTGCAAGAAAAATACTGCAAGCCCTAGGGTTCATGGCCTCATGCATACTGCTAATTCCATATGCAAGACTGCATATGAGGAGACTTCCATGGTACTTAAAAAGCCTTTGGTGCCAACATTCTCAGGACCTGAAAACAGTCATTCCTATCTTACCTTGTCTAAGAATAGAGTTCCTTTGCTGGGCAGAAGCATGCAACCACAAAAAGGGACTGCCATTTTCTCAACCCCTCGCCTCCCAGACCCTTACCAAAGACTCATTGTACTAAGCCTAGGGGACTCACATGGATGGCAAATGTATTCAGGGCCACTGGAGCCAAGTCAAATTCATCTGCACGTCAACCAAAAAGAGATGCTAGCTGTACAGAATGCCCTTACAGCTTTCAGATCCCTAATCTTTCCAGGACAACTGCTAATAAAAACAGACAACACCACAGTTATATGTGGTACATTAACAAGCAGGGGGGGGGGGGACATTACTACTCACTCTGCAGGTTAGCCATGGCCCTGTGGAACACTACCTTGGACATTCATGTCCATCTTCAAGCTCAGTTCCTGCCAGGCAAACAAAACTCTCTGCCAGACTACTTAAGCAGAAATCTCCTAGACCCACACGATTGGAAACTGGAGGCCCAGCACCTTCAACTTTCTGATTCAGAAATGGGGGACCCCAGAGGTGGATCTGTTTGCCTCCCCCTTCAACCACCAATTCAGAAAATTATACACCAGGAATCCTCACAGCAGAGCCTGGAAAGTGGGTGCCCTGTCCTTTCCATGGGAAAAGCTCTCAATCTATGCTTTTTCCCCTCTGCCCCCTTCTCTCAAGAGTATTACTCAAGATAAAGCTGGACAGGCCAAGGATAATTCTGATTGCCCCAAATTGGCCACTCCTGCTCAGCCTGACTCCTGTGCCACCCTGGCACCTACACCAGACCCCAATCCTGTTCACTCAGCAGAAGGGGCAGATTTTGCACCCACAACTGCAAACCCTAAATCTTGCAGCCTGGCTTATTCCTTGAATTCTCCACCAGCAACCCTAAGAAAACAGGTGCTGGATGTCATTCTTGAAGCCAGAAGACTCAGTACAAGAAAATCCTATACTAATAAGTGGAAAAGGATCTGCTCATGGATTCAGTCCAAAGGAAAGGACGCAACTCTGCCCTCCCTGCCTCTAATCCTGGATTACTTAGCAGATCTATGCCACTAAGGCCTGTCCTTCTCTATTAAGATGCATGCCTCAGCCATTTCTGCTCATTACAAGACTTGAGCCACCTCTGTTCTTGCACTCTCTGATCTAACAGTTCCTAAGAGGGGCAGTCAACATAAGGCCACCATGGAGAGCACCGACACCTGCTTGGGACCTTAACTTTGTACTAGAAAAGCTCACACTTCCCCTTTTGAACCTGCTGTGTCAGCAAAGTTAAAATTCCTCTCTTGGAAAACAGCCTTGCTTGTAGCCGTCACTTCAGCTGCTACCTGGAGTTCTGTACACACCTTCACCAAGCATTACCTCCTGCCTATCTTTTCTGAATACAGGGTGGGTTTTGCAACAGCAGTCCTGCAAGGCATACTAGCCAGCCCCAACTCTTTTTGACTGCCTCTCCACTCTTCTTCAGCTTTGGGAATCTACCGAGTGTGATGACTGCAACAGTGAAACACGAAGAACATAGTACAGTTGTGTACACTTACCATAAATGCAGCTGTTTGAGTGTATTCACTGTTGCAGTCCTGGTTTCCCTCCTTCAATCCCCCTTGTCTCTCTCTCTCCCCTTTCTATGTATTTGTATTGGTATTTACATTTTACAGGTGGTGTTTTTCACCACCATACCTTAGTTCCCTATTTGGGGGCTCCTGACATTTGGGGCAAGAAAAACTGATGTAATGGCGTTGGCTGTCTGTTTTTATACCCCCTGACGACCTGACGTCAGTCTTGGAGTGACAGCAACTGACACAGAAATACAAAGTCTCTGATATTCGGGCTGACTGAGGGCTACCTGCAGGCAGATAACCTAAGTGTGATGATTGCAACAGTGAATACACTTGAACATCTCCATTTATGGTAAGTGTACACAACTGTACTTTTTCTCCCATTCTACAAAACTGTGTAGGAAGTAATAGAAGAGATTCCATCTCCGCTTCTGGGCCAGGGCCTTTCATCATTGTTTCTAATCGTCAAAAAAGAACAAATGCATACGTCCATTGTAGGTATGTTAAAACCTTTCTGAAGGTCCCTAATTTCAAGTTACCAACCTAGCAGCATGTATGGCCCCTTCCACATCATGTTGCTCAGATGGCGACTTTGGATCTGAAGGATGTCTACTTGCATATTCTTGCCCACAGAGTACACAGGTATGTCCTGAGATTCTTTGCTGGGGATTGCAGTTTGTCATTGCTCTTTGAGCTGATTACTATGCCAAGAAAGTTCAAGCGCTTATCCTGGCTATTGTTTGTTGCAGACTGCATGGAATTGCACATCATCCATAACTTGGATCCTTGCTTCTCCTGGTGCATCTCCATGGATGAAGCATTCAGATTTCTAGCCTTCACCCTCAGCCTGAGAAAGTTTCAACTGGTACCATTCTAAAGGGTATTTCTTCCACAGGGCAGTGTGGACAATTACTCAAGCTGTTTTCTAAACCTGGGAAGACGGAGGATGGTTGTAACCATAGTTTCTCAGGGCTCTGGGCTTCATAGCTTGCACTACACTAATGGTCCCCTATGCAAGACATGACATGAGGAAGTTCAGTGCTATCTCACATTATAGAGGTGCTTGACATGCTCATCCCCATAGACCACAGGCTTGCAGTTTTCCCTTTTGTAGTAAAGGAGTTACAGTAGTTGACAAAAGAAATCCATGTAAATTTTGGGCCTCTAACCAGGTCATCAAAACAGATATGTCAGATCTGGCATGGGAGGGGTGCAAATTCAGAGGATGCAGTCAGCCATAGAGAGGAGGCTGCACATCATTATCACGGAAATGCTGGTTTTAGTTTAAGGGTTAAGGGCCGTGAGACATCTTAACACTAAAGGCATCCTGAAAATGACTTGTGTGGTGCATTAGCAAGCAGGAGAAACAAGATGTGAACAGCTCTTCAGGCTAGCTGTGGGAATGGGCAAATCAGCACAAAATGTCTGTCAGGGTGATTCGTATATCTTAGGAGTAAAATAGTAGCAGGCAGAATGAGCAGAACAAAGGCAGAACCTCATAAGTGGGTGATGTTCTTCGTATTTCACTGTTGCAGTCATCACATTTAGGTTATCCCTGCCAGGGTAGCCCTCAGTCGTCCCGAATACCAGAGGCTTAGTATTTCTGCATCGGTTGCCTTCGCTCCAGGTTTGACGTCAGGTCGTCGGTGTTCTGTGGCATCCGACGCCATTACATCAGTCTTTTCTTGCCAGGAGCCCGAAGCCAAAGCAATTTGCACGAGTGCTGGTTGACCGCTACCTGAGTTTTTAATTTCTGAAATTAAAGTTGAAGTCTTCTAAAGCTTCGAAAGCAAATACCACACCGAGATTTTCATGCTTAGTGCGTCACTTGCTTACGCCCAGACCACAGTGTCTCCCAATGTCGCTTTTGTGCTTTGTTCAATGACAGAACTGTACATCGTCAGGCCCTTAATGTAGCTAGATACTTTCGTTCTCAGTCCTCGAATTCCGATATGGCTTCTGTAAGCCATCCGACAGCAGATCTTCCGAATAAATGTAAAGATAGACAGACATATACCGCACAGGTCCAAAACTGCCGATGATGCTTCCGTTAAGCTAGTCATCAGTTCTCTGGTCCTCAGTGAGGAGCTTTCGCATCCCCTGATGCCTGCTTCTGTGGATTCACAGGCTGCTACCGAGACCCTTTCGGAGTCTGGTAGGCAGCGAGGCTCCTCTACTAAGGATCCTATGGATGTCTCTATCTTGGATGAGTCTGGAGCTGCTGAGCAGGCACCAGCTTTTGAGGAAGTACTTTGCACTATCGATTCTCGACATAGACCGCCTACTTTTGCGTCTACTATTCTTTCGAAAACTACCGAGTTTCTAAGGCTCAGGGCTACAAACCACACCCAAGAAACCGACTACTACGTCTCAGATGCTTAAAATGGCAGAAGACCCTTATACTGCTTATCAGGGGAAGCCAGGCTACCCCTTCCAAAAGAAAGAGATTTGTCCTCAGTAGTTTTATTTGAGCAGGAGTCTAATGACTCTGATGCATCTGAATATGAAGATATGTAACCTCTCTCAGGTTATGAGGATTCTGATGCATCGAAATCCATCCCTTCCACCTCTCCACCCGAGGACTTTCCCTTTGGGGAAACCCTAAATTCCTTGAGGGAACATTTCCAGTGGGAATGTCAGGACTACCCTCCATCAAAAAAGAGACTCGGGGAATTCCTAGATCTACCACAGCACAGACCTGTGGCCATTCCTCCTGTCCTGAATGTTGTGGATAATGTTTTTCTGAAATCCAGTTTAACTCCTGACACCCTCCCTCCTGCTCCCAGGAAATCAGACGGGTACTACAGAGTCCCTGACTTTCACAAATTTCTATTCCAAAATCCTACTGCTGACCCCGAGGTTGTCTCTCAAGGACCTAAAGGCATTAAAGCAACTTCTGCTAAGAATCCCACCTCCTCAGACAGGGATTCCCGAGCATTAGGTACTCTTGCTATTAGAGCACTAAATTGTCAGTTCCATATGCTGAAATATCAGCAACATACCATGGAACTCCTCAAACAAAAAAATATCTTTTCCTGCTTGTGCAGAAAGTAGAGTTACAAGAGTTAATGCATTCTGCAAGTCAAGTAACTAAGCACACATTACACTGTGGTTTTGATGCCCTAGAAGCATCTTGCAGGGCAGCAGTCACTGGTTCTGTCCTTAAAAGGCATGCTTGGCTAATGGAACAACCCTTGCCAGACCATATCAAATCCAAATTATTGGACGCACCACTGCATGAAGACAACTTATTTGGCACCAAGGCAGAGGAGGTCTTAAAAAAGATGGAAGAAAAAGCTAAAACTATGCAGACAGTTAGACTTCTTGCAGGTCCAGCCACTGAGGTTCAGTAGGCATTGCCCCTCCAAGCACTGGTCCTTTCCTGCCCCCTCCAGGTCAGCTCAGTCCAGACCCCAGGGAATCAGGCCCCCCCACACAGCAGCCACAGGGAATGCAGAGATCTAAGCAGTGGAGTTCCTCCACTTCAGTACCAGGGAGTGCTAAGCCACCCCCTCATGGCAAAGACTCACAATGACTTTACACTTCCACCCCCTCCCTCTGCCCACCTGCTCTTGCCTCTAGAACTCTCCTTCCACACAAGCACTTGGGCCACCATTATCAATGATCTCTGGGTCCTCAACATAGTGTCCCAGAGATACAAGTTTTATTTCCACACTACCAACCCCAAAAGGGTTCCCAGATCTTCCCCAAACCAGTGGGCAGAGTCCAAAAAGCAAGTCCTTTCCCTGCTCTTGATGAGGGCAACAGAGCATGTTCCTGCAGAACACGTAGGCCAAGGTTTCTACTCTAGACTCTTCTTGGTACCCAGAAAAGAGGGCACCTGGCCCACCCCATCCTCGATCTATCCATTCTGAACACTTTCCTGGTGATACCAAAATTCAAAATGCTCACCCTCTCCAGCAACTTCTACCTGTGCTCTCCAAGGATGCTTGGTTAGCCAACCTAGACCTAAAAGAGGCCTACCTGCGCATCCCAATCAAGGAGTCTTGCAGTAAATATCACAATTTCAGGGCAGTATCACTGCACTTTCAGTTCTTTGCGCTTCCCTTTGGCTTATCCACTGCTCCCAGAGTTTTCACAAAATGCTTGGCTCCCGCCCTTGCTTTTTGCAGACAAAAAATATTCAGATTTACCCATACATAGACTGCCTGATTCATGCAGTCAGTCAGGAAAAGCTGCTAAAGCACCTGACCTTTGTAAAGGACCTACTGACCTCCCTGGGATATACTGTCAACAAAAAGAAATCCAAACTAGTACCCAAGCAAAAAATTGTATTCCTGGGAGCAAGCTTGGACATGCCATCCCAGATGGCATTCCTTACACCAGAAAAACAAACCTACCTGACAACCTACTTCTCTCAACTAGCCACCAGACCCTACTTCTCTGCAAGGGAAAATCCTGCAAGCTCTGGGGTTCATGGCTTCTTATGTTCTACTCATTCCATATGCCAGACTGCATATGAGGAAAGTACAGTGGTACCTAAAAAGCCTTTGGTGTCAGCACTCCCAAGACTTGGAAACTCTTATACCAGTGATACCTTGTTTAACGAAAATTTCCTTTGGTGGGCAGCAGCATGCAACCACAACAGGGGGACTACCCTTCTCACAACCACACGCCCCCTAGACCCTTACCACAGACTCATTAGACTATGCCTGGGGTGCACACCTAGACGGCAGGTGGATTCTGGGCTAATGGAGCCCAAACCAAATACATCTGCACATCAAACAAAAAGAAATGTTAGCTGTTCAGCAATCTGACAACCTTCAGACCCCTACTCTCCCTTGGACCTCTACTGATCAAAACAGACAACACCACTGTTATGTGGTATATCAACAAGCAGGGAGGGACTCACTCGTACCCCCTGTGAAGGCTCCCTTTGGCACATGACCTCAGCCATGCAACTACACCTGGTAGCACAATTCCTGACAGACTCTCTAAACTCTGTCAAGTAACTTAAGCAAAAATCTTCTGGACCCACACGAGTGGCATCTAGACCAAAGAACCTTCACCCTTGTAACCCAGAAATGGGGCACTTCGAAGGTCGACCTCTTTATTTCCCACTCCAGCCATCGGCTGTGCAAATTCTGCAACAGGGAACCTCACATCAAGGCCTGGAGAGTAGATGCTCTATCCTTCCAGTGGATCGACCTCTTGGTCTATGCATTCCCCCTCTACTGCTCATTACAAGGGTACTTCTCAAAATAAGGGAGGAAAAACCAAGGACAATCCTGATCGCCCCAGACTAGCTATGCCAGCACTGGTACCCTCTGCTGCGCAGCCTGTCACTACCACCACCATGGCATCTCCCGCAGATCCCAGCACTCCTGACCCAGAGGAATGGAGAATTCTTGCAACCCCAATTGCATACCCTGAGTCTGGCAGCCTGGCTTATTCTCTGACCACTGCACAAGCTGCCAATCTGAGCAAACAAGTTCTAAATGTTGTACGTGAGGCCAGACACCCTAGCACTAGAAGATCTTATGCTCACAAGTGGAAAAGGTTTTGCACCTGGATCCAGGCTAAGGGAGTCGGAACTGCACAGCCCCTCCCTACCTCTCATCCAGGATTACCTGGCTGACCTACTACACAGAGGTCTATCCATCTCTGTGTAGTGACCCAGATGTTTTGCGGCATGAATTGATTCAAACTTATTTGGTATTTAAACAGAGGGTATAGTAAAGATCTTATACTCCAGTCTGAGGAAATTGTTATTTCAGAAAAGCCAGGATTTTGGACAAAGGAGTCTAAATAACTACTTGAGGGTAAAGGATGCCGTAAGTAGGGATAGGAAGGTTTATTTTGTAATGAGTTACAATATTTTTAGTCAAGAAGTAGTGGATACAATTAAACATCTTTGGGATTTTCTTCTCAAGGGTAAGAATAAGGTAAAAATGTATATAGATATCCTTTAATTTCATATAAAAAAGGAAGGAAATATTAAGGATATGATTATACATAATTTTGAGCCCCCTGATGAAATTATACAGAGAAGGAGAAACATATACGGAACTGTCCCATGTGGTGGTGGTTCTGTATGTGGATATATATAGAGTTCTTTTGGAAAAAAGTAATGGACTGAAGTTTTCCCAGCTGGTTATTTTACATGTAGTACAAAAGGAGTGATTTATTCTGTTTCATGTAGTTGTGGCCTATTTTATATAGGCGAGACTAAACGTACTTTTAGGGTAAGGCTACAGGAACATATTAGAGATGTTAGAAGGAATAATATGGAGAGCCCTGTAGCCCTTCATTTTAATATGTTTCATGGTGGGGAGTTGTGTCATTTAAAAGCATGTGTTTTGGAACAAATTGTTGAAAATGATGAGATTGCTTTAAAAGAAAAATTGCATTATAAAGAAACAGTTTTTATCTTGAAGTCTGATACTTTAGCCCCTAGGGGCATGAATAAGGAATGCAATTGAAAAGCACTTATGTAATTAATTGTTGTTTAAATTAAGTAATTGATGTAATTAAGTGTTATATATAAGGGGTGTGTTCTTTTGTGTTTTTGTACTCCGAGAAGGCTGTGGCCGAAGCGCTAGAGATTGGTTTTAAATAAATCTGTTCTGTGTTTATAGAAGTTTATTTAGCCACTTTTTTCAACTGGCTGAGTGGTATTTTTGTCTATCCTTCTCTTCCATTAAAACTCATGCCTCTGCCATCTCTGCTCATTTCAGCACAGATCCACCTCTTTTCTCCCACTCTCACATCAAACAGTTCCTAAGAGGGGCTAACAACTTGAGGCCACCCAGAAGAGCACCTACCACAGCATGGGACCTTAACTTTGTTTTTGAAAAGTTTTTCCTGCCCCCTTTGAACCAGCAGTGTCAGCAGAGTTAAAGTTCTTTTGTTGGAAGACAGCCTTGCTTCTGGCCATCACTTCAGCTAGAAGAGTATCTGAGCTACAAGCACTAATGGCTGTAGAGCCCTTCATCATTTTCCACGCTGATAGGGTCTCCCTCAGGACTAATCCATCCTTCATGCCAAAGGTGGTGTCCATTGTGGCTCACAACCAATCCATTCATTTGCCCACCTTTTTCCCTAACCCTCAAAACAAGGGGGAAAGGATTCTGCCCTCTAGATGTGCACAGACAGCTCAGATTCTGCCTAGACAGGACTAAATCATTTAGGAAGACTAATCAATTTAGTCAACTTTGCTACAGGAGCAGAGGGCAAGGCCATATCCAAACAAACCATTTCCAAATGGATAGCACACTGCATCCATTTCTGCTACAAGCTGCACGGGAAACCTCCCCCCAAGGGGGTCAGGACACATTCTACCAAAGCAACCTCCACCTCTGCAACTTTCCTCAGAGGGGTCCCACCCAGGGACATCCTGTGGTGGCTGCAAAATGGACATCTGTTCATACCTTTACCAAGCATTACCACCTGCCTATCTTCTCCAAATCCATGGCAGGCTTTGCCACAGCAGTTTTACAGGGCATCCTAGCCAGCCCCCAGTCTTCTTGACTGCTTCCACCCTTTTCAGCTGTGGGAATCGACCCAAATGTGATGACTGCAACAGTGAAGCACGAAGAACATAGTACAGTTGTGTACACTTACAATAAATGTAGATGTTCGAGTGTATTCACTGTTGCAGTCCTCATTTCCCTCCCTCCGTTCCCCTTCTCTCTGTCTCTCTCTATCCTTACAAGGATTTTTTGGTATTTAATTTCTGCTGGTGGTGGTCTTCCACAATAACCTAGCTCCCTCTTCGGTGCACCTGACAGGGCATGAAAAACTGATGTAATGGCATCTGCTGCCTTATTTTATAACACTGACGACCTGACGTCAGACCTGGAGTGAAGGCAACCGACACAGAAATACTAAGCCTCTGGTTTTCAGGCCAACTGAGGGGCTACCCTGGCAGGGATAACCCAAATATGATGACTGCAATAGTGACTACACTTGAACGTCTACATTTATGTTAAGTATACATAACTGTACTTTCCCCAGGAGGTCTTTCTGGATCAAGTTCACAAATGGGAAGTGTTCTGCAGATGGATCTGTTTCACTTCTCCATAAAACAACCAGACTGCTTTAGGTATATTTGAGGAACCTTTACGGAGAGGTTCACTTAGCATGATCAGAGATATTTGTTTATGCCTTCCCTTCCTTCACCTTGATTCACAGATTAGGGTTAATGCAGAAGGTAAGGAAGTACAGGCACAGGATGTTTTGTGTAACCCCTTTTTGGACAAGGCAGTATTTTCTCCCTTCTCTGAGAGACAGCTGCTACTGCTCCACAGAATGGACTTAAAGATGTAGCACAGAGATTCACTCGTACATCTCAGCCATCCAACTGCACAGTTCTCAACTTGAATGAGAGAATTTTAATGCCTTTTATGCTCAAGCGTTCTGAGGGCATATCAGGGTGTCAAGAAAACCTGCCACTAGGAAATATTTTGTCTTAATGTCAGAGGTTTGTCATATACTGACAGAGGAGAGACCTGAGGTTTGTCTTCGGATGCCAAAGTAGAGCCCTGGACCCATCCAATGTAGCGGCACCTGCAGTACCTCAGTGAACTTTTGAAGTCTGACGTGGGCTACTGTTACATCATTGTCCATTTTTCTGCCATCAGTGCCTGCCTGTCCTTGGATCCCATTCTAATGAGCCACTTCCCAATTAGTCAGTTTCTCAGTGAGGGTTTTTTCATATAATGCAACCAAAGAAATCTGTGATTCCCCCTTTAGACCTAAATTGTTCTTCGAAAGACTGACTGAAGCCGTATTTGAGCCCATCAGCCTCTTCTCCAGTAATGTTCCTGACATGTAAGACTGCTTGTTTAGCAGCACTCATCTCAACCTTGAAGATGTTGGCATTTTAAGCCCTTAAGTGCGTGCTACCCTTCCTTGTTTTCTCCAGGGGCAGTTAGCTTTAGGACTAAGTCAAACTACTCGACTTCTAATGTTCTTTCCCCACCATCAGTACAGAGGGGAAAATACTTGTACTCCCTGAAAATGCACAGACAAGTATGGTTTTGCATAGACAGGATACAAGATTTCAGTAAGATTACCATGTGCTCATTTGTCTAGCTTAGAAAAAGGTGAGAACCAAATTTGGATGGTCCTACGAAGTACAGACTGCTGTGAGTGAGGATCACCTCAGAAATGACAGGATTTATCTTAAGTTTTGGTAAATTGGTAATTTCATGACAAATGGTGTCAGCATGGCATAAATAACACTTCAGCATCTCAAACCCATTTGCCCAATTGCTTATTCTTGCAATACATTATTGAGCAGACTTTTATTTTCTATTTGTTAACAAGCTAGGTGGGTTGGTGTCCTGAGCCTTTCATCCACACCCTGGGCTTTAGAGTACATTTGTGAAAGACTGATACAGATGCAGTGCTGTAATTTTTCAGTATATGGAAGCAAAGTATCTTGAGAGCAGTAAATGCATTTCGTTTTCTATGTACTGTACGATGCAACACACAGAAAATGTAGTACAATGCAGCTAATTCAGTACTGGAACTTCAAAAGCATGTATTTAGAGTACGTGAAACTTGTAGAGCAGGATCACTGAGAAAAATTGCTCTAAGGCTGTTACATGCAATGTATTAACCATTGTCCCCAAAGTATTTGTACATAGCTTCATTGCTTAGGTGTTTTCTTAATGCCTTTTTTAACCATGTGCAAAGGCCCTATAGTTTTGATTTCTCTGGGGAGATGATTGCAGGTTTAAGTCCTAGCCAGGGGAAAGCCAGTTGTAGTTATGAAATGTGATTGACTGAGAGTTTAACCTGCTGTTATGACTGTTCCTTTAAACAAGATGTTGACTCTTACTGGCAGACGATATAGAATCATACGAGGCTACTCTGCTGATAGTCTTAGAGCCTTTTTAAGACTTGCTATTCAAGGCCCCCCCCCCAGTTTTTCCAGTTATCAGTACTTGTGGACAAGAAAGGCTTTGGTATATGCCTGTGCCTTATGGGCATCTACAGCTATCCCTGTCCATAAGCAGCAAGCCAGGGTGAATTTTTGATTTTCTCATCCTTTGGTCCACATTGTGTTTGAATAGGCTTAGGAAAGAGCTCTGCTTTGTATGAGTGGGGGGAATCTGTTCCAGCGAAGTAGTAATCTCTTGATATACATACCTGTTCCTCCATGTTTTGTTTCTCACAGCTGTGATGTAGATCATTAGATCTGGTAATTCTAGTGCTGGTTGATTGCAAATGTGTAGCAGATCCATCAGGGATGGATCAGAGCAGGCCTTGTAGGTTAGGCATAGATCACCTCTCAATAGTCTGTAGGAGACCAAGCACAGCAACAGGGCTGTAAGGCAGTCCTTGTAGGACATGTTATTTACACCCTGTATTTTTTTAGTGAGGGACCTCTGTGGGCCACTGCAGCTGTTGTAAATGCCTAATCTGGTATATGCTGAA
Source organism: Protopterus annectens (assembly GCF_019279795.1). Taxonomy (NCBI): domain Eukaryota; kingdom Metazoa; phylum Chordata; order Ceratodontiformes; family Protopteridae; genus Protopterus; species Protopterus annectens. The sequence goes on from NC_056739.1 coordinate 224,539,393, forward strand.
GGATGCATTGTACTCTTATTTGTCTAACGATGGCTGAGTATAGTGGTGCTTTGATCTCTACATCTGGATGTCATGCCCTTACAAATTGTGCCATGTTGAAATATTTGCTCACCACCATGGACACATGGTGATCAGTATTCAGGTTGCTCTCAACCCAAGTTCCCAAATCCTGTTAATCTACTTTTAGTGGAGTGATGTTCTAAGTGTTTCACTGTTGCAGTCATTACATTTGGGTAATCTGCTGGCAGGTTGCCCTCAGTCGGACTGAGTTCCAAAGTCTTGGGTCCTGCGTCAGTTGCTGTCTACTCTTCTATGATGTCAGGTCGTCAGGGGTGTAAAACATGCAGCAACGCCATTTTCTTTGTCTTTCTTGCCGCGCGGTGCCCGAAGCTGAAGCATTTCACAAGTGCCGGTTGGCAGACTACTGAAATATTCGAGTTTGAGTTTCAGAACCAAAGTGTTCACTTGGGGAAACTTTTTTCTTGCTTTTTACCGATGTCAGAAAAAGTTAATTGTATTACTTGTGGGAAGTAAATACCTCATAAGGATTTCCATTTATACTGTATTCCTTGACTAGGCCTTGATCACAACGTGCCTGGCTGTCGGTTTTGTGCTAGATTTAACCAATGCACTATTAAGCGTCTGTATATTTTTGCATCAGAGTATTTTGGAAACAGATTTCACTAACCAGAAATGTTGTCAGATAGCAATCCGACTACTGGAGTACATAAAAAAAAATGCAAAGAAAAGGACAGAGAAAGGCAGTCGAGATCCAAAACAGATGAAGCTTCTCCTAAGCCAGGCGCCGGTTCACCGGTACTCATTGAGGTGCTTTCCCAGCCCCTGATACCCGCTACCTTCGAGTCACAGGCCTGTACCGACACCTATGTGGAGTCCGGCATGCCGCAAGTTTCTCAAGGTATTGGACCGACGGATGTATGTCCCTCGGATGGGTCCGGAGCCACTGAGCAGGCACCGGCTTCTGAGAGTGTATTCAGACCTCAACATTTGTATATCAAACCAACGACAGCTGCAAAATCAAAGACAAAAGCAACTTCTAAAACTAAAAATACGATGCCTGAGCCACGTGCACAGGCCTCTATGCCTCAAAAACAGATGATCAAATTGGCTGAAGACCTTATTACCTTGATTAGGGGTACCCATCCCCCTCCACATAAGAGGCCTAGGCAAGACACTGATTATGAATCTTCAGATCAGGTTTCTATTTCTTCTGATTCTTCTTCTGATCAGGAATTATCTTTACCTCCCTATGAGGATTCTGATGCTAAGGAGTCTAGTCCATCTGCATCTCCTCCTTAGGATTATTCATTTGGAGAAACCTTGCATACTTTGAGGGAGCATTTTCACTGGGAGAGTCAAGACTTCTCAGAATCAAAAAAGAGACTCAGGGATTTCCTTCTCCCTCAGCACAAGCCTTTTGCCATTCCCCCTGTTTTAGACATTGTGGATGATGTGTTTTTGGAGTCAAGCCTGACCCCTGACTCCTTACCTCCGGCTCCCAGTAAGCCTGACATATTACAGGGTCCCTGATGCACATAAATTTTTTATTTAAAAACACTGCTGCTGATCCTGAAGCTATTTCACAGGGTCCAAAGGGAGTTAAGGCCTCTACAGCAAAAAATCCTACCCCTCTGACAGAGATTCAAGGGCACTGGACAGATGGGGAAAAAAGGTTTATACATCTGCAACCTTGGCAATCAGGGCCTTAAACTCAATTTCATATGCTTAAGTACCAACAACATGTTATGGGATTGCTGAAACAGAAAATGATGTTGATTTCAGAATGTGCAGAAAATAAAGAATTGCAGGAATTGCATGCAGCTGAACAATTTGGAAAGCATACTTCGCAGTGCGGTTTTGATTCTTTAGAGGCCTCCTGCAGGGCCGCAGTTACTGGATCTATGATTAGGAGGCATGCCTGGTTAAAGGAACAAAATTTACTTGATCATGTTAAAGCTAAATTGCTAGATGCACCTTTACAGCATGACTCTCTGTTTGGTATTAAGGCAGAAGAGGTTTTAAAAAAAATGGAAGACAAAGCTAAGTCTATGCAAACTGTTAGACTTCTTACAAGTGCAGCCACCAAGATTCAGTAGACGCTGGCCTACAAACAATTGGTCCTTTCCTGTGTCAAACAGAGCTCAAAGGGGCAAATCCAGACGCCCTAAGGGTTCCATATACCAGGCGCAAGACTCATACAGGTCAAAGCAATGGGGCGCATCTGCCTCCAAATCTGGAGGAGATAAAGCGCAAACCTACTGAAAGCAATCCCAATGACTTCCATCTGCCTATACCAAGCATTTATCTTTTGGCAGCACCCATAGGGGGAAAATTAGCACTTTTTGCTCAAAATTGGCAGTTAATAACCCAGGACAAGTGGGTAATAAACATCGTATCACAGGGATATAGATTCCATTTCCACACTCTGCCAGTGGCAAATGGTTGGCCAGATTTGCCAAAAAATCAATGGACAGAGGCACAGAAGCAGGTTACGTCCTTCATGGATATGGGGGCCATTCAGACTGTACCAGAACTGGAAAAAGGACAAGTTTTTTAATCAAGACTGTTCTTGGTGCCCAGAAAGGACAAGGCCTGTTGGCCAATACTGGATTTATCGATTTTGAACACATACCTGGACATTCCAAAATTCAAAATTCTGACTTTGCAGCAGCTTCTGCCCATGCTGGGCAAGAAAGCTTGGCTGGTGACTTTAGACCTAAAAGAGGCATACCTGCATGTCCCAATAAGACAGTCGTGCAGAAGATACCTCAGATTCAAGGCTGGCTTAATGCATTACCAATTCTCTGCACTGCCCTTTGGCTTATCTACTGCGCCCAGGGTCTTTACAAAGTACCTGGCACCAGTGATTGCATTTTGCTGACAAAGAAGTATACAAATATATCCTTACTTGGATGACTCTCTCATTCAAGCAGAGAACAAGGACACTCTTCTTCGACACCTGGCGTTTGTGAAAAGGCTTCTAATATGCCTAGGGTACACAGTAAACGAAAATAAATTACAACTGGTACCCTCTCAAAAGATAACATTCCTGGGTGCAAGCTTGAATACAACTGCCCAGATGGCTTACCTCACGCCTGACAAACAAAGGCAACTGACTACTTACTTCAAACTGATGGCAACAAAAACCCAGTCTTCTTCGAGACAAATTCTGCAGGCTCTGTGCTTCATGGTATCCTGCTAATTCCATATGCAAGACTGCATATGAGGAAACTTCAGTGGTACTTAAAAAGTTTATGGAGTGAACATTCACACAGTCTGGAAATGATTCCTCTCATTCCCTGCCTGCAACAGGAGTTTCTATGGTGGGCAAGGGCCTGTCACCAAAGCATGGAACGGCCCTTCACTCTACCCCCTGCCAGCCAAACCTTAACAACCGACGCATCAGATTATGCCTGGGGGCCCACATGGCAGGAAGATGCATTCAGGGCATATGGGCACCAAAGCAAATGCATCTACATATCAACCAGAAAGAGATGCTAGCTGAACAAAATGCCTGACGAGCTTCAAGGACTTACTTAATCCAGGACAACTACTGATAAAGACGGACAGCACCACAGTCATATGGTATATAAACAAGCAAGGGGGCACACACTCATACCCCCTTTGCAGATTAGCCATGGCACTGTGGGACACAGCTTTGACCTACCAAATACATCTTCAAGCTCAATTCCTGCCAGGAAAGCAAAACACTCTGGCAGATGATTTAAGCAGAAACTTTATGGATCCTCATGAGTGGAAACTAAATCAACAAGTCTTCAGCATGATAACAGAGAAATGAGGGAGCCCAGACATAGATCTATTTGCCTCTCCTCAAAATTATCAATTGAAAAGATTCTGCACAAGGACTTATCACAGACAAGCATGGAAAGTGGACACCCTATGCTTCTGTTGGAAAAACCTATCAGTTTACGCCTTTCCTCCTCTGCCTCTTCTACACAAGGTCCTCCTAAAAGTCCACAATGAGAAGCCAGCAACCAAATGGGATCCAGTGAAAAAATATATAATTTATTATGAAAACAGCATCAAAAATAGCTCAGACCAGTTTCGGCTGACAAACCACACACAGCCTTCTTCAGTGACAGTAAAAAACTAAAATGATGCATTTAAATAGTGACAAGATCACGTCCTATTGGTTCAATTAAAATTGCTCATTTAGTCCAGGTGCAAACAAAGCACCTAACTTAGTAATCCATTTCTTTTCCTTGGAATCTAGCAATGAATGCCATCCTGTTTTATTAAATCTTGTACCCTTTATTAAATCAATAATCATAAAAGAAAATTTAGCAGTGTGAAACCCAAAAACAGGTAATAATACTAAATAAAGCATCTACCAATGCAATCTAGTAATATATTAGTACAAACACTATCCCATTGCTAGGGATACTGGCCTCATAACTAGTTCCACTTTACAACAATTGACAATTAATGACCCTGTTAATCAATACATCTACTTCCTTCCTAAAATTCACAAAGACCCTGTATATCCACCAGGTAGACCCATTGTTTCTGGTAGGGGTTACCTTACCGAACCATTATCCTGGTTTCTGACCAGACACCTTAAGCCTTTGTTGACCCATGTTCGTTCTCGACTACAAGATGCAACAGAATTTTTACAGATTATATCTGAGGCACAATTGGAATCTGGTTGGTTGATGTGCACATTGGACGTCAGTTCCTTGTACACAAATATACCACATTCAGCAGGATTGGAGGCTGTATCTTATTGGCTTAAGATTGCCCGTATTTATGAAGAGGATTTCAATTCTTTTCTTGTTGGCTTGGCAGAACTTGTTCTAACCAGCAATGTCTTTTTCTACCGAGACATTTGTTTTTGGCAAATCAAAGGTACAGCAATGGGAGCATCTTTTGCTCCCATTTATGCTGACCTTTTCATGGCATACATAGAGGAACATATTATTTACAACACTAGTCATAACATCTTCTTGCCAGAAATCCATATTTGGAGGCGGTATTTGGATGATTGCTGGATGGTGTGGAGGGCTGATGTTGAGTATTTAACTGAATTTGTTTCATATTTGAATGATAATATATGGGGCATAGAGTTTACTGTCAATTATCATGCTGAAACAGTTACGTTTCTTGATGTCCTGATTACTAGACAACAAGATCATACCCTCAGTACTCAGGTATTCAGAAAATATCCCAAATACAACACAGTCCTTCACGCCTCCAGTTTTCATCCTCCGCATATTGTCAAAAACATACCTAAGTCACAATTTATACATTTAAAACATATATGTTACCAAAACCAGATAGAGAGATGAAAAGTGAACACACGTTACTAAAAACCAAGCAAAGTTCACTCCGGAGACCAAATAAGGGTATGAGACCCAAAAAAACAAGTAATTGCTGAAAAATTCAGTTCCTTGTAATGAACAAGACGAACAACTGTAAGGTTAAGTGCTGTTGAATTTAAATTTAAATTCAACAGCACTTAACCTTACAGTTGTTCGTCTTGTTCATTACAAGGAACTGAATTTTTCAGCAATTACTTGTTTTTTTGGGTCTCATACCCTTATTTGGTCTCCGGAGTGAACTTTGCTTGGTTTTTAAAACATATATGTTCCCAGCAGGATGTCTTTGAGAAAAACAGATGTGATTTAATCAATAGATTTCGTGACAGGGGCTATCCCATGGGACACGTTCTCGCTGCTAGCAATTGGGTAAATTCTTTACCTAGAGAGGATTTTCTCCAATATAAAGCCAAAGATCAGAGGACTGTACAGCCATTAAGGTTTGTCACAACCTATGCTAGAAATTCAAATTTACTTATGGACAGTGTTCAGAAAAACTGGAACATATTGTCCAACATTCCTGAATTATCAGATATACTACCTGAAAAATGTTTATTTTCATTTCGGAAAGGTAAAAACTTGGCTTCATATTTCAATCATTATAAACACACACACTTTACAAGTAGCACTGATTCAGTACAAACAACTTTGACTGGTGAAAGGTTAGTGGGTTGTTTCCCATGTTGTCACTGTAGTAATTGTGACAAAATCTTTAAATCAAAGGAATTTACAAGCAGGAATTGTTCCAAAGTTTATGAACTATCATTTTTTGCAAATTGTAGTAGTGAATGGTTAATTTATCTGGCAACATGCAGTTGTGGTTCATTTTATGTTGGCCAAACCTCTCGGCCTTTAAGACTGCGCATTTCTGAACACATGAGCAATATTAAAAATAAGAAGATTAATAATGCTCTTTATAAACATACCACCAAACATCACACTGCTAAATTTTCTTTTATGATGATTAATTTAGTAAAGGGTACAAGATTTAATAAAACAGGATGGCATTCATTGCTAGATTCCAAGGAAAAGAAATGGATTACTAAGTTAGGTGCTTTGTTTGCACCTGGACTAAATGTGCAATTTTAATTGAACCAATAGGACGTGATCTTGTCACTATTTAAATGCATAATTTTAGATGTCCTTCAAGGATGCATCTGCAGTCCTTACAAATGGGTTGTCCTGTCGTCAGGCAGCCCTTCGGTCGGCCGGATTCCAAAGTCTGGGTCTGGCCTCGGCTGGTGTCGCACTTCACCCGACGTCATAGCTGCAGTTATTCGGGTATAAAGGCATCAGCCGACGCCATTTTCCTCAGTCTTTCTTACCGCATGGCGCCTGAAGCAGAAGCTGTTCGTAAGTGCCGGTCGGTCAGAACCAGAGATTACTACTACCGAATACTACTACGAAGACTTCTAAAAAGCTAAGTACCCCGTTGGGGACACTTTCTTGCCTCAGCCGATGTCAGAAAAAGTGAATAACTGTTTAACTTGTGGGAAACAAATACCTCATAAAGATTTCCACTCTTACTGCTTACCCTGTTTAGGCCCAGACCACGACGTAGCAGCTTGTCTAGCCTGTGCTTCTTTTAACTGGCGGACGCTTAGACGTCGGTCTGAATTTGCTGAGGAGTTTTTCGGCTCCGATTTTGCTTATATTATGCCGTCGGATCCTCCGACTATGCAAATGTCTAAAAAGCGCAAGGAAAAGGACCGACACTCGCGGTCCGCGGCTTCGGCCGAAACCGCGGTTAAGCCAACGAGTGTCTCGGTTTCGGCTGAAACCGAGCAAGCGGTTCTTCCTTCAGCCGAAAACTTACCTTCTACCGAGGCCTCTTCCAACCTTGTGGAATCGGCTTCAGAAAACCCACCTGCTGTTGCAGTTTCTCAGGAATTATCTGACACTATTCCCTTGGATATTTCAACCCCTGCACGTGGAGCTGCTAGGCCACCTGCAGTCATGTCCATTAAGGCCTTTGCCAGGGCTAAAGCAGCTAAAGCTACTAAGACTGTGCCTGCTAAGTCCCCCTCTCACAGGCCTAGCTCTAGTTCTCAAATGCTTAGTTTAGCAGAGTATCTCATTTCTTTAATCCGGGGATCCCAACCTCAACCAGACAGGGCCTCTCAGCCACCTCCAGAGAAGAGGCCTAGAGCAGAGCCCCCTCAGCCACTTTCTACAGATGATTCCTCTGATGATTCGGATGATTCGGACCCTCCAGAGGCTCCTTTCTCCCCTTGTGAAGACTCTGATGCTGAAGAGTCCATCCCTTCTGCCTCTCCGCCTGAGGAATTTTCCTTTGTGGAAACCTTGCATGCTATGAGGGAACAATTTCAGTGGCAGGGCCAGGATTTTTCAGACTCCAGAAAAAGGCTTAGAACCTTCCTGCATTTACCACAACATAGGCCTTTAGCCATACCTCCAGTTCTTTCTGTTGTAGATGATGCATTTAATGATAGGCTCCTTTTGCAGATCCCGAGACTATCTCCCAAGGACCTAAGGCTGTAGCAGCTACTTCTGCTAAGAACCCCCTCCCCTCAGAAAGGGAATCCAGATCCTTAGAGAGATGGGGTAAAAAAGTTTACACTTCTGCTACTCTTTCAGCTAGGGCCTTGAACTGTTAATTTCACATGATCCAGTATCAAGAATTTATGCTAGACCAGTTAACCAAAAAACTGTCCTCTGATGAATCATTAGACAAAAAATCTGTTCAGGAAATGGTACATAACATTGAGCAAGTCAGTAACCATTCCTTAAAATGCGGCTATGATGCACTGGAGGCTTCCTTTAGATCAGCCATGACTGGCACAGTTATCAGAAGGCATGCATGGTTAAAAGAGCAGGCCTTACCAGACCATGTCAAGTCCAAACTATTAGATGCTCCTATGGATAAGATCAATTTGTTTGGCTCTCCTGCACAACAGGTGCTGAAGAAGATGGAAGAGAAGGCAAAATCTGTCCAAACAGTAAAAGATTTCTTACAGGTCCAACCGCCAAGGTTTAGCAGGAATTGGCCCTCCAAGAATTGGTCCTTTCCAGACTCATCCAGAGCTCAGAGAGGCAGGAATAGGCGTTCAAGAGGCAGAAGCCAATCCAGGGGTGCCTACAGGGGACGCCAGTGGCAGAGTAACAACCAGCGAAGTACAGACACAGCCACCACCACAACTACAGGACAATCACAGTGACTTGGCTCTGGCACCGCCTACCAGGGAGCAACTAGAAGCACCTTTAGGCGTGAAGCTAGCCTTATTTTCAATAAACTGGCATTACATCACAAGAGACAAGTGGATTTTACAGACAATAGACCAAGGCTACAGGTTTCACTTCCATACTCTACCAGGGAAGAGAGGAATGCCAAACCTACCTCCAAATCAAAAGGCAGAAGCTCTAAAACAAATATCTCAATTATTAAAGATGAGAGCTGTGGAAAAGGTACCATCTATGGAGCAAGGAAAGGGATTTTACTCCAGACTCTTCCTGGTACCAAGAAAAGAGAGCAAATGGAGACCTATTCTCGACCTGTCGGCTTTAAACACATTCCTCATTGTTCCAAAATTCAAAATGCTGACTCTACAGCAGCTTCTTCCCATGCTGGGCAAGGAGTCTTGGCTGGTAACTCTAGATCTCAAGGAGGCATACCTGCACGTCCCCATACGACCAAATTGCAGAAGATACCTCAGATTTCTTGCAGGATCAGAGCATTATCAATTCTCAGCATTGCCCTTTGGCTTATCTACTGCGCCCAGAGTGTTCACGAAATGCCTGGCATCAGTAATTGCTCATTGCAGGCTTCAGGGAATCCAAATCTACCCCTACCTGGACGACTGCCTGATACAAGCGGACAACAAAAACAAGCTAGCAGAAGACTTACAAAGGGTCATTTACCTGCTACAAGCCCTGGGATATACAGTCAGTATAAAAAAGTCAAGGCTGATACCATCCCAAAGAATAACCTTTTTGGGTGCAGAGCTGGACACATCAAAACAAATGGCATTCCTAACAGTAGAAAAACAGGAGCAGCTACCTCTCTACTTCTTGGCATTAACAAAACAGAACCATCTGACAGCAAGAAAAGTACTGCAAGCCTTGGGCTTCATGGCATCTTGCATAATATTGGTTCCTCATGCCAGACTGCATATGAGAAAACTGCAGTGGTACCTAAGGAATTTATGGTCTCAACACAAGCACAGCCTAGAAACCCAAATTCCGATAATTCCATGCCTGAAGCAAGAATTCCTATGGTGGGCTCAGGCTTGTCAATCAAACACAGGATTGCCCTTCCACAGCACTCAACCAAGCCAAACCATCACGACGGACGCCTCAGACCTCGGTTGGGGGGCCCACATGCTGGACAAGTGCATACAAGGCTTATGGACTCAAGACCAGCTACACCTACACATAAATCTAAAGGAAATGCTGGCAGTAAAACGGCAATTCAGACATTCAGACCATTTCTCCGATGAGGTCAATTGATGATAAGGACAGACAACACCACAGTTATGTGGTACATCAACAAACAGGGAGGCACACATTCGTATCCTCTTTGCCGGATGGCACTGGACCTCTGGAATGTGGCCCTGAGCTACAACATTCAGTTACAAGCAATTTTTGTACCAGGAAAAGAAAACATTCTAGCAGACATATTAAGCAGGACTACCACGGATGCCCACGAATGGATGCTGCATCCGGACATCTTCAAAACCATTACAAGAAAATGGGGGCTCCCAGAAATAGACTTATTTGCATCCCCACGCAATCACCAGCTAAAGAAATTCTGCACAAGGACGTACCACCCACATGCTTGGAAGGTGGACTCCCTATCTTTCAGTTGGAAAAACCTGACAGCATATGCATTCCCACCACTTCCTTTGATGCACAAGGTGCTATTGAAGATCAAAGAGGACCGTCCAAGGATCATTCTGATAGCTCCAGACTGGCCAAGGCAACATTGGTACCCATTACTAAGGAGCATGTTTTGGGAACAAATATGGCCACTACCCCTGGTTCCCTTGCTGTTAACACAGAACAACTACAACAGCCTGCATCCAAACCTGAAAACTCTGCAGCTGACTGCCTGGAACATTGCATAAGATCAATTAACCCAAATTTATCCCAAAGGGTTAAAGACATTATCCTTGAGGCTCACAGACCCTCAACAAGAAAAAAATATTCAGCAAAATGGAAAAGATATCTCATTTGGAGTACTGCAAAAGGAGAAGATGTGTCACTGGTAAACATAGCCAACATCCTGGAATACTTGGCAGAGCTCTTCCACACAGGCCTGTCCTATTCCTCCATCAAGATTCATGCATCAGCTATTTCAGCAGAATACGACTTGGATCCTCCTGTCTTCTCACATCCACTGCTCAGACAGTTTCTGAGAGGAATTAAAAATGTAAAACCTCCTAGGAAGCCACCATTGCCAGCATGGGACTTGAACTTTGTGCTAGAAAAATTGACACTTCCTCCTTTCGAACCAGCAGCAGCAGCAGAATTACAATACTTATCATGGAAGACTGCTTTCCTGCTGGCAATCACTTCAGCAAGAAGGGTATCTGAACTTCAGGCATTAATGGCAGTACAACCCTTCCTGATCTTCCATCAAGATAGAGTGTCCATGAGAACAAATCCTACCTTTATACCTAAGGTGGTCTCCAGAGTTTCTTTAAATCAGGCTATCCACCTACCTACATTCTTCCCCAACCCACAGAACAGGGGAGAAAGACTGCTGCATACCTGGGATGTACATAGACAATTATGCTACTACCTGGACAGGACCAAGGGCAATAGAAAAACTGACCAGCTACTGGTAGCATATGTAACAGGAAGGGAAGGAAAAGCAATTTCAAAACAGACAGTCTCCAAGTGGATAGGAAATTGCATTAGATTTTGTTACTCCTACCATGGAAAGAAAACTCCAGAAAACATCAGGCCTCACTCTACAAGGGCTACAGCCACTACCACAGCCTTCTTACGAGCAGTGGCTACCAAGGACATTTTAGAAGCTGCTACTTGGAGCTCCGTGCATACATTTGCCAAGCATTATAATTTACCTTTATGCTCTAGATCCCGAGCAGGTTTTGCCACTGCTGTTTTGCAAGGGATCCTAACTACACCATAACTGTTTTTCCTCCTCCCCCAGTTTGGCTATGGTATTCTACCCATTTGTAAGGACTGCAGATGCATCCTTGAAGGACATAGTACAGTTTTGTACCTACCATAAATGTAGATGTCCGATAGGAATGCATCTGCAGTCAGGATTACCCACCCGCCTTCCCCTCTGTGGTACTCCTAGGGTATTTGCCCATCTTATAGCTAGCTGGGGGAATCTATTATGGTGTATTTGTTTGTATATATGTACATACATGCTTATTTTTGTGTTTGCTCTCTACTATTTGGAATCATTGGCATTTATCCAAATTTAGCCTTCCAAGAGGGCACCTGGCATCTGGGGCAAGAAACACTGAGGAAAATGGCGTCGGCTGATGCCTTTATACCCAAATAACTGCAGCTATGACGTCGGGTGAAGTGCGACACCAGCCGAGGCCAGACCCAGACTTTGGAATCCGGCCGACCGAAGGGCTGCCTGACGACAGGACAACCCATTTGTAAGGACTGCAGATGCATTCCTATCGGACATCTACATTTATGGTAGGTACAAAACTGTACTTTTTTTATTGTCACTGAAGAAGGCTGTGTGTGGTTTGCCAGCCGAAACCGGTCTGAGCTATTTTTGATGCTGTTTTCATAATAAATTATATATTTTTTCACTGGATCCTATTTGGTTGCTGGCTTCTCATTGTGGACATGGTATGTGGTTGTTGCCGGGCAACTTTCCTACGTGCAGGAGCTATTTTTTGATTGGCCTCCTAAAAGTCAGACAAGAGAAACCAAAGATGATATTAATTGCCCCGGACTGGCCCCGCCAATACTGGTACCCAATCTTAAGGAACTTGTCTCAATACCCAGCTTGGACCTTGCCTCAAAGAAAACAACTACTGTCCCAGCAAAACAATCAGATCCTGTACAATCAACTACAGACTCTGAACCTGGCATGGCTAAATCATGTGATCATACAAACGACACCTCTCAGTAAAGCTGTGATGGATGTCATTTTGGAAGCCAGAAGGCCCAGTACTAGAAAATCTTATGCTGACAAATGGAAGCAATTCTGTTCTTGGAATCAAGCACAAGGAACTGATACAGCAGAACCACATATTCCTCAGATATTACAGTACTTAACTGAGATGCTTGACAAAGGCCTATCTTTCTCATCGATCAAAATCCATGCCTCTGCCATTTCGGCTCATTACAATACAGAGCCACCAATCTTTTCTCGTCCTTTACTAAAGCAGTATCTTAGAGGAGCCAAAAATGTAAGGCCTCCTAGAAGATCACCACTACCTGCATTGGACCTTAATTATGTGTTGGAAAAGCTCACCCTGCCTCCATTTGAACCAGCTACTACCGTTGACATAAAGTTCTTACCATGGAAGACAGCTTTGCTACTAGCAATTACTTCAGCAAGAAGAGTTTCAGAGCTACAGGCCCTCATGGTTGTAGAGCCTTTTATATATTTCACTCAGACACGGGTGTCAAATCCTACTTTTATGCCTAAGGTGCTTTCCAGTGTGGCTCTTAACCAAACAATTCATCTGCCAACTTTTTATCCAAATCCGCAGAGCAAAGGGGAGAGAATTCTGCATTCCTTGGACGTACACAGATAGCTAAGATTCTACTTGAGCAGGACTAAAGCTCTGAGAAAAACTGAGCAATTACTAGTGGCATATGCTGCAGGATCAGAAAGAAAGGCCATTTCAAAGCAGACAAAGTGGATGAGCCACTGCATCCATTTCTGCTAGTTACACCATGGTAACCCTGTGCCCAAGGGCATTAGGTCTCATTCCACCAGAGCTGCAGCTGCTTCAGCAGCCTTTCTCAGAGGAGTACCAACCAAAGACATTCTAGAGGCTACTACTTGGAGTTCGGTTCACACCTTTACAAAGCATTACCATTTGCCTCTCTACTCTAAGTCCAGGGCAGGCTTTGCCACTGCAGTTTTGCAGGGCCTTTTAGCCACACCTAATGCTGTTTAGCTCCAGCCTTCCAACCATAGCTTTGGGATTCTACCCAAATGTAATGACTGCAGCAGTGAAACATGAAGAACATAGTACAGTTGTGTACACTTAAATGTAGATGTTCGAGTGTATTCACTATTGCAGTCCAGGTTACCCTCCCACCATCCCCCTGTCATTCTGAAGTTTATCTTTCCTTCACTATCTTCTGCAACCTATGTGGTGTATTTGCTTGTAGATGAAGGTAAAGTTTATATTGATGCATGTATTTATATATACATTTATATATATATTTATATATATATATATATATATATATATATATATATATATATATAAAATGCAACCTTTTTGGGGGCCCCTGACATCGTGGGCAAGAAAAACTAAAGAAAATGGCGTCGGCTGCATGTTTTTTTTTACACCTGACGACCTGACGTCATGGAAGAGTAGACAGCAACCGACGCCGGACCCAAGACTTTGGAGTTCAGGCCGACTGAGGGCAACCTGCCAGCAGATTACCCAAATGTAATGACTGCAACAGTGAATACACTCTAACATCTACTTTTACGGTAAGTGTACACAACTGTACTTTATCGATGTTGCAATTTGCAGTACTGGCTCTCTTCCCAAAGGGTATAATTATGCATTTTTTTATTTCATTGAGTGTTAGGCCATGGGTCTGGCACCAGCTATTTGTCAGACCCTCCTGGAAGATATGAATCCCCCAAAGATGTAGTTAACTTTAAACAGTAAGCAATTTAAAAGTGATCTAGTTCTCTTGGTAGCTGTGTGCCCATGAACCCCTTTTTATTCTTAAAGGCCAGCCATACATTTGTATTAAAAGGGTAATGTTATATACATGCGATTAATATTTGCATTTATTTTTGCAGTTTCATTTCACTTTCCACTGTATGTCCTCATTTACAAGGAAAAATCACATTTTTCAAAATTATGTAGAATAGGAAAGGACATATTTACACAATGCATTCAGCGCTCTGGATTGAACCTTCAAAGGATAAATCATTGTATTTGAAACAGAAAAACTGCAGTAATATGTAAAATTTTGCAGCAAGTGCAGTTACTGTCACTTGAATGTCCCAGTGGCTGTATTTTTGATAACATTGTGCCACACGTACGGACCTCCAGATCCAGGATGTGCATAGATCACTGGTGGCTCTGTGTGGAGTAGCTTGATATGGTATTAGGTCTTTGTGCAGATAATTTTGCTTTGATCTTTTTGACTAATCTGCTCTCCCAGCTTCAGTTGAGTATGTTGGGATGTGGGTGAAATTGTCCACAAATTGTTGGAATTCAGTGGACATAGTTCCTACCACTGTCTATTTCTAATGGTATACCACAGCTTGAGAACATTGTAGTGAATCTGTGTATATTGTCTAGTTGTAATTGGTACATAAATTATTTTAATGTCATATGAGTAGTACTTAAGATAGTTTTATCTTCCAGCACACACAAGTCAAAGGCTGTATTTTGCCAAGCACTCTTGTGGTAATGTTGTTGGCATCAGAGGTTTGTGTGATGCTTTATCTAATACAGAACTGATACCCTGACACTAATTTTAGAATGTCTTGGTTGATGTATAGCATTGCATGGATATTTTGGCTTTCTGCATTTTTTTTGAGATTTGTGGGTACTTCATTTAATGGCAATATTAAGTTAAGATCTTATATCTTTTAGTCATATTTAATGTGCTTTCTAGGATGTATTGATACTTTATGCCATGACTAATTTTAAAAGTTTGTTATGATTTCTTCTGTTTTATATATTCGTACTGCAAGTCAGTAGAACATATTTGTACCTGATAGGACAGGTTGGATAATGTTGGTATGTTTAGAGGGATATTTGTGTGGTTTATTTTAGGGTTTTCATTGATTCTGATGAAGTCCAGGATACAACCAGACGAAAGCGCTTAATCTATCTTCAATAAACACTACTTTTTACAACTTCCCATGTGGAGTGGTGCCTGGTTCCTTTGTGAGGACTAGAGCTGTTTTTTATTGTTTGGTTCATTCTCAATTCCTGTTTTGTGTCACTGAGATTTGTGATTACCTTGGTTTTGTCTTGGTATAATACTAAATATATCACAGTAAATCATTATGCTTTGGTAAATGCACAGTGACTGTAAAGTACTTTTGGCTTTCCATTATGCCTAGGATTGTCTGAATTGATTAATAAAACCTAGTCATTTGTGGTCAGTCTAGAGCTGGAAGCTCTTGAGCACTAGTAGGTATGTGGAAATCTTTATACATGCAGTACATTATTTTTTTATTTAATATTTGTTTACCGGGAAAGTCTGACTGAGACAGAGCCCATTTTCAGCTGAGTCCCGAGGAGAAATGCTCCAGATGCATGTCTGTGGAATGAATATGGGAGGAAACCAGAGTACCTGGAGGAAACCCACACGAATGCAGGGAGAACATGCAGACTCTGCATAGAAGGCACCCCAGTCGGGAATCGAACCGGAGAACCTCTTGCTGTGAGGCTGTGCCACCCATTTTTGCAAGACTTTTGTACACCAAAAAAAAAAATGTTTCTGTTCAGTGTTTAACATTCAGGAGCAATAGGCTGTAGGGTAACACTTGTTCATCCTGCTGGAGTAACACTGCATACAGGCCAGAGCTGCTGGCATGTACATTCAGTATTGTCTGCTCTGTGACATCATAGTATGTTGGTACTGGACTTGCTAAAAGCATTTTGGTGTACACTTGGGCTTGAACATGCCCCCGAGATCATGGCATGTTCTTCCACAATTTGTTAAAGGGCAGTGGACTGTGAAAAGGTCTGATATAAAGTTGCCCTGGTATCTCATGCCTAGGGCTTGCCTCCATTCAGTTATGCAGGATCAGTCTTGCAGCTTGTCTTTTACTTCAACTTCGTATACAAATCTGCCATCTGTTTTGTGCAGTCTGAGACAAATTATTCTGCTGAGCACTTATGCACCTATTGGACTCTGTCTACTCCTCCTGGTCCTCCTAGCATGTCTCCTTCAGAGGTGGCTATGTCCCAGAATTTTAGCATATCTCAGCAAGATTTATTGGGAGAATTCTGCTAGGAAGGGGTAGTCACACATTCTTGCCTGAGGGTGAGTGAGGCATACATTAGGTGTTGGTGAGTGAGTTTGTCAATGGGTTGTTACTGGAGGCCATCCCAAAGACTGTATGTCTGGACATTTCAAACCAGTACATAAAGACTAAGCACTAGCGTTTTCCTCCAGTTACTTGTTTTCAAAAAAGGACTCTGGAGGGTTGGTTCTATTTTGCACAGGGTTTAAGGCTGTTCAGTCAATTTAGATTACTTTCTCAGCTTCTTCCTCTTTTTCAGTTGAGCAGAAATATGTCCCCTCTTCCATTGAGGAAGAATTCTTTTGTGAATCTGATCAGGAATGATTAGATTATGCTCACGATTTCTTCTTTCCCCACAGCCTGTGAATTATTATCTGAGAATACCCACTCAGATTCCACAAATAGGGAAGTCTGCTTTGAAGATAATTTGAAAATGAAATATGTCTTTAGATGAGAGAGGAAGAATGTGTTTTATTCACAAAAACAGTACTATGAGATCCTCAGCATGGTCTATGCTGAACATGTGGCTGTACCTCCAGTCTTGAGTGCCTTGGAGGATGTTTTTCAGCAGCAGCATCCCCAGATTCTCAGGCCTAGGTTCAGTAGAATGTCAGATACTGATCAAGTATCTTCTGTAAGGACCTTTTTGCAGATCCTGGTATTTCCTTAGATGTAGAGAGAGGTATTAAAATTGTATTTACAAATCTTGTCCCTAATGACAAGGTTAGCCGTGCATTTGATGAAGTTGTGAAAGAAGTTTACATTTCCTTTATTTTGGCCTTTAGAGTGATAAATCCAAACCCATATGTTAAAGTACCTTGTGTCCATATTTCCAAATATGCCACATTTCTGAAGTTAAATCCTGTATTTTGAAAATGGTCAGCTTTACATCTCAGGCTACTTAACATTCTATTGAATGTGTATATAATGCAGTGTAGATATTGTCTCTGCGGCTGCTACTTATGGGGATAGTCATAAGAAGAAAGCCTGGATAAGACAGATGTCCTATTCCTATCCCCGACTCAGGTAATCCGAACGTCAGCTCCTATACAAAAGTTTAAGCCTGGCTGCTGTAGGTGCATGGGATGTCAAACGTGGGGCCATAAACCAGGGACCTTAAATGTGACATCTGCGTGCACAGACCTCGGAACTATTCTGCCGCAATCGACTGTCACATCGATCTCTTCACTCCTTTACTTGAAGTCATCTAAAGCTAAGTACCCCGTTGGGGATTTCGTCCTTATTTTTGCTTGAGCTTGGTTTGCTGTAGTTACTGTTAGCCAGTGCCAGCTAAGAAGGGTAACTGCCAATGCGAGTGTCAGATACTGCATAGAGATACATATGACCACTGCATTTTCTGTCTAGGCCAAGAGCACGACCGTACCGCTTGCTCGATTTGTCGATCTTTTGTACCCAAGACCATCCGTAGCTGTCTGGCTGCCCTTAATCTATACTTAGAAAACCAGAGACTTGAACTAGGGCTCAGGATGGATCCCGAATTGGCCGCTTCGACGGAACCACCACAGAAAATGGCCAAGGTTTCCAGGCCTACTTTTTCTGCCTCTCTGCCATCAGGCGTCCCGCCAGCTTCCGATTTAGGAGTTGAGAGACATCAGATAGAACCGTCTACTTCAATGGCTCCCCTCGAGGAAGCTGCTTCGTAAGCAATAGCTAGTTCGTCCATGGACATAGTTCTGACGTCGGTCCCTACTGATGTCGAGAGGGAACCAGATATCGTCGGATGACTGACCAGGGTGCCACTGCCTGAAACCCCTACCATTTCCCAGGCCCCTGAACGTAGGCCCTCTCCAAAATCTACTCCTTTAAAAAGGAAACAGAAACCAAAACAACAGACTCCACCTCCTGAAGGAGTCCCAGACTGCCTGTCTTTACCAACTCTTTGATGCAGGCCTTCATGGCCCTTAGGCCCACAGCCTCTTCTCCCTCCACCATTCCAGTGCTCAGTCCTAGGCCTTTGTCTTCCACTTCTCTCCCTTTGCCTACTGCCCAGGAAGGAGAAGAGGAACAGGAATCCTGCTACTCATCCTCAAATAACCAACTCTCTGATGCAGGCCTTCATGGCCCTTAGGCCCACAGCCTCTTTTCCTTCCACCATTCCAGTGCTCAGTCCTAGGCTTTTGTCTGCCACTTTTCTCCCTTTGCCTACTGCCCAGGAAGGAGAAGAACAGGAATCCTGCTGCTCATCCTCAAATAAATCAATCTGTTCTTCTCAGATTGCATCCCCACTTGAATATTATTCCCCATATGAGGAATCCATAGAAGAGGACTTGCCACCAGAGGAGACCATCGCAAAGATGAAAAAATTCTTAAAATGGGACACTTCCAAATGACTGACACTCAAAGGAGATACTTTGAATTACTCCAAGTGGAATATCCCTCACCTTCAGCCATCCCACCAGTCATTCCTGCCTACCTTGATGCTTTCACTTCAGCATCAAAGAACCCAGACTCACAACAACCGACCCCTAAGAGACCTGACCAGTTTTGTAAAGTACCAGAGGAACAAAAATTACTAGTAAAACCATTCCTGGCAATCCCTGCTGTAATGGTTGTATTCCCAGTCTTGACTGATTCCTTCAGGATCTCTTCTGCCTACTGATAAGGATCACCAAAACATGGACAGGATAAGAAAGGTTTATACCTCCTCCACCCTAGCCTTCAGAGGTATCAACTGTCAAACCCATATGATAAAATATGCCTTGGACCTAGTATCACAAGCCTCTAGTTTCCTGTCATCCACCCCTGACTGTCCTTTCAAAACTGAGATAGCATCTAAACTGTCCCTGGCTCTTCAGGTAGTCAGACATTCTATTAGATGCAGATGTTCTTCGTGTTTCACTGTTAGTCATTACATTTGGGTTATCTGCTTGCAGGTAGACCTCAGTCGGCCTGATGATCAAAGTGTTAGATCCTGCGTCGGTTGCTGTCTCATCTTCCATGATGTCAGGTAGTCAGGGGTATAAAACATGCATCTGACGCCATTACATCAGTCTTTCTTGCTGTGCGGTGCCTGAAGCCGAAGCAGTTCGCAAGTGCCGGTCGGACGACTCCTGAAATTTTCGTTTCTGAGTTTCAGATCGGAATTTTTCAACTAAGCTAAGTACTCTGGGTATCCTTTTTCTTGCTCTAAACCGATGTCAGTAAAAGTTAACAATTGTATTACTTGTGGAAAGCAAATACCTCATAAAGATTTTCATTCATACTGTATTCCTTACTTAGGCCCAGACCACGACGTCCATCGCTATCGGTTTTGTGCCTTATTCAGTCCCCAAACTATTCGTTGTTGGTTCATTTTTTCATCTAACTATTTTGGTGCTTGGTTCAATTATCCAAAAATGGCTTCGGTAAGCCAACCGTCATTCTGAAAAAATGCAAAGATAAAGACAGAGAGAGACCACATAGGTCCAAAGCTGCTGATGACACTTCCGTTAAGCTTGCCGCCAGTTCACCGGTACTCAGTGAGGCACTTTTGCAGCCCCTGATACCCGCTACTTCAGATTCGCAGGCCTCTACTGACACCCATTCGGAGTCTGGTATGCAGCGAGATGCTTCTTCGACTATGGTACCTGCGGATGTCTCTACCTTGGTTGAGTCCGGAGCAGCTGTGCAGGCACCGGCTTTTGAAGGTGTATTCAGGCCTACTGACTTGCATATTAAACTGACGCCATCTTCTTCAACGCCTAAAACTCGATCCACACCTAGAAAACCAACGCCCAAACCGCATGGTCAGGCCCCGATGCCTAAAAAACAAATGATAAGAATGGCTGAAGACCTTATTACTCTAATCAGGGGAAGCCACCCTTCTCCCCCCTCTAAGAGACCTAGAACTGATTTTCCTTCTGATTCTTCTGATCAGGATTCTGAAATTTCTGTTTCTTCTGATGACCAGGATTTGCCATTATCTACCTTTGAGGATTCTGATGCAGAGGACTTCATTCCCTCTGCTTTCCCTCCAGAAGATTTCTCTTTTGGTGAAACTTTGCATACTCTTAGGCAGCATTTCTACTGGGAAAGCCAGAATTACTCTGACTCCAAAAAGAGGCTTAGGGAATTCTTACTCCTACCTCAACACAGGCCTTTAGCTATCCCTCCTGTCCTGGACATTGTAGATGATTCCTTTTTGGAATCTAGCCTGGCCCCAGACACTTTACTTCCGGCTCCCAAGAAACCTGACAGGTATTAGAGTACCTGACCCTCACAAGTTCCTCTCTAAGAATCCTACTGCGGATCCAGAGACCATTGCACAGAGACCCAAAGGCATTAAGGCTACTACTGCCAAAAATCCAACCCCCTCTGATAGAGATTCCAGGGTCCGGGACAAATGGGGTAAGAAGGTATACACTTCTGCTACTTTGGCCATTAGGGCCTTAAACTGCCAGTTTCATATTTTAAAGTATCAGCAGCATATTATTGGATTACTTAAACAGAAAGTCATGTTGATTCCTGACTGTGCTGAAAATAAAGAATCACAGGATTTAATGCATTCTGCTGAACAAGTTGGTAAACATACTTTGCAATGTGGTTTTGATTCATTAGAGGCATCTTGCAGGGTTGCTGTCAACTGGGTCTGTTCTTAGAAGGCATGCTTGGCTTAAGGAGCAAATGTTGCCAGATCATGTTGAAACTAAATTACTGGATGCTCCCTTAAACCAAGACCGCCTGTTTGGTAACAAAGCAGAAGTCCTTAACAGGATGGAGGAAAAAGCTAAATCTATGCAAACTGTTAAAGATTTCCTGCAAGTACAGCCTCCCAGATTTTAGTAGGCATTGGCCTTCTAGGAATTGGTCCTTTTTTGTCTCATCCAGGCCTTCTCAGTCCAAACCCAGGAACAGCAGACCACCTAGGCTACAGTCTCAAAGTACTCGCAGACCTAAGCAGTGGGGGGCTCCCACTTCCAAAGCTGGAAGTAGTAAGATACCCACCTATGGAAAAATGACTTAACCTTAAACCTTCCAAGCCCTGCTCAACTGCCTGCTCCCTTAGGGGGAAAGATCGCCCAGCATGCAAAAAACTGGGAACTCGTTACGCAGGACAAATGGGTTTTAAATATAGTTTTCCAAGGGTAGAGATTCCACTTCCACACCTTACCAACCCCAAACGGTTGGCCAGACCTGCCCCCAAATCAGTGGGCATAGGATCAACAGCAGGTTCTCTCTCTTCTAAGTATCAGGGCTTTTCAACCTGTCCCAGCAGAAGAAAGGGGACAAGGTTTTTACTCAAGACCTTTCCTGGTACCCAGAAAAGACAGCTCCTGGCATCCTATCCTGGACCTCTCCATTCTAAACACCTTTTTGGTAATCCCAAAATTCAAAATGCTAATACTTCAACAGCTGCTTCCTATGTTTGTCAAAAATGCCTGGTTGGCAACCTTAGACTTAAAGGAAGTTTACCTGCACATCCCAATAAGGGAATCTTGCAGGAAATACCTACGCTTCAGAGCAGGCTCCATGCACTATCAGTTCTCTGTACTTCCTTTTGGCTTATCTAGTGCACCAAGGGTATTCACAAAGTGCCTAGCCCCAGTCATTGTATTTTGGAGGCAAAGAAATATTCAAATATACCTATACATGGACGTCTGTCTAATTCAGGCAGAAAGCCAGGACATGCTACTAAAACATCTGGCATTTGTAAAGAAACTTCTAACCTCACTGGGGTATGCCATAAACAAAAAGAAATCTCATCTGGTACCCTGCCAACAAATTGTATTCCTGGGAGCAAGCTAGAACACAACTTTCCAGATGGCTTACCTCACACCAGAGAAACAAGTTTGACAGCCTACTTCCTGCAAGCCCTGGAGTTCATGGCTTCTTGCATTCTACTAATTCCATATGCAAGACTGCATATGAGGAAACTATAATGGTATCTAAAAAGCCTATGGTGTCAACATTCTCAGGATCTGGAATCAATGTTTCCTATAATTCCTTGCATAAAGACAGAGTTCCTTTGGTGGGTAGAGGCCTGCTACCGCAACAATGGACTCCCATTCACTCCTACCCCTTGCCGCCCAAACCCTAACAGATGCATCAGACTATGCATTGGGGGGCTCACTTGACAGGGTAGTGCATTCAGGGCAAATGGAGCCAGAGTCAGATGCACCTGTATATCAATCAAAAAGAAATGTTAGCTGTACAGAATTCCCTGACAGCTTTCAAGGACCACATTCTTCCAGGATAATTATTGATAAAGACAGACAAATGCCACGGTTATGTGGTACATAAGCAGGGGGAACCCACTCGTACCCTCTCCGTAGACTAGCCATGGCTCTGTGGAACACAGCCTTGAGCTACCAAGTGTACCTGCAGGCTCAATTCCTGCCAGGCAAACTAAATTCACTGGCTGACGACCTAAACAGAAATCTCATGGACCCACACGAGTGGAAACTGGACCCAAAGATATTCAACCTTTTGAGAAACAAATGGGGGAATCCAGAGATGGACCTGTTTGCCTCCTCCCATAACTACCAATTGGACAAATTCTGCACAAGGACTTCCCACAGTCAAGCTTGGAAAGTGGATGCCCTATCCTTCACCTGGGAAAGCCACTCAGTTTATGCCTTTCCCCATCTGCCTCTCCTCCTGAAAGTTCTGCTAAAGATCAAAAAGGAGAAATCAAGGACAATACTGATTGCAACAGACTGGCTACGCCAGCACTGGTGTACCCCCTCTTGCGCAGTATGTCACTGCTGGAACCATGATACCTGTCTCAGACCCCTTTCCTGCTGTCTCAACATGAGGGCCAGATTCTGCACCCTCAACTTCAAACCCTGAACCTTGCAGCCTGGCTAATTCCTTGAGCTGTCCACTAGCATCCCTCAGTAAGCAGGTGTTAGATGTAATTCTGGAGGCAAGGAGGCCTAGTACTAGGAAATCCTATGCTGAAAAATGGAAAAGATACTGTTCCTGGAGCCAGACTCAGGGGATGGGCACAACGGTGCCTAGCTTACCGCATATTCTTCAGTACTTAATAGAGATGCTCCACAAGGGCCTTTCCTTCTCATCAATTAAAATTCATGCTTCTGCCATTTCAGCACATTATAATACTGAACCACCCCTCTTCTCCCACCCCCTGCTAAAGCAGTTCCTCAGAGGGGCCAAAAATTAAAGACCACCCAGGAGAGCCCCTACTCCAGCCTGGGACCTCAACTTTGTATTGGAAAAGCTCATTCTACCTCCTGAGTCAGCTGCAACTGCAGAGTTGAAATTCCTTTCTTGGAAAACAGCCTTCGTTCTAGCCATCACTTCAGCAAAAAGAGTGTCTGAATTACAGGCCCTCATGGCAGTGGAGCCCTTCATCATCTTCCATGCAGACAGGGTGTCCCTCAGGATCTATCCTTCCTTTATGCCAAGGTGGTGTCTAGTGTTGCCCTTCAGTCCATTCATTTGCCTACTTTTTTCCCCAATCCACAGAACGAAGGAGAATGAATACTGCACTCTTTGGACGTGCACAGCCAACTTAGATTTTATTTGGACAAGACTTAAGCCTCTCAAAGTCTGAACAACTGCTAGTTGGCTTTGCTGCAGGGGCAGAGGTGAATGCCATTTCAAAGCAAACCATTTCTAAGTGGATAGACCATTGCATTCTTTTCTGTTATAAGCACCATGGAAAACCTACCCCACAGGGGATAAGGTCAAATTTCCACCAGGGCTGCATCTACCTCTACAGCTTTTCACAGAGGTGTCCCTACCAGGGACATCCTAGAAGCTGCTACTTGGAGCTCTGTACATATTTTCACCAAGCATTACCACATGTCTATTTTTTTTTAAATCCAGAGCTGGTTTTGCCACTGCAGTCTTGCAGGGCTTAATAGCTGGTCCTAATGCTCTGTAACTTCCTCCTTCCTTCCTTCCTTAGCTTTGGGAATCAACCCAAATGTAATGACTGCAATAGTGAAACCTGAAGTGCATAGTACAGTTGTGTACACTTACCATAAATGTAGATGTTCGAGTATATTCAGTGTTGCAGTCCTGGTTACCCTCCCTTCAGCCCCCTGACTTCTCTTGGCTATACCTTTCTTCTTCTTTAGTGTTTTACAGCTTTCTGGTGTATTTGCTTTTTATTGGAGGTGTAACCTAACATATAATTGCTTCCCGTTATGGGGGCGCCTGACATCTAGGGCAAGAAAAACTGATGTAATGGCATCGGCTGCATGTTTTATACCCCGACGAGCTGACGTCATGGAAGAAGGGACAGCATCTGACGCAGGGATCCAAGACTTTAATATTCAGGCTGGCTGAGGGCTACCTGCAGGCAGATAACACCAATGTAATGACTGCAACAGTGAATACACTCTAACATCTACATTTATGGTAAGTGTACACAACTGTACTTTTTGCAACACTCCAAATGTGCACATGGAAAACTGATGTTCTTCGTGTTTCACTGTTGCAGTCATAACTGTAGGGTACTCCTGCCGGCAGGCTGCATCTACCTCTAGAGCTTTTCACAGAGGTGTCCCTACCAGGGACATCCTAGAAGCTGCTACTTGGAGCTCTGTACATATTTTCACCAAGCATTACCACATGTCTATTTTTTTTTAAATCCAGAGCTGGTTTTGCCACTGCAGTCTTGCAGGGCTTAATAGCTGGTCCTAATGCTCTGTAACTTCCTCCTTCCTTCCTTCCTTAGCTTTGGGAATCAACCCAAATGTAATGACTGCAATAGTGAAACCTGAAGTGCATAGTACAGTTGTGTACACTTACCATAAATGTAGATGTTCGAGTATATTCAGTGTTGCAGTCCTGGTTACCCTCGCTTCAGCCCCTGACTTCTCTTGGCTATACCTTTCTTCTTCTTTAGTGTTTTACAGCTTTCTGGTGTATTTGCTTTTTATTGGAGGTGTAACCTAACATATAATTGCTTCCGTTATGGGCCTGACATCTAGGGCAAGAAAACTGATGTAATGGCATCGGCTGCATGTTTTATACCCCGACGAGCTGACGTCATGGAAGAAGGGACAGCATCTGACGCAGGGATCCAAGACTTTAATATTCAGGCTGGCTGAGGGCTACCTGCAGGCAGATAACACCAATGTAATGACTGCAACAGTGAATACACTCTAACATCTACATTTATGGTAAGTGTACACAACTGTACTTTTTGCAACACTCCAAATGTGCACATGGAAAACTGATGTTCTTCGTGTTTCACTGTTGCAGTCATAACTGTAGGGTACTCCTGCCGGCAGGCAGCCCGAGGTCGGCCAGAATATCAAAGTCTGGGTCTGACGCCATCTTCCCAGTCTTTCTTGCCGTGCGGTGCAAAGCAGTTCGCTAGTTGTTGGTTGGCGTTTTCAAGGCAATGTGGTGTGATTGTCGTCGGTCCGAAGTTTTCTACTTCTCTTCTCAAAGCTAAGTACCCCGTTGGTGAAACCTTTTTCTTGCTCCTCCGATGTCAGAAAAAATAATTGTGTATCGTGTGGAAAACAAATACCTCATAAAGATTTCCACTCTTACTGTCTACCTTGCTTAGGCCCTGACCACGACGTTTCTTGTTGTCGGTTCTGTGCCAGGTTTAATTCTCGCACTATCAAGCGTAGGTACGATTGGGCCTTGAATTATTTCTGTAGACTATTTAATTATAGAATGTCGTCGGATACTTTACCGACTACCGGATTACAGAAGAAGAGCAAAGACAAGGACAGGCCTCCGAGGTCCAAACAGGATACTTTGCAGCCGGAGCCAGATTCGGGTTCGGCGGTCGTCAGTGAGGCGCTTTTGCAGCCCCTGTCATCCGCCACTTCAGAACCGATGGCCGACATGGACTCACATGGTGAGCCAACTAGGCCTAGTAATTTGTCTGCTGCAGGACCTTCGGACGTCGCTCCTTCAGATGGGTCCGGAACCGCTGTGCAGGTACCGGCTTCTGAAGGGGTCTTCAGGCCTTCACACATTACTATCTCCACAAAGACAAAAGCTAAGTCAAAGACTCCTGTTAAACCCAGACTTTCTGCTCAAGCTTCTTCGGATTCAGCCCCCAGGACTCAGAAGCAATTACTTCGGATGGCTGAGGATTTATTAACTATGATTAGGGGCTCTCACCCTCCTCCTGAGAAACGGCCTAGACAGGATATCCCTTATGATTCCTCTGATCAGGCTTCTGTATCTTCTGTTTCTTCCTCTGATCAGGATTACTCCTTTCCTCCTTATGAGGATTCGGATGCAGAGGATTCTGTTCCCCCTGCCTCCCCCCCCCTGAAGATTTCTCTTTTGGGGAAACCTTGCATGAGATGAGGGAGCATTTTCATTGGCAAGGTCAGGATTATTCTGCTTCCAAAAAGAGACTCAGGGAATTCCTTCTCCCTCAGCACAGGCCTTTAGCTATTCCTCCTGTACTTGACATTGTGGATGATGCCTTCTCTGAAGCTAACTTGAATCCTGATTCCATGCCGCCTGCTCCTTCTAAGCCTGATAGATTTTACAGGGTCCCTGATTCTCATCAATTCTTATTCAAGAACCCTTCTGCTGATCCTGAAACTATTTCGCAGGGTTCCAAGGCTGCTAAGGCCGCCTCTTCTAAGAATCCTATCCTCTCTGAAAAGGATTCTCGTGCCTTGGACAGGTGGGGCAAAAAGGTTTATACTTAAGCTACCTTTTCTATTAGAACCTTAAATTGCCAGTTTCACATGTTATCAACAGTTTCTTTTATCTGTTTTAAAACAAAGGATTTCTGCCTTTCCTGCATGTGCTGAGGACAAGGAATTACAGGATGTGTTGCATGCTACTGAACAAGTTAGCAAACATAGTTTACATTGTGGTTTTGATGCCTTAGAGGCTTCTTGCAGGGCGGCTGCCTCTGGTACTGTTATCAGGAGACATGCTTGACTTCGTGAGCAGAATCTACCTGAACAAGTTAAGGCAAAACTGCTAGAGGACCCTGTTCAGCATGATGTCTTATTTGGGTCTAAGGCTGAGGAGGTTATTAAAAAGATGGAAGAAAAAGCCAAGTCTATGCAGACTGAAAAAGATTTCTTGCAAGTTCAGCCTCCTAGATTTTCCAGAAATTGGCCCTCCAAAAATTGTTTTTTTTCCCCACCTCTGACAGGCCTCAAAGGGGAAGATATAGACGCTCCAGAGGTCGGGCTCAGGCCTCTTACAGATCTAGACAGTGGACTGCTTCTTCACCTAGAAGGGGAGAAGACAGATCTCAAACCCAAAGAAAGCAGACTCAATGACTCCCTCTGTTGGGCTTCAGGTCCTCCTTCCCTTGATGCCCCTCTCTGAGGAGAACTTTCTCTTTTTTTCCAAAATTGGACTCACATTACCCAGGACAAATGGGTGTTAGACGTGATTTTGAAAGGTTACAGATTCCACTTTCACACTCTGCCAAGGCCTTCCGGCTGGCCAGATCTGCCAAAACATCAATGGACAGAGGCCTTAAATCAAGTGGACGCTTTATTAGCCTTAAGAGCCATAGAACCTGTTCCACCTCGAGAGGTGGAGAAAGGTTTTTACTCAAGACTTTTTCTGGTCCCAAGAAAACAGAACTCCTGGAGACCTATTATGGACCTCTCAATATTAAACACCTTTTTGGAAATTCCAAAATTCAAGATGCTTACACTTCAACTTCTTCCAATGCTCTCACTAGATGCTTGGATGGTAACTCTGGACTTAAAAGAGGCTTACTTACACGTCCCCATAACACAACATTGCAGAAAGTACCTCAGATTCAAGGCAGGCTCGAGACACTTCCAATTCTCTGTACTGCCATTTGGCTTATCTACTGCACCCAGAGTTTTTACCAAATGCCTGGCTCCAGTAGTAGCTTACTGCAGACTTCAGGGGATTCAGATTTACCCCTATCTGGACGACTGTCTAATTCAGGCAGACAGCAAAGACCTTCTACTTCAACATCTGCATTTTGTTCAACGTCTTCTCCTACTACTGGGATTCTCAGTGAACATAAAGTCACATTTGATTCGTCTCAACAAATGATCTTTTTGGGAGCTCTTTTGGACACAAGTTTACAGAAAGCATTCCTCCCTCCAGAAAAACAGTTACAGCTGGCTTCAATCTTCAAGACCTTGACAGCATTAACTCAGCTCACTGCAAGGAAATTCCTGCAGGCTCTGGGCTACATGGCCTCTTGCATCCTGTTGATTCCAAATGCGAGGCTTCACATGAGGATACTTCAATGGTACCTAAAGAGTGTATGGTCTCAACATTGCCACAGTCTGGATACAATGATTCCACTGATTCCCTGCCTCCAGAAGGAATTCCTTTGGTGGTCCAGGGCGTGTGTTTTGAACGAAGGCAAGCCCTTTCGTCTGCCTCAACCTACTCAGATCATAACCACGGACGCCTCGGATTATGCATGGGGAGCTCATTTTCTAGACAAATGCCAACAGGGTTCTTGGACAAACAAAACACCTTCTATGGCACATCAACTTGAAAGAAATGTTAGCAGTCCAAAATGCTCTTCTAGCCTTCCAGACTCTTTTGAAGCCAGGACCTCTGCTAATTCGAACAGACAATACCACAGTCATGTGGTACATAAACAAGCAAGGGGGCTCTCACTCTTACCCCCTTTGCAGACTTGCCATGACCTTATGGGATACAGCCCTAAATTTGAATCTGGATCTTCAGGCACAGTTCATTCCAGGAAAACAAAATCTCTTAGCAGACAGCCTAAGCAGAAACATTTTGGATCCTCACGAATGAATGTTGGACCCCAACTTATTCAGCAAGATAACTGCAGTTTGAGGCTGTCCGCAGATAGATCTGTTTGCATCTCATCTCAACCATCAGTTGCCTCTCTTTTACACCAGGTCCTTCCACAAGACAGCTTGGAAAGTGGATGCCCTGTCCTTCAGCTGGAGGAATCTCTCGGGATATGCCTTCCCTCCTCTTCCTCTTCTGCCTCGGGTATTGCTAAAGATAAAGCTAGACAAACCCAGACTGATCATTTTGATAGCTCCGAATTGGCCTTGTCAGTTTTGGTACCCTACTCTTCTGCACCTTTCCTTGGTACCTCCTTGGAGTCTTCCTCTGACCCATTCTCTACTGTCCCAGCATCAGGGTCAGGTATTTCACTCTCAAATCAAGATTCTCTGTCTGGCAGCTTGGCTCATCAAAGGCAATTGATTCCTTCTTCTCTTCCTAAACAAGTTTTGGATGTTCTTTTGGAAGCTAGGCGTCCTAGTACAAGGAAATCTTATGCTTCTAAATGGAAAAGATTTTGTATTTGGATGCAGGATCGTGGCTCTGATCCTTTAATACCTGATATCTCATCTATTTTACTTTATCTCTCAGACCTTTTGATTAAAGGTCTTTCATTTTCGTCCATTAAAATTCATGCTTCTGCTATTTCGGCACATTTCAATTGTGATCCTCCCTTTTTTTCCCACCAGTTGGTCACACAATTTCTGAGAGGAGCTAAGAATTTAAATCCTCCTAGAACTCCTCCTGTCCCTCCTTGAGATCTCAGCTATGTCTTGGAAAAGCTTACTTTGCCTCCTTTTGAGCCTGCTGCCTCTGCGGACATTAAGTTCTTATCCTGGAAGACAGCTATCTTGTTGGCCTTGACTTCTGCCAGAAGGGTGTCTGAGTTGCAAGCCCTCATGGCCGTGGAACCATACCTCATCTTCCATCAGGACAGAGTTTCCTTGAGGACCAATCCTACTTTTATGCCTAAAGTAGTTTCTAGAGTGGCTCTAAATCAGACTATTCACCTTCCTACCTTTTTCCCAAAACCCCAAAATAGGGGGGAAAGGATTTTGCATTCATTAGATGTACACAGGCAACTACGTTTTTACCTGGACAAAACTAAAAGTTTCAGAAAATCAGATCAATTGCTTATTTCTTTTGCTTCCAGTTCTCTGGGTAAAGCCATTTCTAAGCAAACTATTTCCAAATGGATTGCTCATGGAATAAGATATTGTTACTCTCTTTATGGAAAACAGATTCCAGGTACCGTCAGGACTCATTCTACTAGAGCAGCTGCCACTTCAGCAGCCTTTCTCAGAGGAGTTCCTACCAAGGACATTCTGGAGGCTGCCACTTGGAGCTCTGTGCATACTGTTTCCAAGCACTATAACCTCCCTTTGTACTCTAAGTCTAGGGCAGGCTTTGCCTCTGCTGTCTTGCAGGGTCTTCTAGCTGCTTCTTCTACTTCATAACCTCCTCCCGTATTCTCAGCTTTGGGATTCTACCCTACAGTTATGACTGCAACAGTGAAACACGAAGAACATAGTACAGTTGTGTATACCTACCATAAATGTAGATGTTCGAGTGTCTTCACTGTTGCAGTCGGTGTTTCCCTCCCTCCAGACCCCTCTTGTTTCTATTTGCTTACTGTGTTTTCCTTTCCACTACCTTTCTGGTGTATTTGTGTTTCTCTTGGGACACCTTTTGGTTTTATGGGGGCTTCTGACATCAGGGGCAAGAAAGGCTGGAGAAGATGGCGTCGGCTGTCCGCTTTATACCCATGCGCTCTGACGTCAGGGTTCTAGCTGAAACAGCTGACGCTGGACCCAGACTTTGATATTCTGGCCGACCTCAGGCTGCCTGCCGGCAGGAGTACCCTACAGTTATGACTGCAACAGTGAAGACACTCGAACATCTACATTTATGGTAGGTATACACAACTGTACTTTCTACTGGTGCCCCTTACATCTACTAGAAAGGTGTCAGAGTTGCAAGCTGCCATAGCCTGCCCACCCTACACTATTTTCCTCAAGGACAGGTTGACCTTATGCACCAACCCTTTTTCATGCCCAAGGTGGTCAGAGAACTGTCCTTAAACCAGTCCATTCAACTGCCCACCTTCTTCCCCCCCTCTCCCACTAATGACAGTGCGAGTATACTCCATTCCTTGGATGTGTACAGGCAACTGAGGTTTTATTTAGATAAAATAAGTCAATCAGAAAATCCAACCAACTGTCTGTATCCTTCCACGCTAGAGCCCTGGGCAAGGCAGTCTCCAAACAAAATCTCCTGCTGGATCAGGAAAACTATCTACTTCTGCTATTCCTACCTACAAAAACCTACTTCAGGGAGTAAGAGCACAGCCTACCAGGGCCATAGCATCCTCCAAAACTTTCTTTAAAGCCTGGATACCACCTCCGTTCTGGAGGTGGCCACTGGTCCTCTATACATACCTTTACCAGACACTACAAATTGGACCACATCCCCACAGGTAGAGCAGGGTTTGCTGTGGCAGCCCTGCAGGGCTTTTTGGAATCAGCTACTTCTACCTCCACCCTTCCACACTAAGAATACTGCAACATAGGAACAGAAGGGCATAGAATAGTTTTGTAAAATCTTACTGTAATCATTGATGTCCTTCTCTTCCATGTTACAGCATTCTTTCCCTCCTACCTATCCCCCTTCGTTCCTATTGACCTGTCTAAAGAGCACCGTGGAGCACCACCTAGACTATGGTCAGACTAGCCAGTAAATCGCACTTCACACTTCTTGTGGACATCATTTAGCTCATACTAGCTGACTGTCCAACTGGGCAATTAAATTCTGAGGTATGTGCATGGAGACGTCCGCTTTAAGGTCCCTGGTTTATGGCCCTACGTCTGACGTCCCTCACACCTACAGCAACTAGCTTAAGTGTATAGGAGCCAACGTTTGAGTCGCCTGATGTGGAGAATCCCACACTAAGAATACTGCAACATGGAATAGAAGGGCATCATTGGTTATGTTAAGATTTTACACAACTATTCCATCTCCACCTTAAGCAGTCTCATTTGGAGACATTCTGGAGCTCTTACAGCAAAAATGTGATTGGTCTTCCCGGTACTTCTTCCCAAGAGAAGTCTGTGTTCCTGGAGGCTTTCTGGTCTAGCCCAGCTACGTCTATGGTGACTCCCCCTACTGACGAACTTGTAGATCTCATTTCTCGCCAGACGTGGAAGGAACTGTATACTGTGGAGCCCATCTGTTTATGTCCAGACAGAAGTTTGGCCCCTCCTAAGAACAGGACACACTGGAGTAAACATTTCCCTGTTGATGCGATGGTTGTTTCAGCAGCCACCAAAAAAGAGCATGTGGAGCAAAGTTCTTCAGTCCATTCCCCTAACAGGGAGTCCAGGGCCTTGAACAGATTCTGGAAGCATGTGTGTGCTTCACAGTGACATTAGCTCTGAGGTTGTTGAATTATGTGGCACATTTTACAATATTACAAAGAGATTTGATTAAATAATGTTCCAAATCTCTTTCTGGATCCTTGTCTGCTGTGGATTAAAACAGCCTCAGCTCACAACTAGGTACCCTTCAATCGATATCTAATGCATCCATGAGACTAATCTCCCATGCAGCTGATGGTACATCACGGGTGGCAGGTTCTGGCATAGCCATTAGGAGGCATGCTTATATTCACCTTTGTAGAGCTCTTTTACTCTTCACTCATCAGTGCTCCTTTCAGTGGAGTGAAGCTCATGCTCTTGAGATGTGGGCAGGGAGGAAAGACCCTGTCTGCCATAGGGATATGTTCTTCTACCCCTGAAAGACCCCCCCCCCCAGCCCAGAATGAATGGAGAACTAGAAAGATGTGGTTCAAGCCTCACAAGGAGAGAGCTCCCAAGGGTGGTGGGAGGATATTCAAATGGCACACGCCACCCTCGTGGCAGAGGTGGCCTGCAGAATCAGACTTTCTTTGACTCCTTCTCAGATAAATCCTTTTATCTCTCCTGAAAAGGGGTCAATTGTTCCCTTGTGGAGGCAGTCTGGCAGCTTTTGTCTGTGCACCAAAGAGCCTGTCTGTTCATGACAATATTCCTGGGTGCATAGAATTATATCCAGCGGTTATATAATACTATTTTCACAAATCTCCACCACCTACAAGAAAGAAAAGAATCCCCTATGTCCCACCCAATTAGAGGGGAAGTAGTAGCATTAGAAATAGAAAAACTGTTAGGAAAAAAGTCATCCAGGATGTCCCCCCAGAGCACAAAGTATCTGGAACCTCCTCAAGATACTTTTTGTTCATAGGTTCATAGGCACAGGCCTATACAAGCCTAGCTATAACAATTCCCTGGCTATTTCTTCCCACACTATTTACTTCCCTAGACCCCTGTCTAGCAGGGTGACTGACATGATCCCATTGTGGCCAAAAAATGCAGACTGAAATAGTTTTTACAGTGTTTATGGTTCCAGAGTGTTACTGTGCAGTGCAGTCTGCCTCTGTTGGCAAAAGGATGATTGCATGTGCTCGGTAGATCTTCAGGATGCATACCATCACATCAAAATAAACAGGTGCTCCAGAAGATATCTGCACTTCTGGTTGGGAGCCAGTGATTACCAGTTCAGCACCCTGTCCTTTGCTGTTACCACAGCCCCAGGGTGTTAAGCAAATGCATAGCAGTGGTGGCACCTCACTTGAGACTGCTGGGATTCCAAGTGTTTCCATATCTAGATGACTGGCTTCTAACTGCCCCAGCCAGGCATCTACTGTTGCAGGGAAGAGACTACTTGCTCCAGTTGTGCCTCCATTTAGGGATTGCAGTCAGTTACAGCAAATTACAGCTCACACCTATGCAGAGTCTGGTGTTCATAGGCCCTTATTTGGACACAGTCCATCAGATAGCCTCTGTTAGCCAGCCTGAAACCAGGCACTAGGATCCCAGTTCTGAAAAGTAGTACAGCAAACAGTTTTCTTTTCCAGCTCAACTACTTTTACAAGCCTTCGGATCTATGCAACTGTTATAACTTGTCCCTTTAGGTAGGGTTCACATGCAAATACTTTAGTGGATGCTATCAGTTCATCAGTGGTCCATTCTTCAAAATCCTGTAACCGTTCCTCTCAAGATAATACAAGTGTCAAAGGATACCTTCTTTAGTGGATTCATTTCAGTGAACTCTGTGAAGACCACCCATTTGTTCTTCCCTTTCCCAAGGCCATGGCGACTACAGATGTCTTCCGACTTGGGTAGGGTAGCATTTTTTGTGGACAGTCCAAGGTGTGTGGTCTCCTGAAGAAGCCAGGATGCATATCAATGTTCAGGAAATGAAAGCAGTCATCCTAGTGTTGCAGGACTTTCAAGATGTTCCCTTGTGGACAACATCAACAAACAGGAAGGAACCAAGTCTTATCTGCCTTGATGGGAAGCAATGAGTGTGGCAGCAGGTGATTTCTTCCGGTCACTTTCTAATAGCAATGCACATCCTGGAGGAGGCCATCGTGATTGCGGTCAAACTAAGCAAGTCCATTTTGATGCCTCACTAGTGGTGTCTGAAAGTCTAAGTAGCGTAGAGAATTTTCCGTTGATGGATCCAGCCATGTTGTGACTTAACTCTCATATCCCCTCAACAAGTGCAACAGGTTCTTTGCCCTGAATCCCCCAATGGGGAAGTCATTGATAGATGCTATAGTCCACAACTGACCCTCCAGGCTTCTCTATACTTGCCCAACATTACCTCCTCTTCCCAAATTTCTACAGAAAACAGTCTGGTAGAAGAGCACAGTAATCCCCATTGCCCCCTTTTAGCCTCATCAGATTTGGTTCCCCTTTCTCTGTCCTTCATGACCACCTGCATCTGCATTAGTTCCCAAATAAACTCATGTCTTTGCAGGAGCAAAGGGAACAGGGTAAACAGGCAAGAAATTGAGGAAAAATGAGAATGGACAACACAGACCGATTGTCATTTTCATTCAATTCTCACTGACAGGACAGAGTCCACAACTTGATGACACTTGGATGGCCTTTAGTGAGTACATAACTTTGTTGTTGTTGGGAAGCCCATAAGATGCAAAGCTTGGGTAAAATACTACGTTTCAGACATTCTGTTCAGTTCCCTGTCTAGAAAGGCCTGTGTGTATTGCATTTAGTTCCACTCCTGTGGTTGGTGTAACTCATGAAGTTGAGGGAAGGAAGCTTTCTCTCTCCAGTTTTGAGATTAGATTCTCAACTTTTTTTTGTCAGATACCAACATATGTGATGCATTTTCTGTTCAGGGAGCAACAGCCATTCAGACTTTTCTTATAGTGGGCATAGGTCTGTGTTCAGTGTCACAGTTGTACAAAATCTGTAAGCTATAACAGTCATGCATTTGAATTGCCGATGTCCTTCAAGGATGCATCTGCAGTCCTTACAAATGGGTTGTCCTGTCGTCAGGCAGCCCTTCGGTCGGCCGGATTCCAAAGTCTGGGTCTGGCCTCGGCTGGTGTCGCACTTCACCTGACGTCATAGCTGCAGTTCTTCGGGTATAAAGGCATCAGCCGACGCCATTTTCCTCAGTCTTTCTTGCCGCGTGGCGCCCGAAGCAGAAGCTGTTGGCAAGTGCCGGTCGGTCAGATCCAGAGATTACTACCGAATACCATTTCGAAGACTTCTAAAAAGCTAAGTACCCCATTGGGGACTCTTTCTTGCCTCAGCCGATGTCAGAAAAAAGTGAATAATTGTTTAACTTGTGGGAAACAAATACCTCATAAAGATTTCCACTCTTACTGCTTACCTTGTTTAGGCCCAGACCACGACGTCGCAGCTTGTCTAGCCTGTGCTTCTTTTAACCGACGAACGCTTAGACGTCGGTCGGAATTTGCTGAGCAGTTTTTTGGCTCTGATTTTGCTTATATTATGCCGTCGGATCCTCCGACTTCACAAATATCCAAAAAACGCAAGGAAAAGGACTGACACTCGCGGTCCGCGGTTTCGTTAAGCCAACCGCGAGTGTCTCGGTTTCGGCTGAAACCGAGCAAGCGGTTCTTCCTTCAGCCGAAAACTTGCCTTCTGCCGAGGCCTCTTCAAAACCTGGTGGAATTGGCTTCTGAAATCCAACCTGCGGTTGCGGTTTCTCAGGATTTATCTGACACTATTCCCTTGGATATCTCAACTCCTGCATGTGGAGCTGCTAGGCCTCCTGCAGCCATGTCCATTAAGGCCTTTGCCAGGGCTAAAGCAGCTAAAGCTACAAAAGCTGTGCCTGTTAAGACCCCCTCTCACAGGCCCACCTCCAGTTCCCAAATGCTTTCCTTGGCAGAGGATCTTATTTCTTTAATCCGGGGATCCCAACCTCATCCAGACAGGGCCTCTCATCCACCTCCAGAGAAGAGGCCTAGAGCAGAGCCCCCTGAACCAGTGTCCACAGATGATTCCTCTGATGATTCAGATAATACAGACCCTCCAGAGGCTACTTATTCCCCTTACGAAGACTCTGATGCTGAAGAGTCCATTCCTTCTTCCCCTCCACCTGAGGAATTTTCCTTTGGGGAAACCTTGCATGCTATGAGGGAACAATTTCAGTGGCAGGGCCAAGATTTTTCAGACTCCAGGAAAAGGCTTAGAACCTTTTTGCATTTACCACAACATAGGCCTTTAGCTATTCCTCCAGTTCTTTCTGTTGTAGATGATGCATTTAATGATGCTTGTACTGCTCCTGATTCATTACCTCCGGCCCCTGCTAAGCCCGATAGGTACTACAGGGTCCCGGACACACATCACCATTTATACAAGGCTCCTTTTGCAGATCCCGAGACTATCTCCCAGGGGCCTAAGGCTGTAGCAACTACCTCTGCTAAAAAAAACCCTCCCCTCTGAAAGGGAATCCAGGTCCTTAGAGATGGGGTAAAAAAGTTTACACTTCTGCTACTCTGTCAGCTAGGGCCTTGAACTGTCAATTTCATATGATCCAATATCAGGAATTTATGCTTGACCAGTTAACTAAAAAACTGTCCTCTGATGAACCTTTTGATAAGAAGTATGTTCAGGAAGTGGTACATAACATTCAGCAAGTTAGTAACCATTCTTTAAAATGCGGCTATGATGCACTGGAGGCTTCCTTTAGATCAGCCATGACTGGCACAGTTATCAGAAGGCATGCATGGTTGAAAGAGCAGGCCTTACCGGACCATGTCAAATCAAAACTATTAGATGCTCCCATGGACAAGGCCAATTTATTTGGTTCTCCTGCACAACAGGTACTCAAGAAGATGGAGGAGAAGGCAAAATCTGTACAAACAGTGAAAGATTTCTTACAGGTCCAACCTCCAAGGTTTAGCAGGAATTGGCCCTCCAAACTTGGTCCTTTCCAGACTCCTCTAAAGCACAGAGAGGCAGGAATAGGCGATCAAGAGGCAGAAACCAATCCAGGGGTGCCTACAGGGGACGCCAGTGGCAGGGTAACAACCAGCGAGGCACAGACACAGCCACCACCACTGCAACAGGACAATCACAGTGACTTGGCTCTGGCACCGCCTACCAGGGAACAACTAGAAGCACCCTTAGGCGGAAAGCTAGCCTTATTCTCAATAAACTGGCATTACATCACAAGAGACAAGTGGATTTTACAGACAATAGACCAAGGCTACAGGTTCCACTTCCATACTCTACCAGGGAAGAGAGGAATGCCAAACCTACCGCCAAATCAAAAGACAGAAGCTCTAAAACAAATATCTCAATTATTAAAGATGAGAGCTGTGGAAAAGGTACCATCTATGGAGCAAGGAAAGGGATTTTACTCCAGACTCTTCCTGGTACCAAGAAAAGAAAGCAAATGGAGACCTATTCTCGACCTGTCCGCTTTAAACACATTCCTCATTGTTCCAAAATTCAAAATGCTGACTCTACAGCAGCTTCTTCCCATGCTGGGCAAGGAGTCTTGGCTGGTAACTCTAGATCTCAAGGAGGCATACCTGCACGTCCCCATACGACCAAATTGCAGAAGATACCTCAGATTTCTTGCAGGATCAGAGCATTATCAATTCTCAGCATTGCCCTTTGGCTTATCTACTGCGCCCAGAGTGTTCACGAAATGCCTGGCATCAGTAATTGCTCATTGCAGGCTTCAGGGAATCCAAATATATCCATACCTGGACGACTGCCTGATACAAGCGGACAACAAAAACAAGCTAACAGAAGACTTACAAAGAGTCATTTATCTGCTACAAGCCCTGGGATATACAGTCAATATAAAAAAGTCAAGACTGATACCATCCCAAAGAATAACCTTTTTGGGTGCAGAGCTGGACACTTCAAAACAAATGACATTCCTAACTGCAGAAAAGCAAGAGCAACTGCCTCTCTACTACTTGGCATTAACAAAGCAGAACCATCTAACAGCAAGAAAAGTACTGCAAGCCCTGGGCTTCATGGCATCCTGCATAATACTGGTCCCTCATGCCAGACTACATATGAGAAAGCTACAGTGGTACCTAAAGAATCTTTGGTCTCAACACAAGCACAGCCTAGAAACCAAAATTCCAATAATCCCATGCCTGAAGCAAGAGTTCCTATGGTGGGCTCAGGCCTGTCAATCAAACACAGGATTGCCCTTCTACAGCATTCAACCAAGCCAAACCATCACGACGGACTCCTCAGACCTCGGTTGGGGGGCCCACATGCTGGACAAGTGCATACAAGGCTTATGGACTCAAGACCAGCTGCACCTACACATAAATCTAAAGGAAATGCTGGCAGTAAAATTGGCAATCCAGACATTCAGACCATTTCTCCGAGAAGGTCAGTTGATGATAAGGACAGACAACACCACAGTTATGTGGTACATCAACAAACAGGGAGGCACACATTCATACCCTCTATGCCGGATGGCACTGGACCTATGGAATGTGGCTCTGAGCTACAACATTCAGTTACAAGCAATTTTTGTACCGGGAAAAGAAAACATTCTAGCAGACATATTAAGCAGGACTACCACAGATGCCCACGAATGGATGCTGCATCCGGACATCTTCAAAGCCATTACAAGAAAATGGGGACTCCCAGAAATAGACTTATTTGCATCCCCACGCAATCACCAGCTAAAGAAATTCTGCACAAGGACGTACCACCCACTTGCTTGGAAGGTGGACTCCCTATCTTTCAGTTGGAAAAACCTGACAGCAAATGCATTCCCACCACTTCCTTTGATGCACAAGGTGCTATTGAAGATCAAAGAGGACCGTCCAAGGATCATTCTGATAGCTCCAGACTGGCCAAGACAACATTGGTACCCATTACTAAGGAGCATGTCCCGGGAACAAATATGGACACTACCCCTGTTTCCATTGCTGTTAACACAGAACAACTACAACATCCTGCATCCAAGCCTGAAAACTCTGCAGCTGACTGCCTGGAACATTACATAAGATCAATTAACCCAAATTTATCACAAAGGGTTAAAGACATTATCCTTGAGGCTCGCAGACCCTCAACAAGGAAAAATTATGCAGCAAAATGGAAAAGATATCTCATTTGGAGTACTGCAAAGGGAGAAGATGTGTCACTGGTAAACATAGCCAACATCCTGGAATACTTGGCAGAGCTCTTCCACACAGGCCTGTCTTATTCCTCCATCAAGATACATGCATCAGCTATTTCAGCAGAATACAGCTTGGATCCTCCTGTTTTCTCGCATCCTCTGCTCAGGCAGTTTCTGAGAGGAATCAAAAATGTAAAACCTCCTAGGAAACCACCATTGCCAGCATGGGACTTGAACTTTGTGCTAGAAAAATTGACACTTCCTCCTTTCGAACCAGCAGCAACAGCAGAATTACAATACTTATCATGGAAGACTGCTTTCCTGCTGGCAATCACTTCAGCAAGAAGGGTATCTGAACTACAGGCATTAATGGCAGTGCAACCCTTCCTGATCTTCCATCAAGATAGTGTCCATGAGAACAAATCCTACATTTATGCCTCAGGTGGTATCCAGAGTATCTTTAAATCAGGCTATCCACCTACCTACATTCTTCCCCAACCCACAGAACAGGGGAGAAAGACTGTTGCATACCTTGGATGTACATAGACAGTTACGCTACTACCTGGACAGGACCAAGGGCAATAGAAAAACTGACCAGCTACTGGTAGCATATGCAACAGGAAGGGAAGGAAAAGCAATTTCAAAACAGACAATCTCCAAGTGGATAGGAAATTGCATTAGATTTTGTTACTCCTACCATGGAAAGAAAACTCCAGAGAACATCAGGCCTCACTCTACAAGGGCTACAGCCACTACCACAGCTTTCTTACGAGGAGTGGCTACCAAGGACATTATAGAGGCTGCTACTTGGACCTCCGTGCATACATTTGCCAAGCATTATAACTTACCTTTATACTCTAGATCCCGAGTAGGTTTTGCCACTGCTGTTTTGCAAGGGATCCTAACTACACCATAATCTCTTCTTCTTCCTCCTCCCCTAGTTTGGCTATGGTATTCTACCCATTTGTAAGGACTGCAGATGCATCCTTGAAGGACATAGTACAGTTTTGTACCTACCATAAATGTAGATGTCCGATAGGAATGCATCTGCAGTCAGGATTACCCACCTGCCTTCCCCTCTGTGGTACTCCTAGGGTATTTGCCCATCTTATAGCTAGCTGGGGGGGGATCTATTATTTGTTTGTATATATGTACATACATGCTTATTTTTTGTGTTTGCTCTCTACTATTTGGAAACATTGGCATTTATCCAAATTTAGCCTTCCAAGAGGGCACCTGGCATCTGGGGCAAGAAACACTGAGGAAAATGGCGTCGGCTGATGCCTTTATACCCGAAGAACTGCAGCTATGACGTCGGGTGAAGTGCGACACCAGCCGAGGCCAGGCCCAGACTTTGGAATCCGGCCGACCGAAGGGCTGCCTGACAACAGGACAACCCATTTGTAAGGACTGCAGATGCATTCCTATCGGACATCTACATTTATGGTAGGTACAAAACTGTACTTTTTAGTGAGTATGTAGCAGCAGAAAATATTAATTTAAGAATAAAATAGTTTTGTTTTAGATGTTCCTTTTGAGTGATGTTGAATTTGCTTTGCACTCCTGTTCTGCAATATTTCCTTGTTTTCATCTTTTTTTCCATAGATCACTTTCCAGTTGCGTCACATTCTGAAAGCACGCTGTGACCCTGTCCCAGCAGCTAATGGTGCTGTACGTTTCCATTGTGATCCAACATTCTGGGCCAAAAATGTTGTTAATTTAGGTATGTGCAATTCTTACTATTTTCAATAGGTATTTCCACCCCTGACCATTAACAGATAGTACAGCCTGAAAGTTTTTTGGTTAATCATTGATCTGTCGTAGTCTGGTTCATTCTCTCAAATAGGTCTTGAAGTACAGGTCTTAGCTTGGTAAAGAGGAGGGAAACTTTCCTAAGCTTTGACCCTTCTAAACCCCCCCCCCCCCCAAGTAATTAACTTTTTGTCTGCTGTCCATTATCTTATGCAAGCTTTACGATAGATAAGGATGGTAAGTCAGCTTCAGGATGTTTTCATGTTTGGTATTTGTTTCTGGTGTAACTTAAAGTGGATCTTAATTAGATTGAACGATACTGGCTTGGCCAATTTTTTCATTCAGATTTTGATTTTCTGGTCAGGTCTAAGTTTATTAATTTGCAGAATTCAGGGTTATATTCCCTCCCCTGCAGGCTTTGTCCCCTGCACCCTCATACCCAGCATTGCTTTAATTTCTGGTGCTGTAAGGTATTGCTGTGGTTATTTGTTCACATTTCTTGAGCATTTTGGTCTTAATTAGTTTCAGTTGTTATTTAGTGATTTATCTGTGTCGGAATTGCATTTTCAAGCAGTATGAGTAACCTCAGAATTCCATACAAGAGAAGGCATATATTTTGCTTGGTATGTCTCAAGACCACAACATTTAAAACTTATCTGTGGAATTTGCAGAACCTTTGACCAAAGAACTTCAAATTGAGAGAAAGCTGTAGCTTACTTTAAGGGTATAATGGCCAAAAGTAACATAGCACAACCCTAGTTGTCATCTTAAAGCTCCGAGGACTTTGCGCAACTAGGGTTGAACCGAACAATAGGGTTAATGTCAGGAAAAGGTAAAATTTGCTGGTTTAACGAAACTTCCTATTTTTCCCATGAAGCTAAAGTAGAAGGAAAAGAGTTTTGGATTTTTCCCACTCACCCTCCCCTTTGTCAGCTTTTTAAACCTGGTGATTTTAAGCTTCCCATCCCAACTGTACATTGAGGTTAATAAGCTCCTCTCTTTCTACAGTGCTGTTGATACATTGAATTTATTTGCGTTTCCTTGTATTTTTGTTGAAAAAGTGCATTTTGCCTCTCGTTAGTTTTTCTTGATCTGAATTCATTAACTAGCTAGCTGTTGGATAAAGTAGTTTTTTTTTTTTTTTTTTTTTTTTTTTTTTGCACTCTAGCACTTGTTTTTACATCAACAGGTCAGTGGATTTTCCATCTAGTGCAGTTATCTAGTGGATTTTCCATGTAGTGGGAAGGTAACATGGTCCGTTTAGGTTGGGGAAACACTTGAGATTTCTACATGTAGTTTTATTGGCTGGAGAGCTTATTAATCAGCTTATCTTGTTTGTAGTGCCTTTATAAATTCTGTACATTTGAGTGGCTCTTGGCCATTTATACAAAGCAAAGTACTTTTATTGAATAATCACACTTTCATAAACTGTTTAAAATAAACTGCTGTATCCGTATCATTAAGTTTATTTGTGGTAGACTTTCATGTCTTTTAAGTTGGTAGTAAGATTTCTCTCCAGACACTCCTTTACTGTGCTTTTATGTTAGGTGGGCTGGGTTGATTTGTCTAGTGGCAGTAGGTGTTGACCTGGTCTGTCTGAGGTGGGAAACACAAAAGGGCTCTTGAGTAGATGTATTTTTTTGCACTTCAGTTGTATACTGACTGCACTTCAGCAGTTTGAAAAAAAATGCTGTCTGCTGCTGCTTTAAGTAGTTAATTGCACTGTATTACACTGTGTTCGTTGTAGGTAGTTTG
The DNA here is from genome assembly GCF_019279795.1 of Protopterus annectens. NCBI lineage: Eukaryota > Metazoa > Chordata > Ceratodontiformes > Protopteridae > Protopterus > Protopterus annectens. The sequence goes on from NC_056739.1 coordinate 224,582,566, forward strand.
TGTGGTCTTATTACACTTGACCTCCAAACCAGCTATTCTGCATTAAGAATGTGTTTTTCTGCACTGTTGTAGCAGAAGTGTGCTGATCTAACATGTCAGAGTTTGGGATTGCTGATGGGAAGGCTTGTTATGTGCTTTCCTGGTTGGTAGTTCAAACTTGTTTCTGTTTGCTCATATTTAAGCCTTGCGTTTGCGTGCTGCTGCTCTTTGCTCAGTGGCAGTTAGCAGTGCCCTATATAGACGCAAAGGTCTAGAAGCTCAGTTTTCCCTAAACAGCTGTCACTGAAACACTTGTATGCTTTTCTGCTGCTGTAAGAGCAACTCATTTTCGCACTAAGCAGAGTTGCCTTATTGATTAACCTTGGCCTACACAAAGTATTAGGGTCCTCTTGTATTCTCTGCACTACCAACCCAGTCCTGTCAAATTAACTTATTCCCTTTCCTAATAAGACATAAAGCAAGCACCTGCTATCTTGGATGGGCAGTTTCCCATCATCTTTCTGGCCAGCCTTGTCGACATGGCATACAGAGGCAATATAGCAATTGTCTTGTGTATACTGACAACCACTCACTCCTGAAACAAACAAATACTTTATGTGAGAGATGAGTTGCTCTATGAAATTGGAGGCAAGACTCTCACATAAGGGCAAATCGAATGCCAAATAGGTTGTCAGCATACACACACTTCCCACACATAATAAGGACATGACTGATAAACTCAGATATGCAGAGGTACTCACTAGTAACTTACTAAAAGATCAGAGGGCTCCCAAATGAAAACCACTTAGTCAAATAATGCAAAAAACAACCATAACACGCACACTAGTGTCTCAGCAAATAAACGCATAAGGAGTAACACCGCAAATCCTAATGTATTGGTCATAGATGACTTCATTGTGAGAGAGACAGATGTACCCTCACCAGGCTGGATAAGTAATGGGTTACAGTTAGCTGCCTGTCAGGTGCCAGAATCTGTCAAGGCACTCAAGTCACTCAACCAAAAGTACCGGTATGACCCCGTCATAGTCCATGTGGGAGTGAATTACTTGAGACGTACCTCACTGGATTATATGAAAAGTGACATGGCTGATCTTTCAGCTGGCATCACAGGCAGGTATTCAGCCTAGCCTTAAGCAGCATTATACCTACTTTGAAGGATGATGCCAGAATACAAAGAAAAAATGATGGACTTCAATAATTGCATAAAAACGAAGAAAGGAGTTCACAACAGCCACTCACTGGAGTCCAAAAACATGCTGATACTTTTAACGTACAAAAAGTTTATTTAAAAACTAAGCAACGTTTTCGTCACTCGTCTCGAGTAACTTCCTCAGAAAGTAAAATAAACACACAAATGTAGTCACATTTAAATAGTCCGCTACAAGGCGGCATGATTATTCAAACCAATCAGCTTGTCTCATTCAAAAGAAAGAGATTTAAAGCACCACAGCATAAAAAACTAAAATACTCGATCACTGTCAAATAGCAACAAAGTAATATTTGTTAGAGATAATCACCCATGACATTTTGACTCGAATAAAAATGAAGTATTTAATATATTTAATATATAAATATTAAACAATGTATAGTAGTGACTAGTTCTGTATAAAAATTGGTCACTATAAAATCTTATGTCATTTTTAATTAATTTCATTGTCTCAAGTAGTTCTTTAGTTTCAATAAACAAACTATATTACAGTTGTCATTAAGACCTGGATAGGAAAAAGCATTTAATGACAACTGCCATTCAAGTTCGCGACATTCAAGTATTAATGAAGAAGGTCCTCCTCTGATGTCATACCCTTGTTGGTCTATTGCTATAAATCGAAAAGAATGACCAACTTTAATGTTAATATGCTTCGCTAAAGCGTTGTCACTTTTATTCATAGAAACTGCAAAAATGTGCTCATAGATTCCATCCCTAAATTTTCGTTCTTCAATAACTGGCTTAGATTCCTTTGTCAATCTTAGGGGAACCAGTATCTGTTTAAAGGCCACGCTGCTTTGCCAGAGATGGGCTGCACCGGTCTCCACGAGGCTGTTACTGGAATAAGCATTAGCCACCTGTGTTGTCTTTTTTAGACAGTGTCCAAATAACCAACTTCCCAACATAACAAAATCCTCTCTATAAAATTAAAAGTACTGTTGCTTAATATGCTAGGAGTCTAAACAAGAAACTGCACTCCTCACTTTGGAAAAAGCTGACGTCTGTGCAGTCACCGAGACATGGTTCAAAGGTGTGGAAAACACCCAGCCGTACAGGGCTACAATGCCTTCCATACAGTCGCAACACAAAGTGAGTGTGAAAGAACCAAAGGAGGAGGTGTATCCATCTTCATTAAGAAGTACACTTCTGGATTGGTCAGACAGTGCAACTCTGCAGTTACTTCAGTGTCCATATAACTCTAGGCATCTCGAGTTACTCACTGTCTATTTAACTCTAGGCAAAGGCCCCCCTACCGCATCATAGCTGTATGCCCCCCCACCTTGAAACAGAAAAATCATGCTGCACACCTTGAGTCACTTGCCATACAGTCCAATACCTTACTTGTGGGTGATATTAATTATCTTACCATCGACTGGGAAACATACATGACCACAGACATGCTGGCTCAGAGGTCCTTGGACTTTGTCCATGCTAATGTTCTGGAACAGCTAGTCAGCACACCCACAAGAGGCGTCCGCTGTGTGATGTCCTCCCTGGTAAGATCGAACGTTAAATCAGTCTCTCTTGATCTTATTAGAAGACCATCAAGCTCAAAAATGCTTAAGAATTTTGCAAAGGAAAACTATCTCATACTTAGTGATGGTATAAGAAGTCTATAGCCTCAAGTGCAGATAATATGGACTCCTTGTGCAGAGGTTCACACCAATACCCTGTATAACCACTTTATCAGTTGTACAGAATAGACATTACCTGACTGGATTAATACCAGGTTTTGCCAAAAAAACAAGCCACCCTGGTTAGATCCCTTATATAAACAGGCTATACAACAGGAGAAGGAAACTTATGCCCAAGAACAAGAGGGAAATGGCTCAGCAGAGGAAGAAATTCCTCTGTAGCCTAAACAAATTACAAAGATTTTGTCAACCCCTCCATAGCTAATTATGAAGCAAAAATAGCTTCCCTAGCTAAGGTTAATCACATGGCATTCTTTAGCTATGTCTGAAGAAAGGGGAATACCCAGCAATATGTTGAACTGGTTGTGGATGACATCACCCATACTCAACCGGAGGTAATAATCAACCTAACAGATTTGGAACAAACTTCACCCCACGGTCTCCTTCAGTCATCCCCCAAAGTACATTTGCCACCATTCCTCAGCCTATTGTCTCACGAGAACAGGTCATCTCAGCATTGTCCAAGGCTATAAACGTGGCGTCATTGGGACCAGATGACAAACCAAGCTGCCTTTTTAACATGACCTAGCAGACCCACTTGGATCTCTGTTTAACCACAGCCTGATAACTGGCTGTCTTCTGGTGGAATGGAGGACTGCAACAGTAATTCCTCTGCACAAAGCAGAACCATCAACCGACCCTGGAAAGTATAAGCCCATAAGCTTGACTAGCCTCATCTGCGGGGCCATGAAAAAAGTCATTATGGACCTTATTAACAAGGACATAGGTAGTTTCCAAACTCTGGACCCAACCCAGTTTGAATTTGTTAAAGGTAGGTCATGGCTGCTAAACATGGTTAACTTGTTTTGAGAAAGTCACCAAGGCCTTGGACAAGGCGAAGACTGTTCATACCTCCTATCTTGACCTGGCCAAGACATATGACACAATCCCCCACTCGGGTATTATAGAGAAACTCTCCCAATTGGGAATTAACCCCTACATTACCAAATTGATGGCCAACTAGCTTACCAACAGGACATACATTGTCAAAGTGGGTGACTTCACCTCTAGCAAAAGACCAGTCACCAGTGGTATACCACAGGGTTCTGTGCTGAACCCCATACTGTTCGGAATTTATTTCTGTGAAGTCCAGCCAAATTCAGATGGCCTATGGCTGACCAAGTTCACAGAGGATTGCAAATTGGGAACAATCACAGAGTCCCCCAGTGGTGTTAATATACTGCAGACAGGGTTAACACAGACAAATGGTTGGTACCAAAGCCATGGACTACAGCTAAATGGAAAAAAAATGCATTATTTTTATTCTCTTTGGGGAAGATAACATCCTTACTTATTACATTGCTATCAGCACCTCCGTAAGTGTAGACCCAGTGGTATGCAATCTGGCTACTCAAGTTGATAGCAAACTGAACTTTGACCACCACATATCCATTAGATCTAAGCATGTTATAATTCTGTTATATTCTGCCCTCGTCAGAGCAGTAATTGAATACAGTACTCCCTTTTGCATGTACCTCACCAGACACCTGCAGCAATTAGAGAGGCTGCAGAGGTTTCTCACCAGGAAATTACAGGGTAGACAAGTCTTGCATATAAAGACTGAAAAGCCCTGTCACTGTATTCTGTCTCCTGTAAGTTGCTAAGGTGTGACCTGTGCCTGGCTTTACAGGGCAGTCTCTGACCTGGCCCTGGTGGAAGTGCTACACATTCGTAAATCAAACTGCTCAAGGGTCACTTGCTCCAGGGATCTTAACCTAGGCTCTGACATGAACATGTCATGCTAGAGTGAGGATGATCTCCCAGAGACTACAATTTCTCTGGAACAAGCTTACTTGCTCCTGTGGTGTGGGGCTTGTGTCCCTAATGGACAGAGGAAGTCATTATTAGCTACTATAGACCCTTAACCTCTGCGAACTTCACCTGATCACCGACAGTTGGGGCAACTCAGGATAAAAATGATTAGGCTTGTAAGGGCTCTAGCGCCGTTAGCCTTGTAACCATCTATGAACCTATGAACTTCATTCTATTTGGTTTGCTTTTTGATTTCCATTTTCTAGCAATTCTTTTTTTTTTTGGCATCAGTAGCATTAAACATTTAAGATGTTACTATGTCTAGGCGATACATACAATTTTCTTAGTTATTACCATTTACTTTCACAACATTTCTGTCAAATCCACCAACTCAGTACACCCCACCCCCCAAAAGAAAAGATTCCCAGATGTTCTTCATCTCACATTGCTGCAGTCCTTACACTTGGGTAGTCCGCTGTCCTCGGTCGGCCCGAATATCAAAGTATTAGGCTGACGTCGGTCAAGGCGCTTAAGACTGACATCAGGACGTCAGGGTACAAATGCGCATGACCGACATCATATCCTCAGTCTTTTTTGCCGCATGGTCCGATGCAGAAGCAGCGTTGCAAGTGCCGTTCGGCGTTCTGAAATTTTTCGAATTCGGAGTTTCAGACCGAGTCAAAGTTGGCTAAGTACCCCGTTGGGAATATTTTAGTTTTTTCTTGCCTCAGTGGTTTACCGGATGTCAGAAAAAGTGAATAACTGTATTTCTTGTGGGAAACAGATACCGCATAGAGATTATCATACTTTGTGTATTCCTTGTTTGGGGCCTGAGCACGGCGTTGTTGGGTGTCGCTTTTGTGCTAGGTTCAATAAGCGCACTATTAAGCGAAGGTTAGATTGTGCCAGGTTGCTCTTCGTGAAGCGGTGCAATTATAATATGCCGTCGGGTACTCCGCGCCGCTTCTTCAAGAAGCGCAAAGACAAAGCAGCTAAACCCAGGCAAGAAGAGTCGTCCGTGCGGACGCCGGTTCTTTAGAGGCGTCAGTGGAACCGGTGGTTCGCCGGAGGCTTCTCTGGAGTCCCAGGGAGACTTTGATATTGCAGGATGTGGCCTCTCAGGAGGCAGGACGGTCTGAACGGGCTTCACAGGTTACTGTACTCGCCGCCCTACCTCGGGTGGTTAGGCCCTCGCCTTCTGTTTCCAAGGCTTCTCCCAGAGGCAGGCCAGGTTTAGCTTCTGTTGGTGTCACTCCTAGTTCATCAGGATCTGTGCCCAAGAAGCACATGCTTAAAATGGCAGAAGATTTAATTACTTTGATTAGAGGTTCTTTGCCCCTCCTGATAAGAGGCCTAGGGTGGAGCCAGAGTTGGGGAGTTTTGAGCAGTCTTCGGATGTTTCAGAGTCTTCGGCTGAAGACTTGCAGGAGTATTCTCCTTATTCTGATTCTGATGTGGATGATTCTACTCCTTCTGCTTCTCCTCCAGAGGATTTTTCTTTTTCAGAGACTCTTCATTCCATGAGGGAACATTTTAAGTGGGAAGGTCAGGACTTCTCTGATTCCAGGAAAAGGCTTAGGGAATTTTTGCTTTTACCCCAGCATAGGCCTTTGGCTATACCACCTGTTCTGGATGTTGTGGAAGATGTGTTTGCTGAGGCTTCACTTAATCCTGATTCTTTGCCTCCAGCTCCTGTTAAACCGGACAGGTATTACAGGGTGCTTGAAGCTCATAAATATCTTTATAAGAGTCCTAGGGCGGACCCAGAAACTGTTAGTCAGGGACCTAAGGGTGTCAAGGCCTCTGTTGTAAAAAATCCGGTTCCTCCAGATAAAGAGGCCAGAGCTTTGGATAGATGGGGAAAGAAAGTCTATACTTCTTCCAACTTAGCTATGAGGGCTTTGAATTGCCAGTTTCACATGTTGAAATATCAAAACTATCTTCTTTCTCAATTGAAGTCTAAGGTAGATGCTCTGGCGGAAGGTATTGAGTGTAAAGAATTACAAGATTTGGTACATGTTTCTGAACAGGTGGGTAAGCATTCTTTACAATGTGGTTTTGATGCTGTACAGGCCTCGTCTAGGGTGGCTGCCACTGGGTCAGTTCTTCGCAGGCACGCCTGGCTGAGGGATCAGAATTTATCTGACCATGTTAAGACAAGGATTTTGGATGCTCCTTTACAGTCTGATGTGTTGTTTGGTTCACCTGTGGAGGCAGTCTTAAAGAAGATGGAAGACAAGGCTAAGTCTATGCAGGCTGTTAAAGATTTTTTGCAAGTTCAGCCTCCGAAGTTTAGTAGGAATTGGCCTGCTAAGGGGTGGACATACCCTTCTTATGATTCACAGTCTAGGGGTAAATCTAGACGTGGTAGGGGCAGAGCTCAGGGCTCTTTCAGACCTAGAACAGGGAGTTCACCTGCACAGTCTTCGGGTGAGGGCAGGGGCCAGTCCTTTCGTAAACAGGCCCAATGACCTACCTTTTCAGCTGCCAGAGCCTTCTTGTCTGGCAGCACCTTTGGGAGGAAGGTTGGCACTCTTCAAGGAAAACTGGAGTTTAATTACCCAAGACAGATGGGTATTGGATATCATACACCAAGGTTACAAGTTTTATTTCCATACCTTGCCTCCTTTCAAAGGCATGCCAGACGTTCCTCCTCAGCAAAGAATAGAGGCTCACAAACAAATTTCTCTGCTGCTTCAAATAGGGGCCATACAGCCGGTCCCTCTGCCAGAAGTGGGCCTAGGATTTTATTCTCGCCTGTTCCTAGTACCAAAGAAGGGGAACACGTGGAGACCAATTCTGGATTTGTCTATCCTCAACACTTATCTGGACATTCCCAAGTTCAAAATGTTGACGTTACAACAGCTTTTACCTCTGCTGGGCAAAGATCACTGGATGGTGACTCTGGATCTCAAGGAGGCTTACCTTCATGTTCCTATCCGGCTAAGTTGCAGGAAGTATCTGCGTTTTCGGGCTGGGACTTCTCATTATCAGTTCTCTGCATTGCCCTTTGGCTTATCTACTGCGCCCAGAGTGTTCACGAAGGTTCTGGCTCCAGTGATAGCTTTCCTCAGGCTAAAAGGAATACAGATCTATCCTTATTTGGACGATTGCCTGATTCTGGCTCAAGGAAGGGACGAACTTCTTCATCATTTGCAATATGTGATAGCAGTGCTAAGATGCCTGGGATATTCTGTGAACGAAATAAAGTCCAGTCTAGTACCCTCTCAGGACATGTGTTTTCTGGGTGTGAGACTGAATACAGCATCCCAGATGGCCTTTTTGACCCCGGACAAACAAAAGAATCTTTCCTTTTACTTCCATCAATTGTCTCATCAGTCCAGGCTGACTGCAAGGACAGTCCTTCAAGCCTTGGGGTTCATGGCATCTTGTATTCTGGTGCTTCCCAATGCCAAACTGCATATGAGGAAGCTAGAATGGTATCTCAAAAAATGTATGGACACAGCACTGCCAAGATATGGACACTGTCATTCAGATAATACCTTGCATTCAAAAGGAATTTTTGTGGTGGGCTCAGGAATGTCACCTAAACAAGGGACTCTCTGTGACCCTGCCAGAGGCGAGTCAGATTCTAACGACAGATGCCTCAGACAAAGCTTGGGGAGCTCATCTAAATGGAAAGTGGATACAAGACACGTGGCCTGCCAGACTACAACATCTACATATCAACTTGAAGGAGATGTTAGCAGTCCAATTTGCATTAATAGCTTTCAAGGATTTACTTCTTCCAGGGCAGGTGTTGGTTCTAACAGACAACACAACTGTCATGTGGTACATCAACAAGCAAGGGGAACACATTCTTATCCTCTATGCAGACAAGCAATGATTTTGTGGGAGACTGCTCTCAGTTTACAGCTAAATCTTCAGGCAAGGTTTCTGCCGGGAGCACAGAACTCCTTAGCAGATGTGTTGAGCAGACGAATTATGGATCCCCACGAGTGGAAATTGGATCCTCATGTATTTCAGAAATTGACAGTGTCATGGGGAACTCCAGACATAGATCTGTTCGCTTCTCCACTAAACTACCAGCTGCCAAAGTTTTGCACAAAAAGGTTTCATCCCACAGCTTGGAAAGTGGATGCTCTTTCTTTCAATTGGAGCAATCTTCATGTGTATGCCTTTCCACCTCTGCCTCTCCTCCCAAAAGTCCTCCTAAAGGTCAGACAGGACAAGCCAAAGGTGATTTTAATAGCTCCAGAATGGCCTCGACAGCACTGGTACCCATTACTGAGAAGTCTGGTTCGGGAGCCTCCATGGCCTTTGCCTTCGATTCCACACCTGCTGTCTCAAGAGAACAGTCATTTACTCAATGTCAAACTTCACTCTCTTCACCTAACAGCCTGGCATATTCTGTTTTAAACCCTGGAGGGTCTCAGCTTCCACAGCAAGTTTTGAATGTTATTTTGGAGGCCAGAAGGCCTAGTACAAGGAAAGTGTACGCAGATAAATGGAAGAGATTTTTATTTTGGAGTGCAGCAAAGGAATTTGATGTTTCTAAGCCTAATTTAAGTGTGGCTCTTCAATATCTTGCTGAGTTACTGGACAAAGGTTTGTCCTTCTCTTCTATTAAGGTTCATGCTGCAGCAATTTCTGCTCACTATGACTGTGACCCACCATTGTTTTCTCATCCTTTGTTTAAGCAATTCCTTAGAGGGGCAAAGAATATAAGACCCCCACGTAGAGCTCCTACTCCTGCTTGGGATCTCAATTTTGTGTTGGAGAAACTCACTCTACAACCTTTTGAGCCTGCAGCTACTGCCGAGTTGAAATATTTATCATGGAAGACTGCTTTTTTGTTGGCCATTACCTCTGCGAGAAGGGTTTCTGAATTACAGGCCCTTATGGCAGTTGAGCCTTTCTTAATTTTCCTTAAGGATAGGGTATCTTTACGTACTAATCCTTCCTTTATGCCTAAAGTGGTTTCTAGTGTGGCTTTAAACCAAACTATTCATTTGCCTACTTTTTATGCAAACCCCCAAAATAAAGGGGAAAAGATTTTGCACACCTTGGATATACACAGGCAGTTGCGATATTATTTGAGCAGAACTAAAGGGTTCAGGCAGTCTCAGCAGTTATTTGTTTCTTTTGCTTTGGGTTCTCAGGGCAAGCCTGTGTCAAAACAAACTATTTCTAAGTGGATTGGGTTTTGTATTGCTTTCTGTTATTCCCATCATGGTAAGGAGATTTCAGCTGGGATTAGGCCCCATTCCACTAGGGCTACTGCCACTTCGACAGCTTTTTTAAGGGGGGTGGCAACTAAAGATATTTTGGAGGCAGCTACTTGGAGTTCAGTGCATACTTTCTCTAAGCATTACCACCTTCCACTTTACTCTAAATCTAGGGCTGGTTTTGCCACTGCAATTTTACAGGGCATTTTGGCAGCTCCTACTGCTTTATAGTTTTGCCATCCTCCCTTACCTCTGCTTTGGGATTCTACCCAAGTGTAAGGACTGCAGCAATGTGAGATGAAGAACATAGTACAGTTTTGTACCTACCATAAATGTAGATGTTCGAAGATCCACATTGCTGCAGTCCAATTCCCTCCCTCCTTCCCCTCTGTAGTTAGAGGCGGTTGTGTGGTTTGGGTTGTGAATATTGTGGATATTGTATATATTGTACATATGATTAGTGCAAGGGTGGTTGGTTGTTTTTTTTGCTGTCTTTTGGTTTTGACCTTTCTGTTTAGGGTCTTCTGACATCTGGGGCAAGAAAAGACTGAGGATATGACGTCGGTCATGCGCATTTGTACCCTGACGTCCTGATGTCAGTCTTAAGCGCCTTGACTGACGTCAGCCTAATACTTTGATATTCGGGCCGACCGAGGACAGCGGACTACCCAAGTGTAAGGACTGCAGCAATGTGGATCTTCGAACATCTACATTTATGGTAGGTACAAAACTGTACTTTTTCTCTCTTCCCCATCACTAACCTTGATATTTACCTAAGGAAAAAACATATGAAGTTTGCATGAATTAAAGGACCTTTTGAAGTATATTGGTGTAAAATCTCAAACTTTCTGACCTGGAGTACTTGAGATGTTCTTCATTCCACATTGCTGCAGTCCTAACTATTGGGTAGTCCGCTGTCCAGTCGGCCCGAATACCAAAGTATATGGCTGACGTCGGTCAGGGCGCATTAGACTGACGTCAGTACGTCAGGGTACTAATGCGCATGACCGACGTCATATCCTCAGTCTTTTTTGCCGCATGGTCCGATGCAGAAGCAATTTTGCGAGTGCAGGTTGGCGTTCTGAAAGTTTCTGAAGTCAGAGTTTCAGACCGAATCAAAGTTGGCTAAGTAGCCCGTTGGGGAATATTTTGGTTTTTTCTTGCCTCAGTATTTAACCGGATGTCAGAAAAAGTGAATAACTGTATTTCTTGTGGGAAACAGATACCTCATAGGGATTACCATACTTTGTGTATACCTTGTTTAGGGCCTGAGCACGACGTTGTTGGATGCCGCTCTTGTGCTAGATTTAACAAACACACTATTAAGAGAAGGTTAGACTGTGCCAGGTTAGTTTTTGGGAAGCGTTGTAATTATAAAATGCCGTCGGATGCTCCGATGCCCGCTTCGGCCAAAAAGCGCAAGGACAAAGCAGCAAAGCCTAGAGTGGAAGAACCGACAGTCCCAGACGTCGGTTCTTTAGAAGGCTCAGTGGAGCCGGAGGTTCTGCCAGGAGTTTCTTTGGAGTCTCAGGGAGAGACTTTACTGTTACAGGATGTATCCTCTCAGGAAGTAGGCCAGGCTGAGGGGGCTTCTCAGGTGGCTGTTCTTCCCTCTCTTCCTAAGGTGGTTAGAACCTCCCCTTCTGTTTCCAAGGCTTCCTTGAGAGGCAGGCCAAGTTTAGCTTCAGTGGGGGTTTCTCCTAGTGCTTCAGGGTCTTTGCCTAAGAAACATATGCTTAAAATGGCAGAGGATTTGATTACTATGATTAGAGGTTCTATGCCCCCTCCTGATAAGAGGCCTAGGGTGGAACCTGAGTTTGAGAGTTTTGAGCAATGTTCGGAGGCTTCTGAGTCTTCGGCTGAAGACTTGCTGGAGTATCCTCCTTATTCTGATTCTGATGTGGATGATTCTACTCCTTCAGCTTCTCCTCCTGAGGATTTTTCATTTTCAGAGACTCTGCATTCCATGAGGGAGCATTTTAAATGGGAAGGTCAAGATTTCTCTGATTCCAGGAAGAGGCTTAGGGAATTCTTGTTTTTACCCCAGCATAGGCCTTTAGCTATACCTCCGGTTCTGAATGTGGTGGAAGATGTTTTTGCAGAGGCTTCCTGAATCCTGATTCTTTGCCTCCTGCCCCAGTTAAACCGGATAGGTATTATAGGGTGCCTGTAGCTCATAAGTATCTTTTTAAGAGTCCTAGGGCAGACCCGGAAACTGTCTCTCAGGGGCCTAAAGGTGTGAAGGCCTCTGTTGTTAAAAATCCTGTTCCCCCTGATAAAGAGGCAAGGGCTTTGGATAGATGGGGAAAGAAAGTGTATACTTCTTCCACTTTAGCCATGAGGGCGTTGAATTGTCAGTTTCACATGTTAAAATATCAGAATTATCTCCTTTCACAATTGAAATCTAAGGTGGATGCTCTGGCAGTAGGTATTGAGTGTAAAGAGTTGCAGGATTTAGTTCATGTGTCTGAACAGGTGGGTATGCATTCCTTGCAGTGTGGTTTTGATGCTGTGCAGGCCTCCTCGAGGGTGGCTGCCACTGGTTCTGTTCTTCGTAGGCACGCCTGGTTGAGAGATCAGAATTTAGCTGAGCATGTTAAAACAAGGATTTTGGATGCTCCTTTACAGTCTGATGTGTTGTTTGGTTCGCCTGTGGAAGCAGTTTTAAAGAAAATGGAGGACAAGGCTAAGTCTATGCAAACTGTTAAGGATTTTTTGCAGGTGCAGCCTCCGAAGTTTAGTAGAAATTGGCCTACTAAGGGATGGACTTATCCTGCTTATGATTCCCAGTCTAGGGGTAGGTCTAGACGTGGTAGGGGCAGAGCTCAAGGTTCTTTTAGGCCTAGGACAGGGAGTTCCCCTGCTCAGACTTCTGGTGAGGGCAGGGGTCAGTCCTTTCGTAAGCAGACCCAATGACCTGCCTTTTCAGTTGCCAGTACATTCTCGCCTGGCAGCACCTTTGGGAGGAAGGCTGTCTCTTTTCAAAGAAAATTGGGATTTAATTACCCAAGACAGATGGGTTCTGGATATCATTCACCACGGTTACAGGTTTTATTTCCATACCTTGCCTCCTTTCAAAGGCATGCCAGACATTCCTCCTCTACAAAGAACAGAGGCTCACAAGCAAATTTCTCTGTTGCTCCAAATAGGGCCATTCAGCCAGTTCCTGTGCCAGAAAGGGGCCTAGGATTTTATTCTCGCCTGTTCCTAGTACCGAAGAAGGGGAACACGTGGAGACCAATTTTGGATTTATCTATCCTCAACACTTATCTGGACATTCCCAAGTTCAAAATGTTGACGTCACAACAGCTTTTACCTCTGCTGGGCAAAGATCACTGGATGGTAACTTTAGATCTCAAGGAAGCTTACCTTCATGTGCCTATAAGACTAAGTTGCAGGAAGTATCTGCGTTTTCGAGCTGGAAATTCTCATTATCAGTTCTCTGCATTGCCCTTTGGCTTATCTACTGCCCAGAGTATTCACAAAGGTTCTGGCTCCAGTGATAGCTTACTTCAGGCTAAAAGGAATTCAAATCTATCCTTACTTGGACGACTGCCTGATTCTGGCTCAAGAAAAGGAAGACCTTCTACAGCATTTGGAATATGTCATAGCAGTGCTAAGATGCCTAGGGTATTCTGTGAACGAAATAAAGTCCAGTCTAGTACCCTCTCAAGACATGTGCTTTCTGGGTGTGAGACTGAATACAGCAGCCCAGATGGCCTTTTTAACCCCGGACAAACAAAAGAATCTTTCCAGTTACTTCCATCAACTATCTCTTCAGTCCGGGCTGACTGCAAGGACAGTCCTTCAAGCCTTAGGGTTCATGGCATCTTGTATTCTGGTGCTTCCCAATGCCAAACTGCATATGAGGAAGCTGCAATGGTATCTCAAAATGTATGGACACAGCACTGCCAGGATTTGGACACTGTCATTCAAATAATACCTTGCATTCAAAAGGAATTTTTGTGGTGGGCTCAGGAATGTCACCTAAACAAGGGACTCTCTGTGACCCGGCCAGAGGCGAGTCAGATTCTAACGACAGATGCCTCAGACATTGCTTGGGGAGCTCATCTAAATGGAAAGTGGATACAAGACAAGTGGCCTGCCAGACTACAGCATCTACATATCAACATGAAAGAGATGTTAGCAGTCCAGTTTGCATTAATGGCTTTCAAGGAGTTACTTCTTCCAGGACAGGTGTTGATTCTAACAGACAACACAACTGTCATGTGGTACATCAACAAACAAGGGGAACACATTCTTACCCATTGTGCAGGCAAGCAATGATTTTATGGGAGACTGCGCTCAGCTTGCAACTAACTCTTCAGGCAAGGTTTCTGCCGGGAGCACAGAACTCCTTAGCAGATGTGTTAAGCAGACAAATCATGGATCCCCACGAGTGGAAACTGGATCTTCATGTATTTCAAAATTGACAGTGTCATGGGGAACTCCAGACATAGATCTGTTCGCTTCTCCACTAAACCACCAGCTGCCAAAGTTTTGCTCAAAGAGGTTTCATCACACAGCTTGGAAAGTGGATGCTCTTTCTTTCAGTTGGAAAAATCTTCATGTGTATGCTTTTCCACCTCTGCCTCTTCTCCCAAAGGTGCTTCTAAAGGTCAGACAAGACAAGCCAAGGATGATTTTAATAGCTCCAGATTGGCCTCGCAGCACTGGTACCCATTACTGAGGAGTCTGGTAAGGAAGCCTCCATGGCCTTTACCCTTGATTCCACACCTGTTGTCTCAGAGGGACGGTCACCTGCTCAATGTCAAGCTTCACTCTCTTCATCTAACAGCCTGGCATATTCTGTTTTGAAAGACAGCAGGTCTCAACTTCCTCAACAAGTTTTAAATGTGATTATGGAAGCCAGAAGACCTAGTACAAGGAAAGTGTACAGAAAAATGGAAGAGATTTTTATTTTGGAGTGCAGCAAACAATTTGGAGATTTCTGAGCCTAATTTGAGTGTGGCTCTTCAATATCTTACTGAGTTATTGGACAAAGGTTTGTCTTTCTCTTCCATTAAGATTCATGCTGCAGCAATTTCAGCTCACTATGATTGTGACCCACCATTGTTTTCGCATCCTTTGTTCAAGCAATTTCTTAGAGGGGCAAAGAATATAAGACCCCACGTAGAGCTCCTACTCCTGCTTGGGATCTCAATTTTGTGTTGGAGAAACTTACTCTACAACCTTTTGAGCCTCGGCTACTGCTGAATTGAAATACTTGTCATGGAAGACTGCTTTTTGTTGGCCATTACTTCTGCAAGAAGGGTTTCTGAGTTGCAGGCCCTTATGGCGGTAGAGCCTTTTTTGATTTTTCATAAGGATAGGGTATCTTTACGTACTAATCCTTCCTTTATGCCTAAGGTGGTTTCTAGTGTGGCTTTAAACCAAACTATTCATTTGCCTACTTTTTATGCAGATCCCCAAAATAAAGGGGAAAAGATTTTGCACACTTTAGATGTACACAGGCAATTGCGTTATTATTTGAACAGGACTAAGGATTTTAGGCAGTCTCAGCAGCAGTTTTTCTTTTGCTTTGAGTTCTCAGAGCAAGCCTGTGTCAAAACAAAGTATTTCTAGGTGGATTGGGTTTTGCATTGCATTTTGTTATTCCCATCATGGCAAGGAGATTCCAGCTGGGATTAGGCCTCATTCCACTAGGGCTACTGTCACTTCTACAGCATTTCTAAGGGGGGTGGCAACTAAGGATATTTTGGAGGCAGCTACTTGGAGTTCAGTGCATACTTTCACTAAGCATTATCACCTTCCTCTCTACTCTAAGTCTAGGGCTGGTTTTGCCACAGCTATTTTGCAAGGCATGTTGTCAGTTCCTGCTTCCTTATGATTTGCCAGCCTCCCTTACCTCTGCTTTGGGATTCTACCCAATAGTTAGGACTGCAGCAATGTGGAATGAAGAACATAGTACAGTTTTGTACCTACCATAAATGTAGATGTTCGAGGATCCACATTGCTGCAGTCCAATTTACCCTCCCTCCTTCCCCTCTGTGTTTAGGTGTGGTTGTGTAGGTGAGGTTATATTCTGGTAATTTTGTATATATTGTACATATTTTTGGTGCAGGTATGTTTGGAGTTTTTGGTTTTGGCCTTATCTTTTCAGGGTTTTCTGACATCTGGGGCAAGAAAAGACTGAGGATATGACGTCGGTCATGCGCATTAGTACCCTGACGTACTGACGTCAGTCTAATGCGCCCTGACCGACGTCAGCCATATACTTTGGTATTCGGGCCGACTGGACAGCGGACTACCCAATAGTTAGGACTGCAGCAATGTGGATCCTCGAACATCTACATTTATGGTAGGTACAAAACTGTACTTTCTACATACTCCTTCCTTTGTGGTTCTTTGTAGTTTGCCTTTCTGCTTTATTTTCTTGCCTCCTCTTTTAGATCGATCTAGTTGTCGTGCAGAGTTATTAATTAGTTATACCAGTTTAATAGCATTTTCAATTCTAGACTCAACAAATTTTCTTAACTGAGCTGATCTTTCACTTTGGATTTCTGTTGTCCCTGTCTCGTTGCCTGTCATGTGTTATCTATCCCTGTTATGCAAAGCAGTGTCTAAGCTGCAGTCCAAACTCCTGTTATGTCTGTCCATTCTCTCACCATTCCTTCCCACATTTGTTTGTTCCTTGACTTTTTTGCTGCTTCCTGTAGCAAATTCCATTTTACTTTCACCTATGTTTTGCAGTCCTGTTTGCAGACATGCCTTCAGTGTAAAATATATTTTCTGTGTTCTTGCCGCAGCTTAGTTTTTAGAATGCTTTCTGATACTTTATGTGTGTAATTGTTTCATGTACTAGTTAAAAGTGGTAAAGCCCTGATACATGTGTTTCTTTTTCAGTCTGTCCAGGAAAAGAAAGATAGTAGTAAAATATAGACAGAAAAGGAGATGCAGTAATATTTAACAAGATTTACATTAGTCTTGTCAGTGCAAACAGTACATACAGTCTGACAACGGTATACAGTTCAGGAACATTTCTGTGTGGTTGTTACTACTTTCCTAAAGTACTTTCATTCAAAAATCAAATCTTTCTTTAGTTCTCAAACTCCCCCAATCCTTTTTCATCGTATTTTTTTCTTTGGTTTATAACTTTCTGCTTGAGTTAAATATCTGAGCTTTAAATATGTAGCTTTAAAGTACCCAGTTAAATCCGGTAAACCTAAACTACATTGCTTTTAGGGAGAATCCTCTTACCCACTTAACTCTTCCTGCCAAATTCTTCCAACTGTCTATTGATTTCCTGACTCAAGTCACTGTTGCAGTATTCCATACAAATGGGTTATCACATCTGATGTCCCAGCGGGGTACCAAACCTTAACGTTGCGTAGGTCATACATCCGACATGTGACCTCTGCTCATAAGCATAGGGGTATATAGGCAGACGTACGAGTGTAGCTCCTTAGATTATCTTGCCCAAATGCAGGCCACATACTTGTTGGACTGAACATTTTCTGGTAGTTACTACCATAACTTCGTTAAAGACAAACAAGATCACCATTGGGGAACCTTTCTTTAGTTACCCAAGTTGTTGTACTCTATTAGATCTCAGTATGATTGCAGTAGACAAATCCCATGCAAAGATCTGGATAGCCAGTACCCTTTCTGCCTAAGTGTGGAACACTACTAAAAGGCTTGTTCCATCTGCCAGTCCTTTGTACCTAAGACTTTGTGATCCTGGCAGGCTTCGCTCAACATTTTCTTGGAGACCCAATGTCTGAAGTACTTGGCCCACTCCAAGATGACGGATTCCCTTTCCCCAGACTAATATTCACTCCTCAAGAAGAAAACTCCAAAGGCCCAGACTGGTTACTCAGTCTACTTTTTCTGATTCTAATGCACCCAGTGAGGTCCCAGAACCTGCGGTCTGCCTGACTCCACCTCTGATGCCTACTACTGAGACCCTGCTTGTATGGCATTGGAGGGCCTTACATCTGAGGAATCTTCTCACACAGAGAGAGGTGAACTACGGATCATAATTTCAGAGGGCTCAGAAAGCATCCTGCAGATACTAGTTAGAGAAATCTCCAGAAAGCTAATTGAGGTATAGTGCTGATTTACTTTTTGATATTTTCTAGCAGTTGTTTGGTTCAAGTAGACATCACACCAAAGAAAAAAATGAAAAGACTAAGCATGTCTCTTCTTCTCCCCATCTATGGAGAAGGAATGGATGGACTTCCTTGGTCTGCTTAGGGCTATTATGGCCTTGAAACCTCTTTAGTTTTCTGTCCACCTTCCTCCTCCCACTCCTCAAAAATTACTGTGGATTCATCATCATCTGAAGAGGAAGATGCCACTGATTCTGATCATTCTCTGGCATACTCCTCTCAAATACACTCCTCTGGCCAAATCCCTTCTTACGATGACTTCATTTCCCCTGACTTCTAGAGGCACCTTCATTTGGAGAGGCAGTTATAAATATGATGAAACATTTTGAGTGAGAACCTGGACAGATTAGAGGTCCACAAAAGGTATTGCAACTTCTTGGAAATGGGCACTACACCCCACTTCACCTATCCCTCCCGTTCTGGAGGCTTTCTTGGATGCTTTCAAGTCTACCTTGGCTACCTGTAATTTACAGCCTTCTGCTCCCAGATTATCAGACATATTTTATAAAGTTCCTGATGAAATACAATTTTTGTACAAGAATCCTGTGGCGGACCCCCTCTACAATCTTTCTCTCTGTCTCCTGATAAACCTTCCAGACATCTTCCCAATGCCAGTGCCCTTCCTTCAGACAAAGACAGTAAGGCTATGGGTAGTTGGGGGAAAAAAGGTTTATACCTTTGCTACTCTGCATTCAGATATTAATTATCAAACCCAAATGATGAAGTACCTGTTATCCATACTCAACTCCTTAAAAGTAGTGGTGAACGCACATGGACCAGACTCTAAACAGCAAATGCTGTCCTTCCTTTATCAGGCTACTCGGGCAGCTGGACACAGTGTAAATTATGGTTATGATGCTGTAGAAGCATCTCCTAAAGCATTTGCTACTAGCGCTGCACAATCAACCAAGGCTAGAAGATTTCAAGCCAAACTTATTGTTTCTCCTTTAGACCAGAACTTTTTGTTTAGTCTAAAAGCTGCCAGCTTATATAAAGCTCTACAGGAACAAGGCAAAACAATGGAAGACTGCAGACAGTTTCCGTCAAGTGCACCTAGATAGTAGAGGAATTAACCAGCTAAACTTGCTTTTGTTAAGAGAATGCAGATCCATTCAAAAACATAAGAATAGTCCCAGAGAGACAATCCCAGAGAAACCACAGAGGTATCCCACATCTGGGAGGCCTCCCTTCAGGGGAAAAATCTGTGACCATCTACAAATCTACATCACCCAGCCTGTCTGTCGGTCCTGCCCTGCCCCCTTCAAAATGTTTACTCTGTCGTCCTCAAACTGGGAAAAAAAACACCACTGACCACTGTGAGTTTTCCATTGTGTCAAAAGAATTATGCCATGGCCTGGAAAGAACTCCCCACCTCTGAACATTCTCTGCCACCTATACTGCAAGTATTGCAGCCACAAGACTTAAAATCGGTGGCCTGTAGAATTCACAGGAGGGTTTTTTTACTCCACTCTTTAGTTCTAAGAAATGGAGGCCAATGGAGACACGTACTGGATCTCTGTTAAACACTTTAAAAGTGCAACCTTCAACATGTTCTCACTGTACACATCTGCCTTTCATACTTCATCAATAGATTTACCTTCATTTGGTCAACTTAACATGAATGTTGACATCCTGAAGGTAAGCCACTCTGTCAAATGGAACAGTCGACTTCTAGTATGAGTGCATCCAAGGTTGGTTCTTAGATGCATGCAAATATGACTTCAAAAAAACACCACAAACACACACACATAAATATTAACACAGATTGCACAGTTCCCAGAGAAAGAGAATATACCCTTCCCTGGGGTTTGTCAATCTCGCATACCTGTTGACTGTGACCAGATGTGGTTGATTAAACTTATGTCGACCAATGGAACCTTCTCAGGCATACTTAGTATTCCTGAATCTAAAGGATGCCCATCTCCATACACCAGTTTACCCTTGTTGCAGGAGATTCCCGAGGGTCTATACTGACTCATCTCACTTTTAGTGCCTTGCTTTTTGGACTTTCCATAGCCCCAAGGGTTTTTCACAAAGTGCCTAGCTCCAGTGAAAGTATGGTGCAAAACTCAGGGAATGCAGATGTTTCCCTGCTTAGACAATCTACTTATCCAGGCTGCCTTGCCCCAGATCCTGTTACATCATCTCTAGTTCACCCTCAACCTCTTACTGCAGTTGGGGTTCATTGTCAACTACAAAAAAAGAATCCTGCCCACCCCAGACTAGATTGTTCAGGGCTGCAGATTGGACACCAAAATGATGTAAGCTTACTTGCCTCAAGACAAAGTGCAGAATCTTACAGCTTACTTTCACAGCCTTTCTTCCTTCGACCGGTGCTTAGCCAAGGGAAATCCTGAAAGCTCTGGGATTCATGGCAGCTACTGTCCCACTGCTCCCTCTAGTCAGACTGTATATGAAGAAAATTAAGTGGCTTATGAAAACAGTCTGCCATCATTATCACCTTCTAGACAATGCTTCCCCTTATAACTTGTTTCAGGGAGGAGCTCGTATGGTGGGTCATGTGAAACTCAACCCAGGACTCCCCTTCGGTCCACCATTTCCACTTAAGGAGGTATACACAGATGCCTCAAATGAGGCATGGGGTGTGGTGGTGATCAGCTGGACAGGGACGTAATGAGTTGAGGGCAAATGGCAGCCAAAAATTCCAAAGAAAACAAACAAACCTAAAAGAATTTGAGTGCCCTAATCTAAGCTCTTTTGGTCTTTCACGTATCTGGAAGCCAGGTCCTCAAGTATTCAGAAGAAAAAGCATTCATGTGGTACATGGGTAAGGAGGCACCAGATAATACCAACTGTGCAGACTAGCACAGAGGGCCTCGACCTTGCCATCCAAAAAAAGCATGTCCCTACTCACCATAAACATTCCATCAAGAACAGTGTGTTGGCAGTCACATTAAACAGGGTCTTGGAGATCCCTCATGAGTGGATCCTGAACGGACTAGTCTTCGTGGGCATCCTCCACTATTGGGGGCACCTCAGATACAGCTATTTGCCTCAGAGCAACAAATGGCTCCCCCTCTTTTGAACCAGGAATTTGTAACCTTCTGCCTGGAGGACAGATGCATTCTATTTTTAGTGGACTGAAGTTCCTGTCTGACCCCCCCCCCCCACTACATAGTCGAAGGTGTGATGTCCCTCCGCTGGGCCAGTAAATAGGGAGCCTCAGTCCTAACCACTGACACCATCGAGGGATGTTCACTTCGAACAAAGATAGATGCACACAGTATTTTCAGATGCAGTTGTCTGCCCCAAGCGCAATTTTCCTTGAGCGCAAACAGGGAACACACACAGTCCTGCGGCTGGGTTTCCCTGTGTCTCTCCAGGCCCCCAAATAAGACTCCTCACTGACACAGCTGTAGCGTTGTGTCCTCAGCTGAGTTTTCCAAGTCCTCTTCCACTCTCTCTCTGTGAAACCAGTGCTCTGTGTCCCTGCTCCAGGTAGCTGACACACGCACACCTGGGAAAGGCCGGCACAGCCTTGCTAGCTATTCCCCCTCTGCCCAGACAATAAGGTAGATACTGCCACCAGAACACGCCAAAGCCAGCTACTCTAAGGCTCTTACAAGGGGTACCCAATTAAACTGAGTAAAATTAATACTAATGCAAATGATGGTAGTTTGACCAAACACAGTTCTTTCAGGGGTGGACACAGTGTTACCAAATAAATATTCCCTAAAAGATCCGCCACAATGAAAAAGTTTAAATATATTTATGAATAAATAATAAATGAATATGGAAATACTAAATATCTATTTAAAATTCCAGAGTTTCAGTCAGAGGCAGTATTAAAAATAACGCAGATGGGTAGATTCACACAGATACAGAAAAAGCAGTACTTAACTAATCTCACTATATTTTCTTGACTGATCTAAAGAATTATTATTCCCTGGTTAATTAAAGCAAGGTGAGATGAAGCGGGTGAGTCGTCCTTTTTCAGTTCTAAAACAGAGTCCCCTTAAAAGTCTGTCTCCTCCAGTATTGAAACATCATTTCAGTTCTGGATTATGGAATATCACATACATCTGGTCAGTTGACTTCTGGTTCCTACTCTACCCCTTTTAGTAGAAACTGAGCCAGAATCTTGCACATGTGTTAACATATACACACAGAGAGCTTTACTAAGATGTGTTACAGCATCTGGAAGCTATAAAACCAGTTCAAAACTTCCACCCTTTCAGGTTAGCAATTAGTTCACCCCCAAGGACTGTACAATAGAATTCCTAGTCTTGGTTTTCAGACATTTTGTACTTGGCTGCAATCGGAACTGTAAGTTACAATCTTTATGGCCTAAACCAGGTAATTTAACTTGACAGTTTTTCAAAGTTAGCTGGACTGAGATTAACCTCCTTTGTTAGTGTATTCATTTCAACAGTTACAATACAGTCTGATGTACGGGTGTATTTCTTTCCAGTCCAGCAGGATGCACTGTTCGTATATTTTTAACACAAGCAGCTTTATAAATATATTTTCAATACAAGCCCTGTAAAACTCAGTTTGATATACAAATGACATCATTTTTTTTTTTTTTTTTTTTTTACAAAACTCCAGCTAGTTTATGCTGGCATATGTTACACACCCACTGCCCTACTTCTCCTGACATAGCTGGCAGTACATTGCGTCATCACACAAGGGTTCTAGCTAAAAATCTAAAAAGAAAAATAAGCTTTACTAGTCAGTCTCTTTTGGCCAAGAGTACATTGGTTTGCTCTTTTTCATGTAGCCAAGACACACACTGTAAACTGCCCCAAAAGATGGAGTTCATCACTCAGCAGATGGATCTTTAACACACAACAACTTGTCATCCGTAGGGTTCTGATTCCACTCAGACACCAGTTTTCAGAAGATGTAAAAAGGCAAGGTCATCACAAAAAAATTCTGCGTGGTCAAATGGAAAAGATTTTCTTTCTGGTGCCAGAAGAATAAACAGGGCCCCAATAAATTGGAGAGGTTGTCCATCCTAAAATACCTGTTGGAGCTTGTGGTGCCTACTGCTGTATCAGAGTCCTCCTGTCAGCCATCTCTGCTTGTCTGGCATCAGCCCTTCTGTTATGTCCACACAGGAGGTCAATTAATTCTTTGAAGATGTTCTGCATCTTAGACCATGAAGGAAGCCGATATCCCCTCTCTGGGGCCTTTATTTCGTGCTGGAAAAGTTCATGCTGCCTCCCTTTGATCCAGCAGTGTCAACAGCTCAAATTCTGCACCTGGAAGACTGTGACCGCTTATTGAACTCACTTCAGCTACGAGAGTCTCAGAGCTGCAGGAGCTCATGGTCATTACTGCCTATCTTATCTTTCACCAAAGACAGGGTGACCCCGAGGGCTAACCCCTCCTTCATGCCAAAAGTAGTGAACAAGCTACGTCTCAACCAGGCTGTCAGTCTACTTGCCTTCTTCCCCAATCCATGGAAGCGGGGGGAAAAGACTCATACACTCTAGATGTTTATGTAGTGTTAATGATTTTAATAATGCTTATACAAATCTGATCGGTGCACTTACTGAAGTGTAGTATTACACAATTTCTTTGTCTTTAGTGGGAAGTACTTTAGACAAAAGCGAAGTGTTGCTATGGGAGCAAGGATGTCACTCTCATTTGCTGATTTGG
This sequence comes from Protopterus annectens, assembly GCF_019279795.1. Classification (NCBI taxonomy): domain Eukaryota; kingdom Metazoa; phylum Chordata; order Ceratodontiformes; family Protopteridae; genus Protopterus; species Protopterus annectens. The sequence continues at coordinate 224,606,165 of NC_056739.1, forward strand.
TAATGAGTTGATGGGAAATAAAAGTTTTAAACTCCCACAAATTATTCAGTAAGATGGATAGCTTTTTATAAAAAAATGTATTGGTGATTTGTTTTCTTATCTGGGAGTGTAGTTTGGAAAAGTAATCATTTTCTTCTGGAGTTGAATGTCAGACTAATTTCTTAACATTCACCATGGGTGGTTTAGGAAATATTGTCATAGTTTTAGATGTTGAAATTGAATTGGATGTAAATGGTAGTTTCTCATAGTAGTATTTACAGAAAGCCATCTTTTGTAAATAATTTAAGTTGTGACATCACCCAAGATTTATGTAAGAAAATGTTTTGAAAGGACAATTTATTAGATTGAGTTGTTTCACTAGTAATGATCTAAGGTTTGAAGAAGAAAGTTTGCATTTAAGAACTGTATTTATTGAAAGAGGATATTGTCTAAATGTGTTGGATAAAATGTTCTCCTATTATAAAGGACAGGCCTTTTAAAACATGGCTGTCAGTACCACCCCTCCAAATGAAGGTGTGTCCCATTCCAATTTCTTTAGATTCGTACAATATTAAGATTCTTACAGTAAAGAATGTATTTAGTAACAACTGGGAAATCATTCTTGGTAAGAGAGGTATGACATCAGTTATCGGAAATAGACCGAAACATAGTTACAGGAAAAATCACAATTTAAAGGACTTTGAGAGGACATTGGCACCTCATGTCTTTAGTAGGTGTGGCATGTTTAGATGTCAAAAATGTGAATACTGCAGATACATTAATGAAGGGTCAAACATTGTTTTAAAACATTCTCATAAGTAGATTTGGGCCAGAGATAGGTTCACATGTAACTATACAGTTGCTTACTTAGCAACCTGTGAATTGTGCGAAAGTTTTTATGTTGGCAAGACGAGGAAAATGTCCAAAATAATATATGAGCATGTCTTAACTGTTGGGAGTAAAGAATCTGAAGTTGTTTTCATTTGATCTTCAGCCTGAGGGACTCTGATCTGGCATGGATCCAACTCTGTCTTGTACTCTAGCATCGGATCTAAAGACCAAGCTCCTCCCTTACTCATAATGCCCTGCTCTACTTCCTCCCCTCAGATCTCATTTGCTGCTCGCTTTGAACAGCGCAGGTTTTCCACTGTGCCAACCTGCCGTAGTGTGTAAGTGCTCTTTTTGTGGGGGTGGGGGGGTGGGTTTATCTCTCTTCTTTCTCACTCTCATCTATCTTCTTTCCCCTACCTTATACTATCCACGTGTCGGCATCTGTCTGTTTAAAAAAAATAAATTCTTTCCTTCCTAACGTGCGTGTGTGTGTGTGGGGGGGGGCTTGCTTCCCATGGCTGACACCCCTGCCAGGGTAGGAAGTGTGCAGTGTGTGGGCATAAGCTTCCACCTTCTGATGCTCACACTGTGTGCTTAGTCTGTTTGAGAGTTTCCCATTTGGATACCTCCTGCTTGATCTGCGCGGGCTTTACCCCTGCGCTTTGATCAACAAAAGGAACAAGCTTCTTTTATAGGCTCTTCTCCCACCTCCTGCAGAATCCGCCTCTTCTTCCTTCCCTGATTCTGGAACTCAAACACCCGCTAAGAAGTTCGGGGACTGAGAGAGGGCCCATTCAAAAGAGCGGGATTGGTTTAGGAAGAGGTCTCAAGAGTGCTCTTCCTCGGCTGAGCCTCCTGCCAGGTTTCCCACGTTTTGGTTTGTAGTCCGATTTGTCCTGTGTTCCAGTCTCCGTGCTTCTCCGCAGAGCAGGAGACCTCTTGGACTCTGTCCCCAGCTGCTACCTCTCCTCATTCTTGGATGGGGTCGGTGGCTTCAGTCCGGTCCACTCGAAGCCTGTCCGAAGCCAAGGTGGACAGAATGATGTTGAAGTTTCTTTGGGCCCAGATTCAGCCAGGAGTGTTTGCCTCTAGGGCTAGGAGCATGCAGTCCACCTTCCTCCCTATCTGTCGTCGTCCTATCCGACTTTCAGTTTTGGAGACCTTCGGTCCAAGGTTCCTGGGTTTTGTGGGATCGACTCCGATGGTCCCTGGTACATTGGCCCGGTCCGTTACCTCGAGTGGTTCGGCTCAGTTTTTTTGAGTGGACCGACTTTCGCAGCCATAGCTTTGGCGTCAGATCAGAGGGGATGTTTTTGACTTTGAGTCTGGGCTTCACCATTGGGAGGCTGTGCTCTGGCTCCCCCCCCTTGTCACAGAGGGCAGTGGACAGGCAGCCTCCAGCCTTGTCCCCGGCTGTTCTGCCTTCAGGGGTCCGCTCGCCTTTGGCATTCGAGGTGGTGGAGAGGGTCCTATTGGTTCCTTCATGAGCCTTGACACTTTTACTTGGATTCTATCCTGGCTCCCTCTCTTTCTGGGCCAGAGGCTTACGTGCTACCCCCTTAGGGGACAGCCTGTTGCCAGTTCACCCCAGGAAGTTCTAATCCAGGAACACCCCAGAGTTTTCCCCTGAGGAGCCCCCTCGGAAGAATACGTGCAAGAGAGAGGCACTTGGACTCCCCTCCATATACAGATTTGGAGAAAGGGGAGAGCTCATCCGATCACCACAGGAGGATGGCTACTTTAGAGACATCATGGAGATCCTTCACCAGTGCAGTGGGTGGTCTACCATCAAGCCCAACACAGACAAGTCAGCATTTCTGGAGGTATTTGGCACAGTACCATCTAACCATCTCCAGCACAGTTGAGCCCAGGTTCCTGGACAAATGTGCCCCATCAGACAAGCCCCATTGGTATAAGGTGTCCCCAGTGAATGCCATGGTGGTTGCTGCGGCCACTAAGAAGGAGCTGGCTCAGGAGAGCTCCTCGATCCACCCTCCAGACAGGGAGTCTAGGGCAATGGATTGTTTGTGGAAGTGGACCTACTCTTCAGCCAGATTTACCTTACATGCACTGAATTATTTGGCTATGTAATCAGACTGCAGAGGGACCTGGTCAAGAAAGTTGCTGAGTCTGCCACAGGGTCCATGTCATCAGAGGAGAAGGTCTTCTCCTCCCCCATGACCACTGCTGTTTCAAACACTTCCATGAGGGTTCTCTCCCATGCCACCAAGGGTGCTTCTAGGGCTACGCTAACAGGTGTGGCCATTCGGCGGCACGCCTAGCTCTGGCTTTGTGCTTTTTCAGAGAACTTCAAGGTGTCTTTCACTAACGTTCCCTAAGATGGTTTTTCATTGTTTGGAAAAACAGTTCTTGACACGTTAACCCAGAACGAGGAGGATGGGAAGACCTTGTCTGCCGTCGGGATCAGCTTCACCACTCCACCAAGACCCTTTTCAAGAAATCAGCATGGGGTCCAAAGCTGTGGTCTTGGAACTCCTGAGGGTTCTCCCCAGGACGCTCAGGATTGGTCTTCCCCCAGGGGCAGAGGGAGATATGACAGATGCCGCCCTCGTGGCAGAAGTCAGAAGAACCAGGGATGATCGTGTTTCACTGTTGCAGTCATCACATTTGGGTTATCCCTGCCAGGAGTAGCGCTCGACTGGACCGAATACCAGAGGCTAAGTATTTCTGCGTCAGTTGCTGTCGCTTCAGGACTGACGTCAGGTCGTCTGTAGTATAAAGTAAGGCAGTTGATGCCATTACATCAGTCTTTCTTGCCATGGAGCCCGAAGCAGAAGCATTTCGCACGAGTGCCAGTCGGCCGCTACCTGAGTTTCGTCTTCCGAATTGAAGCTGAAGTCGTCTTAAGCTAAGTACCGCATTGGGGATCCATTTTTGTTTCACTAACCGATGTCAGAAAAAGTTCATAATTGTCTCACCTGTGGAAAGCAAATACCACACTGATATTTTCATTCTTACTGCATCACTTGCTTAGGCTCAGACCACGATGTCCATTGTTGTTGCTTCTGTGCTTTGTTCAACACCAGATTTATCCATCATCGGGCCCTTATTGTAGTTAGATATTTTCGCTTACAGTCCTCTAACTTTGATATAGCCATCTGACAGCGGATCTTCCAAAAAAAGTAAAGATAAAGACAGAGAAGACCGCACAGGTCCAAACCTACTGACGACGCTCCCGTTAAGCTAGTCATCCGCTCTCTAGTCCTCAGTGAGGTGCTTTCGCAGCCCCTGATGCCCGCTTCTGTGGATTTGCAGGTCGCTACCGAGACCCTTTCAGTGTCTGGTATGCCACAAAATTCTTCGACTAAGGAACTTGCGGTTGTCTCTACCTTGGATGGGTCCGGAGCCGCTGAGCAGGCACCGGCTTCTGAGGAAGTCTTTTGCACTACCAATTCTTGACACAAACCGACGTTTTCTTTCGCGACTACCATTCTTTCGAAAACAACAGAGTTTCTTAGGCCCTGGGTACAAGCCACACCCAAGAAACCGACCCAATCTCAGTCCCCTGCTTCCTTACCTCAGTCTCAGATGCTTAAAATGGCGGAAGACCTGATCATGCCGATTGGGGAAGCCAAGCTACCCCCTCCGAAATTTGTCCCCTGTAGTTTTGTCTGAACAAGAGTCAGATGACTTTGATGCATCTGAATATGAAGACATGCAACCCCTCTCTACTTATGAGGATTGTGATGCAGAGGATTCCATCCCTTCAGCCTCTCCCCCAGAGGATTTTTCCTTTGGGGAAACCCTTCATACCTTAAGGGAGCATTTCCAGTGGGAGAGTCTGGACTACCCTCAGTCTAAAAAAGAGACTCAGGAAATTCTTAGATCTTCCTCAGCACAGACTCTTGGCCATCCCCCAGTCCTGGATGTTGTGGAGGATGTTTTCCTGGAATCCAGCTTGACTCCTGACACCTTCACTCCTGCACCCAGAAAACCTGACAGGTACTGCAGAGTCCTTGACTCAGACAATTTTTTTTTTAAAAATCCTGCTGACCCTGAGGTAATTTCTCAAGGGCCTAAAGGGAATAAAACAGTCTCTGTTAAGAATCCCACCTCCTCAGATAGGGATTCCCAAGCACTAGACAGACTGGGTAAAAAAGAATACACCTCAGCTACTCTTGCTGTCAGAGCACTAAATTGTCAGTTCCATATCCTAAAATTTCAGCAGCATGCCCTGGAGCTCCTCAAATAAAAAATGTCTTCCTTTCCTGCTTGTGCAGAATCTAAAGAGTTAAGAGTTAATGCATTTTGCAAGTCAAGTAACTAAATGCACCTTGCACTGTGGTTTTTGCACCCTAGAAGTTTCTTATAGGGCAGCAGTCACCGGTTCTGTCCTAAGAAGGCATGCATGGCTTAAGGAACAGCCCTTGCCCAGACCATGACAAATCTAAATTGTTGGATGCCCCCTTACACAAAGACAACTTATCTGGCACTAAGGCAGAAGAGGTTTTAAAAAAGATGGAAGAAAAAGCAAAATCTATGCAGACAGTTAAGGATTTCTTACAGGTCCAGCAGGCATTGTCCCACCAAGCACTGGTCCTTTCCTGCTCCTACTAAGCCAGTTCAGCCCATACCCTGGGGAACCAGATCCCCCAGACAGTAGTCACAGGGAATGCAGAGATCTAAGCAATGGACTACCTCAACTTGAAAACCAGAGAGTTCTAAGCCACCCCCTTATGGTAAGAACTCACAATGGCTCACCTCCCCCACCCCCTCCCTCTGCCCACCTTCACTTACCCCTAAGAAGAAAACTATCCTTTCATGCAAGCACCTGGCCACCATTATCAACGACCACTGGGTTCTCAACATAGTGTCCCAGGGCTACAGATTTTCTTTCCACACCCATCCAACTCCAAAAGGGTTTTCCCAGATCTAACTCCAAACTTGTGGGCGGAGGTGGAAAAGCAAGTCCTCTCCCTGTTCTGTATGAGGGCAGTAGAGCACATTCCTGCAGAGCAGAAAGGCCAAGGTTTCTATTCAGACTTTTTCTGGTATCTAGAAAAAGAGGGCACCTGTTGCCCCATCCTCGATCTGTCCATTCTAAACACCTTCCTGGTGATCCCAAAATTCAAAATGCTCACCCTTCAGTAGCTGCTAACCATGCTCTCCAAGGATGCTAGGCTAGCCACCCTAGACCTAAAAGAGGCCTACCTCCACATTCCTATCAAGGAATCATTCAGGAAATATCTCTGTTTCAGGGCAGGATCTCAGCACTTTCAGTTCTCTGCACTTCCCTTTGGCTTATTTACTGTTCCCAGAGTTTTCACAAAACGTCTGGCTTCGGCCATTACCTTTTGCAGACAAAGGAATATCCAGATTTATCCACACTTAGATGACTGCCTAATTCAGGCAGACAGGAAAAGCTGCTCAAGCACCTGACCTTTGTAAAGTCCCTACTATCCTCCCTAGGGTACACAGTCATCAAAAAGAAATCCAAACAGGTGCCCACCCAAAGGATTATATTCCTGGGAGCAAGCCTGGACACAGCATCCCAGATGGCATTCCTTACACCAGAGAAGCAAACTTTCTTGACAGCCTACTTCTCTCATCTAGCCACCAGACTCCAGCTGTCTGCAAGGAAAATCCTGCAAGCTCTGGGCATCTTGCATTCTACTCATTCCATATGCCAGACTGCATATGAGGAAACTTCAAGGGTACCTAAAAAGCCTTTGGTGTCAACACTCTCAAGACCTGGAGACTTGTAGCTATAATACCTTGCCTCAGAAAAATTTTTCTTTGGTGGGCAACAGAATGCTCCCACAACAAGGGACTACCTTTCTCATCACCACTGCCGCACAAACCCTCACCACAGATGCATCAGACTATGGCTGGGGTGCACACCTGGATGGCAGGTGCATACAGGGCCAATGGAGCCCACAGCAAATCCATATGTACATCAACCAAAAAGAGATGACGGCTGTCCAGCATGCATTGATAGCTTTCAAGCCCCTTCTCTCCCCAGGGGCTCTACTCATCAAAGCAGACAACACCACGGTGATGTGGTATATCAAGAAGCAGGAAGGGACTCACTCCTACCATCTGTACAGGCTGACCATGACCCTTTGGCACACAGCTTCTGCCATGCAACTTCACCTGCTAGCACAATTCCTACCAGGTTCTCTCAACTCTCTAGCAGACCAATTAAGCAGAAATCTTCTGTACCCACACGAGTGGCAGCTCAACAGAAGAACCTTCACCCTAATAACTCAGAAATGAGGCACCCTGAAGGTTGACCTCCTTCCCACACCAACCATTAGCTCAGCAAGTTCTGCACCAGGGAGCATCACCGCATGGCTTGGAAAGTGGATGCCCTGTCCTTCCCCTGGGTCAATCTGTTGGTCTATGCCTTTCCTCCACTATGTCTCATCCCCAGGGGTACTGCTCAGAATAAAGGAGGAAAAACCAAGCACAATTCTTATAGCTCCAGACTGGCCTCGCCAGCACTTGTACCCCTTGCTGTGCAGCCTGTCCCTACGGCCACCATTGCATATTCCTCAGATTCCAAACCATCTGACTCCGAGGGAAATTCATGCATCCCCAATTGCAGATACTCAGCTTGGCAGCTTGGCTTATTCCCTAACCCCAGATCAATTTGCCAACCTCAGTAAACCGGTTCTAGATGTTATACGTGAGGCCAGACCCCCTAGCTTTAGAAAGTCTCATGCTGACACATGGAAAAAGTTCTGCACCTGGATTCAGGCTAAGGTAGCCAATACGGCACAGCTCTCCCTCCCTCGCATCCTGGATTAATTAGCTAATCTGCTACGCAGTGGCCTGGCTTTTTCCTCCATTCATGCATCTGCCACTGAGCACCCCCTTTTTTCACACCCTTTAATCTAACAGTTCCTAAGAGAGGCTAACAACTTGAGGCCACCCAGAAGAGCACCAATCCCAGCTTGGGACCTTATTTTTGTGTTGGAAAAACTCACCCTGCCCCCCCCCCCTTCGAACCAGCTTCTTCTGCAGAGCTAAAATGTCTCTCCTAGAAGACAGCTTTCCTTCTTGCCATCATTTCAACCAGTAGGATCTCCGAGCTGCAAGTACTCATGGCCTGAGAACCCTTCATCATCTTCCATGCTGACAGGGTATCCCTCAGTACTAACCCATCCTTCATGCCCAAGGTGGTGTCCAGTGTGGCTCTCAACCAAATCCATTCGTTTGCCCACCTTTTTTCCTAATCCCCAGAACAAGGGGGAAAGGATCCTGCACTCTCTAGATGTGCACAGACAGCTCAGATTCTGTCTAGAAAGGACTACATCCTTCAGAAAATGTAATCAATAGCTGGTTATCTTTGCTACAGGGGGCAGAAGGCAAAGCCATCTCCAAACAAACCATTTCCAAATTGATAGCACACTGCATCCATTTCTGCTGCAAACAACATGGAAAGCCTCCCCCCAAGGGGGTCAGGACTCACTCCACCAGAGCAGCCTCCATCTCTGCAGGTTTCCTCAGAGGAGTGCCCGCCAGGGACATTCTGGAGGCTGCCACCTGGACATCTGTTCACACCTTTACCAAACATTACCACTTGCTTCTCTTCTCCAAATCCAGGGCAGGGTTTGCCTCTGCAGTCTTGCAGGGCATCCTAGCCAGCCCCTAGTTTCCTTGACTGCCTCCACCCATTTCCTCAGCTTTGGGAATCAACCCAAATGTGATAACTGCAACAGTGAATACACTCAACATCTACATTTATGGTAAGTGTACACAACTGTACTTTCTCAGGATTCTTTCCCGGACAGACCCTTCCAGCAGTTCTGAGGGATTGCCCAACTGCTCGTCTCTGGAGGCAGTTGGGGGGCTTCTGTCGCTCCTCCAACAGCCTTGGGAGATCATTACAAACAATCGTTGGGTGCTGCAGATCATATCCAGAGGTTACTCTATCCTTTTTCTTCATCATTTCTGTCTACCGAAACACCTCCTGGGTGTTCCACCAGATCAACAGGGGGAGTCAGTCGTAGAAATCGCCAGGCTGCTCGCAAAACAAATCATCCAGCCTGGTCCCCACACCAGTCCGGATTAGGCATTTATTCCAGGTTCTTTTTGGTGCCAAAGAAAACAGGGGACTTAAGTTTCATCTTGAATTTTTCGACCCTGAACCGGTCTGTTGCCAAGACGAAGTTTCGGGTGGTCACCCTTCACTTCCTTCTGCCCTTCCTGCATATAAACAAATGTAATGTGCTTAGTGGACCTCCGGGATGCGTATTACCATATCAAGATGGACAGACACTCCCGACGGTTCCTCCGCTTCCAGCTGGAAGTCAGTCGTTTTCAGCTTAGAACGCTTCCCTTTGGACTCACCACTGCCCCCCGGAGTGTTTACCAAAGTGATGAGGGGATTGAAGGCTCAGGATTTTCAGGTCTTTCTCCACATGCAGGATTGGCTCCTTGCTGCTCTCTCCATGCATTGACTGACTCAGGCCAGGGATTATCTTCTCCGTATAGCCCCATCCCTGGGTGTTGATAAAGTCTCAACAAGTCTCTCCTTGCATCGGTCCAGGTGTTGGTTTTCATAGGTGCTCAGCTAGACACTACACAAGGCAGGGTGTTCCTACCTCCAGACAGACAGTTATCCCTTCGTCATCATGTACAGTACATTCTTCAACCCCAGTTTTCCCTGGCGGATTTTGTTCTTTGGGCATCGGGGTCCATGGTGGCCAGGATCACTCCAACCACGTGCCTCCATATGAGGGTTCTGCAGTGGACCTTAGCAATTCAGTGGTCCTTTCTAGACCTTTCCTTGTTGCATCCTGTTCAACTGTCTTGTGTTTGCAGGGGCTCGCTTCTTTGGTGGCTCCAATCCCCATACCTTCTGGGTCACCCATTTGTTCTTCCCACCCCTGCAATCACGGTGACCATGGACACCACCTTTCTCTGGTGGGTGGGGGATTGCATGGGAAGGATCATGCAAGGTACGTGGTCAGCTCTGGAGACTAGTCTGCATGTCAGTGTCCTGGAGATGAAGGTGGTGCTTTTGGCGTTGCAAGCTCTCCATGCCCGTCTTCCTTCATGGACTGTTGACGTACAGATGGGGACAGAATGCCCGTAGTCTGGTACATCAACAAATGGGGGGGACCAAATCTTATCCCTTTTGCCATTGCCACGGGGCCATGAGATTGTGGAAGAGGTGATCTCCACCGGCCATTTTCTGCTGGCAGCGCACATTCCGGGGAAGACCAACATCCTAATGGATGGGCTCAGTTGATATATTCTGATGCCCTATGAGTGGTCTCTGAATCAGTCAGTAGTGGAAAAGATCTTTCTGAAGTGAGAGTCAGCCATACAGTGATCTCTTCACCTCTCCTTCCAACGTGAAGTGCAGCGAGTATTTTGCTCTGATTCCCCCTTTCGGGGAAGCTGCCCAGAGATTATGTAGTCCATGCTTGGCCCTCCAGTCTACTGTGTGTGCATATCCTCTGCTTCCTCTAATTCCCAAGTTTATTCAGAAAGCTCTGTTATCTTCCAAGCCCCTTTCTAGCCTCGTTAAGTTTGATTCTCCACTTTGTGGTTTCATATAGTGTCTTCCCTGGACTCTAGATCTAGTTCTGGATCTGATCACTCACCCATCAGGGTTTCCTCACTTGGATCTAGTCAACCTAAAGCGCAAGGCTTGGCTGCTCCAGTTTCCATGATAGCCATGACTCACAGGCTTTCTTCTGTCAAAAAGATCCTGATTGTGGCTCACAAGACTTCTGCCAAGATGATGTATTCTAACAAATGGGTTTTTCGATCTGGGCTTCTCCGCATGAACTGGATCCCTTTATGGCATGAGTTTCTGCCATTTTGGAATTATTAGCTTACATTTTTAATAATGGTGCTAGCTTCTCTAGTGTTAAGGTCCAGTTAGCACCGATTTCTAATTTCCATATGGGCAAAAATTCGGCCTCCTTAGCTTTGTCTAAACTCTGTAAGGCCTTTCTGAAATTTTGTCGTCTTAGGCCTCCAGTTAATGACCCTATGCTTCCTTGGGACCTAACCTTCGATGTTACGTTGTCCTGTGTCGCCGTAATTTTTGCTGATTGGAGTTCAGAACCGAGCATCGGTTCTGACTCTGCCAAATAATAAAGCTCGAGAGCTTCCACTGGCTCGAGGCTAACCCCCTAGCCCATGATGCGTCTGGTAAAATCCCCAGATCTCATTTGCTACTCAAGCAAACAGGATGTCTTCAACTGGCTCGTTGGCCAATACATTTATTTAACTTATTTCTGCAGTTTTTTGGCAGCTTTGTCTTATTTTGTGTGATAGACTCAGTTAAAATTCCCTCTTTGCTTCGGCACATCGTTTTTTTCCCCTTTGTGTCTGCTAGAGACCCATTTGAGTTAGAGGGCTCTCGGCAGCCCATTTAACTTAGAGGGCTGCTTCCCTCCCTGTGCCTTCCCTTCCCTTGGAGATTCCATTTTAGTTAGAGGATTCTTCATAATTTTTGTGTGGCTTTCTACTACTAGTTTTTAGTGTGGCTTTCTACTGGTAGTTTTTAGTGTATCTTTTAGTAGTTAGATTCATTCTCTGATTTTTTTTCTCTTACAGCGTCTGCTGAAACCTTTTTTGGGTGTGGTGTTTATAGCAGTAGGCTCCTGTTTCTTTGGAGCTGTGTATTTAGTGTTAAACCATCTTTAGTGGTTTTCCTTGGTTTAAAAAAAAAAGTGTGTTAATCTTTGTGCCTTTCAACTTCGTCTGTGTTAGTAGTGAGTAGGCTCCCTTTCTCTTTGGAGCAGTATATAGTTAAAGTATATATTTAGAGATTCACATAGCTTCTTCCTGTTAATTTTTTGTACCTTGTTTTTTTGAATATGTCAAAAGAAAAGGCTAAAGAGCCTAAAGAACATAGATGATCTGGGTTTAAGAAGTCCGATCAATGCACTCAAAAGATGTCGATTACAGATGGGCACACTAGTTGTGTATATTGTTTGGGTGCCATCCACTTACAACACCCTTGCACGATTTGCCATGGGTTCAGCAGCAGGGTCCTTCAGGAGCGTAGAAATAAATTGATGGTCAGGGGGTTGTTGAAAGTCCTTTCCAGGAATCTTTGGAGAGCTCTCAAAGCTCCAAGCCTCCTCCTCCTTCCCTTACAGGGTCCAAAAGATATGCTACTTCTGCTCTGGATTCAGAGACTCCTAAAAAAAGTTACTGCTTCAGAACTTGGGGCTATTGGTTTCGACATGCAAAATCAAACTCTTTGGCCTCATCAGTATCCTCGGAGCCAGTAGAGTTACCAGTTAGGAGACAGTCTCCTGTTTTGGAGCAGATATCTCCAACCTTGACATTACCCATTTTGGAGAGGGCCAGATCTCCTTCAGTATCCTTCAGTTTTTCCAGGTGTTTATTTGTTGATGTAGAGCAGGCGGTGAAGAGATTGCTTAAGACACCGGCGCTGACAAAAATGTTATAGTCTCCGACCCCAAAGGATTTTGGACCGTCCAAGACACCAATTTCGATTACTCCTCTGACCCCGGTGGTGGTTTTGGAGTCAGAGTATGGATCTGATAGCAGTGGAACGGTCTCTACCAGGTCCTCTTTCTGGATCATTGGTTCCGGCTTCTGCTCAGACATCTTCGGGTCCTTCAGATCTCAAGGAGTCTGGGAACCAATGCTCACCCGTCAGGTCCGGGGAGGGGAGTTGGCCCAAACAGTTGTCCGAGCTGACTCTATCCCTCTGTGCCTCGGCGAGGTTGAGCTCAGTTCCTTTGTCAGCTTCAGAGCCACCCACTCTTCCTTGGAGTCGATCCTCAGCAACTTGGGAGTGGAGAGTCACTTCTGTGCGGAGTGAGGGGGCTTTTGAGCTGATGGAGAGAGTGCTGCCATCCTAGACAGCTCCGCTCTCAGGGCCATCTTCTCTTCCCTCACAGGCGCCGGTGTTGGTCTCTTCTTCACCTGTTCCCCCCAGGCGCAGTGATCCAGAGCCCCAGGAAGCCCCCGAGTGCGGCATTGTCTCCTCCGAAACTTCTTCAGAGTATCCCTTTGAGGAAGTCCTTCGGAAGAGGCTGTGCAAGAGGAAGCAAATAGACTACCCTGAGTTGGTTACATCAGACACTGATCTGGATGAGTCTGAAGGCTCCCCATGGTCCCCCTCTGAGTACGTCTCTTTTGCTGACATCCTTGAGATCTTGAAACAGGGGTGGCTGGAAGCCCATTAACCCTTCAGAGGACGAATCGGTGTACCTGGAGGCTTTCGGATATCGCCCTTCCACCTCCAGGGTGACTCTCCCCTACAATCAGCTCTTTAATGCTATTTCTAGAAAGGCCTGGACTTCCCCTGATAGTGGAACCTGTTCCGCGGATGCCCAATAAATTTATCACAGTCTCTACAGAGAAGGAGTTACTGACTAAAGGCATCCCTGTAGATGTCCTTCATGGATGCATCTGCAGTCATAACAACTGGGTTGTCCTGTCGTCAGGCAGCCCTGCAGTCGGCCGGATTCCAAAGTCCGGGTCCGGCTTCGGCTGATGTCGCACTTCACCCGACGTCATCTCTGCTGGTCTCCGGGTATAAAGGCATCAGCCGACGCCATTTTCTTCAGTCTTTCTTGCCGCGTGGCGCCCGAAGCAGAAGCTGTTCGCAAGTGCCGGTCGGTCGGATCCAGAGATTTCTACTACTGAATACTACTTCGAAGACTTCTAAAAGCTAAGTACCCCGTTGGGGACTCTTTCTTGCCTCAGCCGATGTCAGAAAAAGTCAATAACTGTTTAACTTGTGGGAAACAAATACCTCATAAAGATTTCCACTCTTACTGTTTGCCTTGTTTAGGCCCAGACCACGACGTAGCAGCCTGTTCGGCCTGTGCTTCCTTCAACCGACGAACGCTTAGGCGTCGGTCGGAGTTTGCTGAACAGTTTTTCGGTTCTGAATTTGCGTACATTATGCCGTCGGATCCTCCGACTACCCAAATTGTTAAGAAACGCAAAGAAAAAGACCGACACTCGCGGTCCACGGTTTCGGCCGAAACCATGGTAAAGCAAACCGCGAGTGTCTCGGTTTCGGCCAAAACCGAGAAAACGGTTCAAAGCACAGCTGAATCTTTGACTACTTCTGAGGTTCCTGCTACCTTACTTGAATCGGCCTCTGAAATTTTACCTACTACAGTGGCTTCTAGTGAATTATCAGACACCATCCCTTTGGATGTCTCTACCCCAGCACGTGGTGCTACTAGGCCTCCTGCAGCCATGTCCATTAAGGCCTTTGCCAGGGCTAAAGCAGCCAAGTCTACTAAATCAGTGCCTGTTAAACCCCCCTCAACCAGGCCTTCTTCTAGTTCACAAATGCTTACTCTGGCAGAAGATTTAATATCCTTAATTAGGGGATCTCAATCTCACCCAGACAGGGCCTCTCAGCCCCCAGAGAAGAGACCTAGAGCAGAGCCCCCCGAGCCTGTGTCCTCTGATGATTCTGCGGATGATTCAGATATTACAGACCAGCCTGAGGCTCCTTTCTCCAATTATGAAGACTCAGATGCTGAAGAATCCATTCCAGCTGCTTCTCCACCAGAAGAATTCTCCTTTGGGGAAACCTTACATGCCATGCGAGAACAATTCCAATGGCAGCAACAGGATTTCTCAGACTCCAGAAAAAGACTTAGGACTTTTCTGCACCTTCCACAACACAGGCCCTTAGCTATACCTCCTGTCCTCCCTGTTGTGGACGATGCTTTTAATGATGTCTGCTCTGCACCAGATTCCTTACCTCCAGCCCCTGCCAAACCAGACAGATTTTACAGGGTACCAGACACGCATCATCACCTATACAAGGCCCCTCTTGCAGACCCCGAAACTATATCCCAGGGGCCTAAGGCAGTAGCCTCGACCACAGCAAAAAACCCTATTCCTTCTGAAAGGGAAGCCAGGTCTTTAGACAGATGGGGCAAAAAGTTTATACCTCAGCTACTCTCTCAGCTAGAGCTTTAAACTGTCAGTTTCACATGATACAATACCAAGAGTTTATGCTTGATCAGTTAACTAAAAAACTATCCTCTGACGACTCTATAGATAAGAAATATGTATTAGAAATGGTAAATAACATACAACAGGTTAGTAACCATTCCTTAAAATGTGGCTATGATGCACTGGAGGCTTCATTTAGATCAGCCATGACTGGCACAGTGATAAGAAGACATGCATGGCTGAAGGAACAAGTCTTACCGGATCATGTTAAAGCTAAGTTATTAGATGCTCCCATGGATAAGACCAGTTTGTTTGGTACATCT
This sequence comes from Protopterus annectens, assembly GCF_019279795.1. NCBI lineage: Eukaryota > Metazoa > Chordata > Ceratodontiformes > Protopteridae > Protopterus > Protopterus annectens. The sequence continues at coordinate 224,621,191 of NC_056739.1, forward strand.
GCACAGCAGGTAATGAAGAAAATGGAAGAAAAGGCAAAATCTGTTCAAACGGTTAAAGATTTCTTGCAGGTTCAGCCCCAAGGTTTAGCAGGAACTGGCCTGCCAAAATTGGTCCTTTCCTGACTCCACAAGATCCCAAAGGGGCAGGAATAGACGCTCCAGAGGCAGAAACCAATCCAGAGGAGGTGCCTACAGAGGACGACAGTGGCAAGGTAATAACAGAGGCACAGATTCAGCCACTACCACTACAACAGCACAATCACAGTGACTTAACTCTACATCCGCCTACCAGGGAACAAATAGCAGCTCCATTAGGCGGAAAGTTAACCTTATTTTTAAAAACTGGCACTACATCACAAAAGACAAGTGGATTTTGCAAACCATAGACCAAGGTTACCGGTTCCACTTTCACACTCTACCAGTCAAAAGAGGAATGCCAAACCTGCCTCCAAATCAAAAAACAGAAGCTCTACAGCAGATAATGCAATTAGTAAAGATGAGAGCTGTGGAAAGAGTGCCAATAACAGAGCAAGGCAAAGGATTTTACTCCAGACTATTCCTAGTTCCAAGAAAGGAAAAAAGTTGGAGACCTATTCTCGACCTGTCCACCTTAAATACATACATCATTGTCCCAAAATTCAAAATGCTGACCCTACAGCAACTTCTTCCCATGCTGGGCAAGGAGTGTTGGCTGGTGACTCTAGATCTCAAGGAGGCATACCTGCACGTCCCCATTCGACCAATTTTCAGAAGATACCTCAGATTTCTTGCAGGATCAGGGCATTATCAATTCTCAGCATTGCCCTTTGGCTTATCTACTGCGCCCAGAGTATTCACAAAATGCCTGGCATCAGTAATCGCCTACTGCAGACTACAGGGAATCCAAATTTATCCTTACCTGGACGACTGCCTGCTACAAGGGGACAACAAAAGCAAGCTGACAACAGATTTACAAAGGGTCATTTACTTGCTACAAGCACTGGGATACACGGTCATTTTACAAAAGTCAAGGCTGATACCATCCCAAACGAGGACATTCCTGGGCGCGGAATTGGACACTGTAAAACAAATGGCATTTCTATCCGCAGAAAAACAAAAAGAACTCCCTCTCTACTTCTTGGCTCTAACAAAACAGAACAAGTTAACAGCAAGAAAAGTCCTTCAGGCCTTGGGTTACATGGCATCATGCATAATCTTGGTTCCACATGCCAGACTACATATGAGAAAACTACAGTGGTACCTAAGGAATTTATGGTCCCAACACAGGCACAGCCTAGAAGCGGAAATTCCACTAATCCCATGCCTAAAACAGGAGTTCATATGGTGGGCACAAGCATGCCAGTCAAACCCAGGCCTACCCTTTCACAGCTATCAAGCAAGCCAGACCATCACAACAGACGCCTCAGACCTAGGATGGGGGGCTCACATGCTGGACAAATGTGTACAAGGATTGTGGACGAGGATCAACTCCACCTGCACATCAACCTAAAAGAAATGCTGGCAGTAAAACTGGCAATCCAAAATTTCAGACCATTTCTCAAAGAGGGCCACTTGATGATAAGGACAGACAACACCACAGTCATGTGGTACATCAACAAGCAGGAGGCACTCATTCATACCCCTATGCAGAATGACTTTGGAGCTTTGGAACCTGGCACTCAGCTACAACATCCAGTTACAGGCAATATTTGTACCGGAAAGGACAATACTCTAGCAGACATATTGAGCAGAACCACATCCGATGCCCACGAATGGATGCTACACCCGGACATATTCAAGACCATCTCAAAGAAATGGAGGAGCCCACAGATAGATCTATTCGCTTCCCCTCTCAATCACCAGCTCAAAAAATTCTGCACAAGGACATTCCACCCACTTGCATGGAAAGTGGATTCGCTCTCCTTCAGCTGGAAAGGTCTAACAGCATATGCATTCCCACCTCTTCCCTTGATACACAAGGTATTACTAAAAATCAAGGAGGAACGTCCAAGGATAACCCTGATAGCTCCAAACTGGCCAAGACAACACTGGTACCCATTACTGAGGAGCATGTCTCAGGACAACATGTGGCCAATACCCCTGATGCCTTTGATGTTAACTCAGAACAACTACAGCATCATGCATCCAAACCTAAAAACGTTGCAACTGACTGCATGGCACATCACATAGCAGCAACTAACCCAGAGCTTTCCCAAAGGGTTAAAGACATTATCCTTGAAGCCCGCAGACCTTCAACAAGAAGGAACTATGCAGGAAAATGGAAAAGATTTGTTATTTGGAGCACTGAAAGAGGAAAAGATGTGTCAATTATAGATATGGCTAACATTTTGGAGTATTTGGCAGAGCTTCTACATACAGGCCTGTCCTATTCCTCCATCAAGATACATGCATCAGCTATCTCAGCAGAATACAGCTTTGATCCACCTGTCTTTTCACATCCTTTACTCAGGCAGTTCCTCAGAGGAATCAAGAATGTAAAACCTCCAAGGAAACCACCATTGCCAGCTTGGGATTTGAACTTTGTGCTAGAAAAATTGACACTTTCGCACCTTTTGAACCAGCAGCTACAGCGGACCTACAGCATCTATCGTGGAAAACTGCTTTCCTACTGGCAATAACCTCAGCAAGGAGGGTCTCTGAACTTCAGGCCCTAATGGCGGTACAGCCCTTCCTAATCTTCCACCAAGATAGAGTGTCCATGAGGACTAATCCTACTTTTATGCCTAAGGTGATATCCAGAGTGTCTTTAAACCAGGCAATCCACCTACCTACCTTCTTTCCCAACCCACAAAACAGAGGGGAAAGAATGCTGCATTCCTTGGATGTACATAGACAGTTACGCTACTACCTGGACAGAACAAAAAGTAGCAGAAAAACTGACCAGCTATTTGTAGCCTATGCAACAGGAAGGGAAGGAAAAGCAATTTCCAAACAGACAATCTCCAAATGGATAGGAAATTGCATACGATTCTGTTACTCCTTCCATGGAAAACCAATTCCACAGAACATAAGGCCTCATTCTACAAGGGCAACAGCCACTACCACAGCCTTCCTACGAGGTGTGGCAACCAAGGACATTATTGAGGCGGCTACTTGGACCTCCGTGCATACATTTGCCAAGCATTATAACTTACCTTTGTACTCCAGATCCCGAGCAGGGTTTGCCACTGCTGTGCTGCAAGGGATCCTAACCACACCATAATCTAAATTTTTCCTCCTCCCTTAGTTGGCTATGGTATTCTACCCAGTTGTTATGACTGCAGATGCATCCATGAAGGACATAGTACAGTTTTGTACCTACCATAAATGTAGATGTCCGAACTGGATAGCATCTGCAGTCAGGATTACCCTCCCTCCTTCCCCTCTCTGGTACTCCTAGGGTATTTACCCTCTTAATAGCTAGCTAATGGGGGGAGTCTCTTATGGTGTATTTGTTTGTATATATGTACATACATGCTTATTTTCTGAGTTTGCCTTCTATCCATTTTGGAAACATTGGCATTTATCCAAAAGTAGCCTTCCAGGAAGGGCAACTGGCATCTGGGGCAAGAAACACTGAAGAAAATGGCGTCGGCTGATGCCTTTATACCCGGAGACCAGCAGAGATGACGTCGGGTGAAGTGCGACATCAGCTGAAGCCGGACCCGGACTTTGGAATCCGGCCGACTGCAGGGCTGCCTGACGACAGGACAACCCAGTTGTTATGACTGCAGATGCTATCCAGTTCGGACATCTACATTTATGGTAGGTACAAAACTGTACTATGTGATGGTTTGTGGCTGCTGTCACTAAGGAAGAGTTATTGGAGACCTCCTCATCTCTTCATCTTCCCAACAAAGAGTCACGGACTGTGGACAGATATAGAAAGTGTACCTTTTCTTCAGTGGTCTTTATCCTACGGTCGCTGAATTATCTGTCCAATTTTACAAGACTTCAAAGGGATCTCCTGAAAGAGCTAGGATATACCCTTCAGGGTACCTTAGCTTCGGGGACCACAGATAACGTTTCTTTGCAGCTCTCCACCCTCAATTCTATTGTCAATTCCTCCATGAGACTGATTTCATATGCAGCTGATGGAGCAAGCAGAGCAGCCGCTACAGGAATTTCCCTAAGGAGACATTCCTGGATGCGTCTTTGCTGAACCCTTCACGAACTGGTCTGTTTTTTTTGTACCAAAGGGGAAAGAAACTTTGGCCAAGTGCAAACAGAAAGGAAAAACCTTGTCTGCCGTTGGAGTCAATTTTTCCGCTCCATCTAGACCTTATCCCAAAGGTCAGAAAGGCAGGAAAATGTGGTTCTGCAAGTCCCAAAAGGGTTTTTCTGACACACGTGACACCGTTTTCCCCAGGGGCAAAGGGAGAGGTGCTAATGGAAGATGCCGACCTTGCAGCAGAGGGGGGTCCACAAAATCAGGGCAACAGATACGTTCTCTGGGAGGCCCTTTCAGCACTCCTGAAAGGAGGCCCATCTGCTTTTCTCTGGAGGCAGTCTGGGGACGGTTGTCACTGTATTCAAATGCCTGGCTAGAGATCTCCCAAGAAAAATGGGTAGAGATTATCATATCCAGAGGCTATTGCATCTGCTTTTCTACTTCCCCTCCCACAAACAAGTCCAAACCGGATGTTCCTCTCAGTCAGAAGGAATACGCAACACGAGAGATGTTCAAGTTGCTAGAAAGAGTCATCCAAGATGTCCTGGCAGACCAGATTGGATCCTGAACTTACTCAAGGTTCTTTTTAATACCAAAAAAGACAGGGGACTGTACACAGTGTCGGCTAGTGGCTTCAAATCAAAGGGGGGCTGCATGAGACGGCTAATGGGTGGGGCCAACAGGAAGGGGTGTGCCCAACTAGAAAGGGGTGGAGCTATGCTTAAAAACCCACAAAAACTGGGACATTAATTAAATACGCTGCCCTGGGTGCCAAACCGTCATTAGGAGAGTCCAATCAAGACAAAATGAATTGCATTGGCTATATGACAGCTTACTTAATATCTAGATGGAAACAAAAAGGTTTTGTGGCATGAAAAAATAAATTTTTAAATGCCAGTCAAAGTAAAGTATAAAAAAAGCAGCAGTCAACTCAAACCACTTCTCCTTGCACTGCAGTTCTAATTATAATTATAAAGCTTTATAAAAGTACCAAGTGACATCCTGAAAGTAGCAATCTCTGTGATAACTCCACTTGTAAAAATGTTTCTTATCCAAAAAAGACCTGCTGCTTGACAACTATCTACTTGTTTCATGGGGAAAGCATGATCAAACTAAAAAATGAGCTTCAAACATGAAACAAACTGAAGATAAATTGCTTAAAGGATTACTGCACAGGTTATGAACCACACATGAGATTGGCATTCTGTTTACTTTGCAGGTAAAGCCTGCAAAGATGACTGCAATTCTCGAACAAATGTAATGAGCATCTGAAAATACTGTAATCCTGTCCTTTATTACAAATACTCTCATATGCATTTCAATAATTAAAGCTTAAACGCTATCTAGTTACGTAAATATTTTCTGCATGGCAACAACAAAAAACTTTTGATGTTGGTAATTCTTTAACAGTATGCTTATTAAAGCTTAGTTGCATCTTAGTCTCCGACAAGCTTACCTGATGTTATTTAAACATTGCTACTTTAACACAGAGCAACAGGCACTGAAACAACATGCATTTTTCTGAGTAAGAAACATCATAAATCAGCAGTATAAAAATATGACAGAAAACCAGAGCATTCTGCAAAATCAAGGACAGATGAAAAGCCACTGAAGTACTTGTGTCTACCTTCGATGGGGGATAACTCTGCACACTTACACTGCATAACTGCTGTTTGCCTTGCTTGGACACATCCGTAGTCACAAAATGGGGGGAGTGGGATGCAACAAGTATGTCACAATTTGAAATGTCTTTGGCTGACTGTAATGGCCCTGACACATTTGTCATACCTCTCAGCCTCAGAGCAAGAAATCTGGACAAAGCCATTAAACAGAAGTGGGACAAAGACCCAAAAATAAGGACAGTTTTTAAATATTGCTCTTACAAACCTAGAAAGATAATAGAATAGTAGGTTTTGCATTAGTATGAATTTCTTGAAGGGTGTGAAATCTGAAACTGAAATGCCTGTCATTATTTTCTAACTTCAATCTTTAATGATTTGCCACTAATTTGCCAGAAAACCACAAATTTATGAAAAACGGATAAAAAATGTGATGCAAAAATATAAAATAGCCACACAATACAGCTGGGAACCTGTCAAAGAAGGGGACCTTTTTAATATTATTACTGTTAACTTGAGCAACTGACAAAATAAGAGAATCTACATGCATTTCTGAAATTAAAAGTAATCTATAACTCTTATAATTATTTGTAAACCCTCCAGGTTTTCTTCCAGATTTGCCATTTTGCAGAGGGATTATTAGGGGGACAGCATCATTTTGAGCCAAAATTTGGGACAGTTGAGAGGTTTGCTTATACCTAATTCTATAAAGCGGTTTATTTGTGTGTATCTCAACACAAGAAATCTGGAGAAGGCCAAATATATTGGGGGAACATATAAACAGTACTAAAAATTGCTCTTGTATAAACTTAGTTGACAGAATAACGGATGATGTCCTTCAAGAATGCAACTGCAGTCATAACATGTGGGTTGTCCTGCCTCAGGCAGCCCTCGGTCGGCCGGATTCCAAAGTCTGGGTCCGACGTCGGCTGATGTCGCATTTCTCTCCGACGTCAGAGCGGCTGGAGTACATAAGCATCAGCCGACGCCATTTTCTTCAGTCTTTCTTGCCGCGCGGTGCCCGAAGCAGAAGCAGTTCGCAAGTGCCGGTCGGTCAGCTCCTGTATTCTACAATACCAAAGTCATCAAAAAAGCTAAGTACCCCGTTGGGGACCTTTTCTTGCCTCAGCCGATGTCAGAAATTACTGAAAAAGTTAACAATTGTCTTTTTTGTGGTAAACAAATACCTCATAAGGATTTCCACTCTTACTGCCTCCCTTGCCTGGGCCCAGACCACTACGTCTCGGCCTGTGTAGCCTGTGCTCGCTTCAACAAGCGCACTCTCAGGCGCCGGGCGGAGTTCGCTGAAGATTTTTTCGGCGATAAATTTGCTTACAACATGCCGTCGGATCTTCCGACATCGCAAACTCCCAAAAAGCGAAAAGACCGGGACCGACATCCTCGGCCCGCGTCTACCACCGACTCCACGCCAAAACCTAGCGCGAGTGCTCCGGTTCCCTCTGAGACGGTCTCTCCACCGCTCCGAACCGAAGACACCGCATTACCGACGACTCCGATTCCAGACATTACTCTGACGCCAGTTATAGATTTTCCTCCGGATACCAAAACCGAGGAAATGCCCGAGACCATTGCTGTAGACAAGGTCACTCCTGCACGTGGAGCTGCCAGGCCTCCTATGGCCATGTCCATTAAGGCCTACACTAGGGCTAAGGCAGCCAGCAAAACAAAGCATATTACTTCTAAATCCTTACCTCAGCCGACTCCGGAGACACAAATTATGTCCATGGCTGCTGATTTAATTTCCATGATTAGAGGTTCACAGGCCCATCCTGAGAGAGCATCCCAGCCTCCTCCTGATAAAAGGCCCCGGGTTGAACCCTCTGACCCTACTCCTTCAGATGAAGACTCTGAGGGCTCTGTCCACTCTGATAGTTAGGAAGAGCTCTTCCAGACCTATGAGGACTCGGATGCAGAAGATTCCATCCCTTCGGCCTCCCCTCCTGAGGATATTTCTTTTGGGGAAGTTCTGCACACCATGAGGGAACATTTCAAGTGGCAAGGTCAGGAATATTCTGATTCTAGGAAACGCCTTAGGACTTTCCTTAAGAAGCCTCAGCACAGGCCCTTAGCTATTCCTCCTGTACTCGATGTTCTGGATGATTTGTATTCTGACTCTAGTGCTACCCCTGATTCTCTTCCTCCTGCTCCAGCCAAGCCAGACAGGTATTACAGGGTCCCAGAAACTCATTCCCATTTATTCAGGGCCCATACTGCTGATTTGGAAACTATTTCACAGGGGCCTAAAGGAGTTTCAGCCTCCACCTCAAAAAATCCTTTGCCCTCCAACAGAGAAGCGAGGTCATTAGAGAGATGGGGCAAAAAGGTTTTCACATCCACTACCTTATTTATGAGAGCTTTAAATTGCCTTTTTCATATGTTACAATATCAGGATTATCTCTTAGAAGATTTACAAAAAACATTAGCTTCTCCTGATCCTTTAGACAGGAAGACCTTGCAGGAAGCTGTACATAACACTCAGCAAGTAAGCAATCACTTCCTGCAGTGTGGATATGATGCACTGGAAGCTTCATGTAGGGCAGTTATGACAGGGGCAGTGATTCATAGACATGCTTGGTTAAAAGATCAACCTCTATCAGATCATGTAAAAGCAAAACTTCTGGATGCACCTTTGGAAAAGAACAAGCTTTTTGGTGCAAATGCTAAGGATGTGTTAGACCATCGAAGAAAAAGCAAAATCAGTTCAGACTGTGAAAGATTTCCTCCAGGTTCAACCCCCCCCAGATTCAGTAGGAATTGGCCTTCAAAAAACTGGTCCTTTCCTAATCCAGAAAAGTTTCAGAGGGGTAAGAACAGACGTGGCCGAGGAAGAGGCCAATACAGAGGCCCTTACAGGGGACGACAATGGCAGCCAGGAAACCAAAGAAGTGACGCAGGGGTTTCACCTGCCCAACAACCACAAACTCAATGACTTTCCTCTACTACCGCCTACCAGGGAACAACTAGAAGCTCCCTTGGGTGGGAAATTATCTCAGTTTGCAGAAAACTGGCACAGACTAACAAAGGACAAATGGATTTTGGACATTATATACCGAGGGTACAGGTTTCATTTTCATACCTTACCAAGAAAACAAGGCATGCCAAACCTACCACAAAATCAGAGGGCAGAGGCTATCAAGCAAATCACTCTGCTGACTCGAATGAAAGCAATAGAAAGAGTTCCACAACAAGAACAAGACCAGGGGTTTTACTCAAGACTGTTCCTTGTTCCAAGAAAATAATCTCAATGGAGACCAATACTGGACTTGTCCGCATTAAACACCTTTCTCATAGTACCAGAGTTCAAAATGCTGACTCTACAGCAACTCCTTCCCATGCTGGGCAAGGAGTCGTGGCTGATTACTCTGGACCTCAAGGAGGCATACCTGCATGTCCCTATCAGACACAGCTGCAGAAGATACCTCAGATTTCTTGCAGGGCTAGAGCATTATCAATTTTCAGCATTGCCATTTGGCTTATCTACTGCGCTCAGAGTATTTACAAAATGCCTGGCTACAGTAATTGCTCATTGCAGGCTCCAGGGTATACAAATTTACCCGTACCTGGACGACTGCCTCATACAAGCGGATGACAAATTGATGTTGACAAAAAACCTGGATTATGTCATTCGATTACTTCAAGTTCTGGGATACACAGTCAGCTTCCAAAAGTCAAGACTGCAGCCATCCCAGCAAATAATCTTCTTAGGAGCCAAACTAGACACAGCCTCTCAGATGGCTTACCTGACAGAAGACAAGCAAGAGAAGTTAACTCATTACTTCAAAGGTTTAGCAAAACTCACCCAGATGACTGCAAGGAGATTCCTACAGGCCCTGGGTTACATGGCATCCTGCATTTTACTGGTTCCATTAGCAAAACTACACATGAGGAAGCTTCAATGGTACCTAAAAAGCATTTGGTCTCAACACAGCAACAACTTGGAGACAATCATACCACTCATTCCATGCCTACAAAAGGAATTCCTATGGTGGGCCTCGGTGAGCCAGGAAAACACAGGTATGTCATTTAAAAAACACAGATAACACAGACCATGACTACAGACGCCTCAGACCTTGGATGGGGCACATGGAAGGCAGGTGTATACAAGGACAATGGTCTCCAAAGGAAACACATCTGCATATAAACCAAAAGGAAATGCTGGCAGTAATGCATGCCATCGAGGCTTTTCAACACCAACTCCAGCAAGGCCATTTAATGATACGAACAGACAACACCACTGTGATGTGGTACATAAACAAGCAGGGGGGCACCCACTCTTACCCCCTTTGCAGACTGACAATGCAGCTTTGGGAGAAATCGCTGAGCCTAAACATCCAGTTACAATCCCAGTTTGTTCCAGGAAAAGACAATGTGTTGGCGGACAGCCTAAGCAGGAATTTCACAGATCCACACGAGTGGAGGTTGCATCTGAAGGCCTTCAGACAACTCGCTTCGACATGGGGCAAGCCAGAAGTGGACCTATTTGCCTCTCACCTCAACCATCTTCTACCAAAATTTTGCACAAGGACATACCATCCAAAAGCTTGGAAAATAGATGCCCTCTCATTCAACTGGAACTCCCTAGCAATCTATGCATTCCCACCTCTGCCACTGATGACCTCAGTATTACTAAAGATCAAAGCAGAGAAGCCCAAGGGAATCTTAATAGCTCCGGATTGGCCAAGACAACACTGGTACCCACTACTACGGAGCATATGTCACACCAGGAGGTGGGCCCTCCCTCAGTGGCCTCTACTTTTGACTCAACACAATTTCGAAACACTGCATCCAAATCTTCAGACACTACAGTTAACAGCCTGGGAGATCCCATAAATAACTTCAGCTTATCTCTCTCCAAGGAAATTCAGCGGATACTAACAGAGGCTCGAAGACCATCCACCAGAAAGGTTTACTTAGCAAAGTGGAAAAGATTCAGCAATTGGAATACCAGCAAGGGACATGATGCATCATTGTTGAACATCCCACTCGTCTTGGAATATTTGGCAGATATGTTAAAGAACGGCCTCTCATATTCTTCCATAAAGATACATGCATCTGCTATTTCAGCTAGATACAACACTGATCCTCCTGTTTTCTCTCACCCCTTACTAAGACGATTCCTCAGGGGAATCAAGAACATTAAGCCACCAAGAAAGGCCCCAGTGCCAGCCTGGGACCTCAATTTTGTATTAGAAAAACTGACTCTACCTCCTTTTGAGCCAGCAGCTTCAGTTGACTTGCAATTTCTCTCATGGAAGACAGCTTTCCTCTTGGCAATTACCTCAGCAAGAAGGGTTTCGGAGCTACAGGCCCTAATTGGCAATACCACCCTTTATTATTTTCCACAGAGACAGGGTTTCATTAAGGACCAACCCTACTTTTATGCCAAAGGTGGTATCTAGGGTTTCTCTAAATCAAGCCATTCACCTGCCTGCTTTCTTCCCCAATCCTGAGAATAAGGGGGAAAGACTTTTGCATACCTTGGACATTCACAGACAACTTCGATACTACCTGGACAGAACCAAGGCCAGTAGGAAGTCTGAACAACTTTTTGTAGCTTACGCCCCTGCTGTCCAAGGAAAAGCAATTTCAAAACAGACTATTTCTAAATGGATTGGACATTGCATCAGATTCTGTTACTCCTTTCATGGAAAGACGGTTCCAGCCAATGTGAGACCACATTCCACCAGAGCTACAGCCACCTCTACAGCATTCTTAAGAGGGGTGCCTACCAAGGACATTCTAGAAGCTGCTACATGGAGCTCCGTGCATACATTCTCCAAACACTACAATCTCCCTCTATATTCCAGATCTAGAGCAGGCTTTGCTTCGGCAGTCCTGCAAGGTTTGATTGCCACACCATCTCTTTCCTAGAGCATACCTCCTCCCCCAGCTAAGCTATGGTATTCTACCCACATGTTATGACTGCAGTTGCATTCTTGAAGGACATAGTACAGTTTTGTACCTACCATAAATGTAGATGTCCGATAGACATGCAACTGCAGTCGGATTTTCCCTCCCTCCATACCCCTCTATGCCTAGGGTCCACTCCTATCCCTGTTACTCTTAGCTGGGGATATCTGTTATGGTGTATTTGTTTTATTGCTCATTTATTTGTTTGGAATTTTGTTTTTGTCTTCCAATTTGATTACAGCCTTCCTTGGAGGGCACCTGGCATCTGGGGCAAGAAACACTGAAGAAAATGGCGTCGGCTGATGCTTATGTACTCCAGCCGCTCTGACGGAGAGAAATGCGACATCAGCCGACGTCGGACCCAGACTTTGGAATCCGGCCGACCGAGGGCTGCCTGAGGCAGGACAACCCACATGATGTCCTTCATGGATGCATCTGCAGTCATAACAAGTGGGTTGTCCTGTCGTCAGGCAGCCCTGCAGTCAGCCGGATTCCAAAGTCCGGGTCCGGCTTCGGCTGATGTCGCATTCCACCCGACGTCATCTCTGTTGGTCTTCGGGTATATAAGCATCAGCCGACGCCATTTTCCCCAGTCTTTCTTGCCGCGTGGTGCCCGAAGCAGAAGCTGTTCGCAAGTGCCGGTCGGTCGGATCCAGAGATTACTTCTACCGAATACTACTTCGAAGACTTCTAAAGCTAAGTACAGATGCTATCCAGTTCGGACATCTACATTTATGGTAGGTACAAAACTGTACTTTATGACTGCAGTTGCATGTCTATCGGACATCTACATTTATGGTAGGTACAAAACTGTACTTTCTTCGTGTTTCACTGTTGCAGTCATTACGTTTGGGTAATCTGCTGGCAGGTTGCCCTCAGTCGGTCTGAATTCCAAAGTCTTGGGTCCTGCGTTGGTTGCTGTCTTCTCTTCCATGACTTCAGGTCGTCAAGGGTATAAAACATGCAGCCAACGCCATTTTCTTCAGTCTTTCTTGCCATGCGGTGCCTGAAACAGAAGCATTTCGCAAGTGCCGGTCGGCCGACTACTGAAATATTTGAGTGTGAGTTTCAGAACCGACGTCTTCACTAAAGCTAAGTACCCCATTGGGGAAACTTTTTTCTTGCTTTTTAACGATGTCAGAAAAAGTTAATAATTGTATTACTTGTGGGAAGCAAGTACCTCATAAGGATTTCCATTTATATTGTATTCCTTGCCTAGGCCCTGATCACAACGTGCCTGGCTGTCGGTTTTGTGCATGATTTAACCAACGCACTATTAAGCGTCGGTATATTTTTCATCAAAGTATTTTGGAAACAGATTTAACTACCCAGAAATGTCGTCGGATAGCAGTCCGACTACCGGAGTACATAAAAAACACAAAAAGGTAGAGAAAGGCAATCGAGATCCAAAACCGACGACAAAGCTTCTCCTAAGCCAGTCGCCTGTACGTCGGTACTCCGTGAGGCCCCTTCGCAGCCCCTGATACCCGCTACCTTTGAGTCGCAGGCCTCTGCGGACACCCATGTGGAGTCCGGCATGCCACAAGATACTCAAGGTATTGGACCGACGGATGTATCTCCCTCGGATGGGTCCGGAGCTGCTGAGCAGGCACTGGCTTCTGAGGGGTGTATTCAGACCTCAACATTTGTACATCAAACCGATGACCGCTGCAAAACCAAAGACAAAAGCAACTTCTAAACCTAAAAAACTGACACCTGAGCCACGTGCACAGTCCTCTATGCCTAAAAAAACAGATGATCAAAATGGCTGAAGACCTTATTACCTTGATCATGGGTACCCATCCCCCTCCAGATCAAAGGCCTAGGCAGGGCACTGATTTATGAATCTTCAGATCAGGTTTCTGTTTCTTCTGATTTCTCTTCTGATCAGGAATTATCTCTACCTCCATATGAGGATTCTGATGCTGAGGAGTCTATTCCATCTGCATCTCCTCCTGAGGATTACTCATTTGGAGAAACCTTGCATACTTTGAGGGAACATTTTCACTGGGAGAGTCAAGACTTCTCAGAATCAACACCAATAAAAAAAAGCAGCACGATCCAAAACAACAGCACAAATCCAAAAAAAAATGCTGGCAGGAATCACATAAAGAAGCTTTAATGCACTAAATAATATCCACAGAATAAATCCACAGAATAAATTCAGAGTGTATTGGATTTATTCTGTGGATTTAGTGTGTGGATTTTATTTCGTGCATTAAAGCTTCTTTCTGTGATTCCTGCCAGGGTTTCTTTTCGGACTTCTCAGAATCAAAAAAGAGGCTCAGGGATTTCCTCTTTCTCCCTCAACACAAGCCTTTAGCCATTCCCCCTGTTTTAGGCATTGTGGATGATGTGTTTTCATCAAGCTTGACCCCTGACTCCTTACCTCCGGCTCCCAGTAAGCCTGACGGATATTACAGAGTCCCTGACTTGCATACATTTTTATTTAGAAGTCCTGCTGCTGATCCTGAAACTATTTCACAGGGTCCAAAGGGAGTTAAGGCCTCAACAGCAAAAAACCCTACTCCCTCTGACAGAGATTCTAGGGCACTGGACAGATGGGGAAAAAAGGTTTATACAGCTGCAACCTTTTCAATCAGGGCCTTAAATTGTCAATTTCATATGCTTAAGTACCAACAACATGTTATGGGATTGCTGAAACAGAAAGTGATGTTGATTTCAGAATGTGCAGAAAATAAAGAATTGCAGGGATTATTGCATGCAGCTGAACAAGTTGAAAAGCATACTTTGCAATGTGGTTTTGATTCTTTAGAGGCCTCCTGCAGGACCGCAGTTACTGGATCTTTGATTAGGAGGCATGCCTGGTTAAAGGAACAAAATTTGCCTGATCATTTTAAAGCTAAATTGCTAGATGCACCGTTACAGCATGATTCTCTGTTTGGTATTAAGGCAGAAGAGGTTTTAAAGCAAATGGAAGACAAAGCTATGTCTATGCAAACTGTTAAAGATTTTCTACAAGTGCAGCCACCAAGATTCAGTAGACACTGACCTACAAAAAATTGGTCCTTTCCTGTGTCAGACAGAGCTCAAAGGGGCAAAACCAGACGCCCTAAGGGTAACAGGTACCAGGCTCAAGACTCTTACAGGTCAAAGCAGTGGGGCGGATTCACCTCCAAATCTGGAGGAGATAAAGCGCAAACCTACAGAAAGCAATCCCAATGACTTCCCTCTGCCTACACCAAGCACTTATCTTTTGGCAGCACCCATAGGGGGAAAATTAGCACTTTTTGCTCAAAATTGGCAGTTGTTAACCCAGGACAAGTGGGTACTAAACATCGTATCACAGGGATACATATTCCATTTCTACACACTGCATTGACAAATGGTTGGCCAGATCTGCCAAAAAATCAATGGGCAGAGGCACAGAAACAGGTTACGCCCCTCATGGATATGGGGTCCATTCAGACAGTACCAGAACAGGAAAAAGGGCAAGGTTTTTACTTGACTGATGTTCATCGTGTTTCACTGTTGCAGTCATGACTGTAGGGTTCTCCCCTGCCGGCAGGCAGCCCTCGGTCAGCCAGAATCCCAAAGTCTGGGTCCGGCATCGGTTGTTCAACTCTGCTCCCTGACGTCAGAGTGCCAGGAGTATAAAGCTGACAACCAACGCCATCTTCTCCAGTCTTTCTTGCTGTGCGGTGATAGCAGTTCGCGAGTGCCGGTCGGTAGACTCCTGACTAATATTTCTACTTACTTCGGTCCGAAGACTTTCTTCTCCACTCAAAGCTAAGTACCCCATTGGGGAAACTTTTTTCTTGCTCCACTCCGATGTCCGAAAAAGTTAATAATTGTATTTCATGTGGGAAGCAAATACCTCATAAGGATTTTCATTCTTACTGTATTCCTTGCTTAGGCCGTGACCACGACGTAGCTAGTTGTCGGTTTTGTGCTAGATTCAATCAGCGTACAATCAAGCGAAGGTACGATTTTGCTTTTCATTACTTCGGTAGGCGCTTTAACTACAAAATGTCATCGGACACGGTTCCATCTACCGGAGTTCACAAGCGTCGCAAGGATAAAGACAGGCCTCCGAGGTCCAAATCTGATGATAGCGCACATGTGGAGCCAGCTTCAGGTTCGGCCGTCGTCAGTGAGGCGCTTTTGCAGCCCCTGTCTTTGGCCATTTCAGAGCCGATGGCCAAAACGGACTCTCATGAGGAGCCAACCAGGCCTTTAAATATCTCTTTTGCAGGACCTTCGGACAATGCTCAATCGGATGGGTCCGGAGCCGCTGTGCAGGTACCGGCTTCCGAAGGGGTTTTCAGGCCTACTCAGCTTCAAGTAAAGGCAAAGACAAAGGCAAAGACGACTCCTAAATCAAAGACTTCAGCACAGGCCTCTTCTGAACCGGCTCCCAAGTCACAGAAACAGTTACTCAAGATGGCGGAGGATTTACTCACAATGATTAGGGGTTCTCATCCCCCTCCAGACAAAAGGCCAAGGCAGGATGTTTATTATGATTCCTCTGATCAGGCTTCTGTTTCCTCAGTTTCTTCTTCTGATCAGGAATATTCTTTCCCTCCTTATGAGGATTCTGATGTGGAAGAATCCATTCCTTCAGCTTCTCCTCCTGAGGATTTTTCTTTTGGGGAGATTCTGCATGAAATGAGGGAACTTTTCCACTGGGAGGGACAGGAGTATTCGGAATCCAAGAAAAGACTGAGGGATTTTCTTCTTCTACCCCAACATAGACCCCTGGCTATTCCTCCTGTTTTGGATATTGTGGATGATACCTTTTCGGAGGCTAATTTAACCCCTGATTCTTTTCCTCCTGCTAAGCCTGATAGGTACTACAGGGTTCCTGATTCCCATCAGTTTTTATACAAGAATCCTAGTGCTGACCCTGAAACCATTTCTCAGGGTCCTAAGGGTGTTAAGGCCGCTACTGCCAAAAATCCTGTTCCTACTGAAAAGGATTCTCGAGCCTTGGAAAGATGGGGCAAAAAGGTGTACACTTCTGCTACTTTGTCCATTAGGGCTTTAAACTGTCAGTTTCATATGCTTAAATATCAGCAATTTCTCTTATCTGTCTTGTAACAAAAATTTACTTCCATTTCTGCCTGTGCAGAGGATAAGGAATTACATGACTTATTGCATGCCACTGAACAAGTTGGGAAGCATGTTTTACACTGTGGATTTGATGCCTTGGAGGCTTCTTGTAGGGCTGCGGCCTCTGGCACAGTCATTAGAAGACATGCATGGCTAAAGGAACAGAATTTACCTGAACAAGTAAAGGCTAAATTATTGGATGCTCCTGTTCAGCATAATGTTTTGTTTGGATCTAAAGCTGAAGAGGTGATTAAAAAGATGGAGGATAAGTCGAAATCCATGCAAACAGTTAAAGATTTCTTAAAAGTACAGCCTCCTAGATTTAGCAGGAATTGGCCATCAAAAAACTGGTCCTTTCCCTCTTCAGACAGGCCTCAAAGGGGTAGATATAGATGCTCCAGAGGGAGGCCTCAAACACAGGCTGCTTATAGACCAAGGCCATGGACTGCTTTTACTCTTAGGGGAGGAGAGGCCAGACCACAGTCTCAAAGGAAACAAACTCAATGACTCCCTCGGTTGGGCTGCAGGAACGTCTTGCCTGGAAGCCCCTCTCGGAGGAAAACTCTCTCTTTTTTTACCAAAATTGGACACAAATAACCCAGGACAAATGGGTTTTGGATGTGATTTTAAGAGGTTACAAATTCCATTTTCATACTTTGCTAAGGCCAAAAGGATGGTCAGACCTTCCAAAACATCAGTGGACGGAGGCCTTACACCAGGTGGAAGCTCTTTTGGCTATGAATGCCATAGAACTGGTACCTCTTTCAGAGATGGGAAAAGGGTTTTACTCGAGGCTCTTTCTAGTCCCAAGAAAGCAAAATTCATGGAGACCCATTCTGGATCTGTCGGTCTTGAACACCTTTCTAGAGATTCCAAAATTCAAGATGCTTACTCTACAGCAGTTACTTCCAATGCTGTCCAAAGATGCATGGATGGTGACTTTGGATTTAAAGGAGGCATATTTACACATTCCCATCAGGCAGGATCGCAGAAAATACCTCAGGTTCAAGGCCGGATTGAGGCAATTTCAATTCTCTGCGCTGCCCTTTGGATTATCTACTGCGCCCAGGGTCTTCACCAAATGCCTGGCTCCAGTAGTAGCTTACTGCAGACTCAAGGGAATTCAAATATACCCTTATCTGGACGATTGTCTAATTCAGGCAGACAGCAAGGATGTCTTACTCAAGCATCTACATTTTGTACAAAGCCTCCTCAAATTCCTGGGATTCTCTGTAAACATAAAAAAGTCAAATTTGACACCATCACAAGAGATAACTTTTCTGGGTGCTCTTCTAAACACTACAACCCAGATGGCTTTTGTGACATCCGTAAAACCATTACAGCTGGCATCAGCTTTCAAAGCCTTGGCAACTCTAACCCATCTATCTGCAAGGAAATTCCTGCAGGCTTTGGGTTACATGGCCTCCTGCATCCTTCTCGTACCATATGCAAGACTACACATGAGGAAAATACAGTGGTACCTAAAAAGTGTATGGTCTCAGCATTACCACAGTTTGGACATACTGATTCCTGTCCTTCCTTGCCTTCAAAAGGAATTTCTTTGGTGGTCCAGGGCATGTGCTCTAAACAAAGGGAAGCCCTTCCGTCTACCTCCTGCCTCTCAGATTCTAACCACGGACGCCTCGGATTATGCTTGGGGAGCCCATTTTCAGGGCAGTTGTCTGCAGGGCCTTTGGACAAAGGATCAGAAGCACCTGCATATCAACTTAAAGGAGATGTTAGCCATTCAGAAAGCTCTATTGGCCTTCAGGAATCTCATACAGCCAGGACAACTACTAATATGGACAGACAACACCACAGTTATGTGGTACATAAACAAACAAGGGGGATCTCATTCCTACCCCCTTTGCAGACTAGCCATGGATTTATGGAACACAGCTCTAACTTGCAATCTGGATCTTCAAGCTCAATTTCTACCAGGAAAACAAAACTTACTTGCAGACAGTTTGAGCAGAAACCTTTCGGATCCACACGAGTGGATGCTGGACACCAAAATATTCAGGATGATAGCAGTATGGGGATGTCCTCACATAGATCTCTTTGCATCCCATCTAAATCATCAGCTGCAGATTTTTTGCACCAGGACATTCCACAGAGAGGCTTGGAAAGTGGATACCCTGTCATTCAGTTGGAGGAACCTCTCGGGATATGCCTTTCCGCCTCTACCTCTTCTTCCACAAGTTTTATTGAAGATAAAACAGGACAAACCCAAGATGATAATCTTGTTGGCTCCGAATTGGCCTCGGCAGTTTTGGTATCCAACTCTAATAAACCTATGCCTGGAGCCCCCTTGAATTTTACCTCAGTCTCCGAACCTTCTGTCCCAACATCATGGTCAGGTTCTACACTCTCATGTCAGAACTCTCAGCCTGGCGGCCTGGTTAATCCAGGGCCTTTGATTTCTTCTTTCCTACCCAAGCAGGTTATGGATGTCATTTTGGAAGCTAGACGTCCTAGCACTAGGAAATCTTATGCGGGAAAATGGAAAAGATTTTGTTCCTGGATGTAGACTCAGGATTCTGATCCTCTTCTTCCTAACATTACTTTAATTCTACTTTACTTGATGGATCTCTTACATAAGGGTCTCTCTTTCTCTTCCATTAAGATCCATGCTTCAGCTATTTCTGCTCATTATAATACAGACCCTCCCATCTTTTCCCACCAGTTCATGAGACAGTTCCTCAGAGGAGCTAAGAACTTAAGACCTCCTAGATCTCCTCCTATTCCTGCTTGGGATCTCAATTATGTTTTGGAAAAACTAAGCTTGCCTCCTTTTGAGCCTGCCGCTTCTGCTGACATCAAGTTTTTATCTTGGAAGACAGCTATCCTGTTGGCACTAACCTCTGCCAGGAGAGTTTCAGAGTTACAAGCTCTTATGGCGGTGGAACCTTATATTATTTTTCATCAAAACAGGATATCTTTGAGGACTAATACGACCTTTATGCCTAAGGTGGTTTCCAAAGTGGCTTTAAATCAAACTATCCAGTTGCCAACCTTTCCCCACTCCTCAAAATAAAGGGGAAAGGATCTTACATTCCTTGGATGTACATCGACAGCTACGTTTTTACCTGAACAGAACCAAGGACATCAGAAAATCTGAACAATTGTTTGTTTCTTATGCTTCAAGTTCCCAAGGTAAAGCCATTTCTAAACAAACCATTTGTAAATGGATTGCTCATGTAATCAGATTTTGTTATTCACACCATGGAAAGCAAATCCCAGGGACCATACGGACTCATTCCACCAGAGCTGCTACCACTTCTGCAGCCTTCCTCAGGGGAGTTCCTACCAAGAACATATTGGAAGCTGCAACTTGGAGTTGAGTGCATACTTTCTCTAAGCACTACAATTTGCCTCTCTACTCTAAGTCTAGGGCAGGCTTTGCCTCTGCAGTCTTGCAGGGCCTTTTAGCCGCCCCTTCTTTTTTATGACCACCTCCCTTTCTTTCAGCTTTGGGATTCTACCCTACAGTCATGACTGCAACAGTGAAAGATGATTAACATAGTACAGTTGTGTACACCTACCATAAATGTAGATGTTCGAGTGTCTTCACTGTTGCAGTCTGGGTTTCCCTCCCTCCTGTCCCCTCTTATTTTTAATTTTGTGTGGTTCCTTTTTTCACCATTCTTCTGAGGTGCATTTGCAAAGGTTTTGAGACCATTTTCATTTTGGGACTCCTGACATCTGGGGCAAGAAAAACTGGAGAAGATGGCGTCGGTTGTCAGCTTTATACTCCTGGCGCTCTTATGTCAGGGAGCAGAGTTGAACAACCGACACCGGACCCAGACTTTGGGATTCTGGCCGACCGAGGGCTGCCTGCCGGCAGGGGAGAACCCTACAGTCATGACTGCAACAGTGAAGACACCCGAACATCTACATTTATGGTAGGTGTACACAACTGTACTTTCTTGGTACCCAGAAAGGACAAGGCATGGCGACCAATACTGGATTTATTGATTTTGAACACATACCCGGACATTCCAAAATTCAAAATGCTCACTTTGCAGCAGCTTCTGCCCATGCTGGGCAAGAATGCTTGGCTGGTGACTTTAGACCTAAAAGAGGCATACCTGCATGTCCCAATAAAGACAGTCATGCAGAAGATACCTCAGATTCAAGGCTGGCTTAATGCATTCCCAATTCTCTGCACTGCCCTTTGGCTTATCTACTGCACCCCGGGGTCTTTACAAAGTGCCTGGCACCAGTAATTGCATTTTGCAGACAAAGAAGTATTCAAATATATCCGTATTTGGACGACTGTCTCATTCAAGCAGAGAACAAGGACACACTTCTTCGACACCTGGCGTTTGTGAAAAGGCTTCTAATATGCCTAGGGTACACAATAAACGAAAATAAATCACAACTGTGGTACCCTCTCAAAAGATAACATTCCTTGGTGCAAGCTTGAATACAACTGACCAGATGGCTTACCTCACGCCAGACAAAGGCAACTGACTACTTACTTCAAACTGATGGCAACAAAAACCCAGTCTTCTGCAAGACAAATTCTGCAGGCTCTGGGCTTCATGGCATCCTGCATCCTACTAATTCCATATGCAAGACTGTATATGAGGAAACTTCAGTGGTACCTAAAAAGTTTATGGAGACAGCATTCACACAGTCTGGAAACAATGATTCCTCTCATTCCCTGCCTGCAACAGGAGTTTCTATGTTGGGCAAAGGCCTGTCACCAAAACATGGGATGGCCCTTCACTCTACCCCCTGCCAGCCAAACCTTAACAGACGCATCAGATTATGCCTGGGGGGCCCATATGGCAGGAAGATGCATTCAGGGCACATGGGCACCAAATCAAATGCATCTACATTTCAACCAGAAAGAGATGCTAGCTGTTCAAAATGCCCTAACAGCCTTCAAGGACTTGCTTCATCCAGGACAACTAGACGGACAACACCACAGTCATGTGGTATATAAACAAGCAAGGGGTCACACACTCATACCCCCTTTGCATGTTAGCCATGGCACTGTGGAACACAGCTTTGCCCTACCAAATACATCTTCAAGCTCAATTCCTGCCAGAAAAAAAACACTCTGATAGACAATTTAAGCAGAAAACTTATGAATCCTCATGAGTGGAAACTAAATCCACAAGTCTTCAGCATGATAACAGAGAAATGGGGGAGCCCAGACATAGATCAATTTGCCTCTCCTCAAAATTATCAATTGAAAAGATTCTGCACAAGGACATATCACAGACAAGCATGGAAAGTGGATGCGCCCTATCCTTCAGTTGGAAAAACCTATCAGTTTACGCCTTTCCTCCTCTGCCTCTTCTACCCAAGGTCTTCCTAAAAGTCAGACAAGAGAAGCCAAAGATGATATTAATTGCTCCTGACTGGCCCCGCCAGTACTGGTAACCAATCCTAAGGAACTTGTCCCAATAACCAGCTTGGACCTAGCTTCAAAAACCACAACTACTCTCCCAGCAAAACATTCAGATCCTGCACAATCAACTACAGACTCTGAACTTGGCAGCATGGCTAATCCTGTAATCATACAAACGACACCTCTCAGTAAATCTCTGATGGATGTAATTTTGGAAGCCAGAAGGCCTAGTACTAGAAAATCTTACGCTGACAAATGTAAGAGTTTCTGTGCTTGGAATCAAGCACAAGGAACTGATGCAGCAGAACCACATATTCCTCAGATATTATAATACTTAACTGAGATGCTTGACAAAGACCTGTCTTTCTCATCAATCAAAATCCATGGCTCTGCAATTTCGGCTCATTACAATACAGAGCCACCAATCTTTTCTCATACTTTACTAAAGCAGTATCTTAGAGGAGCCAAAAATTTAAAGCCTCTTGGAAGATCACCATTACCTGCATGGGACCTCAATTACGTGTTGGAAAAGCTCACCCTGCCTCCATTTGAACCAACTGCTACTGTTGATATAAAGTTCTTATCATGGAAGACAGCCCTGCTACTAGCAATTACTTCAGCAAGAAGAGTTTCAGAGCTACAGGCTCTCATGGCTGTAGAGCCTTTTATCATATTTTACCCATACAGTGCGTCTCTGAGAACAAATCCTACTTTTATGCCTAAGGTCGTTTCCAGTGTGGCTCTTAACCAAACAATTCATCTGCCAACTTTTTATTTAAATCCGCAGAACAAAGGGGAGAGAATTCTGCATTCCTTGAACGTACACAGCTTAGATTCTACTTGAGCAGGACTAAAGCTCTAAGAAAAACTGAGCAATTACTAGTGTCATATGCTGCAGTATCAGAAGGAAAGGCTATTTCAAAGCAGACACTTTCAAAGTGGATAAGCTATTGCATCCATTTTTGCTACTTTACACCATGGCAAACCTGTGCCCAAGGGCATTAGGTCTCTCTCCACCAGAGCTGCAGCTACTTCAGCCTTTCTCAGAGGAGTACCAACCAAGGACAGTCTAGAGGCTGCTTCTTGGAGTTCTATTCACACCTTTACTAAGCATTACCATTTGCCTCTCTACTCTAAGTCCAGGGCAGGCTTTGCCACTGTAGTGCTGCAGAGCCTTAAAGCCTTACCTAATTCTATTTAGCTCCAGCCTCCCAACCATAGCTTTGGGCTTCTACCCAAATGTAATGACTGCAACAGTGAAACACGAAGAACATAGTACAGTTGTGTGCACTTATCATAAATGTAGATGTTCGAGTGTATTCACTGTTGTAGTCCAGGTTACCCTCCCACCTGTCATTCTACAGTTTATCTTTCTTTCTCTATCTTCTACAGTATGTGGTGTATTTGCTTGTAGATGAAGGTAAAGTTTATTTTGATGCTTATATATATATATATATATATATATATATATATATATATATATATATATATAATATTGCTACTTTTTGGGGGGCACCTGACATCGGAGCAAGAAAAACTCAAGAACATGGCGTCTGCTGCATGTTTTATACCCCTGACGACCTGACGTCGTGGAAGAGAAGACAGCAGCTGACGCAGGACCCAAGACTTTGGAATTCAGTCCGACTGAGGGCAACCTGCCAGCAGATTACCCAAATGTAATGACTGCAACAGTGAATACACTCGAACATCTACATTTATGGTAAGTGTACACAACTGTACTGTCTTGTTTTAGCATGCATTTTTCTGAAGGGTTCGAAGTCTAAAACTCAATGTCTGTCATAATTTTATTTACTTCATTCCTAAATGATTTGCCAGAAAAGCACAAATTTTATGAGGAACAAACCAAAAATAAGCAAAAATCTCTTCATTCTGCAAAAATCTGGACAGTTGAGAGGTATTGTTCGGCCGGGGCTGTCTGAGTTTGCCGCCCCCCCCTTACAAAATCATGGTCGAATGGGGCTTCCCCCTGCAGCTATTCCAACATCCCATTACTTGGCTGTTTCACCCCATTTACCATAAACACTGTAATGTGCACACTGCTTTACGTCTACGATGATTTGGATTTCATATAAAAGTTTTATTTTACATTTTACAGCAAAAACACTAAGACATATGCTAAACAAAGCAATGCAGTCTCACTATGAAAATAGACTTAGCATTAAAACTTCTCTGCCCTTGAAACTCACATTCATTGAAATGGCATTGAAATCCAGATTCAAAGAAAATACATTTGGCCAGTGTCAGATAAATATTAATTCTGGGCTGTTTTTAAATCGTAGGCCCCTTGCACAGGAAACATACCTGTGTTCTTTGATACACCTTTCTGATTGTATTAAATTACATTCCCTGTATAATACAGTACAGTTAGAGGGGATTTTAAATTTATTGTTTTGAACATTTTTCCACTAAACAATGAAACAAAATGCATGAACCAATAATGACAAAACTGCCCTATTCAGAACATTTCCATCATAAAAGTCAACTCAAACTTCTACAATCCACCAGTATTTGTAAATATGCACAATCTCTGCAGAAGTAGTAATCTAAATAATTCCACTTTAAAGAGATCTTTAGCTAATGAAGAGGTTGCTGCTAGCAAACAACTTTATATTTGTTTCATCTACAAATAAAAGTGCGTGTTGCCCTTGAAGAATAAATTGCCTATACTACAATAAAAAAATGATAGGCTAGTAATACTGCAATAGGGAATGGGTGGCAAACTGATAACAGGTTCATCGTTACTAGGTATCTCCACCAAAGAGGACATTCTCAGGACTGCAGCATCCACCCCCTTTAAAAGTACAACACAGTACAATATCATATCAATGCTGTGTAACATTGTATTGCTACTTAATGCCTTGTAATAATTCCTGTATCATTGCTGTTTTAATGCTAATTTATAATGCAAATTGTGTAATATGTTGGAGAGTTTCTCTGTGGGCCTCCGCTGAAAAAGGGCTCTTCAGCTCAGTCAAACAATCCTGGTCAACAAATGTAAAATAAATATCAGCAATGCATCTATATACTGTGGGAGTAGAACCCACAGCCTTTTGCATCACAAGCAAGTACACTACCTGTTGTGCTATTAACAATGCAAGCAGACTCGGCATAAGCAGCACTAAACTTCTTTTCAAGCTCTCAGCTCCTTCTAAAATCCACTCAACACTCAACTGTATCTGTCAACTTTGAAGCACAAGAAATCTGGAAAAAGCCAAAATTCATTGGGGGGTGGGGGGGCAAAACCCCCAAAACTAGGAACACATTTTAAACATTGCTTGTATAATCTTGGAAAGTTGCTAGTATAAAATGCTGTTTTACCACCATGCATTTCACTGCCAAGGCTTGAACCCAGGACCCTGTGCACTACAGTCAATGCAACATACCACTATACCAAATCAGCTGTTTCTTGAAAGACAGACTGAAACTTTAAATGGCTGTCATTTAGTGAATTCAGATGTTCTTCGTGTTTCACTGTTGCAGCCATTACATTTGAGGTTATCTGCTTGCAAGTAGCCCTCAGTCGGCCTGATTAACAAAGTCTTGGGTCCTGCGTCGGTTGCTGCCCCTTCTTCCATGACGTCAGGGGTATAAAACATGCAGCCATTACGTCAGTCTTTCTTGCCATGCGGTGCCCGAAGCTGAAGCAGTTCGCAAGTGCAGGTCTGCCGACTCCTGTAATTTTCGTTTTCGAGTTTCAGAACCAAAGTCTTCAACTAAAGCTAAGTAACCTCATTGGGGAAACTTTTTCTTGCTCCTTACCAATGTCTGTAAAAGTTAATAATTGCATTACTTGTGGAAAGCAAATACCTCATAAAGATTTTCATTCGTACTCTATTCCTTGCCTAGGCCCTGACCATGACGTACCTTGCTGTCAGTTTTGTGCTTTAATCAGCGCACTATCCGTCGTCGGTATATTTTCGCCACTGAATATTGCAGTTCTCTGTTTAATTATCCAGAAATGTCAGCCATCCAACTGCTGGGATTCCGAAAAAACGCAAAGGTAAAGACAGAGACTGGCCACTGAGGTCCAAAACTGCCAACAACGCTTCTCCTAAGCCAGTCGCTAGTTTGCTGGTACTCAGTGAGGCGCTTTCGCAGCCCTCTACTGAGACCCATTTGGAGTCCGGTATGCCACGAGATGCTTCAACTGTGGAACCCTGGATGTCTCTACCTTAGGTCCGGAGCCGCTGTGCAGGCATCGTCTTCTGAGGGTGTATTCTGAGGGTGTATTCATGCCTAAAAAACTGATGCCCAGGCCACATGCTCAGGCCTCTATGCCTAAAAAACAAATAATAAGAATGGCTGAAGATCTAATAACTCTAATCAGGAGTAGCCAACCCACCTCCCCTTTTAAAAGGCCTAGGACTGAAGTTGATTATGAATCTTCTGACCCGGATTCTGTTTTTTCTGATTCTTCTGATGATCTGGATTTGCCCTTATCTACTTATGAAGATTCGGATGCAGAGGACTCCATTCCCTCTGCTTCCCCTCCTGAAGATTTTTCTTTTGCTGAAACCTTATATACTCTGAGGGAGCATTTCCACTGGGAAAGCCAGGATTTTTCTGTTTCAAAAAAGAGGCTTAGGGATTTCCTCCTCCTACCTCAGCAATAGGCCTTTAGCTATTCCTCCTGTACTAGACATTGTTGATGATGCTTTTTCAGAATCTAGTTTGGCCCCCGATTCCTTGCCTCCGGTTCCCAGAAAACCTGACAGATACTACAGGGTATAAATTATTAGAAATGGAGTCTAGATTAATTTTGAATTACAAAACTCTTTCCAAATGGGATGAATATGGAAGTTTGAATAAATTTCTTTCTTGATAGATATAAAAAAGATTTTCATAAATGAAATGCTATATTTACATGAAGTAATTATTTTAGTTTGAATACAGGAAACTTAAGTAATATGTACAGTTTTTCAACAACAAAAGAATTTCATTAAAGACAGTGTGATGTTACTGTATTTTTGTATAATATACATTTTTCCAAAATAATGTATTTTGAGATTTTTGAGGTGGAGAAGTATAAGAAAAATGTTTATAGGCTTATATCATCTTATCCAGTGTAATTAAAAAATGCTGGTTAATGGTTTTATTGGATCAATTATGCATGTAAATTACATGGAGGTGTTATAAAAGGGGTGGTGTTTGTTATCACAAATGTATTCCTTGAGAAGGCGAAGGCCGAGGTACCAGAATTAAATAAGAAATTTACACCGTTTGACTGCTTGTGTTGTGTTAGAGTATTTTTACTTTTTGGAACTTGGTGAGTGTATTGCAGATACTACAGGGTCCCTGAGTCCCACAAGTTCCTTTTTAAAAATCCTGTTGCAGATCCAGAGACTATTTCACAGGGGCCCAAGGGCATTAAGGCTTCGACTGCTAAAAATTCTACCCCTTCTGATAGAGACTCCAGGGTGCTGGATAAATGGGGTAAGAAGGTTTACACTTGTGCAACCTTGTGGACATTAGGGCTTCAAACTGCCAATTTCATATGTTTAAGTATCAGCAACATGTTATTGGACTGCTTAAACAGAAAATGATGTTGATTCCTGACTGTGTGGAAAACAAAGAATTACAGGATTTAATGCATTCTGCTGAACAAGTTGGAAAACATACTTTGCAATGTGGTTTTGATTCATTAGAGGCCTCTTGTAGGGCTGCTTTTACTGGGTCTGAAGGCATGCTTGGCTTAAGAAGCAATCTTTGCCTGATCATGTTATAGCTAAATTGTTGGATGCTCCCTTAAATCAGGACCTGCCTGTTTGGCAACAAGGCTGAGGAAGTTCTTAAAAAGATGGAAGATGAAGCTAAATCTATGCAAACTGTTAACAATTTCTTACAAGTTCAGCCTCCTGGATTTAGTAGGCACTGGCCCTCTTAAGAATTGGCCCTTTCCAGTCCCTTCCAGGTCTTCTCAAGCCAAACCCAGACACAGCAAAAACCCCAGGTTTCAGTCCCAGGGGACACACAGGACAAAGCAGTGGGGGGCCTCCACTTCCAAATCTGGGAGTAATAAGACTCCCCTCTATGGTAAACTGTCTCAATGACTTCCTTTTAAAATTTCCCAGCACTTATCAACTGACTGCCCCTTTGGGGAGGAAAGATAGCTCTTCATGCAAAGAATTGGTAATGTATCACCCAGGACAAATGGATTTTAAATAGTGTCCCAGGGATACAGATTTCACTTCCACACGTTGCCAACACCAAGTGGGTGGCCGGGCCTACCCCCAAATCAGTGGGCAGAGGCCCAAAAACAAGTACTTTCTCTCTTAAGCATGGGGGCTATTCAACTGGCACCGGAAGAGAAAAAGGGACAAGGTTTCTACTCTAGACTTTTCCTGGTACCCAGAAAAGACAGTTCATGGCATCCCATCCTGGACCTGTCTACTCTGAACACCTTTTTGGAGGTTCCAAAATTTAAGATGCTGCCTCTTCACCACTTACTTCCTATGCTAGGCAAAAATGTCTGATTGGCAACACTAGATTTAAAAGAAGCATACCTGCACATCCCAATCTGGGAATCTTGCAGAAGATAACAACGCTTCAAAGCAGGCTACACGCACTATCAGTTCTCTGCACTGCCCTTTGGCTTATCTACTATGCCCAGGGTATTCACAAAGTGCCTAGCCCCAGTTAATGCATTTTGCAGGCAAAGAAATATTCATATATACCCATACCTGGACGATTGTCTAATTCAGGCAGAAAGCCAGGACATACTTTTGAGTCATCTGGCCTTTGTACAAAGGGTTCTAAGTTGTCTGAGGTACACCATAAATGAAAAGAAATCACACCTGGTACCCTGTCAACAAATTATATTCCTGGGAGCAAGCTTGAGTACAACTTCCCAGATGGCTTACCTCACACCAGAGAAACAAATTCATTTGACAACCTACTTCAAACAAGTGGCCACAAAAACCCTGCTGTCTGCAAGAAAAATACTGCAAGCCTTGGGGTTCATGGCCTCCTGCATTCTTCTAATTCTATATGCAAGACTGCATATGAGGAAACTACAGTGGTATCTAAAAAGCCTATGGTGTCAACATTCTCAAGATTTAGAAGCAATGATTCCTATCATACCTTGCCTATGCATAGAGTTCCTTTGGTGGGCAGAGGGCTGC
Organism: Protopterus annectens; assembly: GCF_019279795.1. Lineage (NCBI taxonomy): Eukaryota > Metazoa > Chordata > Ceratodontiformes > Protopteridae > Protopterus > Protopterus annectens. The sequence continues at coordinate 224,650,471 of NC_056739.1, forward strand.
CACCAAAACAAGGGACTACCTTTCACACAAGCCCCTGCCCCCCAAACCCTAACAGAGACATCAGACTATGCAGGTTGGGCTCACGTGGCAGGGAAGTACATTCAGGGCAAATGGAACCCAAGTCAAATGTACCTGCATATCAATCAAAAAGAAATGTTAGCTGTGCAGAATGCTCTGACAGCCTTCAAGGATCACATTCTTTCAGGACAACTAATGATAAAGAAGGGCAACACCACTGTTACGTGGTACATAAACAAGCAGGGGGGTACACATTCTTACCCCCTCTGCAGACTAGCCATGGCATTGTGGAACACAGCCTTGAACTACCAAGTGCACCTACAAGCTCAATTCCTGCCAGGAAAATTAAATACACTGGCAGACGGACTAAGCCGAAACCTCATGGACCCACACAAGTGGAAACTGGAACCAGGATTTTCAACATGTTGACAATCAAATGGGGGAGCCCAGATATAGACCTGTTTGCCTCTCATAAGAGCTACTAATTGGACAAATTTTGCACAAGGACTCCCCACAAACAAGCCTGTAAAGTGGATGCTCTGTCCTTCAGCTGGAAAAACCTATCAGTCTATGCCTTTCCTCCTCTTCCTCTGCTCTCCAAAGTTCTACTAAAAATCAAACCGGACAAAACCAAGGATGATTTTGATTGCTCCGGACTGGCCACGCCAACACTGGTACCCCTCCTGAGCAGCGTGTCATGGTTTTCCCCATGGCATCTGCCTCAGACTCCTTCCCTGTTGTCTCAGCAGGAGAAACAGATTCTGCACCCTCAGCTTCTAACACTGAACTTTGCAGCCAGGCTAATTACATACTCTCTCCTTTACCATCCCTCAGTAAACCTGTGATGGATATCATTTTAGAGGCAAGGAGGCCTAGTACTAGAAAATCTTATGCTGAAAAATGGAAATGATTCTGTGCCTGGAACCAATCTCAAGGGATGAGCACAGCAGCGCCCAATTTACCTCAGATTTTACAATACTTAATGGAGATGCTTCACAAGGGCCTGTCTTTTTCCTCCATTAAAATCCACGCCTCAGCCATTTCAGCTCATTATAACACAGAACCTCCCCTGTTCCCTCATCCACTGTTCAAGCAGTTCCTCAGAGGGGCTAAAAATTTGAGACTACCCAGGAGAGCTCCAACCCCAGCCTGGGACCTTAACTTTGTTTTGGAGAAACTCACTCTACCTCCTTTCGAGCCAGCTGCTACTGCAGACTTAAAATTTCTTTCTTGGAAAACAGCTTTCCTTTTAGCAATCACTTCAGCTAGAAGGGTATCTGAATTTCAGGCCCTTATGGCAATGGAGCCTTTCATCATCTTTCATGCGGACAGGGTGTCCCTCAGAACCAATCCATCCTTCATGCCCAAGGTGGTATCCAGTGTGGCTCTTAATCAGTCCATTCATTTGCCAACCTTCTTTCCCAATCCGCAGAACAAAGGGGAGCGGATACTGCATTCCTTTGATGTGCACAGACAACTTAGATTCTACTTGGACAGGACTAAACCTCAAAGGAAATCTGAACAACTGTTGTTGCTGGCATTTGCTGCAGGGACAGAGGGGGAAGGCTATTTCAAAGCAAACCATTTCTAAATGGATAGGCCATTGCATTAATTTCTACTATCCCCCAGGGGATCAGACATCACTCCACCAGGGCTGCATCTACCTCTACAGCCTTTCTCAGAGGTGTCCCTACCAGGGACATCCTAGAAGCTGCTACCCGGAGTTCTGTACATACTTTCACCAAGCATTATCATTTGACAATTTTCTCTAAATCCAGAGCTGGCTTTGCCACCGCAGTCTTGCAGGGCCTTATAGCTGGTCCTAATGCTATCTAAATTCTTCCTCCCAGCCCAGCTTTGGGAATCTACCCAAATGTAATGAGTGCAACAGTGAAACACGATGAACATCGTACATTTGTGTACACATACCATAAATGTAGATGTTCGAGTGTATTCACTGTTGCAGTCCTGGTTACCCTCCCTCCAGCCCCCTAACTTCTTTTTGCTATACCTGTAGTTTCCTTTACTATGCTTAAAAGCCTTTTTGGTGTATTTGCTTTTTTGTTGGAGGTATATCATTGTACTTTTATATTTAATTGCTTCCAGTTAGGGGGGCACCTGACATCTGGGGCAAGAAAAACTGATGTAATGGCGTCGGCTGCATGTTTTATACCCCTGGCGACCTGACATCATGGAAGAAGGGACAGCAACCGATGCAGGACCTAAGACTTTGTTAATCAGGCCGACTGAGGGCTACCTGCAAGCAGATAACCCCAAATGTAATGACTGCAACAGTAAATACACTTGAACATCTACATTAATGGGAAGTGTACACAACTGTACTTTCTCATTATAGCTCTCAACCTCTTAGCACAAAACACCTAGACAAAGCCAATAATGGGGGAATACAATCCCCAAACATATTCAGTGAATTCAGTTCTCACCATAGCTCTCACCCACTTAGCACTAAATACCTGAACAGAGCCCATAGTGGGGGAATACAGCCCCAAAAATAGGGACAATTTTCAAATATTGATCATATAAACTGAAAATTGCTAGAATAAAAGGTTTTGTGGTACCATGTACTTTCTGAAGAATATGAAGTCTGAAATTCAAATGCTTGTCATTATTTAGTGAATTTAAAATCCAGAAAACCACAGATGTTATGAGGAATAGAACAAAAATATGAGGAAAATTTTTCACAAGTGGTGGTTTGGGAAGCTAAGCTCTAGCTCCCTACTTCCCAAGGTACAAGGTTTGAGTCTCTCTAGCCACCAGCTATATGTAATTGGGGTATTTTATACACACACACCTTCTGTTAGTATACACACACACACACACACACACACACATTCCATTAGTACACACACACACACACACACACCTACCTTCCATTAATACACACACACACCTACCTTCCATTAATACACACACACACCTACCTTCCATTAATACACACACACACCTACCTTCCATTAATACACACACACACACACACACACACACACACACACACACACACACACACACACACACACACACACACACACACACCTACCTTCCATTAATACACACACACACACACACACACACACACACAACACACACACATACACCTTCCGTTAATACACACACACACACACACACACACACACACACACCTTCCGTTAATACACACACAAACCTTCAGTTAATACACACAGAGCAAAACCTTCCGTTAACACACACACACCAAAACCTTCCGTTAATGCACACACACAACAAAACCTTCCGTTAAAGCACACGCACACCAAAACCTTCCATTAATACAGCAGCAAAACCTTCCGTTAATAACTTTCTCAGCAAAATATTTCTGTTAATAACTTTCCGGTAAAGTACAGTTTCAAGCCCTTTGTTGCTAAGCCCCACTAGAGCAAGCACCCAGCCAGATGTTGCATTCCTTTCCCGTGAGAGGAATGCCCAGCCTGCAGACGTTGCAGTCAGATACCCTTCCAGTCTATGCAGTTGTAACTGCATAGACTTCTGGGATCTCTTGTCTAAATGTTGTCTTCCTAATCCGGACTAGTTCACTAGCAGCCCGGATTGATTCCTATGCTTGTGTGACTTGGGAATAAGTGAATAACACGCATGCATGGGTGGAGTAGTTCCGGAATCGCTTTTGTTTTTTTTTTAATTGCATTTTATTTTAATTTCTTTTTCTTTTTATTTCATTGTATTTACAGCTGGGGGGGGGGAGGGGCTGCAGTACTACAGCATGAGCCACCCCTGGACTGGAGACCTATTCTGGATCTCAGCAAATTAAACAAATCTGTGAAGAAGTCAAAGTTCTGGATGGTGACACTGCAGTCAATATTTCCCTTTATAGGGAAAGACGATTGGATGTGCTCAGTAGATCTCCAGGATGCGTATTACCACGTAAAAATGGTCGTGTTCTAGGAGATATTTGCACTTTTGGCTAGGAGCCAGTCATTTCCAGTTTCGAACCCTGCTTTTGGTCTCACTACAGCCCCCAGAGTGTTTACCAAATGCATGGCAGTGGTCACGGCTCACTTGAGACGTCAGGGATTCCAGGTGTTTCCATACCGAGATGACTGGCTCCTGACCGCCACCACCAAGCATCTACTTCTGCAGGCAAGGGATGAGACTATGCGTCTTTGCACCACGCTAGGCATTACAGTAAACTTTAAAAAAAAAAAAAAACTGCCTTGTCGCCTACACAGCATATTACTTTCTTAGGTGCAGAATTGGATTCAGAGCAAATGTTGGCAAAACTTACCTCGAAAAGAATTCAGTCCCTTCATCATCAAGTGAAGATATTGATATCGGAAAGAAAGGTTCAATCCAGGATGGTGTTACAAGGTCTGGGTACCATGGCAGTTGCGATTCTTTTAGTTCCCCTAGCAAGACTACACATGTGGGTTCTCCAATAGTTACTCAGTGGCCCACGCAGCATCTTCCTCTCTCACACCAGATAATCATTATGGGAGTCGTACAAGAAAGATGATCTCTGGTGGTTATAGACAGACCAGTTGTACCTAGGCCGCCCCTTTGTTTTTCCACAACCGACAGCAGTACTTCCCAGATCAGGTGGGGGAGTATTATCTGGGAAAAGTTTATGGCAGGAACACGAGAGCCACTTGCACATCATTGTCCTAGAGATGAGAGCTGTGGTGTATGTGTTGCAGGCATTTCAAGACTCTTCTGATAAGAACAGTTGCAATTCAAACAGACATGTCAGTGGTATGGTACATAAACAAGGAAGAAGGAACCAAGTCGTAGCCCCTATGTTGAGAGGCACAACGAGTATTGCAGTGGACGATTGCTTCTCAACATTTTCTGATAGCAACACGCATCCCAGGGAAGTCCAACGTGATAGCGGGCAAACTCAGCAGAGCTCTTCTGTTGCCTCACGAGTGGTCCCTCAAACCAGAAGTTGCGGGAGGGATCTTCAGGAAATAGGGCCAGCCATGCTGCGATCTTTTCACCACCTCCATGAATGCCAAATGCAGCATCTACTTTGCCCTCATTCCCTCACCGGGGTAATCACCAAGGGATGCACTTGCCCATGAATGGCCCCAGGGACTACTTTGTTTTCCGTCCTTCCCCTTAATACCCAAAGTATTACAGAAAGCCAGCATGTTGAAAAGCACTGTGATTCTCATTGCACCTTACTGGCCTCGACAAGTTTGGTTCCCCTTTCTCTGAAGCCACTTAGTGGAGGAACAGTGGATTCTGGATGCAGTTCCAGGCCTTTTGACCCACTCATCGGGAGAGTTCCATCCATCCCAAACACTCAAGTTGACAGCACAGCTGCTCCAATTCCACGTTTAGCCAGGTGTTACAAATTTTCCCCTGCAGTTAAACATATATTAGTCTCCGTCTACGAGAAAACTATATTCAGGTAAATGGAAAAGATTTTCTGAGTGGGCTGTTAAACACAATGTAGAACTTTTTTACGGTCCCTATTACCACAATTCTAGAACTTCTCTCCAAGCTCTTTGACGAAGGAGCAGCAGCAGCCACTATCAGAGTTCAGCTGGCAGCTCTCTCTGATTTTCATACTGGTGTAATGGGAATGCCTATAATATCTTACAGATTATGTAAGGCTTTTCTGAGAGGTACATTCTTGCTCAGACCCCCCCCCCCCCCGATCAGAGAGCCTCCAACTCCTTGGGACCTTAATTTTCTGCTGTCTGTATTGGTTTTGCCACCCTTTGAACCCGCAGCATCTTATGATATGAAGTTTTTATTCTGGAAAATTCTCTTCTTGGTAGCTATTACTTCCGCCAGACAGGTGTCAGAACTTCAAGCTCTCTCTGTACGCCCACTTTATATAGTTTTTCACAAAGACAGAGTATCATTAAGAACTAATATCTCGTTTCTGCCCAAGGTTTGTTCAGAAAATTCTAAATCAGTCTACAGATTAGCCTGTGTTCTTTCCGAATTATACTGACAAGACTTTGTATACGTTACATCAGTTAGATGTACACAGCCAGCTTTGTTTCTATTTGCATGGGACCAAAGACTTCAGAAAGTCGGATCAGATTTTTGTGTCCTTTTTGGACAAGAGAAAAGGATTGCCAGTCTCGAAAGTGACTTTGTCCAAATGGCTTATGGATTACCTTTCCTTTTCCTACACTAAGAATAATAGACAGTTATCAGGTAAAGTAAAAGGTCATTCTATGAGAGCGGTTTCGTCTTCTGCTTTTCAGGTTAGGCTCTCCATGGACGCTATTTGTGCAGCTACCACATGGGTGAGACCTCATACCTTTATTACTCATTACAAAGTTGACATGGCCACCTGGAACAGGTCTTCCTTAGGTTCCACTGTATTGAGAAGTCTTTTCTCTTGAGCAACCCTAGGGTAAAGGTGCTAGGGACGCTTTCCCAACCAGCAAGAATTACAGTGAGATAGGACTACATAACATTAAGAAGTTATGTACTCACCATAACGTTCCATGTTTGTTGTCCATCTCGCCTATATTCTTGCGTCCCCCTCCTCCGTTCCTGGAGTAACGGGTGGATAATCTTATTGCTATATATATAGTTAAGATGGCTTGGAGTCTTTGATTATCATTTCTAGATAATTGGTATGTTATACTATGTGAGCATACTAAGTTAGTATTTCACTTACAAACAAGATCTGTGGATTTTACCAGATACATCATGGGATAGGTGGGTTAGCCTCTTGCCAGTGGAAGCTCTTGAGCTTTTGTATTTGGCCAGGTCAGAACCGATGCTCGGTTCTGAACCTCAACCAGCAAGAATATAGGCAAGATGGACAACAAGCATAGAATGTTATGGTGAGTACATAACTTCTTATTTTGCATGCTTTGATTTCTCCCCCATTTGAACCTGCTGCCTCGGTTGATTTTTAGTATTTGTCATGGAATACAGCTTTTTTGGTGGCAATTACCATGGCCAAAAGGGTTTCTGAGCTTCAAGCTTCATCTGTTAAGCCCCCTTAAATAGTTTTTCATAAAAAGTGTCTCCCTGTGGACCAGTCCATGTTCCTTACCAAAGGTGGCTTAGGAATCCAATATTAACCAGGTCATTAATTTGCCAGATTACTTCCCAAATTTCCAAAATAGAGGGGAGTACAAACTGCACTTAATAGACGTGCAGAGGCAGTTGCTTTTCTGCCTCTCTAGAACCAAAAGCTTGCGTAAATTGGATCAGCTTGTTGTCTCATTTTCTAAACCTGATTTGAGAAAGCCTGTTTTTAAGGTTCAGATTGCTCAGTGGATTTCAGAGTGCATTTCTTTGGCCTATTGGGTTAAAGGTTCGTCTCCACCGGGGCATGTCCAGGCGCATTCCACAAGATCAGTCTCTACTTCTGCGGCTTTCTTGGTTCAAGGTTCCTCCTCTTATCTGTTCTGCTGCTCCCTGGTCCTCGTCGCGTACCGTTATTTCTCATTATAAACTGGATCTTCTTTCCAGGAGCAGAGCATCTTTTGGGTCAGCCATGCTCCGGAATATCCTTCCATGAGGACCTCCTAGGTTTTTTTTTTGGTAGTTAGGGACTGTTCCTCAGATTGAAGATCGAATGAAAATAACTTCAGATTAGTAATGTACTTACTGTAGCGTTCCACGTGAGTTGTTGCTTTTCATTTGTCTTCAACCGTCCCTCACTCCATCCCCCTGCCTTTTTTGGGCTATGTAGTGGACTGGACTGAAGAAATATAGGCCCTTTTGTCCTAGCTGTCTGTGAGTATGTGGGCCTTTAGAGGGTTGTGCCAGGTTTTATAGGCATGTAGACTATATAGTGTTGGTGCTAATGTTCTTCGTGTTTCACTGTTGCAGTCGTCACATTTGGGTTATCTGCTTGCAGGTAGCCCTCAGACGGCCTGATTATCAGAGTCTTGGGTCCTGCGTCAGTTGCTGTCTCATCTTCCATGACATCAGGTAGTCAGGGGTATAAAGCATGCAGCCGACACCATTACATCAGTCTTTTTTGCAGTGCGGTGCCTGAAGCAGAAGCAGTTCGCAAGTGCCAGTTGGCCAACTCCTGAAGTTTTCGTCTTCGAGTTTCAGATCCGAAGTCTTCAACTAAGCTAAGTACCCCGCTAGGGAACTTTTTTCTTGCTCTAATCCGATGTCAGTAAAAGTTAACAATTGTATTTCTTGTGGAAAGCAAATGCCTCATAAATATTTTCATTCATACTGCATTCCTTGCCTAGGTCCAGACCACGACGTACCTCGCTGTTGGTTTTGTGCCTTATTCAAACCTCTTACTATTCATCGTCTGTTTGTTTTCACATCTAAATATTTTGGTACTCTGTTCAATTATCCAGAAATGGCTTTGGTAAGTCACCCGCCTACCGACATTCTGAAAAAACACAAAGACAGAGACCGCATAGGGTCCAAAGCTGCCGACGAAGCTTCTCCTAAGCTAGTCGCCAGTTCGCCAGTACTCAGTGAGACGCTTTTGCAGCCCCTGATACCCGCTACTTCAGATTCACACGCCTCTACTGAGACCCATTCGGAGTCTGGTATGCCGTGAGATGCTTCTTCGACTGTGGAACCTGCGGATGTCTCTACCTTGGATGGGTCCAGAGCCGCTGTGCAGGCACCGCCTTCTGATGGTGTATTCAGGCCTACTGACTTGCATATTAAACAGACGCCATCTTCTTCTTCAAGGCCTAAAACTCGATCCATGCCCAGAAAACCAACGCCCAGACCGTATGGTCAGGCCCGTATGCCTAAAAAACAAATGATAAGAATGGGCTGAAGACCTTATTACTTTAATCAGGGGAAGCCACCCTTCTCTCTCGGAGACCTAGAACTGATTTTCCTTCTGACTCTTCTGATCAGGATACTGAAATTTGCGTTTTTTCTGATTACCAGGATTTTCCCTTATCTACCTATGAGGATTCTGATGCAGAAGACTCCATTCCCTCTGCTTCCCCTCCAGAAGATTTCTCTTTTGGTGAAACTTTGCATAGTCTTAGGGAGCATTTACGCTGGGAAAGCCAGGATTAGTCTGAATCCAAAAAGAGGCTTAGGGAATTCTTACTCCTGCCTCAACACAGCCCTTTAGCTATCCCTCCTGCACTGGACATTGTAGGTGATGCCTTCTCTGTATCTAGCCAGGCCCCTTGCACCTTACCTCCTGCTCCCAGAAAACCTGATGGGGTATTACAGGGTACATGACTCTCACAAGTTCCTCTTTAAAAATCCTACTGCGGATCCTGAAACCATTTCACAGGTACCCAAGGGCATTAAGGCCACTACTGCCAAAAATCCTAACCCCTCTGATAGAGATTCCAAGGTGCTGGATAGATGGTGTAAGAAGGTATACACTTCTGCAACGTTGGCCATTAGGGCCTTAAACTGTCATATGTTAGAAGTATCAGCAGCATATTACTGGATTGTTTAAACAGAAAATGATGTTGATTCCTGACTGTGCTGAAAATAAAGAATTACAGGATTTAATGCATTCTGCCAAAGAAGTGGGAAAACATACTTTGCATTGTGGTTTTGATTCATTAGAGGCATCTTGCAGGGCTTCTGTCACTGGGTCTGTACTTAGAAGGCATACTTGGCTTAAGGAGCAATCTTTGCCAGATCATGTTAAAGCTAAATTACTGGATGCCCCCTTAAAACATGGCCACCTGTTTGGCAACAAAGCAGAAGTAGTACTTAAAAAGATGGAGGAAAAAGCTAAATCTATTCAAACTGTTAAAGATTTCCTGCAAGTACAGCCTCCCAGATTTAGTAGGCATTGGCCCTCTAAGAACTGTTCCTTTCCTGCCTCTTCCAGGCCTTCTCAGTCCAAACCCAGAACCAGCAGAACACCCAGGCTCCAGCCCCAGGGTGCTCCCAGGCCTAAGCAGTGGGGGGCTCCCACTTCCAAAGCAGGGAGTAGTAAGAGACCCCCCTGTGGTAAATTGTCTCAATGACTTAACTTTAAACCTTCCAAGCCCTGCTCAACTTGCTGTTCCTCTAAGGGGAAAGATCGCCCTGCTTGCAAAAAATTGGGAACTCATTACCCAGGACAAATGGGTTCTAAATATAGTTTCCCAAGGATACAGATTTCACTTCCACTCCCTTACCAACCCCAAACAGTTAGCCAGACCTACCCCCAAATCAGTGGGCAGAGGCTCAAAAGCAGGTTCTCTCTCATTTAAGCATCAGGGCTATTCACCCTGTCCCACAAGAAGAATGGGGGCAAGGTTTTTACTCAAGACTTTTCCTGGTACCCAGGAAAGACAATTCCTGGCGTCTTATCCTGGACCTGTCTATTCTGAACACAATTTTGGTAATTCCAAAATTCAGGATGCTAACTCTTCATCAGCTGCTTCCCATGCTAGGCAAAAATGCCTGGTTGGCTACACTGGATTTAAAGGAAGCCTACATGCACATCCTAATAAGGGAATCTTGCAGAAGATACCTACTCTTCAGAGCAGGCTACATGCACTATCAGTTCTCTGCACTGCCCTTTGGCTTATCTACTGCGCCCAGGGTATTCACAGAGTGCCTAGCTCCAGTCATTGCATTTTGCAGGCAAAGAAATATTCGAATATACCCATACCTGGACGATTGTCTAATTCAGGTGGAAAGCCAGGACATACTATTAAATCATCTGGCATTTGTAAAGAAATTGCTAACTTCTCTGGGGTACACCATAAACTAAAAGAAATCAAATCTTGTACCCTGCCAACAAATTGTATTCCTGGGAGCAAACTTGAATACAACTTTCCAGATGGCTTACCTCACGCCAGAGAAACAAGTTCATTTGACAGCCTACTTCAATCTACTGGCCACAAAGACCCAGCTATCTGCAAGGAGAAAATACTGCAAGCACTGGGGGTTATGGCCTCTTGCATTCTACTAATTCCATATTCAAGACTGCATATGAGGAAACTACAGTGGTATCTAAAAAGCCTATGGTGTCAACATTCTTGGATCTAGAGTCAATGATTCCTATCATAACTTGTCTAAAGATAGAGATTCTTTGGTGGGCAGAGGCCTGCCACCAAAACAAGGGACTGCCATTCACTCTACCCCCTGCCGCCCAAACCCTAACAGACATCAGACTATACATGGGGGCTCACTTGGCAGGGCAGTGCATTCAGGGTAAATGGAACCCAAGTCAAATGCACCTGCATATTAATCAAAAAGAAATTTTAGCTGTATAGAATGCCTTGACAGCCTTCAAGGATCACATTCTTCCAGGACAATTATTGGTAAAGACAAACAACACCACTGTTATGTGGTACTTAAACAAGTGGGGGGGGGGTGCCCACTCATACCCTCTCAGCAGACTAGCCATGGCTCTGTGGAACACTGCCTTGAGCTACCAAGTGCACCTACAGGCTCTGTTCCTGCCAGGAAAACTAAATACACTGGCAGACGACCTAAGCAGAAATCTCTTGGACCCACACGAGTGAAAACTGGAACCAAAGATATTCAACATGTTGAGGAGCAAATGGGGGGGAGCCTAGAGATGGACCTGTTTGCCTCCCCTCAGAACTACCAATTGGACAAATTCTGCACAAGGACTCCTCACAAACAAGCTTGGAAAGTGGATGCACTGTCCTTCACCTGGAAAACCCTATCAGTTTATGCCTTTCCCCCTCTGCCTCTCCTCTCCAAAGTGCTACTAAAGATCAAACAGGACAAACCCAGAACAATACTGTGAATGCACTGGACTGGCCACGCCAACACTGGTGCCCCCTCTTGCGCAGTGTGTTGCTGGCACCATGGCACCTGCCTCAGACACCTGCCCTGCTGTCCCTGCAGGAGGGACAGATTCTGCACCCACAGCTTCAAACCCTGAACCTTGCAGCCTGGCTAAATTACCTGATCTCTCCGTTACCATCCCTCAGTAAGCAAGTGATTGATGTCATTCTGGAGGCAAGGAGGCCTAGTACTAGAAAATCCTATGCTGGAAAATGGAAAAGATTCTGTTCCTGGAGTCAAACTTGGGGGATAGACACAGCAGTACCCAATTTACCCCATATTCTTCAATACTTAACTGAGATGCTTCACAAGGGCCTTTCCTTTTCTTCCATCAAAATTTATGCCTCAGCCATTTCAGCACATTACAACACAGAACCACCCCTCTTCCCTCATCCACTGCTGAAGCAATTCCTCAGAGAGGCCAAAACCTTAAGACCACCCAGGAGTGCCCCCACTCCAGCCTGGAACCTTAACTTTGTATTGGAAAAGCTCACTCTTCCTCCCTTTGAGCCAGCTGCAAATGCAGAGTTGAAATTCCTTTCTTGGAAAACAGCCTTCCTTCTAGCCATCACTTCAGCAAGAAGGGTGTCTAAATTACAGGCCCTCATGGCAGTGGAGCTTTTCATCATCTTTCATGTGGACAGGATGTCCCTCAGGACCAATCCCTCCTTTATTGTCCAAGGTGGTATCCAAGGTAATCAGTCCATTCATTTGCCAACCTTCTTTTCTAATCCACATAACAAAGAGGAACAAATACTGCACTCCTTGGATGTCCACAGACAACTTAGATTTTACTTGGACAGGACTAAGCTACTCAGGAAATCTGAACAGCTGCTGATGGCATTTGCTGCAGGGGCAGAGGGGAAGGCCATTTCAAAGCAAACCATTTCTAAGTGGATAGGCTATTGCATTAATTTCTGCTATAAGCACCATGGAAATCCCTTTGTCTATGGTTTGTAGGGTCTTGGGTTCGAGCCTTGCATAGGCTGGTTATTTCTTGTAACTAGTTTAGTCCAGATACAGATTCTTAGTTTTAACACTTGAATTTGCTTATTCGTGATCAGCACTTGTTCAGAACTTGTAAGCACTAAATAACCTACTAATTACTACAGCACTCAACCTCCCTCATTACCTACAGGAAAACAGTTTTGGTACTTACTTTCCTCACTTGCTTAGAGAAAAACAGCTCTTGTACTCACTTTCCTCACTTATCTAGAGGAAAATAGTTTTTTATTCAGGCATGTCCAAGTGTCAGCTCCCGGTGTTCTCTCCTGTCTATCTGATGAATCTGGGCATCTTGGGGCAATGTAGAAATTGCCTCATGTACACATACAACCCTCTCCTCCTACCACCCAACAGTACAACCTGTGAGAGATGCACTTATCCAGCCAAACTGGAGGTAAAGCTCTCTCCAATCAAGACTGTACTTGACAGTCAAGAGGAGAAGGTAAACACTTGCACCACACCACACTCATCACATAGTCTCACTAAATCTACACCACCAAAATCCACACACAGAAACACAAAAACATTTGTGGAGGCTCTCAATAATAAATCTGCTCAAGCAACAGAGACCTGTAAAGCATAAATGCAAGCAACCTCCACCCCCCAACACAACCCAAATGACACATAGCCCGCAGACTCAGTGTGCCAATCGACCACAGCCAGCCAATAAGGCAAAACAACCTACCCATCACACTAGTCATAGGTGACTCTATAGTCAGGCACACTGATGTCCCACTCACCAGGCTAAACAAGGAGACGGTTACTATCAGCTGCCTGTCTGGTGCCAGGATCCGCCACATAACCCACACACTCAGGTCACTCCACAACAAGTACAAATATGACTCTGTCATTGTCCATGTTGGTGTGAACGACCTGAGACGTATCTCCCTGGACTACATGAAAAGAGACATGAAGAGCTCTCCGATCTTGTAGCTCAGGCAGGTATGACGTTAGCCCTGAGTAGCATTCTGCCATCACCCAGAATGATGCCGCAGTACAAGGATAAAATTATTGACTTCAACAATTGGCTAAGCTTCTGGTGCATTTCTAAAGGGATCCAGTATCTGTCTGCCTGAGATGACATTGTCGACAGACCATGATGCTTTGCCAGAGATGGCCTGCACCTGTCACCCCTGGGATTCTGGATACTGGCTAAGTTTCTTGCCGCCCCTGTAGTGCATTTTTTAGGCCAGGTTCAAATGATAAATTCACCACCGTAACAGGAACAGGCAAGCAAAAACTGAGGGTGATGCTGCTCAATACTAGAAGTCTAAATCTGAAAATGCATTCACTCGAGGCACTCCTTAAAATGGAGAACATTGATATTTGTGCAGTGACTGAGACCTGGTTCAAGGCTCCAGAGAGCACCCCTGCACTACCAGGCTATAACTCATACCACACTTTTCGGCCATGTAACCTGGACCGGAACACCAACGGCGGAGGTGTGTCCATTATCATTAAGGATGTCCACACCATCAGGCTAGTTGCTCAGCATAATGTAGCCGAGGTTATCCAAGTCCAACTAACTCTGGGCAAAACTGCAATCCAAATTGTAGCTTGCTACAGATCATCCACCATGCCCCAGGATTACCACTCCTCTTTTCTTGATGTACTGGAAAATATTAGGGTTCAACCAAACACCCTAATAATGGGCAATTTCAGCTACCCTACCATTAACTGGGAAGACTACTCGTGTACCAACTCCTTCGCTCAATGCTTTCTGGAATTCATAAACTCCAATGCCATGGAACAACTTATCCACACCTCCACCAGGGGCAACAATATCCTAGATCTAGTCATTACCAGCATGAGTGACCGGTGTTCCACACCTGAAGTCAATGCCTCATTGGTCTGATCCAACCATAAGCTAATTACCCTAGATATCCACATCCTGCCCCCATTAAGGAAACCATGGTAAAAAATTTCTCCAAAGCCAACTTCATGCTTCTTAAGACAGAAGTGGTGAACTTCATATCACCCATGCAGATGGACGATACAGTTACGACTACTGAATCCTACACAGTTGCACTTTCTAAGCACTTGCATGAGTGCATGGATCGTGCTATCCCAAACAGAACCACGATGCTGTCCTCCAAATAAAGGAAGCCAATCTGGTGGTCCCCTGCCATAAACAAACTGTACAACAGAAGGAAGAAACTGTTGCAAAAGAGAGTAAAATCCCATGAGTGGAGGAGCTCCGTGGTCAGCCTCAGTAAGAAGCTGCAATCCCTGATAAAATCCTCCAAAGCTAGTTACGAAAGCAAAATCACCACTGATTCTAAAGACAACCACAAGGCATTCTATAGCTATGTCAAGAATCTCAATGGCAACACTCAGATCTGCTCCGAGTTACAGCACAATGGCACTAAATCTACAGACCCAACTGATATTGCCAACATCCTGGCAGATAGTCAGTGCTAACTTTACCCCCCCTCTCACCCCCTAAAGAGCCCATCTCTATACCGGAAGAATGTAAAGTTCCTGTAATCACGGCTACACAGGTAAAAACCACACTCTCCAAAGCCAAGAATACAGCATACATGGGACCAGACAACATTCCAGGCTGTGTTCTACACGAACTACAGAACGAAATGGCACCCCACCTAAGTACCATGTTCAATCATAGCCTCACCTCAGGCTTTGTGCCTGCTGAATGGCGCACAGCAATGGTTATCCCACTCCACAAGGGGGGAGCCACCACGGACCCCCGAAACTACTGCCCCATTAGCCTGATGAGCCTAGTCTGCAACGCCATGGAACGTATCCTCATGGAACTTATAAACAGAGACATTGGTAATCCCCAAACTTTGGACCCCACCCAGTTCGGGTTTGTAAAAGGCAGATCATGTCTCCTAACCCTGATAGAATTCTTTGAAGCAGTCACCAAAGCCGTAAACAAGGGTAAAGTGGTTCACACAGCCTGTCTAGATCTTGCCAAGGCTTTTGACACCATCCCCCACTCTGGAATTATAGATAAACTCACTAAACTAGGTAGAAATCCCTATGTCACAAGATGGGTTGCCAACTGGCTCACTGACAGAACCCACACTGTGAAAGTAGCAGACTCCAAATCCGACTTCAGACCAATGACAAGTGGAGTACCACAGGGTTCAGTCCTGGGTCCTCTCCTGTTTGGTATCTACTTGTCTGAAGTACAGGCTAACACAGAAGGTCTTTGACTAACAAAGTTCGCAGATGACTGCAAACTAGGAGCCATAATCGAAACTCCTAACGATGTGGACATCCTACAAAAGGGCCTCACTGAGACAGATGCCTGGTGTCAAAGCCATGGCCTCAAGCTAAATGCGAAAAAGTGCATTGTCATCCCCTTTGTTAAAAACTTTGTACCTATGAACTACAGCATAGGCGGTAGTATACTTAACACCGAAAGTGTGATGAGACCTTGGGACACAGGTGGACAGTAGTGTCTCCTTTGATAGTCACATTGCCACAGTAGTTAGGAAATCCTTCTACGTGGAACACCTAATCGCAAAAGGTTTCTCATCCAGAAAAAAAGGTCATTGTTCCCCTCTACTCATCACTCATTAGACCCATTATAGAGTACAACACCCCTTTTGGTATGTACCTCACAAGACATCTACAACAAGTGGAAAGGCCGTAGAAGTACCTCACAAAGAGGATTATCGGCCTCAAACAGATGCCCTACGCAGACATCTCAAAAAAACTCCAGCTTTACTCCGTCGCATATCGCCTACTCAGAGGTGATCTCTGCCTAACATACAAAGCTATGTCAAACCCAGAGCTGTTGGACATGCTCCACTTAAAGAAATCCCAATCCCTCCGAGCTACACACTCTAGGGACCTAAACCTTGTCACCACAATAAACAGAACATGCCGGAGGGATAGATTCCTGTCCCAGAGACTTCCCATACTCTGGAATAAACTACCTATCTATATCAAAGATCCTCGTTAGCACTCTTCAAGAACAATCGTGATGATTGGATGGGAAATAGGAAATTCACCCCAGGGATCACCTCTGTGGCTCTGCTCGACAGTGGCACAGGAAAATCATTTTCTTGGGTGGCAAAAGCCAGGGTACTTTTTTGGCTGGGCTTGTATAGGCCACAGGGCTGATAGCTTAGTACCTACCTATGAAGACCCACCCCACATGGGATAAGACCACATTCAACCAGGGCTGCATCTACCTCTACAGCCTGATTTGAAGAAGTCAGTCAGGTTCAGGAGATAAAAATCGGCCCTTCACGAACTCAAACTGGGTGCGGTCCAGTGTTTGAAGGTTGACAGAGTCTTTGTTTATAAGTTCCATGATAATCCGTTCCGTGGGCAATGCAAATTGGGCTGGTCAGACCGATGAGGCATTAGTTCCCAGGATCCAAGGTGGATCCCCCCTTGTGGAGTGGGATTAACTGTAGCTGTGCGCCATTTAGTGGGCACAAAGCCTGAGGTGAGGCTATGATTAAACATAGCACTTAGGTGAGATGCCAGTACATTTTGTAGTTCATGTTATACACAGCCCGGGATGTCGTCTGGTCCCATGGATGCTGTATTCTTAGCTTTGGAGAGTGCGGTTTTTACCTCTGTGGCCGTTGTTACTGGAATTTGGCAGTCTCTTGGTATTGAGATGGGCCCTTTAGGTGGTGAGAGGGGGGTGAAGCTGGCACTGATTTGATCTGCCAGGATATTGGCAATATCCTTGGGATCAGTATATTTATTGCCATTCTGTTGTAGCTCAGAGCAGGTCTGAGCATTACCATTTAGATTCTTGACATAGCTATAGAATGCCTTGTGGTTGTCTTTGGAATCTTTGGCAATTTTATTTTCGTAACTAGCTTTGGAGGCTTTTATGAGGGAGCTCAGCTTCTTACTGAGGCTGGTAAGGGAGTTTTTTGCATCCTGGGATTTTCCTCTTCAGCAACAGTTTCTTCCTTTTGTTGTAAAGTTTGTTTATGGCAGGGGACCACCAGATTGACTTCCTTTTTTGGTTCTTTTTGGGATGGCACGATTCATGCACAAGTGGATATGCTCGTACAGTTCCTTAGTGTAGGATTCAGCAGTTGAACCTTCAGTTCCCGTCTGCATGGGTGTCATGAAGTTTGTCACTTCTGACTTGAGCAGCATGAAGTTGGCTTTGGAGAAGTTTTTTTTTACAGAGGTTTCCTTACTGCGTGGTAGGGGGGGATGTGGATGTCAAGGGTGATTAGCTTATGGTCAGATCTAACCAATGAGGGGGTGACCATAGGTGTGAAGCATTGATTTTCCATGTTGATAATGACCAGGTCTAGGATATTTGGAGCCCCTGATGGGACTATGGATTAGTTCATCCAGGGCATTGGAATTTATGAATTCCAAGAACCGTTGGGCAGAGGTGTTGGTACATGAGTAGTTTTCCCAGTTAATGGTAGGGTACTTTAAATCACCCAGTATTAGGGTGTTTGGTTGTATCTTAATATTTTCCAGTATGTTTAGAAAGGTGTAGTGAGAATCATGGGGCACAGTGGGGCATCTGTAGCAAGCTACAATTTGGATTGGAGTCTTACCCAGTGTTAGTTGCACCTGGAGAATTTCAGACACATTGTGTTGGGCAACTAGCCTGGTGGTGTGAATATCCTTGAATATGGACACTCCTCCAGCTTTAGTGTTTTGGTCCTGGTTTGGTGGCCGAATGTGTGGTAAGAGTTGTAGCCTAGTATTGCAGGGGGTGCTGTCTGGACCCCTGAACCAGGTGTCCGTTACTGCACAGATGTCAATGTTCTCCATTTTTAGGAGTGCCTTGAGAGAGTGCATTTTGAGGTTTAGACTTCTAGCATTGAGTAGCATTACCTTCAGATTTTGCATGCTTGTACCTGTTACGGTGGTGGTTTTGTCCTTTGAACTTTGCCTAAAAAGGCACTATAGGGGTGGCAAGAGCCTTAGCCAGTAACCTGAATCCCAGGAACGACAGGTGCAGACCATCTCTGGCAAAGCATCGTGGTCTGTCGATCATGTTGTCCCAGGCAGACAGGTACTGGATCCCCTTTGAATGACACCAGAAGCTTAGCCAATTGTTAAAGTCAATCATTTTGTCCATATACTGTGGTATCATTCTGGGCGAAGGCAGGATGCTACTCAGGGCTAGGGTCATACCTGCATGGGCCACATGATCTGAGAGCTCTTCCATGTTTCTTTTCACGTAGTCCAGGGATATAAGTCTCAAGTCATTCACTCCAACATGGACAATGACAGAGTCATATTTGTACTTGTGGAGTGACTGGAGTGCATGCGTTATGTGGTGGATCCTGGCACCTGACAGGCAGCTGACTGTAATTTTCTCCTTGTTCAGCCTGGTGTGTGGGACATTAGTTTGCCTGACTATAGTCACCTATGACTAAAGTGTTGGGTGCGTTGTCCTGCCTTAGGGGGTGTTGTTGGGTGACACTTTGGTTGTGATTGGTGTTTGAGTTTCAGCTTCAGAGGTCCTTGTTGCTTGGGCAGGTTACTGTTAAGAGCCTCCACATATGAGGGTTTAGTGTTACTATGTGAGGGTGTTGGTGGTGGTGTGGGTTTAGAAGGGCTATGTGGTGCTTGAGGTGTAGTGCAGGTGTTAACCTTCTCCTCTTGACTGTCTAGCACAATCTTGGGTGGAAAGAACTTTGCTATCAGTTTGGCTATGCAAGTGCATCTCTCACAGGTTGTAGTGTTGGGTTGTAGGAGGAGAGGGTTGTTAGTGCACATGAGGCATTTGCTCAGTATGCCCAGATTTCAACAGGTGAACAGGAGGAATCACCGTAAGCGGACCCTTGACATTCCTGGTTTGATACTTTTTTTTTGTAAAGTACGAGAGCTGTTTTCCCTTACCTTAGCAAGGTACTTTGCAATTATAGGCTGTTTAGTGCCTACGATTAATTTCTCATTAACAAGGAGAGTTGAGTGCATGTATTACTTTAAGGCTTCCTAGTGCTTTCCAGCAGGTTTTAGTGCAAGTGCTAGTCACAGGGATTCTTAAAGGTAAGATGAAAAAAACAATTGTTTATCCTAAACACTGCAATGTGCACTAGAGGAGTTAGATGCGAAAGTAGCTAACTTAATTTTACCTGTCTAAAAAGTTAAGTTTTAGTGGAGAGTCACTATTTTTAAAACAGCAAGATAGATTGAAAGGGGGTGGTCACTTTTGTATTCTGGTACTGTGGAATACAGTAGGATGGCCAATAAATTTAAATAGTTGAAGGGGAGTGATTTCACAAAATAATTTTGCGCTTACTCACATCAGCCAGTAAAAGCAGAGAGGAAATGAGATATATGGTGAAATTAACATAAGGGGCAGGCAACTAGAAAGGCAGTGGTGTTTAAGAACACAGCAGTAACCGGGTGGGAGGGTTGAGAAAACAAATTCTGCCCGACTCACAAGGGACATAGCTGTGGTCTCTTCTCAAGTTTTAATATGCAGTTAAAAGCAGAATACAAGTAAAACACAAGGTAAAGAAAACAAATCACAGTACTCAAAATAGAAAAAGGAAATAAAGTAATACAAAATACAACAAATAAAATGCAAACTAACCTTTCCCTCACAGCAAAGTGCAGCAGAGTCTGAGTGAGCCTTTCTAGTAAAGCTTGTAATGTTTGTCTTCTGACTTGATTCAGCTCTGATGACGTTTTAATAAATAACAGAACAAAAGTGCTTAGCTGTTAAAACATCGGTAGGCATTTGTATATGGGTTGCAACTTCCACAAGATGTTTTGGAGTTTGTTGATAAATATATGACCGACCGGTGTATGAGTGGAGGGATGAAAAACAGCTTTTCACTGTTGTATCTTTCTGCCCACATCCATTTTCAACAGCTTCCAGTTTCTTAATGTTTGTATTTTCTTCTGTTTAGTGTCTTCCAATATATTGTTAGCTGCTATAACAGAATCCTTTCAATTTATACACTTGAATATTATGCCCCTTAATTGTTTACTAAGTTAAATTTTTGTTTTATATTTGTTTATTTTATATCACATAAATACTTGAAACTGTCTGAAAATGTTCCACTGCACCAAGATGTTCTTTTCTGCATTTATCTAGTACAAAATATCTGCAAATAGGGCTAAATGTTTTGATCACATACTAGTTAAATTCTTGAGTTTGTGAATCTCTTATTTTGTATGCTAATGGCTTTAAATATAAAGCAAATAAAGGAGAAAGAGGTCATACCTTACTGGTTCCTCACTTCAGAGAATTTGTGAGAGGAGAGACCTCTCATCATAACTCTTGCCTCCAATTGTTCATTAATTTCCCTTATTTAATACTGTTCTATTAAAGAACACAAATTTACTGTTGTCCTGCTTTTAAAATCCTAGCTGACTTTGAGTGCTTTACATACATAAATACAGATATTTCAAGCAGTGGCAGTAATGCCCTTTTAGCCTGCCCATGTAACAAAACAGTCATTCCCATAGTAAGAGTCATGGCTGTTTTTAAACTATCTAAACCTAGTGCTTGCTTTAATGTAATTTGGTATTCTATTCCATGCATCAGCTACTCAGAACTGATCAGTACACTTCATTCTTGTGATAACGTCTACATAGGTTGACTGATGATTCTCCACTAATGTTTGATAATCCCAAACATTCCCAGAGGTGGTTGACTCTACATGCCACATATGCCTGCCTTATCTGCATCCAGATTCACCAACAGTAGCAGTATTTTCTTACATTCCACTTCCCTCTGTGATCATTGTTTTTTATTGTCAGATTTGTGCCTCCTCAAAACTACATTGGTTCGTATCTGTCAATTTTGACAGCATCTTTGCCCTTCTGTTCGCTAATTTAGACATGAACATTGGATGATCATGCTTTAAAATCAAAATGGATGCATATGATTCTGGTTTTGGATGGTCTTTACCCTGTTTTGCTAATACAGCCACCAGTCATCTTCTGAGGAACTTGACCTCCCCCTTTTTTATTTAATATTGTTGAAGCTTTCCAGATATTCCACTCATCGGGTTAACATTCACATTTCCACAGGAGTACCATCTGTCCCAGGAGATTTCCTGTTTAAGAGGAAGACATTAAAAACAACAATAGATAGCTATTAAATGTCAAGTTTCATCTTCCTTTGACCTTGGCATAACTGAGTCTTCAGTAAATATTTCCATTTCTGCCTCACTTCTCCTTTCCTCTGCTTTTTGCCAAGTGTCTTAATATTTCCAGAGTACTAAACATAACATCCTTAGGATCTTTAGTTATTTTTTCTTATTATAGGCTCCCTGTGTTTGGCTACAACTCTTAATGCATTTTGTTGCCTAAGTTGTGCTTCAAGATTTTGCACTCTAGTTGGCAAAAAGTTGCTTAATAGCAATCTTCAAAAAAAAAAAAAAAAATGCACACAAGGGAGGGGAAAACTGCAGATAAAGCTATAAGAGCTTAGCTAACCTAATGTCTAACTATTTTAACAATGAGATCTCAATAATTTTTAGAAATAGAATAATAGAAAAGTTTTTACTGGCCCGAGCTAGCAAGAACCTCCCATCAGTTGCAGCAGTAAACTAGATCTGGGGTAACTCTAGGTGCATCTTGGGATAGGGACTTGGCCTCGAGCTACTTGAAATACTCGAGCTTTGTAGTAGGCCAATTCGGAGCCAAGGGATCGGCTCTGAACCCAACTCACATGGAACGGTATGGTAAGTACATAACTTCTTTTTATTTTTCCTTGTTGTAGGCTCCCTATGTTTGGCTACAACTCTTAATGCATTTTGTTGCCCGAGTTGTGCTCAAAGATTTTGGACTCTAGTTGGCAAAAAGTTGCTTAATAGTAATCTTTCTGAACTCATGTGTATTATCCAAATACTCCTTTATTTTCCTTTAGGATTCTGCCGTTGGTCCTCTTCTCTTCTGTGGGATTCCCTTTCTGCAATACTTACCCTTTGTCAGCCCTTCTAAATTATTTACTTCCTTCACTTACAGCTTTCTCTGTTTATTCAGCCATGCTTTCAAAGTCATCTTATCCTACTCTGATGCCCTGTTTTAAATAGCTTGTGTTTCCTAAAACTTTTGAATTGTACTCACTATCCAACCATTAAATTCCACGTTTAACAGAAAAGTGGGTAAGTTTCCATGTCATGTTTACAGCTTTATCTTGCAACTTAGTTTTAGTTTTTATTGACTCGTGATCTGATCCATTTATTGAATGGCTCTCGGCTTTCAATTATATGGTGTTGTGAAATATAATTTCTTTGTAGCCTAGCAGAGTTTTGTCTTTGGGAGTATTATGCAAATTACATATTAGTTCCTGCTACTGAATTCACATCTTCCATGTCAGTTACTCTTATGCATGAATACTGAAATCTATCCTCTCTCACGTTTTCCTTTCTTGATCTCCCTTGATTAATTCTGTTACAAGTTAGGTTTCAGTCTGCTTTGCTGAAAGACTGCCTCCCAAAATTATTTATCATTGGACTGGGTTAGTCTCAGTAGGTAAAAGGCTTTTTTCGAGGGAGACCTGACATGGTATTTATACTACTAGGAGAAAGTTGGCTGGGGCATCTGGGAATTTCCCCTACTCTTTTGGTAGGTATCATGAGATATTTTACAGCCACCTGAACTACCAACAACTCAAGCAGATGGGACCTCTGTTTTTGCATCTTATCCAAAGGATGCCATACTTGCACTAGTTTATACCTTACTTAGACATCCTCTGCTGCCACTAACCCCCTGCTGTTACAGACACTTCTCTGAAATTTTCTACTCCTTTGGCTCCTGCTTAAACTTTTATCTTATTTCCCTGCCAACTCATATCTACCTCATTTGCTATCCTACCGCACCTACGCTTACCTCTTCACTTACCCCTACCTTATCAGGCCCCCCCCCACTCTTGAAACTCTTCTCTCATTGCTTATTTTTCCCGCCTATCCCCCTGACCTGTGCCCTTCCCCCTCACCTCTCACATCCCTCCTAAGCAACCTTATAAATATCTCTCCAAACCCCAGGACGCCATCTTTAGTTCTAACCACTGGCTTGGCTGCTGTGCGTTCCCTGTTTGTCTGGGTAGGATTACTAGGGTGAGCTACATGAAAAGATTTTGTTTGTACTTATACTTGTTTTGTGCAATGTTTCCAGGTTATAAATGAAGGATATACTGTAATCCACTTGTTTAAAGGGTGAGCTACATGAAAAGATTTACTTTGTAATTATTCTTGTATTGTGCATTTTTCGGGTTATAAACGAAGGATATACTATAAGCTACTTGTTTAAAGAACGCGATACTGTTTTCAGCGTCATACTGGGACGGCGATTCTGCTTCCCCATGCCTTTTCAATAAGATAACAAGTATGCGTTAAACACCACGTTTTGAGTCTAACTTACAGTGCAAATTGATAGTATACTCCACTGTGGATGTCCCGTACATTGTTTCATAGCACATACATAACAAGACTGCATTATAGGCAACGGTTATTTTATTGTTGATAAATACTGTCTTTATACTAAGTATTTACGATAGTTGCCTAAGGCTAAGCAGTGTTTTCCGCTCTATACCTCCCTGCCGGACTAGTATTCAACTGCATTTACCCATAGTATATTAGTACTTACTATTACTTTTTCAATGTTATTACTGCATTTCTGAAATGCCACACATTGCTTAAGCAACAATAGCGTTGCTGCATATATGTATAGCCTCAGGCTTACCAACTAGTTTTTGTGCCTTTGTAAATCTACTTCATTACATAGATGCCTCGCTTTGTTTAAATGCCTCGGTAGCGTTACTGCATACATAGGCACAGACCTAACCACTAGTTTATTTGCACCTTTATAAAGCAGGGAACTTGTAATGTTTAATCTAACATAGTACTCTGAGTTTTTCGCTGTGGTATTTAATCTTTAAAGGGGTCTGTTTTAGCGTACTACGCTAGTTACCTGGCTTTCTTAACATCGCTCAACAGTAGCGTTTAGCGATACTACATTGGAATGTAACACTGAATCCAGCGCTCCTAACTGTGTAACATATTTAACTAGGAATGTGCATATACAAACTGCTTTTTCATCTATGTAAGTCCTGGCATTCTAGACGCATTTGTAAACCATCTTATTTTGTACTTTTGTGATATTTACAATTTATCTTGTACTTTTGTGATATTTACATACACCTTCTTATTCTCTCCTCACCATCTCTCTCTCTTTAACAGACACTCTTTACCCTCTATCGGGACCCAGCTTTACCTTAAAAGGAATCCTTGCCCTCCTTGGAAAACCTGAACTTTATCCAGTAATCCCCTCCAAGACATTAGTCGGGGACATCTGCCTAAAACTAAAGGAAAGACTGCCAAAGTATGTGGAAGCTATATGTTAGACCTTAGATATTCTATCTGTGTGCCTAGCCTACCTACCTGCCCTGAACCAGCAGCAGCCATCACCAGTTCACTACATCTTTCTAACCAGACCCTCTTTCAGACACAGTCACTACTACCACTGATTTTCTTATCTCTTCTCTCTCCATACTGCTCTTGTCTTTCTAACTTTTACTCCTTTCTTTATCCCATCACTAAACCTCTGACAACTACGTGGCTCCCCTCTACCTCTTTGTTTTTCATTCACTGGCTCTTTCCTAACCTATTCTAACTTTACTACCCTTCTACCACGATCTTTCCTCTATTTTATATATTTTTTCTTTCCCCTGGCCAAACTACCCCCTACAATAACCTGTCTACTGCATAACTGCTCTAACTATACCTAGTTACTCCTATCTATAATTCTACCCGCTTTACCTTACCTACTGTTATTCCACCTGATTGTTTCTTCTCTGAAATTTTCTACTCCTTTGGCTCTTCCCGCTCCGTTCGCCCTGCAGGCTCACTACGCTCCCCTCCCTGCCCCCAAATCCCACCCGCCCCTGGGACCTCTACATTTATACCTACATAACCACTCCCCTCAAAACCTGAACCAACCATAATTATTTCCCCTCTCCACCCACTCTACAACTGGCTCCTCCCTTATCCACCTATTACTACAACAAACACATATCTATTATACACACTCATCTCAACTCAGCATGACCTACACTTGCCTTCCTCTCCTACTACTAACTCTTTTAACCTTCCTCTCCTCTTCCTATCTTATTACCTATTATGAACAACCTTTACATCCCACTTTTTACATCCCTCAAAAACACACTCTATCTTCCCCCCCAACTATACTTACAACCCATCTCTGTCCCAGATACAGCAACTCATATCTTGAACCCAAATACCATCGTCTCTTTCATATCAAATACCTTACATATATACTTACTAAACATACCTACTGCTTCAAATACTCACAGTTAACTCACCTTATACAAAGATTGTCATTAATTGATGGGGACATACACCCCAATCCAGGCCCAGACACCATTGTACTTGCCCCTAATCCCCAACAAAGATAACTAGGTTTACACCACACACCAAACCTCCCAAATCTCTTTCCATAGCTCATCTTAACATCCGTAGCATATGTAACAAGGTTACTGCTCTACATGCCCTACTAGAAGTCCAACAATTTGACATACTCTGTCTTACTGAAACCTGGCTTAAACCCACAATAAAAGATAATGAAATAATTCCCCCTGGCTATAACATCCTTAGACAAGACCGTCTTAATAAAAAAGGGGGAGGGGTAGCTATACTCTTCAAAACTGGACTAGAAGTAAATAAAACTGTTTATACCCCACCACACAGCAATCATGGTGAAATTCTAATCTCCAAACTCTCCCTCAACACAAACAAAACTATAAACATTATCTGCACCTATCTTCCCCCAGGCAACAATTCCCCTATATTAGAAGATCTTCTAAACTGGTTCTCTATTAATCTCCCTCAAGAAACTATATTACTAGGTGACTTTAACATAGATTGGAATGTTTGCAAACAAACTTATCCATCAACCCCTATCAACCTATATGGATTCCATCAAACCATTCACTCAACTACTAGAACAAATAAAAGCAATAACAAAGAAACCATACTAGACTGGATCTTGACAAATAGTCCCCTACAAAAATACACAACTGGAACCCTCCCAGATGACCTTAGTGACCACTCACTAACATACATTATAAGGCACAAAACACATCTAGAAACACCTCCCCTGATTTGCTTATCTCGCAGCAAAAAACATTTTGACCTCCATCAGTTTCAAAATGAACTTAGCCTAGTTACCTGGTTACTACTAAAGAGTCTCCCAATAGATGACGCTGTTAACCACTTTAATACAACCTTCCTTACTATTCTTGATCGGCATGCCCCTTTACGTTCTATACGCACAAAAAGTAAGACAGCTCAATGGCTTACAAGCAACACTAAACAACTTATCCTTTCTAGGAATAAAGCCTGGAAGAAATGGCGAACCACTAAGGACTCTTTTGATCACCTTAACTTCAAACAAAAAAGAAATATGACCAAACTAGCTATCATACAAGATAAAAAGAACTTTTACACACAACTACAGCAATCCTCCCACCTACAACCAAAGAAATTCTGGAAATCTATTAACTCACTACTATCCCCTGGCAAAGTAGAAACCCCTAGTCCACTAGGCTCCTGCCCAGACTCTCCCTTACAAACAGCAAATGCTTTCAATAACTTTTTTACTTCTACAATACTTAACCTAGCCAACCAACAAAGCCCAGACCCCTCACTACTAGGTAACCCAAGCTGCACACCACCACCATTTCATCTTAAACCCATACCTACTTCCTATATTCGATATCTACTTCAGAAACTCAAACCTTCCACCCCCTCAGCAGACAAATTGCCAGCTGAATATCTTCAGTTAAGTGCTAATGCTATTGCTTACCCTATCTCTATTCTAATAAACAGAACCATAAGAGAAAGTACCATACCTTCACTCTGGAAAATCTCCCACATCATCCCTCACTTCAAAGGTGGCGAATCATTCGAGTATTCTAACTACCGCCCCATAGCACTACTATCTCCTATTGCAAAAATAATGGAGAAATGTATTCACAAACAGTTACTAAATCACCTCCTATCTAATAATCTCCTCGCAAACTGCCAACATGGCTTTCGTCCCTCCCATAGCACCACCTCAGCCTTAGTATCCTTTATCGACTCCATTAATAAAAACCGCAATAACAATCTTCTTACATCAGCATTTTTTGTAGACCTGTCAAAAGCCTTTGACATGGTGAACCACCAACTACTCTTACACCGTTTAAAATCTCTCTCACTCAATAACTTTGCCCTAAGCTGGTTTACTTCATACCTTCATAATCGGAAACAAGCTGTGTTATGGAACAACAATCTTTCAGACCTTCTCCCCACCACTTTAGGAGTCCCCAAGGCTCCATCTTAGGTCCTCTTTTATTTTCCATCTTTATTAATGATCTGCATCTTGCCACTCCTCTAACTACTTGTATTCAGTACGCTGATGATACCACTATCATTTGCTCTGCCACCAACCAAACTGACCTCCACTCCATTACCCAAACAACTTTTACCACCATTGAGCAATGGTTCTCCAATCACTGTCTTCTCTTAAACCCTAAGAAAACTAAACTTCTCCTCTTCCTACCTACACACCTCTCTCCCTCTATCAACTTCACACTTTCTTCAATTAATGGCACCCTTATCTCTCCAGACCAAACTACCAAACTTTTAGGCATAACTATTGACAACCTTCTTAAATTTGACTTCCATATTAACTCAATCATAAAAACAATGAATAGAAAATTAGGTTCTCTCTACAGAATCAAATCTTACTTAACTCCGAAGCTAGAACAACTATAGCTAGAACCCATCTTACCTCTACTCTACTATATGCTTCCCTATATATACTAACCTTTCTAAACATAACATCAACAAGCTTACTGCAGCCTACAACAACATTGCCAGATTTGCCACTGCCTCACCATATAGAACACACCACTGCCTGAACCTTCGCAACCTAGGGTGGCTAGAGTTACCCCACCTAATTCAATACTATCAGCTTACAATTGCCCATAAAGCCCTTTACCAACCAGAAAATACACCTATGCTCTCTACACTTATCAAACCCTATAACAACCTAAAAACCTTCGCTCTTCCAATAAACTACTGATTCAAACTCATCGATCAAAAAACACAGCAGGTGACTCTTTATTTTCAAACTCAGTTGGCAAAATTTGGAATCAACTTCCACCAGATCTAACAGCCCAAACTTCCCTAACACTATTTAAAACTAAACTGAAACACTTTCTAACCAACCACTGGCTATGCTCCTGCAATAACCCCGGCTAATCTTAACCCCCTCCCATCATCTGTATCCTTTTATCTTCCTCATCTCCATTTTCTTTTTTATCTACTCACTCCTACTTAGGAATTACTCTCTTTTCTTTGAACTATATTTGTCTCTAAACTCTTTAGCTAACTCTTAAATTATTTTTTTCTCTGTCTCTCACTATGCTGATCAGTACCCCAGTAATATCTGCATCTCCTCTCTCACCTTTGTCTCTACATCCTTTTATTGTGGTTCAAATGCCTTGACTATTTATACAGTAAATGCCTTACATATTTTGTAATTACTTTTGTTATCATGTAGTAGATAGCAGAGTTTTTCTGTATTTGTACAGTAAATGCCTTATGTATTTTGTATTTACTTTTGTTATCATGTAGTAGATAGCGGAGCTTTTCTCCTCGGGCCTCCACTGAAAATGGACATGTATCCAGTTGGACTAGCCCGGTTAACAAATGTAAAATAAATAAAAATAAAATAAAAATTTTTTTCTTTCCATATTGGGACTCTTCCTCACAATCAGAATTACTTGTCACCTCTTCCTTTGTCCCTGATATTTTGCTATATGCAATCCAGATATCTCCTGTAACCTAGCTGTTAGCATCCTAAACTCCTACATGTAATTTATTTTTCTCTGCTCCTTGTTTGTAACTATTACCATATACATCTCATGTTCATACTGACAAAACACATTCTGCTAAAACACTAGTGTACCGATTGCTTTATGTGACTGTGCATTTGAGTATGCTCTCCATCTTAGTTTACATGCATGCACTGCAGATTGTCAGGCTGATGAGTGCAATCAGTTTTTGAAAAGTGTTTGTATCCATGTCACATTTCCCACATTAATGTTTTAGTAAAAACACCAAGCAAACAAAAAGCTAAATACGTAAAAAAAAAAAAAAAAAATCACAGCAAACACACACAACTGTGTTTTCCAAAATGGAAGTGTATCCCTCCAAACAGGTAGTTGATCCAAACCCCAAGGCTGTACCTACAGGTATAACTGAGTCTTAAAGCTCTGTTTAACCTTGACAATGCACATATTGAAGCTTGATTCTGCTTATGTAGATTGCTGCTGCTTACATCTGTTCCCCTCACAGGTGTGAAAGAGCTTTCATACTTTACAGTAAATACATTTAGCCTAAAATTAAGATTTCGTAAGTTGTGCAGTATTTTGAATGCATTAAAGTACTATAGCTGCTGATGAGGCAACTCCCTGCACAGTTCACGTCCCACAATTTCAGACTTCATTTCTTCAGTTTTTTTTTTTTTTTGTTCCCTCTGAGCATTATCATTGCTTGTCTGGTTCCCAGGTCCACCTCCTTGCAACCCCAACTTTATCTGGTATTCGTTAGGCCAGTCATGGATCTCTAGGCATCCATCGGGTGGGTTCGCTTGTAACCTACCCTATTTTCTCCTTCCCATGTGGTAACATGCTATGGGCCTGGGTGAGAGTGCAGTGTGAACAAGCAAATTATTGCCCTGCCTCTGCAGCAGCTCAGCCAGGCTCCCCTTTCACCCTTCAACCACGCCCCCCTCAAGCGATGTCCCTGGTCTCCAACAAGGATCATCCTAGAGAGATGGCCATGCACCACCCAACCCTGGGATAGGCGCGTGCATCACTTCCTCTGTTGCCCCAGCAGTCTCCCAAGCTGTTAATCGAACCATGGTTGTGTGGGCCATAATCAAGGCTTTATCCGTGTATTCCACCAGAGCACCTTATTTTTAAATTATCACTGAAATGCTTGTCAGATTCCTTTAAACGTTAATTAGATCATACATCACAAATTTAACTCTGAGCAGATTGTTCACAGCTGTCATGATTAACTGCTTGTACCTGCAGGCTACTTGTCTTCAACCCAAACCAATTCATTTGGGGAGAACAGCTAGATGTCCTTCTATTCCACTTTTGCAGTTTTCTACTTGTGGGTTTACCCTTCTTCTTCTCCAGTTCATCCGGCCAAGTTTCCAAAGATTGTCAGTCCCTCTTGGTGCCTTGGACGTCTGACGTGGCTGCAGGAATGTGGGCCATAAAAGTGACGTCTGCACGCACCAGCCCTCAGAACATTTTAGCCGCCAGTCGTATGCCAGGTGCCCCTGCTTCTCATATATGTAGATATATATATATATATATATATATATATAGATATATATATATATATATATATATATATATATATATATATATATATATATATATATATATATATATATATATATAGTCTGTTAATGTCATCCGGTAAGGACAAGTGCAGTCGGCAGATTCCCCACAAAGACACCCGTGACCAGTGTCTTTTGTTAAGGCAGGGAACACGACCAGGAGAACTGCGCCGTTTGCCGATAGTTTGTCCCTATGACCTTACACCGCCATTTGCAGGCCTTATATTTGTATTTAGAGAATCAGCACTTGAAATAAATAGCGTTAGAGATGGAAGCCGCGTCAGATGCCCTGTCTGAACCTCCTAGGAAGAGGGCCAAGTCCTTTCCGCATACTTCTTCAGCTGTGCCTCTCTCTGCTGTACCTCAGTCTGTAGCCTATGTCACCATGGCTGAGGATCCAGCATCTGCCGGTGTAGATAAAGCTGGTACCTCTGAGAAAGCTCCACAATGTTGAGCGGACGACACATACACAGAGGATTGACCAGCACCTGCCTTAGACACCGGGGGGGGCAGCGTTCACTCTGGGCCCAGCAAATGCCACCTCTGCCACCCTGACGCCTGACCCAAGGCCTATCCCTAGCCAGACACCAGCGAAGCCTTGAAAGAAGCAGCAAATAACACAGCACCTTACTCTGGCCTTTGAAACCATGCTGGATTGGCAGGCCTTCAGCCACAACTTGTTCAATGCCTTCTGCAGAACCTTCTGCCACTGCTCCCTCCCTCCTTAGTCCCAGACATCTCATCCCTGAAAGGAGTGTAGATCCGCCTGAATAAGAAGAATTGTCTGATTCCTTTGAGGACTCTGTTACTCCTCCCAGATCTCATCCCCCCTGGGATATGGATCTCCTGAGGAGGGCTCCATTGAACCTGACTCCCATGTAGAGGATCTAACCTTTGGGGAAACTATTAATAAGATGAAAGACTACTTTAATTAGCAATCTTCAGATATGACTGATGTACAAAACAGGTTTTATGACCTTATTCAAATGGACTCTTCCCGTCCTTCTGCCATCCCTCCTTTTCAACCAGCATTCCTGGATGCATTTGCCACAGCCTCCATTAACCCGAATTCCCAACCTCCAGTCCCACGTACAGCAGACAGGCACTTGCGTCCCTGAGACAGAGAAATTTCTCTTAAGTGCCATCCTGTTGATCCTGCCACTATCTCCATCTCTACAGATAGGACCTCCAAGCTCCTTCCTACCACTACTATCCTCCCTGCTGATAAGGACAGCAAGACTATGGAGATGTTGGGAAAGAATATTTACACCTCTGCTACCCTCTCATTTAGAGCTACCAGCCACAAAACTCTTTTTTTTTTTTTTTTTTTAACATTTGTTGACCGGGAATGTCCGACTAGGTTCCACAGAGCTTGTTTTCAGCAGAGGCCCGGGGAGAAATGCTCCAGATGCATGTCTTTGGAATGTGGGAGGAAACCGGAGTACCCGGAGGAAACCCACGTGAACCCAGGGAGAACATGCTAACTCCACACAGAAGGCACCCCAGCCGAAAATCGAACCAGAGAACCTCTTGCTGTGAGGCGACAACATTAACCGCTGCACCACTGTGCTGCCCATATGACCCAGTACTCCTTAGCTCTGCTGGCTAAAGCCACTGAGGATTTAGATGACATTCCTGACTCTGCAGCCAACGCTTCCTTGTCATCACTGATAGCACTCATCTCTCAATTGAATAGACTCTCTTTAAGATGCAGTTATGATGCAGCTGAAGCCTCAGCCAGGTCAGTTGCATCAGCTTCGGTACTAAGAAGGTACTCATGGCTGCAACTTCAGCCTCTCCCAGGTGACTTCAGGGCCAAACTCTGACACACACCTTTGAATCACTCAGCTCTTTTTGGTGCAAAAGTGGCTGACTTGTTTAAATCCTTGCAACAGAAAGGAAAAGAATAATAGAACCTAAAACACACCCTACTCTTGCCTATTCCAAAGTTCCAGAACTACTCGGCAAAGATGCAGCTCATCAGGAAAACCTCCAGGCCTGTATCCCCCCCTCCCCAAGCTAGAAGACCCCCCTAGAAGACAGCCTCCTCAGTCTTCCAGTTAAAGGCCTCCGTTTTCTGATAGGGCAGGTAGTGTCTACCTGCCAAAATTTCTGCCCCACCACCCTCATCCATACCCCTATCTGCCTGTCCCTCTCGCTGGTTACCTGCGTAGCACTCATTACCACAGACAAATGGGTTCCGTCCATCATACAGGATGGCTACTTCATGTCCTGGATCACTCCCCATCAAGACCGGGTATACCACAGCCTCCTCCCAGTCAACTATCCCCCCTGTACCAGGTTTTGCAAACCCTGCTACTACAAGGCACCATAGAACCAGTACCTACACAGGTCAAAAAGAAAAGGATTCTACTCCAGAATCTTTTTGGTACTCAGAAAGGAAGGACCATGGAGGCAGATTCTAGACCTCTCGCGCCTCAACCCCTTCCTAAAAGTTCCTACTTTCAGGATGCTCACCCTACCTACTCTCTTTACACTCATCCTTCCTCAGGGTTTCATGGCATCCCTGGACATAAAGGATTCTTACCTTCACATACCTGTAAAGCCAGCCTTCAGGAAATACCTGAGATTCCTGGCAGGCTCATCTCACTTTCAGTTCTGTGCCTTGCCCTTTGGGCTTTCTACTGCCCCCAGGATATTTACAAAATGCCTGGCTCCAGTTATCGCCTACTGCAGGGAAAAGAGAATCCAGTTATTCCCTTACCTAGATGACGACCTAATTCAGGCAAAAGTCAAGGAAACCCTTCTCCGTCACTCCCAGGACCTTCTGGTACTCCTACAGTCTCTAGGGCTCATGATCAACTTCCCAAAATCCCACCTCAACCTCACACAGGATATTGTCTTCCTGGGTTAAAGGATCAGGACAGACCTCATGAAGGCCTTCCTTACAGCTGAAAAGGTGGTATCCCTCTCACACCACCTTCTTGTTGCCCTACAATCAACAGAACTGACTGCAAGACGATTTCTGAGGCTTCTAGGTTACATGGCAGCTACCATTCCCATGTTGCCCCTAGCAAGGATGCACATGAGGAAACCTCAGTGGTACCTCCGGTCGGTATGGACCCAGCACTCTCACCCTCTAGAGTTCAGGATTCCCCCTGCTCCCTTGCTTACATCAGGAACTGAGATGAGAGGTGGCTCAGGTAGCCCAGAACCAGGACTCCCTCTCCTTCCCAGACCATGCACACAGATGCCTCAGATCTGGGCTGGGGAGCATCTCTGGGAAAAAGGAAAGTACAAGGTTTGTGGACAGACATACAAGATCACATAAATGTTAGAGAAATGAGAGCCATCCTCTGTAGCCCTTCCAGCCCTACCTCGAGCAGGGCTTTCTAATGGTATTCACAGACAACACCACAGTCCTGTGGTATCTGAACAAGCACAGAGGGACCAAATCCTACCTTCTATGCAGTCTATCTCTGCAGGTGTGGGAACTGGCTACCTCTCACGGGATCACCTTTCAGGCAGCCTACATTCCATTCCTGCACAACTCCCAGGCAGATTACCTAAGCAGAACCATTTCAAACAAACAGGAATGGCTTCCGCAAAGAAATGATGTTCTTCGTGTTTCAGTGTTGCAGTCATTACATTTGGGTTATCTGCTTGCAGTACCCCTCAGTTGGCCAGATTAACAAAGTCTTGGGTCCTGCATCGGTTGCTGTCCCTTCTCCCATAACGTCAGGTCGTCAGGGGTATAAAACATGCAGCCGATGCCATTACACCAGTCTTTCTTGCCGTGCGGTGCCTGAAGCAGAAGCAGCTCGCAAGTGCCGGTCGGCCGACTCCTGAAATGTTTTGTTTTCGAGTTTCACAACAGAAGTCTTCAAGTAAAGCTAAGTACCCCATTCGGGAAACTTTTTCTTGCTCCTTACCGATGTCAGTAAAAGTTAATAATTGCATTACTTGTGGAAAGCAAATACCTCACAAAGATTTTCATTCATACTGTATTCCTTGCCTAGGCCCTGACCACGACGTACCTTGCTGTCGGTTTTGTGCTTTATTTAATCAGCTCACTGTCCCTCGTCGGTATATTTTCGGTTCTCTATTTAATTATCCAGAAATGTCGTCAGTTAGCCATCTGACTACTGGGCTTCCAAAAAATGCAAAGATAAAGACAGACAGGCCACCGAGGTCCAAAGCTGCCGACGACGCTTCTCCTAAGCCAGTCACCAGTTTGCTGGTACTCAGTGAGGCGCTTTTGCAGCCCCTGATAAACTGCTACTTCTGACTCGCAGGCCTCTACTGAGACCCATTCGGAGTCCAGTACGCCATGAGATGCTTCAGCTGTGGAACCTGCGGATGTCTTTACCTTGGATGGGTCCGGAGCCTCAGTGCAGCCACCGGCTTCTGAGGGTGTATTCAGGCCTTTGGACTTGCATATTAAACCGACGCCTCCTTGTTCTTTTAGGCCAGAATCTCAAACCATGCCTAAGAAACCGACGCCCAGGCCGCATGCTCGGGCCTCTATGCCTAAAAAACAAATAAGAATGGCTGAAGATCTTATAACACTAATCAGGGGAAGCCAAGCTCCCTCTTCTAAGAGACTTAGGACTGAAGTTGTGTATGAATCTAATGAGCAAGATTCTGATTTTTCTGATTCTTCGGATGATCTGGATTTGCCCTTATCTGCTTATGAGGATTCTGATGCAGATGACTCTATTCCCCCTGCTTCCCTTCCTGGTGATTTTTCTTTTGGTGAGACCTTACATACTCTGAGAGCATTTCCACTGGGAAAGCCAGGATTTTTCTGATTCAGAAAAGAGGCTTAGGGATTTCTTACTCCTGCCTCAGCATAGGTCTTTAGCTATACCTCCCGTACTAGACATTGTTGATGATGCCTTTTCAGAGTCTAGTTTGGCCCCTGATTCTTTGCCTCCTGTTCCCAGAAAACCTGACAGATATTACAGGGTTCCTGATTCTCACAAGTTCCTTTTTAAAAATCCTATTGCGGATCCAGAGACTATTTCACAGGGACCCAAGGGCATTAAGGCTTCTACTGCTAAAAATCCTACCCCCTCTGATAGAGACTCCAGGGCGCTGGAGAGATGGGGTAAGAAAGTTTACACTTCTGCAACCTTGGCCATTAGGGCTTTAAACTGCCAGTTTCATATGTTGAAGTATCAACAACATGTTATTGGAGTGCTTAAACAGAAAATTATGTTAATTCCTGACTGTGCTGAAAGTAAAGAATTACAGGATTTAATACATTCTGCTGAGCAGGGTGGAAAACATACTTTGCAATGTGGATTTGATTCATTAGAGGCCTCTTGCAGGGCTTCTGTTACTGGGTCTGTGCTCAGAAGGCATGATTGGCTTAAGGAGCAAGTTTGCCTGATCATGTTTAAGCTAAATTGTTGGATTGCAGGACCGCCCGTTTGGCAACAAGGCTGAGTAAGTTTTTAAAAAGATGGAAGATAAAGCTAAATCTATGCAAACTGTTAAAGATTTCTTACAAGTTCAGCCTCCTAGATTTAGTAGGCACTGGCCCTCAAAAAATTGGTCCTTTCCAGCTCCCCCCTCCCAGGTCTTCGCAAGCCAAACCCAGACGCAGCAGAAACCCCAGGTTTCAGTCCCAAGGGACACACAAGACTAGGCAGTGGGGGTTTCCGCACCCAAACCCGGGAGTAGTAAGACTCCCCCCCCCCCATGGAAAACTGTCTCAATAACTTGCTTTTAAAACTACCAAGCACTTTCCAACTGAGTGCTCCTTTAGGCAGAAAGATTGGTCTGCAGGCCAAAAGCTGGGAACTCATTACCCAGGACAAATGGGTTTTAAATAGTGTCCCAAGGATACAGATTTCATTTCCACACATTACCAACACCAAGTGGGTGGCCAAATCTACCCCCAAATCAGTGGGCAGAGGCCCAAAATCAAGTACTCTCTTAAACATGGGGGGCTATTCAGTTGGTACCAGAAGAGGAAAAGGGACAAGGTTTCTATTAGAGACTTTTTCTGGTACCTAGAAAAGGCAATATATGGCGTCCTATCCTGGACCTTTCTATTCTAGACACCTTTCTGGTGATTCCAAAATTCAAAATGCTGACTCTTCACCAGCTGCTTCCTATGCTAGGCAAGGATGCATGGTTGGCAACACTAGACTTAAAAGAAGCATACCTGCACATCTCTATCAGGGAGTCTTGCAGAAGATACCTACGCTTCAAAGAAGGCTACATGCAGTTATCAGTTCTCTGCACTGCCCTTTGGCTTCTCTACTGTGCCCAGGGTATTCACAAAGTGCCTAGCTCCAGTCATTGCATTTTGCAGGAAAAGAAATATTCAAATATACCCATACCTGGACGATTGTCTAATTCAGGCAGAAAGTAAGGACATTCTTTTGAATCATCTGGCCTTTGTTCAAAGGGTACTGAGTTGTCTGGGGTTCACCATAAACGAAAAGAAATCCCACCTGGTACCCTGTCAACAAATTATATTCCTGGGAGCAAGCTTGAATACAACTTCCCAGATGGCTTTCCTCACGCCAGAGAAATGGATTCATTTGACAACTTACTTCAAACAAGTGGCCACAAAAACCCAGCTATCTGCAAGGCAAATACTGCAAGCCTTGGGGTTCATGGCCTCCTGCATTCTTCTAATTCCATATGCAAATCTG
Organism: Protopterus annectens; assembly: GCF_019279795.1. Classification (NCBI taxonomy): domain Eukaryota; kingdom Metazoa; phylum Chordata; order Ceratodontiformes; family Protopteridae; genus Protopterus; species Protopterus annectens. The sequence continues at coordinate 224,688,174 of NC_056739.1, forward strand.
CGTATGAGGAAACTACAGTGGTATCTCAAAAGCCTATAGTGTCAACATTCACAGGATCTAGAAACAAGTATTCCTATCATACCTTGCCTATGCCTAGAGTTCCTTTGGTGGACAGAGGCCTGTCACCAAAACAGGGAACTACCATTCACATTACCCCCTGCCGTGCAAATCTTAACAGACACATCAGACTATGCATGGGGGGGGGCTCACCTGGCAGGGAAGTGCATTCTGGGCAAATGGAACCCAAGTCCGATGCACCTACACATAAATGAAAAGGAAATTTTAGCTGTACAGAATGCTCTGATAGCCTTCAAGGACCACATTCTTCCAGGACAACTAATGGTAAAGGCGGACAACAGCACTGTCATGTGGTACATTAGCAAGCAGGGGGTGCACATTCTTTACCCCCTCTGCAGACCAAACATGGCATTGTGGAACACAGCCCTGAGCTACCAAGCGAATCTCCAAGCTCAATTTCTGCCAGGAAAATAAATACACTGGCAGAAGTACTAAGCAGAAATCTCATGGATAACTGGAACCAAGGATTTTCAACATGTTTACAAGCAAATAGGGTGCCCAGATATAGACAAGTTTGCCTCTCCCCAGAACCATCAATTGGACAAATTTTGCACAAGGATTCCCCACAAGCTAGCTTGGAAAGTGGATGCTCTATCCTTCAGTTTATGCCTTTCTTCTTCTACCTCTGTTCTCCAAGGTACTACTAAAGATCAAACAGGACAAGCCAAGGACGATTTTAATTGCACCAGACTGGCCTCGTCAACACTGGTACCCACTCTTGCGCAGTGTGTCACGCTTGTCTCCATGGCACCTGCCTCAAACTCTTTACCTGTTGTCTCAGCAGGAGAACCGGATTCTGCACCCTCAGCTGCAAACACTGAACCTAGCAGCCTGGCTAATTACCTAATCTGTCCTTTACTATCCCTCAGTAAATCAGTGATGGATATCATTTTAGAGGCAAGGAGGCCTAGTACTAGAAAATCTTGTGCTGCAAAATGGAAAAGATTCTGTGCCTGGAACCAGTCTCAAGGAATGAACGCAGCAGTGCCCAATTTACCTCAGATTCTACAATACTTGATTGAGATGCTTCATAAGGGCTTGTCTTTTTCCTCCACCAAAATTCATGCCTCTGCCATTTCAGCTCATTATAGCACAGAGCGGCCCTCCCCTTTTCTCTCACCCACTGCTCAAGCAGTTCCTCAGAGGGGCCAAAAATTTAAGGCCACCCAGGAGAGCTCCAATTCGGCCTGGGATCTTAACTTTGTCTTGGAGAAACTCGCTCTTCCTCCTTTCGAGCCAGCTCCTACTGCAGATTTAAAATTAATTTCCTGGAAAACAGCTTTCCTATTAGCAATCACTTCTACATGAAGGGTATTTGAATTACAGGCCCTTATGGCAGTGGAACCTTTCATCATCTTTCATGCGGACAGGGTGTCCCTCAGAACCAATCCCTCCTTCATGCCCAAGGTGGTATCCAGCGAGGCTCTTAATCAGTCCATTCATTTGCCTACCTTCTTTCCTAACCCACAGAACAAAGGGGAACGAATACTGCACTCTTTAGATGTGCACAGACAGCTTAAATTCTACTTGGACAGGACTAAACCTCAAAGGAAATCTGAACTGCTGGTGGCATTTGCTGCAGGGACAGAGGGGAAGGCTATTTCAAAGCAATCCATTTCTAAATGGATAGGCCACTAAATTCATTTCTGCTATAAGCACCATGGAAAACCTATCCCACAGGTCTCAGACCCCATTCAACCAGGGCTGCATCTACCTCTACAGCATTTCTCAGGGGCGTACCTACTAGGGACATCCTAGAAGCTGCTACCTGGAGTTCTGTACATACTTTTCAACAAGCGCTATCATTTGCCAATTTTCTCTAAATCCAGAGCTAGATGTTCTTCGTGTTTCACTATTGCAGTCATTACATTTGGCTAATCTGCTGGCAGGTTGCCCTCAGTCGGCCTGAATTCCAAAGACTTAGGTCCTGCATCGGTTGCTGTCTCCTCTTCCATGACGTCAGGATGTCAGGGATATAAAACATGCAGCCGATGCCATTTTCTTTAGTCTTTCTTGCCGTGCGGTGCCCGAAGCAGAAGCATTTCGCAAGTGCCGGGCGGCCGACTACTGACTACCGGAGTACATAAAAAATGCAAAGAAAAGGTCAGAGAAAGGCAGTCGAGATCCAAAACAGACGAGGCTTCTCCTAAGCCAGTCGTCGGTACGCAGGTGCTTTTGCAGCCCCTGATACCCGCTACCTTCGAGTCGCAGGCCTCTACCGACACCCTTGTGGAGTCTGGCATGCCGCAAGATACTCAAGGTATTGGATCGATGGATGTATCTCCCTTGGATGGGTCCGGAGCCGCTGAGCAGGCACCGGCTTTTGAGGGTGTATTCAGACCTCAACATTCATATATCAAACCAGCGACAGCTGCAAAACCAAAGACAAAAGCAACTTCTAAAACTAAAAAAACTGACACATGAGCCACGTGCACAGGCCTCAATACCTAAAAAACAGATGAAGCCTAGGCAAGACACTGATTATGAATCTTCAGATCAGGTTTCTATTTCTTCTGATTCCTCTTCTGATCAGGAATTATCTCTACCTCCCTATGAGGATTCTGATGCAGAGGAGTCTATACCATCTGCTTCTCCTCTTGAGGATTATTAATTTGGGGAAACCTTACATACTTTGAGGGAGCATTTTCACTGGGAGAGTCAAGATTTTCAGAATCAAAAAAGAGGCTCAGGGATTTCCTTCTTCCTCAGCACAGGCCTTTAGCCATTCCCCGTTTTAGACATTGTGGATGATGTGTTTTCTGAGTCAAGCTTGACCCCTGACTCCTTACCTCCGGCTCCCAGTAAGCCTGACAGATATTACAGGGTCCCTGACTCGCATAAATTTTTATTTAGAAACCCTGATGCTGATCCTTAAACTATTTCACAGGGTCCAAAGGGAGTTAAGGCCTCAACAGCAAAAAACCCAACCCCCTCTGACAGAGATTCTAGGGCACTGGACAGATGGGGAAAAAAGGTTTATACATCTGCAACTTGGGCAATCAGAGCGTTAAACTGTCAATTTCATATGCTTAAGTATCAACATGTTATGGGATTGCTGAAACAGAAAATGATGTTGATTTCTGAATGCGCAGAAAATAAAGAATTGCAGGAATTATTGCATGCAGCTGAACAGGTTGGAAAAGCATACTTTGCAATGTAGTTTTGACTGCTTAGAGGCCTCCTGCAGGGCCGCAGTTACTGAATCTGTGATTAGGAGGCATGCCTGCCTAAAGGAACAAAATTTGCCTGATCATGTTTAAGCTAAATTGCTAGATGCACCTTTACAGCATGATACTCTGTTTGGTATTAAGGCAGAAGAGGTTTTAAAGAAAATGGAAGACAAAGCTAAGTCTGTGCAAACTGTTAGACTTCTTACAAGTGCAGCCACCAAGATTCAGTAGACACTGGCCTACAAAGAATTGGTTGTTTGCCGTGTCAGGCAGAGCTCAAAGGGGCAAATCCAGACACCCTAAGGGTTCCAGATACCTGGCGCAAGATTCATACAGGTCTAAGCAATGGGGTGGTTCTACCTCCAAATCTGGAGGAGATAAAGCGCAAACCTACAGAAAACAGTCCCAATGACTTCCCTCTGCCTACACCAAGCACTTATCTTTTGGCAGCACCCTTAGGGGGAAAATTAGCACTTTTTGCTCAAAATTGGCAGTTAATAACACAGGACAATTGGGTACTAAACATAGTATCACAGGGATACATATTCCATTTCCACACACTGCCAATGACAAATGGTTGGCCAGATCTGCCCAAAAATCAATGGGCAGAGGCACAGAAACAGGCTACGTCCCTCATGAATATGGGGGCCATTCAGCCAGTACCAGAACAGGAAAAAGGACAAGGTTTTTACTCAAGACTGTTCTTGGTACCCAGAAAGGACAAGGCCTGGCGGCCAATACTGGATTTATCAATTTTGAACACATAAATGGACATTCCAAAATTCAAAATGCTGACTTTGCAGCAGCTTCTAAAAGAGGCATACCTGCATGTCCCAATAAGACAATTGTGCAGAAGATACCTCAGATTCAAGGCTGGCTTAATGCATTATCAATTCTCTGCACTGCCCTTTGGCTTATTTACTGCGCCCAGGGTCTTCACAAAGTGCCTGGCACCAGTAATTGCATTTTTCAGACAAAAAAGTATACAGATATGTCCTTACTTGGACAACTGTCTCATTCAAGCAGAGAGCAAGGACATTCTTCTACACCTGGCGTTTGTGAAAAGGCTTCTAACATGCCTAGGGTACACAATAAATTAAAATAAATCACAACTGGTACCCTCTCAAAAGATAACTTTCCTGGGTGCAAGCTTGAATACAACTGGCCCAGGTGGCTTCCCTCATGCCAGACAAGCAAAGGCAACTGACTACTTACTTCAAACTGATGACAACAAAAACCCAGTTATCTGCAAGACAAATTCTGCAGGCTTTGGGCTTCATGGCATTCTGCATCCTACTGATTCCATATGCGAGACTGCATATGAGGAAACTTCAGTGGTACCTAAAAGGTTTGTGGAGTCAACATTCTCATAATCTGGAAACAATTATTACTCTCATACCCTGCCTACAACAGGAGTTTCTATGGTGGGCAAAGGCATGTCACCAAAACATGGGACGGGTCTTCACTCTTCCCCCTGCCAGCCAAACCTTAACAGATGCATCAGATTATGCCTGCGGGGGGGGGCCCACATGGCAGGAAGATGCATTCAGGGCATATGGACTCCAAAACAAATGCATCTACATATCAACCAGAAAGAGACGCTAGCTGTTCAGAATGCCCCAACAGCCTTCAAGGACTTATTTCATCCCGGACAAGTACTGATAAAGACGGACAACACCACGGTCATGTGGTATATAAGCAAGGGGGTACACACTCATACCCCTTTTGCAGATTAGCCATGGCACTGTGGGACACAGGTTTGACCTACCAAATACATCTCCAAGCTCAATTCCTGCCAGGAAAGCAAAATACTCATGGCAGACGATTTAAGCAGAAACCTTATGGACGCTCACAAGTGGAAACTAAATCCACAAGTCTTCAGCTTAACAGAGAAATGGGGGAGCCCAGACATAGATCTATTTGCCTCTCCTCAGAATTATCAATTGAAAAGATTCTGCACAAGGACTTATCACAGACAAGCATGGAAAGTGGATGCCCTATCCTTCAGTTGGAAAAACCTATCAGTTTACGCCTTTCCTCCTCTGCCTCTTTTTCCCAAGGTCCTCCTAAAAGTTAGACAAGAGAAACCAAAGGTGATACTAATTGCCCCGGACTGGCCCTGCCAATGCTGGTACCCAGTCCTAAGGAACTTGTCTCAATACCCAGCTTGGACCTTACCTCAAAGACCTCAACTACTGTCCCAGCAAAACAATCGGATCCTGCACAATCAACTCCAGACACTGAACCTGGCAGCATGGCTGATCATGTAGTTATACTCCTCTCAGTAAAGCTGTGATGGATGTCATTTTGGAAGCCAGAAGGCCTAGTAGTAGAAAATCTTATGCTGATAAATGGAAGAGATTCTGTGCTTGGAATCAAGCACAAGGAACTGATAGAGCAGAACCAAATATTACTCGGATATTACAATACTTAACTGAGATGCTTGACAAAGGCCTATCTTTCTCTTCAATTAAAATCTATGCCTCTGCCATTTCTACTCATTTACAATACAGAGCCACCAATCTTTTCTCATCCTTTACTAAAGCAGTATCTTAGAGGAGCCAAAAATTTAAGGCCTCCTAGATCATCACCATTACCTGCATGGGACCTCAATTATGTATTAGAAAGGCTCACTCTGCCTCCATTTGAACAAGCTGCTACCACTGATATAAAGTTCTTATCATGGAAAACAGCTCTGCTACTAGCAATTACTTCAGCAAGAAGAGTTTCAGAGCTACAGGCCCTCATTGCTGTAGAGCGTTTTTATCATATTTTACCCAGACAGGGTGTCTCTGAGGACAAATCCTACATTTATGCCTAAGGTGGTTTCCAGTGTGGCTCTTAACCAAACAATTCATCTACAAACCTTTTATCCAAATCTGTAGAACGAGGGGGAGAGAGAATTCTGCATTCCTTGGACGTACAACAGACAGCTAAGATTCTACTTGAGCAGGACTAAAGCTCTAAGAAAAACTGAGCAATTACTAGTGACATATGCTGCGGGATCAGAAGGAAAGGCTATTTCAAAGCAGACAGTTTCAAAGTGGACAAGCCACTGCATCCTTTTCTGTACTTAAACCATGGTAAACCTGTGCCCAAGGGCATTAGGTCTCATTCCACCAGAGCTGCAGCTACTTCAGCAGCCTTTCTCAGAGGAGTACCAACCAAAGATATTCTAGAGGCTGCTACTTGGAGTTCTGTTCACACCTTTACAAAGCATTATCATTTGCCTCTCTACTGTAAGTCCAGGGCAGGCTTTGCCACTGCAGTTCTGCAGGGTCTTGTAGCCGCACCTAATGCTGTTTAGCTCCAGCTTCCCAACCATAGCTTTGGGATTCTACCCAAATGTAATGACTGCAACAGTGAAACACGAAGAACATAGTACAGTTGTGTACACTTACCATAAGTGTAGATGTTAGAGTGTATTCACTGTTACAGTCTAGGTTATCCACCCGCCATCCCCCAGGCATTTTGGAGTTTATCTTTCCTTCTCTATCTTCTACAACCTATGTGGTGTATTTGCTTGTAGATGAGGGTAAAGTTTATTTTGATGTATATATATATATATATATATATATATATATATATATATATATTTTTTTTTTTTTTTTTTTTTTTTTGCTAACTTTTTGGGAGCACCTGACATCTGGAGTCGGCTGCATGTTTTATACCCCTGACGTCATGGAAGAGGAGACAGCAACCGATGCAGGAGCCAAGACTTTGGAATTCAGGCTGACTGAGGGCAACCTGCCAGCAGATTACCCAAATGTAATGACTGCAACAGTGAATACACTCGAACATCTACGTTTATGGTACGTGTACACAACTGTACTTTTTTCCACCGCAGTCTTGCAGGGCCTTATAGCTGGTCCTAATTCTATTAAGTTCCTCCTCCCAACCTTATCTTTGGGAATCTACCCAAATGTAATGACTGCAACAGCGAAACATGAAGAACATAGTACAGTTGTGTACACTTAACATAAATGTAGATGTTCGAGTGTATTCACTGTTGCAGTCCTGGTTCCCTCACTGCATCCCCCTTTCTTCTTTTGGCTATACCTTTACTCTCACTTACTATGCTGTAAAAGTTTTTTTACTGTATTTGCTTTTTAGTTGGAGGTATATCCTCGTATTTATAGATTTGATTGCTTCCCATTAGGGGGGCACCTGACATCTGGGGCAAGAAAAACGGATGTAAAATCTTTGGTGGCATATTTTATACCCCTGGCGTCCTGACATCATGGAAGAAGGGACAGCAACCGACGCAGGACCCAAGACTTTGTTAATCAGGCCGACTGACGGCTACTGTAAGCAGATAACCCAAATGTAATGACTGCAACAGTGAATACACTTGAACATCTGCATTTATGGTAAGTGTACACAACTATACTTTTTCCTGAATGTGGTCCACAGGTGGGGTATTCCACAAATAGACCTGTTCGCTGCCAGCATAAACAGGCAACTTCCTACCTACTGCACCAGGACACCAGACCTCAAGGCATTAGCAACAGATGCCTTCTTGATAACCTGGAAGGATAAGTTCCTGTATACATTGCCCCTTTCCCATTGATACAAATGGTCCTGCTGTAATTTCAGCAGGACTCATACAAAATGTTGCTGGTGACTCCCTACTGGCCAAGACGGCACTGATTCCCTCATCTTCTTCACCTGTCCAAGGGCAGTCACCACAAGTTGTGCCCTTCAGTGGACCTGCTCACACAGCACAAGGGGACTCGGATACACCCACAGTGGCAATACATGCATCTAACCCTGTGGCTGATAGGATTCTGATCCCCTTCAGACACCTATATAATGAGGACATGTTCACTGTCCTGCAGGAGGCCAGGAAACCCAACACAAGGAAATCCTATCCCTCAAAATGGAAAAGGTTTTCTCTCTGGTGTTACAAAAGACAGTTGGACCTGCTGGAAAATGATATGCCTCATCCTGTCATAAAAGTGTGAACTCGTGCAGACAGGGTTGTCTTACTCACCTCTGAAGGCAAACTTGTCTGCTATCTCTGCCTGCCTCCCCCTGGATCCATCGCTTACATCCAGACTCCCCTCCAAACTTTTCCTCAAAGGTGTATTGCACTTAGGACCACACAGGAAACAGTCTCCCCTTCCCTGGGACCTAAACTATGTGTTAGAAAAACTCATTCTAGCCCCTTTTGAGCCAGCAGACAAGGCCACCTTAAACTTTTGCAGATGAAGAACTGTATTGGTGGTAGCTCTGACTTCAACCAGAAGAGTTTCAGAATTGCAAGCTCTTATGGCTACACCACTTTTCCTAATCTTCCACCTGGTCAGGGTGACACTCAGGACAAACCCGTCATTCATTCCCAAAGTAGTGAATGACCTACCATTGAACCAGCCCACCCACCTGCCCACCTTCTTCCTAAACCCACAGGGGGATAGTGAGAAAGTGCTGCATTCCCTAGGCGTCCACAGGCAACTTAGGTTTTATCCACATAAAACCAAACCCTTTAGGAAATCAGACCAGCTGTTCGTCTCCATGCACCCCAGGGCCTTGGGGAAAGCTGAGAGCAAGCAGACCATTTTGGCCTGGATATCCCGGGCCATTTCCTTCTGCTAACTGCCGTGGTGGTGCTGCGGTAGCGTTGTCGCCTCACAGTAAGACGTTGTCCTGTTCGATTCTCAACTAGAGCGTCTTCTGTGTGGAGACGTGCGTGAATGGGCGTACCTTCGTTGAAGGTTGTGCGTCAGAGCTGGCAACTTGGCACATAAAAATCTACTGCCAATCATTAGCGGACCGGAGTTCCGCTGTGGCGACCCCTAACTGGGAAAAGCCGAAAGACACAACAACAACCTACACCACAAGAGCAGTGGCCTCTTCTGGAGTCTTCTTTAAAGGGCTAGACACCAACTTCATACTTGAGCCAGCCACTTGGTCCTCAGTACACACTTTCAGCAAACACTGCAAATTGGTCTATATCTCCAGAGCCAGGGTGGGATTTGCCAGGACTATCCTACACGGATTCCTGGAAAGTTCATGTAGGCCACTTCCCAGTCCTCAGTGAGCTTTGGCACTCACCCCCTAGTAGAATACTGCACCATTGGAATAGGAGGAGGACATAGGAAAGTTGTGTAAAGTCTTACCATAACAATAGGTGTCCTTCTCTTCCATGTTGCAGTTTTCCTTCCCACCCACCTACCCCACTTGTATGACTGCACTTGCTCTCCTGGGCGATACTGGACAGGCTTTGTCATTACAGGACTGGCTCCGACTGGAGAGTTTAATATGTTCTAAGGGCTGGTGCATGCAACCGTCACTTTTACAGCCCATGTTCCTGCAGCCACGTCAGATGTCCGACTCCCCAAGAGGGACTGAAAATCTTTGGAAACCTGGCTGAATGAACTGGAGAGGAAGAAGGGTAAATCCACAAGCAGAATACTGCAATATGAAAGAGAAGGACATCTATGGTTATGGTAAGATTTTGCACAACTTTACTTTGCAGTTGTTTGAAAGAGCAAAGATTTTTCATGTGTTTAATTTTCCTTGTGTGTTGGTAAAAGGTCCGAGTTAAACTAAGAACAGTAACCCAGATGCACGCATCTATAAAACTGGGATGCTACCTTTTTTTTCCTGTACATCATCTGTACACATTTACATCCACCCAAGCAGCCAAAGAATACAGCATTGTATTAACTTGCTTTGTACTAGCACTTCTTGGTACAGTACAAGACCTTAGTGCAATACAACTGAGAGAGTAATTTTGAATATCATTAGCATGTACTGCAGTCACTGATAACATCTTTCACTGCACATTTCAAATGTGTATGACTGGATACTATATGGAAGTACTTTACAAAATAATATGTAGATTATATTTGAAAACATTTTATACAAATATTAATGTCCTTGTAAATATTCACAACAAATTGGAATTTATGCTTCGCAGTAATATAATATAATCAATACACTTCCTTTGTTTTTATTCTCTTGTTACCGAACTACATTTAGAGTCTAATCTGCATCCACTGAGATTGATGCTTTCTTTTGGTTCTCGCATGTGTTCACTTATTTTTTGCTGCAGGTAGTTACTGAACTCAGTTACCTAACATCAGTCTTCTGTTTATGTCCAAGTTGATGCTGATTCTTCTGATCAAACCCCTGGGCTTTGTTTTGTTTTGTTGTGCAAACATTTCCTTTGAAACAGTGGGAAAGGTTTCACTGGCAAGTCTGGATTTGCATTCTTGTTGGGGAGAATGAGAAACGGTCACCTACAAATTGCTGGCCAATTATTTTTTTTTTCATGGCCTGTTCTGCACACAAAAACATTTTAGAGTCTTCAAAAAAAATGATGGCTGGCTTACATCAACATGAATCTTGGATCATCCTCTTGCTAATCCCTTATTTTTGCGATAATCCTATCTCATGTCTTATTTACAGTGAACAATCATTTTCCACAAAGACTCTGGTGTCCCAGTTTTTAGTACTTTTTCTTTCTTCCAGTTTTGTCAGGAGGATCCCTTTCTGCTGGTATGACTGCATTTGTACTAATACAGGTATATTCTGCTTCCTTATGGCCCGATTTGGAGCATACACACACACACACTGTTCCATCTTGGTTAACAAATCCTGCTATGAAATAGTTTATTAGTACTACTACTACCAGTTTTTGTTACAGCAAAAATATTTTTCTCTGTTTGCTTGCATCTTTTAACTGTATTGTTTATGGAAAAATTATTTTGGATGAGCATAATTTTCTCTCCTTTATTTGTGTCGGATTGTTACAGTTGTATCAATTCTTGTGAATAGCTATGTAAAGGTTCTATTTTCTAGTTTTGTCATTTGACTTTATTCCTTCAGTGTTTCACTCACTTTAAACATCTCTGCATATGATTCGTTTTTCCTTCTAAATTACTGGAAGCCATTTCCTGCAGTGCTGCAACTTGAACAACTCTGTGCTGAACAGCTGCAGGGTTTTTCTGCACCAGAACTTTCATTTTCTGGTTGATTTTCACATACTTTTTTTCCAAATCTTTTCTATGTTAGCATTCAGACAGTATGGTCACTAGCCAGTAACTTTTTAATTTTAATTTTTCATACTAGGAGAGCTGTAGTCAACATCTTATTCAGTTGACCGCCATATTGGAAGTTACCATTTATCATATTAGAGCCCCTAGACCAATGAATGAGCCAGCAGTGAGTAGTTTGTTTAAAAACAGATGCCCACTAAGAGGTGAGAATTCTTGACCCTGCCAGAGGTATCGGAGTCCCCAGTCCAAAGGATAGCATCAGCAGACTTTTAGCCTTTCCTCACCTATGCTGCTCTGGAGTTATTCAGGGATTTGTTTCTGTGCTATATTGGTATGGATGGCTAGCATGAGAGACTCCATTATTAATATGGCAATGTTCAGAGACTAGAAAATTCCTTTACATATTTCACCAGAGTTGCTTTTCTTTACCTTCTTTGTCATCCCACCTTATTGGATGAGGATGATGAAATTAGAGATCTTAAGCTGATGAGAAAAAGCCATCCACTATTGCAGTTTTTTTCTAAATGTTCCTAAAAATCAAAGGACCTCAAGCTGACCCTGGATCTTAATAAGGTCTTTCCAGACGAATGTTTGGTCATGGTGCAGTCTGTTTTTTGTTCCTTTTTAGCAGGAAATGGAATGTGCTGTGTGGATCTCTAGGATATCAGTTTTCATTTAAAGACTACAATGGTGGTTCTTACACTTCCATGTAGGGGGCCAGTCACTGACGTTTGGGCCCTTTCATTTGGGTTCCCATCACACCCTTGGTTTTCACAAAGTGCATTGCTGCAGTTACTGTAAACCTGCAGCTGCAAAGCATCTGGATGTTTTCTCATCTGAATATATGCCTCCTGGCTAGTTGCTTACTACAGTAAATGACTGCATGAGATTCTTTCTCAGTTTTGGCAAAACAAAGAAATTACTGTGAGTGCTACAGAATCTCTAATGCCATTGCAGAAATTCACCTTCAAAGCTTTGCTGGACACACTGCTTTGCAAGGGTGGTCTCTGTTTAGAAAGGATTGTTGTACCATTCTACATAAGCAGCCATGTGTTTCAAGACTGAAGGGTTCTTGGCAGCAAATGTTTGTTGTTCATTGGAATTCTTCAGCTGACTGTGGAGTGTGTGCTTGGGCATGATGCCATATCAAATTTAGATTTCCTAAGCCTGTTGAATACATCTTGGATGGTGACTTAGCATCTGCATTTTGGATAGCCCATTTCACTTAATCTCTGTTGTCACTTTCACAATGGGTGCCTTAAACCCTGTGGAGGATTGGTATACTTTCCCGAGGGCAGACATTCCAAGGTGGGCAATGCTGCTCATTCTCCATGCCATCCTTTTGTAGTGTTAAAGCTGTACTTTTTGACAGTATGGTTGTAGTGTGGAATTGGGGCTACATCTTACATTGACTTTCTAATAGCCAGCCACTTACTTAGAAAAGCCATGCTGTGCTAGACTCCCCACATTGTCTAAAGACCTCTGACACAGGTGAGAGATGCCTTTACAGCCCCCTGGTCCGTTGCCTGTTGGTCCAGAGTCTGATGATGTGTCCTGTTTGGAAACCACCATAACTATAGCCCGGTCCTCATGTTCTGATACCAGACAGTCGATTGGGTACTAAGCTGCTTAACAAGAGACCGTTTCTGAAGCCAGGGCTCTAGTGACCAGGGATGAAGGTGATATTCCCATAAAAATTTTTCCAGATGAATTAACTTGGAAATAGGTTTGAGGGTGTGGCCATTTGGCTGTCCACTCCCATTGCCAGGACTCTCAAACCAGAAATGTGGGTTTTCCGCAGTAAGCACTGCCCATATCATCCTGTCTCTTCAACCCAGGTCTCCCCCACACGATGTAGTAGGCTGGCGCAAGACATCATGGACTTCATGGAGTCCAGGTAGCCCACTCTGGAAATGGAGTCTATGCTAGGAACCTTCCTTGGGAAAAGAAAAAGTAACTCTTCCTTCCCCAAGAAGATTTAGATTCCTTGGAGTAAGTGTAGGATGAGGAACTTGCCTGTATAATGTATGTTCTCTCAACAGTATTTTGATTCTCACTCTGTAGACAACTTTTCCTCTGTTTTGCTCCCTGAGAATATATTTTTGAGAATACTCTTCATAGAATGAAGGAATCCTTTTTGAGAGTTTAGGGAATTCTGCCCAGCCCAGACTAAGCATGCAGTATTCTTGAACATCCTTGCTCCTAGACCCCTGATGATACATTCAGATTGCAGAGTCTTGGATGATGTGTTTGCTGATATAGTACTGCAGTTCCCCCTGCTCCTAGAAAGCCTGATTGATTGTATAAGATGGTTGAGTCCCACAGTCACCTCTCTAAGAAGCCAGTGGTGGATCCTGCCACAGGGTGTCTGTAATCCTCCATGGGATCATATGGGCCTGCAGCCAAGCATCCATTACCAAATAATAGAGTAGACTTAGACAGATTGGGTAAATATACTTGCTACCCTAGCCATGAGAGCTCTGAACTGCATGCTCCATGTTATCAAATATCTTGAGTCAGTCCAGGAACAGATAAAAGCTAAGGAAGATGGATATACAAGATGAGGGGCCTGCAGGACAGCCAGGAACTGTGCAGTATAGGCCTCCAGGTGTCTAGACAGTTTTATGTATTTATGATACATTGGATGCATCATGCAAACATCTGCTCTGAGGTTTGTCAAAAGGAGATGTGGAGGCTTAGGGCACAAATGCTATCAAATCCAAATAAGGCTGAGCTCCTTAGTGCTCCTCCTAGGTGAGGAGTTTCTTTTGGCCTAAAGCTGAGAAGCTGTTTGAAAGACTGGACAAGAAGGGGAAACAAAGTCTAAAGGAACTCTTTCCTACCCCCAATACAACCAAAACTTTCCTTGGAAGTATGCTCCTTTCTCCCAAAATAGGAAAAAGTTAAATTCCCAAAGGTTGTAAAGACTTGAATATCAAAGAACCAATTTCCCAGAACTTGGAGGTGCAAGGAACCCATCCCAACCCAGGGAATAATTGTGACTATGCCCAGCACCTCTCCACTCCCCATCCCCCTACATTCCTGGGAGGGTAGCTTGCCTCCTTTCCTTACTCTGTGAGAGTAAGTCACCAAGGACATATGGGTGCTGCAGGTAACCAGGAATGACTGCTTACTAGTTTTGGAAAATCTCACCCTTCCGACACATTGCTACCCCTCCAAAACCGAAAAGGAAATTGATTGCACCTGTCTTGGAAGATGTGTTGCAGTAAGGGTGTCAACCAATCAATTTCTCCATTAGAAGCATTCATAGAGTTGTAGAGCTTCTTAGTCCCCAGAAAAGAAGGAACATGGAGATCCATTCTAGACCTTACAAATGAAATTTCTGATGGTGGCAAAATTCCGAATGTTGACAGTTTTGACTCTTAACTTTCCCAGGGGCTTGGGGGGGTATCTTTGGATTTCAAAGATGTCCTTCAAGGATGCATCTGCAGTCATCACATATGGGTTGTCCTGCCTCAGGCAGCCCTTCGGTCGGCCGGATTCCAAAGTCTAGGTCCGGCGTCGGCTGATGTCGCCCTTTCCCCGACGTCAGAGCGCCTGGGGTATAAAAACGTCAGCCGACACCATCTTCCTCTGTCTTTCTTGCCGCGTGGTGCCCGAAGCAGAAGCAGTTCGCAAGTGCCGGTTGGCCAGCTCCTGTAATTCAGCTAAACCGAAGACTTCAAAAGCTAAGTACCCCGTTGGGGACTCTTTCTTGCCTCAGCCGATGTCAGATAAAATTAATAATTGCTTAACTTGTGGGAAACAAATACCTCATAAGGATTTCCACTCTTACTGCCTCCCCTGCCTAGGCCCAGACCACGACGTCTCGGCCTGTTCAGCCTGTGCTTCCTTCAACCGACGCACTCTTAGATGTCAGGCGGAGTTTGCAGAGGAATCTTTTGGGGCTAGTTTTGCTTACAATATGCCCTCGGAGACTCCGACTTCACATTTAACAAAGAAACGGAAGGACAAGGACCGACACATGCGGGCCGCGGTTTCGGCTGAAACCACGGGCAGGCCTACCGTGTCTCTGTCTCGGCTGAAACAGAGTCCTTGGTACTTCCGACCACCGAAACCGCTCAACCGACTACCTCGGCCCCGGAGGCCCCTACGGAATCTGTTATTGAATCTCCATTAGAAACTGGTGTCCTGGAACCTTCCGACACCATTCCTCTAGACAAAACTACACCAGCACGTGGTGCAGCTAGGCCTCCTGCATCCATGTCCTTAAAGGCGTTCTGTAGGGCTAAAGCTGCTAAACACCCAAAAGCTTTGCCTCCCAGGGTTATCCCTCAGGGACCCACTACAGGTTCACAGATCCTAAGTTTAGCAGAGGACCTTATTTCATTAATTAGGGGCTCACAGCCTCATTCGGACAGGGGCTCTCAACCTCCTCCAGATAAAAGGCCCAGGGTTGAACCCTTTGATCCCCACTCCTCAGATGAGGCCTCTGATGGCTCTACTCTCTCAGACTACCAGGAGGAGGCTTTTTCGGCCTACGATGATTCTGATGCAGAGGAATCTATCCCCTCGGCCTCCCCTCCTGAAGAGCTGTCCTTCGGGGAGACTCTTCACACTATGAGAGAGCATTTCCAATGGCAGGGCCAGGAATTCTCTGATTCCAGGAAGAGATTAAGGACCTTCTTGCATTTGCCTCAGCATAGACCTTTGGCTATTCCTCCTGTTTTGAATGTCATTGATGATGTGTACTCTGAGCCCAGCACAACCCCTGACACTCTCCCTCCGGCTCCTGCCAAACCCGATAGGTACTACAGGGTCCCGGACTCGCATCTTTTCCTTTACAAGGCCCACTCTGCTGATCCAGAAACTATTTCCCAGGGCCCTAAAGGGGTTACAGCTGCCACTACTAAAAATCCACTCCCCTCTGAAAGGGAGTCCAGGGCTCTAGAGAGATGAGGTAAAAAAGTGTATACTTCTGCTACTTTTTCTATGAGGGCTTTAAATTGTCAATTTCATATGATACAGTACCAAGAGTATTTGTTAGATGAATTGCATAAAAAACTGTCTTCACCTGAACCCCTTGATCGCAAATCACTTCAGGATCTGGTACATAACTCCCAACAGGTTAGCAACCATTTCTTGCAGTGTGGTTATGATGCATTGGAAGCTTCATGTAGGTCAGCTATGACAGGTGCAGTTATACGTAGGCATGCTTGGCTGAAGGAACAATCTTTGCCAGACCATGTTAAAGCAAAGCTTCTGGATGCTCCACTGGAAAAGCAAAAGTTATTTTGCTCCACTGCTCAGGAGGTCTTAAAGAAATTTGAAGAAAAGGCAAAATCTGTACAAACAGTCAAAGATTTTCTTCAAGTCCAACCACTAAGATTCAGCAGAAATTGGGCTTCCAAGAATTGGTCCTTTCCAGGCACGGAAAGATTTCAGAGAGGCAAGAACAGGCGTGCCAGAGGTAGAGGGCAAGCTAGAGGCTCCTACAGAGGACGTCAATGGCAGCTTCCCAACCAGAGAGGTAGTGCAGGACCTACAACTGTTGCACAAGGACAAACTCAATGACTTCACTTTGACACCGCCAACCAGGGCTCAATTGGAAGCACCTTTGGGCGGAAAGCTTTCTTTATTCTCAGAAAATTGGCACAGTATTACAAAGGACAAATGGACACTACAAATAATAGACAAAGGATACAGGTTCCATTTCCACACATTACCAAAAAGAAAAGGCATGCCAGACCTGCCACCAAATCAAAGGGCAGAGGCTTTGAAACAAATCTCCAACTTAATGCAAATGAAAGCTATAGAAAAGGTTCCTCTCTCAGAACAAGGCCAAGGATTTTATTCCAGACTATTCCTTGTTCCTAGAAAAGAAAAGCAATGGAGGCCTATTTTCGACTTGTCCGCACTGAATACTTATCTCATTGTGCCAAAATTCAAAATGCTGACTCTATAGCAACTCCTTCCCATGCTGGGCAAGGGGTCTTGGCTGGTAACTCTGGACCTCAAGGAGGCATACCTGCATGTCCCTATCAGACAAAGTTGCAGAAGACACCTCAGATTTCTTGCAGGTTCAGAGCATTATCCATTCTCAGCATTGCCCTTTGGCTTATCTACTGCGCCCAGAGTATTCACGAAATGCCTGGCATCAGTAATTGCACACTGCAGACTTCAGGGGATTCAAATATGCCCATATCTGGACTGCCTTATACAAGCGGACAGCCAACAAACTTTGGTAAAACACTTGAATTATGCCATCCATCTACTTCAGGCCTTGGGATATACAGTCAACATTCACAAGTCAAGACTTGATGTTCTTCGTGTTTCACTGTTGCAGTCATAACTGTAGGGTGATCCTGCCGGCAGGCAGCCCGAGGTCGGCCAGAATCACAAAGTCTGGGTCCGGCGTCGGCTGCACAAGCTAGTACCCTGACGTCAGTACGCTCTGGTACATAGCCCTCAGCCGACGCCATCTTCTCCAGTCTTTCTTGCCGTGTGGTGGAAAGCAGCTCTCAAGTCGTTGGTTGGCGATTTTCGATCTACGTTTTTTGATTGCTGTCGGTCCGAAGTTCTTACTTCTCTTCTCAAAGATAAGGACCCAGTTGGGGAATCTTTTTCTTGTTCCTCCGATGTCAGAAAAAGTTAATTGTATAGCGTGTGGAAAACAGATACCTCATAAAGATTTCCACTCTTACTGTCTTCCTTGCTTAGGCCCTGACCACGACGTTTCTTGTTGTCGGTTCTGTGCCAGGTTCAATTCTCGAACTATTAAGCGTCGGTACGACTGGGCTTTAAATTACTTTGGCAGATGCTTCAATTATAGAATGTCGTCGGATTCTACCGGAATTCAAAAGAAGCGCAAAGACAAGGACAGGCCTCCGAGGTCCAAACAGGATTCGTCGCAGATGGAGCCAGCGTCCGGTTCGGCTGTCGTCAGTGAGGCGCTTTTGCAGCCCCTGTCGTCCGCCACTTCTGAACCGATGGCCGATACGGACTCCCATGGGGAGCAATCAAGGCCTATTATTTTGTCTGCTGCAGGACCTTCGGACGTCGCTGCCTTAGACGGGTCCGGAATCGCTGTGCAGGTACCGGCTTCTGAGGGGGTATTCAGGCCTACTCACATCACCATTTCAAAGACAAAGGCAAAGTCCAAGACTCCAGTTAAATCTAAAGTTTCTGCTCCAGCTACTTCTGAAGCTACTCCCAAGACACAGAAGCAATTGCTAAGGATGGCTGAAGATTTGCTTACAATGATTAGGGGTTCTCACCCCCCTCCAGAGAAAAGGCCTCGACAGGATGTTCCTTTGGATTCCTCTGACTAGGCTTCTGTATCTTCTGTTTCTTCCTCTGATCAGGAATATTCCTTTCCTCCTTATGAGGATTCGGATGCAGAGGATTCCCTGCCCTCTGCTTCTCCGCCTGAGGATTTCTCTTTAGGGAGACCTTACATGAGATGAGGGAACATTTTCATTGGGAAGGTCAGGATTATTCTGCTTCTAAGAAGAGGCTTAGGGAATTCCTTCTTCTTCCTCAACACAGGCCTTTAGCTATTCCTCCTGTTCTTGATATTGTGGATGATGCCTTTTCTGAGGCTAATTTGAATCCTGATTCCATGCCCCCTGCTCCTTCTAAGCCTGATAGATTTTACAGGGTCCCTGATTCTCATTTATTCTTATTCAAGAACCCTTCTGCGGATCCTGAAACTATTTCTCAGGGTACTAAGGCTGCTAAGGTTGCTTCTTCCAAAAATCCTATTCCCTCTGAGAAGGATTCTCGTGCCTTAGACAGGTGGGGTAAAAAGGTGTATACTTCTGCTACCCTTGCTATTAGGGCTTTAAATTGCCAGTTTCACATGTTTAAGTATCAGCAATTTCTTTTGTCTGGTTTGAAGCAAAAGCTTGCTACCTTTCCAGCATGTGCAGAGGATAAGGAATTGCAGGATGTATTACATGCAACTGAACAAGTGAACAAGCATAGTTTGCATTGTGGTTTTGATGCTTTGGAAGCTTCTTGCAGGGCCGCAGCCTCTGGTACTGATGTTCTTCGTCTTCCATTGCTGCAGTCCTGACTATTGGGGTATAGTCCGCGTCCAGTCGGCCCGAATACCAGAGTATAAGGCTGACGTCGGTCATGGCGCCTTAGACTGACGTCAGTACGTCAGGGTACTAATGCGCATGACCGACGTCATATCCCCAGTCTTTTTTGCCGCATGGTCCGATGCAGAAGCAATTTTGCGAGTGCAGGTTGGCGTTCTGAGATATTTCCGAAACCGGAGTTTCAGACCGAAACAGAGTTGGCTAAGTACCCGTTGGGGAACATTTTGGGCTTTTCTTGCCTCAGTATTTAACCGGATGTCAGAAAAAGTGAATAACTGTATTTCTTGTGGGAAGCAGATACCGCATAGGGATTATCATACATTGTGTATACCTTGTTTAGGGCCTGAGCACGACGTTGTTGGTTGCCGTTCTTGTGCTAGATTTAACAAACGCACTATTAAGAGGAGGCTAGATTGTGCCAGGTTAGTGTTTGGGAAGCGTTGCAATTATAATATGCCGTCGGATGCTCCGAAGCCCGCTTCATCCAAGAAGCGCAAGGACAAAACAGTGAAGCCTAGGGTTGATGAACCGGCAGTCCCGGACGTCGGTTCTTTAGAAGGCTCAGTGGAAGGCTCAGTGGAGCCAGAGGTTTTGCCAGGAGTTTCCATGGAGTCTCAGGCAGAAACTTTATTGTTACAGGATGTGCCCTCTCAGGAGGTAGGCCAGGCTGAGGGGGCTTCTCAGGTAACTGTTCTTCCCTCTCTTCCCAAGGTAGTTAGGGCCTCTCCTTCTGTTGCCAAAGCTTCTTTTAGAGGTAGGCCAAGTTCAGCTTCTGTGGGGGCTTCTCCTAGCATTTCGGGCTCTGTGCCTAAGAAACATATGCTTAAAATGGCAGAAGATTTGATTACTATGATTAGAGGTTCTATGCCCCCGCCTGATAAGAGGCCTAGGGTGGAACAGGAGTTTGATAGTTTTGAACAGTGTTCACAGGCTTCAGAGTCTTCTGTGGAAGACTTACAGGAGTATCCTACTTATTCTGATTCTGATGTGGATGATTCCACTCCTACAGCTTCTCCTCCTGAGGATTTTTCATTTTCAGAGACTCTACACTCCATGAGGGAGCACTTTAAATGGGAAGGCCAGGATTACTCTGATTCAGGAAAAGGCTTAGGGAATTCTTGTTTTACCCCAGCATAGGCCCTTAGCTATTCCTCCTGTGTTGAATGTGGTGGAGGATGTTTTGCAGAGGCTTCCCTGAACCCTGACTCCTTGCCTCCTGCTCCTGTTAAGCCTGATAGGTATTATAGGGTGCCCGAAGCTCATAAGTATTTGTTTAAGAGTCCTAGGGCGGACCCAGAAACTGTTTCTCAGGGGCCTAAAGGTGTTAAAGCTTCTGTGGTTAAAAATCCTGTACCCTCTGATAAAGAGGCAAGGGCTTTGGATAGGTGGGGAAAGAAAGTGTATACTTCTTCCACTCTAGCCATGAGGCGTTGAATTGTCAGTTTCACATGCTAAAATATCAAAATTATCTCCTTTCACAATTGAAATCTAAGGTGGATGCTTTGGCGGAAGGTATTGAGTGTAAAGAGTTGCTGGATTTGGTTCATGTGTCTGAACAAGTGGGTAAGCATTCTTTGCAGTGTGGTTTTGATGCTGTACAGGCCTCCTCGAGGGTGGCTGCTACTAGTTCTGTTCTTCAGACATGCCTGGTTGAAGGATCAGAATTTAGCTGAGCATGTTAAGACAAGGATTTTGGATGCTCCTTTACAGTCTGATGTGTTGTTTGGACCGCCTGTGGAAGCAGTTTTAAAGAAAATGGAGGACAAAGCTAAGTCTATGCAGACTGTTAAAGATTTTTTGCAGGTGCAGCCTCCGAAGTTTAGTAGAAATTGGCCTGCTAAGGGGTGGACATATCCTGCTTATGATTCCCAGTCTAGGGGTAGGTCTAGGCGTGGTAGGGGCAGGGCTCAAGGTTCTTTTAGGCCTAGATCAGGAGTTCACCTGCTCAGACTTCTGGTGAGGGCAGGGGTCAGTCCTTTCGTAAACAGACCCAATGACCTGCCTTTTCAGCTGCCAGTGGATTCTCGTCTGGCAGCTCCTTTGGGAGGAAGACTGTCTCTTTTCAAAGAAAATTGGGATTTAATTACTCAAGACAGATGGGTGTTGGATATCATTCATCACGGTTACAGATTTTATTTCCACACAATGCCCCTTTCAAAGGCATGCCAGGCGTTCCTCCTCCACAAAGAAAAGAGGCTCACAAGCAAGTTTCTCAGTTACTCCAGATGGGGCCATTCAGCCAGTCCCTGTATCAGAAAGGGGCTTAGGATTTTATTCTCGCCTGTTCCTAGTACCAAAGAAGGGGAACACGTGGAGACCAATTTTGGATTTATCTATCCTCAACACTTATCTGGACATTCCCAAGTTCAAGATGTTGGCGTTACAACAGCTTTTACCTCTGCTGGGCAAAGATCACTGGATGGTGACTTTAGATCTCAAGGAAGCTTACCTTCATGTGCCTATAAGGCTAGGTTGCAGGAAGTATCTGCGGTTTCGAACTGGAGATTTTCATTATCAGTTCTCTGCATTGCCCTTTGGCTTATCTACTGCGCCCAGAGTATTCACAAAGGTTCTGGCTCCAGTGCTAGCTTACTTCAGGCTTCAAGGAATTCAAATCTATCCTTACTTGGGCGACTGCCTGATTCTGGCTCAAGAAAAGGAAGACCTTCTACAGCATCTGGAATATGTCATAGCAGTGCTAAGGTGCCTAGGGTATTCTGTGAGCGAAATAAAGTCCAGTCTAGTACCCTCTCAAGACATGTGCTTTCTGGGTGTGAGACTGAATACAGCAGCCCAGATGGCCTTTTTAACCCCGGACAAACAAAAGAGTCTGTCACTTTACTTCCATCAACTATCTCATCAGTCCGTGCTGACTGCAAGGACAGTCCTTCAAGCATTAGGGTTCATGGCATCTTGTATTCTGGTGCTTCCCAATGCCAAACTGCATATGAGGAAGCTGCAATGGTATCTCAAAAATGTATGGACACAGCACTGCCAGGATTTGGACACTGTCATTCAAATAATACCTTGCCTTCAAAAGGAATTCTTGTGGTGGGCTCAGGAATGTCACCTAAACAAGGGACTCTCTGTGACCCAGCCAGAGGCGAGTCAGATTTTAACGACAGATGCCTCGGACATTGCTTGGGAGCTCATCTAAATGGAAAGTGGATACAAGACAAGTGGCCTGCCAGACTACAGCATCTACATATCAACATGAAGGAGATGTTAGCAGTCCAGTTTGCATTGATGGCTTTCAAGGAGTTACTTCTTCCAGGGCAGGTGTTGATTCTAACAGACAACACAACTGTCATGTGGTACATCAACAAGCAAGGGGAACACATTCTTATCCTCTATGCAGGCAAGCAATGATTTTATGGGAGACTGCGTTAAGCTTGCAACTAACTCTTCAGGCAAGGTTTCTGCCAGGAGCACAGAACTCCCTAGCAGATGTGTTAAGCAGACAAATCATGGATCCCCACGAGTGGAAACTGGATCTTCATGTATTTCAGAAATTGACAGTGTCATGGGGAACTCCAGACATAGATCTGTTCGCTTCTCCACTAAACCACCAGCTGCCAAAGTATTGCACAAAGGGGTTTCATCACACAGCTTGGAAAGTGGATGCTCTGTCTTTCAGTTGGAAAAACCTTCATGTCTATGCCTTTCCACCTCTGCCTCTTCTTCCAAAGGTACTATTAAAGGTCAGACAAGACAGGCCAAGGATGATTTTGATAGCTCCAGATTGGCCTCGGAAACACTGGTATCCACTACTACGGAGTCTGGTAAAGAAGCCTCCATGGCCTTTACCTCTGATTCCTCATCTGTTATCTCAGAAGGACGGTCATCTGCTCAATGTCAAGCTTCACTCTCTTCATCTAACAGCCTGGCATATTCTCTGTTGAAGCACAGCAGGTCTCAACTTCCTCAACAAGTTTTAAATGTGATTATGGAAGCTAGAAGACCTAGTACAAGGAAGGTGTCACAGAAAAATGGAAGAGATTTTTATTTTGGAGTACAGCAAAGAATTTGGAGATTTCTGAGCCTAATTTGAGTGTGGCTCTTCAATATCTTACTGAGTTATTGGACAAAGGTTTGTCCTTCTCTTCCATTAAGATTCATGCTGCAGCAATTTCAGCTCACTATGATTGTGACCCACCTTTGTTTTCGCATCCTTTGTTCAAGCAGTTTCTTAGAGGGGCAAAGAATATAAGACCCCCAATAGAGCTCCTACTCCTGCTTGGGATCTCAATTTTGTGTTGGAAAAACTTACTCTACAACCTTTTGAGCCTGCGGCTACTGCTGAATTGAAATACTTGTCATGGAAGACTGCTTTTCTGTTGGCTATTACTTCTGCAAGAAGGGTGTCTGAGTTGCAGGCCCTTATGGCAGTAGAGCCCTTTTGATTTTCCATAAGGATAGGGTATCATTACGTACTAATCCTTCCTTTATGCCTAAGGTGGTTTCTAGTGTGGCTTTAAACCAAACTATTCATTTGCCTACTTTTATGCAGACCCCCAAAATAAAGGGAAAAGATTTTGCACACTTTAGATGTACACAGGCAATTGAGATATTATTTAAGCAGGACTAAGGATTTTAGGCAGTCTCAGCAGTTGTTTGTTTCTTTTGCTTTGAGTTCACAGGGCAAGCCTGTGTCAAAACAAACTATTTCCAGGTGGATTGGCTTTTGCATTGCATTTTGTTATTCCCATCATGGCAAGGAGATTCCAGCTGGGATTAGGCCTCATTCCACTAGGGCTACTGCCACTTCAACAGCATTTCTAAGGGGTGGCAACTAAGGATATTTTGGAAGCAGCTACTTGGAGTTCAGTGCATACTTTCTCTAAGCATTATCACCTTCCTATCTACTCTAAGTCTAGGGCTGGTTTTGCCACAGCTGTTTTGCAAGGCATGTTGTCAGCTCCTACTTCTTTATAATTTGCCAGCCTCCCTTACCTCTGCTTTGGGATTCTACCCAATAGTCAGGACTGCAGCAATGGAAGTCGAAGAACATAGTACAGTTTTGTACCTACCATAAATGTAGATGTTCGAGGATTCCATTGCTGCAGTCCAATTTACCTCCCTCCTTCCCCTCTGTATTTAGGGGTGGTTGTGTAGGTGAGTTTACATGCTTATATTTTTGTATATATTGTTGTATATATTGTACATGTTTTTGGTGCAGGTTTTTTGGGACTTGTCTTTTTGGGGTCTTCTGACATCTGGGGCAAGAAAAGACTGGGGATATGACGTCGGTCATGCGCATTAGTACCCTGACGTACTGACGTCAGTCTAAGGCGCCATGACCGACGTCAGCCTTATACTCTGGTATTCGGGCCGACTGGACGCGGACTATACCCCAATAGTCAGGACTGCAGCAATGGAATCCTCGAACATCTACATTTATGGTAGGTACAAAACTGTACTTTATTAGGAGACATGCCTGGCTTCGTGAACAAAGTTTGCCGGAACAGGTTAAGGCTAAACTTTTAGATGCCCCTGTTCAGCATGATGTTTTACTTGGATCCAAGGCTGAAGAAGTTATTAAAAAGATGGAAGAAAGGGCAAAATCTATGCAGACTGTGAAAGTTTTCTTACAAGTTCAGCCTCCTAGATTTTCCAGGAATTGGCCCTCCAAAAATTGGTCCTTTCCCACGTCTGACAGGCCTCAAAGGGGAAGATATAGACGCTCCGGAGGTCGTGGTCAAGCTCAGGCCTCTTACAGATCCAGACAATGGACTGCTTCTTCACCTAGAAGGGGAGAAGACAGATCCCAATCTCAAAGGAAGCAGACTCAATGACTCTCTAGGTTGGGCTTCAGGACCCCCTTACCTGGATGCCCCTCTCGGAGGAAAGCTTTCTCTTTTTTACAGAAATTGGACTCATATTACCCAGGACAAATGGGTATTGGACGTGATTTTAAGAGGCTACAAGTTCTATTTTCATACTCTGCCAAGGGTTATCGGTTGGCCAGACCTGCCAAAACATCAATGGGCAGAGGCCTTAAATCAAGTGGATGCTCTACTGGCCATGAGAGCCATAGAGCCTGTTCCTTTATCAGAAATGGGAAGAGGCTTTTACTCAAGACTATTTCTGGTTCCAAGAAAACAAAACTCATGGAGACCTATTCTGGACCTTTCAGTGTTAAACACCTTTTTGGAAATTCCAAAATTCAAAATGCTTACTCTACAGCAACTGCTTCCAGTACTCTTCCAGGACGCTTGGATGGTGACATTGGATTTAAAGGAGGCCTACTTACACATTCCCATCAGGCAGGAACGCAGGAAATTCCTCAGATTCAAAGCAGGTTCGAGGCACTTTCAATTCTCTGTACTGCCCTTTGGTTTATCTACTGCGCCCAGGGTTTTCACCAAGTGCCTGGCACCAGTAGTGGCTTATTGCAGACTTCAGGGGATTCAGATTTACCCCTATTTGGACGACTGCCTTATCCAGGCAGACAGCAAGGACCTTTTACTTCAACATCTGGATTTTGTTCAACGTCTCTTCCTCCTCCTGGGATTTTCAGTGAACATAAAAAAGTCACAATTGATTCCTTCTCAACAAATGATATTTTTGGGAGCCCTCCTAAATACAAACTTACAAAGGGCCTTCCTTACTCCAGAAAAACAAATACAGCTGGCTTCAATTTTCAAAACCTTGGCAACCTTAACTCGGCTCACTGCAAGGAAATTCCTGCAGGCACTGGGCTATATGGCTTCATGCATTCTGTTAATTCCAAATGCAAGGCTTCATATGAGAAAGCTTCAATGGTACCTGAAAAGTGTATGGTCACAGCATTACCAAGATCTGGACACTTTGATTCCTCTGATCCCCTGCCTCCAGAAGGAGTTCCTTTGGTGGTCCAGGGTCTGCGCTTTAAACGAAGGGAAGCCTTTTCGTCTACCTCAACCTTCTCAAATCATAACCACGGACGCCTCGGATTATGCTTGGGGAGCACATTTTCTAAACAATTGCCAGCAGGGACCTGGACAAAGAATCACCTTCACTGGCACATCAATCTGAAGGAAATGTTGGCAGTTCAAAATGCTCTTCTAGCCTTCAAGACCCTCTTGCAACCAGGGCCTCTTCTAATTCGTACAGACAACACCACAGTCATGTGGTACATAAACAAGCAGGGGGGCTCTCATTCATACCCCCTTTGCAGACTAGCTATGACTTTATGGGACATAGCTCTAAGTCTGAATCTGCATCTTCAGGCTCAATTCATTCCAGGAAAGCAGAATCTCTTAGCAGACAGCCTAAGCAGAAACATTTTGGATCCTCACGAATGGATGCTAGACACCAACTTATTCAACAGGATAACTGCAGTTTGGGGTGTCCCCAGATAGATCTGTTTGCATCCCATCTCAATCATCAGCTGCCTCTCTTTTGCACCAGGTCCTTCCACAAAACAGCTTGGAAAGTGGATGCCCTGTCATTCAGTTGGAGGAACCTTTCGGGATATGCCTTCCCTCCTCTTCCTCTTCTTCGCCGGATATTACTGAAGATAAAACAGGACAAGCCCAAGTTCTTCATCTTGATTGCTCCAAATTGGCCTCGACAGTTTTGGTATCCGACCTTACAACATCTGTGCTTGGAACCTCCTTGGATCCTTCCTCTGTACCCTTCTCTTCTGTCCCAGCATCAGGGTCAGATGCTACACCCTCATCTCAAGACCCTTTGCCTGGCAGCTTGGCTCTTCAAGGAAATTTGATTTCTTCTAAGCTCCCCAAACAAGTTTTGGATGTTCTTCTAGAAGCCAGACGGCCTAGCACTAGGAAATCCTATGCCTCTAAATGGAAAAGGTTTTGTATTTGGATGCAGGACCTGGCTCTAATCCTTTTGTGCCTGATCTTTCGTCTATTTTGCTTTACCTTTCGGACCTTTTGTCTAAAGGCCTTTCCTTTTCTTCCATTAAGATTCATGCTTCTGCCATATCTGCTCATTTTAATTCTGACCCTCCTGTTTTTTCTCATCCATTGGTGAGACAATTCTTGAGAGGAGCTAAGAATTTGAGGCCTCCCAGGACCCCTCCTGTCCCTGCCTGGGACCTTAACTATGTTTTGGAAAAACTCACTTTGCCTCCTTTTGAGCCTGCTGCGGCTTCTGATATTAAATTTTTATCCTGGAAGACAGTTCTTTTGTTAGCATCAACTTCTGCCAGAAGGGTTTCAGAGTTGCAAGCTCTTATGGCTGTGGAGCCATACCTAATTTTCCATCTTGACAGAGTATCCTTGAGGACCAATCCTACTTTCATGCCTAAGGTGATTTCAAAAGTTGCTTTAAATCAGACAATCCACCTTCCTACTTTCTTTCCTAATCCTCAAAATAAAGGGGAAAGGATTTTGCATTCATTGGACGTACACAGACAGTTACGATTTTACTTGGACAAGACAAAAGAGTTCAGAAAATCTAACCAATTTTTTGTTTCTTTTGCCTCCAGTTCTCTTGGAAAGGCTATTTCCAAATGGATTGCTTATGGAATAAGATTTTGTTACACTCATCATGGGAAACAGTTTCCAGGTACTGTGAGAAGTCATTCTACTAGAGCAGCTGCTACTTCTACTGCTTTTCTCAGAGGAGTCCCTACCAGGGATATCTTGGAAGCTGCCACTTTGAGTTCAGTGCATACCTTTTCCAAGCACTACAATCTCCCTTTGTACTCTAAGACCAGGGCAGGTTTTGCCTCTGCTGTTTTGCAGGGCCTTCTTGCTGCCCCTTCTTCTATCTAGCCTCCTCCCTTTCTTCACTGCTTTGGGATTCCACCCTACAGTTATGACTGCAACAGTGAAACACGAAGAACATAGTACAGTTGTGTACACCTACCATAAATGTAGATGTTCGAGTGTCTTCACTGTTGCAGTCGGTGTGTCCCTCCCTCCTATCCCCTCTTGTTTCACTTTATGGTGTGTTTGTGTTTCCTTGTGGGACTCATTTTTTGTTTATTGGGGATTTCTGACATCTGGGGCAAGAAAGGCTGGAGAAGATGGCGTCGGCTGAGGGCTATGTACCAGAGCGTACTGACGTCAGGGTACTAGCTTGTGCAGCCGACGCCGGACCCAGACTTTGTGATTCTGGCCGACCTCGGGCTGCCTGCCAGCAGGATCACCCTACAGTTATGACTGCAACAGTGAAGACACTCGAACATCTACATTTATGGTAGGTGTACACAACTGTACTTTCCATCCCAAAGAATAACTTTTCTGGGTGCGAATCTAGACACAACCACCCAAATGGCTTGCCTCACAGAAGAAAAACAGTCAACTACCGGATTACTTCAAAAATCTGTCAAGACAAACTCAGCTGACTGCAAGGAAAATCCTGCAGGCCCTGGGTTACATGGCTTCTTGCATTCTTCTGATTCCACAAGCAAGGCTGCATATGAGGAAACTACAACGGTACCTAAGGAGTTTATGGACTCAGCACAGTCACAGCTTGGAAACTTTGATACCACTCATCCCATGCCTTCAAAAGGAATTTCTGTGGTGGGCTCAAGCAAGCCAGTCAAACAGGGGTCTGCCCTTCAGCAAATCAATAGCCAGCCAAACCATCACAACGGACGCTTCAGACCACAGATGGGGAGTGCACATGGAGGGCAGATGCATTCAAGGACTATGGTCACAAAAAGAGCTACGCATACACATAAACCAAAAGGAAATGCTGGCAGTGATGCATGCAATCGAGGCCTTCAAACTCTTTCTGCATCAAGGCCACCTGCTAATAAGGACAGACAACACCACAGTTATGTGGTACATAAACAAGCAGGGAGACACCCATTCCTACCCTCTTTGCAGACTGGCAATGAATCTATGGGAACTTTCCTTGAAACTCAGTATAGAGCTGCAATCCCAGTTTGTGCCAGGAAAGGACAATATACTGGCAGACAGCTTAAGCAGAAACATCATGGATGCGCACGAATGGATGCTGCACCCAGACATCTTCCTTCAGATAACACAATCATGGGGGAGGCCGGACATAGACCTCTTTGCCTCCCCCCACAATCATCAGCTGAAGAAATTCTGCTCAAGGACATACCACCCACAAGCATGGAAAGTGGACGCCCTCTCTCTTTCAGCTGGAGAACCAACAGTGTATGCATTTCCACCTCTTCCATTACTGACCAAGGTCTTACTGAAGATCAGGACAGAGCAGCCAAAAGTGATTTTGATAGCTCCGGACTGGCCAAGACAGCACTGGTACCCACTGTTAAAGAGCATGTCACGCACGAAACCATGGCTTCTTCCACAATGGCCACTTCTCCTGACACAGTACAATTACAAAACTCTGCATTCCAACCTGAAAACCTTGCAACTAACAGCCTGGAAAATACCTTGATTCCTCCCCAGGATAGGCTATCCAAGAGAGTGAAGGATATCATCATGGAAGTTTGCCGGCCTTCCACAAGAAAGGCATATTCAGCAAAATGGAAAAGATTTCACATTTGGAGCACCACAAAGGGCCTAGATGTGAAAGTGATGAACATGGCACATATCCTGGAATACTTGGCAGAAATGCTCCACAATGGCCTGTCTTACTCTTCCATTAAAATTCATGCTTCAGCAATTTCAGCAGAATACAATACTGATCCACCTGTCTTCTCTCATCCTCTCCTAAGACAGTTTCTAAGAGGAATTAAAAACATCAATCCTCCAAGGAAACCACCAGTGTCTACTTGGG
Organism: Protopterus annectens; assembly: GCF_019279795.1. Classification (NCBI taxonomy): domain Eukaryota; kingdom Metazoa; phylum Chordata; order Ceratodontiformes; family Protopteridae; genus Protopterus; species Protopterus annectens. The sequence continues at coordinate 224,718,162 of NC_056739.1, forward strand.
ACCTTAACTTTGTGTTGGAAAAACTAACACTGCCTCCCTTTGAACCAGCAGCATCTGCAGAACTACAGTTCCTGTCTTGGAAGACTGCCTTCCTTCTGGCCATAACCTCAGCAAGAAGAGTATCTGAGTTACAGACCCTCATGGCAGTACAGCCATTTCTTATTTTTCATCAGGACAGAGTCTCATTGAGAACCAATCCTTCATTTATGCCAAAGGTGGTATCCAGGGTCTCATTAAACCAAACTATTCACCTGCCTACCTTCTTTCCGAATCCACAAAACAAAGGGGAAAAGCTTCTGCACACCCTGGACATACACAGACAGTTGCGCTACTACTTGGACAGAACTAAAAGTTACAGAAAAACTGACCAGCTGTTTGTAGCATATGCTGCTGGTGCACAAGGAAAAGCAATTTCCAAACAGACAATTTCAAAATGGATAGGGAATTGCATTCGTTTTTGTTACTCCTTTCATGGAAAAACTGTGCCAGCTATCATTACACCTCATTCCACCAGAGCCACAGTCACCTCCACAGCCTTCATAAGAGGGGTGGCTACCAAGGACATTTTCGAAGCTGCTACATGGAGCTCCGTGCATACATTTTCCAAGCATTACAATTTACCTTTATATTCCAGATCCAGAGCAGGCTTTGCTACGGCAGTCCTGCAGGGAATTTTAGCTACACCATCCTTTACATAGATCCTCCACCCCCAGATTGGCTATGGTATTCTACCCATATGCGATGACTGCAGATGCATCCTTGAAGGACATAGTACAGTTTTGTACCTACCATAAATGTAGATGTCCGATAGGTATGCATCTGCAGTCAGGTTTACCCTCCCTCCTTCCCCTCTGTGGTATTTATTGGGTACCTTTCCCTCTCATGGCTAGCTGGGGTTATCTATTATGGTGTATTTGTTTTATATTTACATATATATATATATATATATATATATATATATATATATATATATATATATATATATATTTCTGTGCATTTTTGGAATTTATTGCATTTCTCCAAATTTAGCCTTCCTTAGATGGCACCTGGCATCTGGGGCAAGAAAAACCGAGGAAGATGGCGTCGGCTGACGTTTTTATACCCCAGGCGCTCTGACGTTGGGGAAAGGGCGACATCAGCCGACGCCGGGCCCAGACTTTGGAATCCGGCCAACCGAAGGGCTGCCTGAGGCAGGACAAACCCATATGTGATGACTGCAGATGCATACCTTTCAGACATCTACATTTATGGTAGGTACAAAACTGTACTTTGCCTACCTTCATGTTCCTGTCCTTCAGGAACACAGCAGATTCCAGCGGGGGGATCACATTAAGAATTATGCCACTTACCATCTACTACACCCATAGTATTTACCAAGTGTATAGCACCAGTTATTGCCTTTTGCAGAAGCAAGGAGTCCTTAGTTACCTATACATAGACTATTGCTAGAGATTTCGTCTGTAGATAAGGCAAAACTTCTGGCAGCCATGCAAATCTCAGTGTATGGCATTCTGAAGGTGAGTTTCACCCTTAGCATTCAGAAGTCACAGCATCCAGCACCAGGGTTACCTTCCTAGAGGCAGATTTAGACTCTGTCCAACAGAAGGCCTGTCTACCCAGGGATAAGTTGTTGCTGTCTGAGTACCTTGTGCATCTGTACAGCAAAAAGATAAGAACAGTTCTGCATGGGAATTTCAGAGGGTCCTAGAGTACATGGCTTTTTTCTTTTTCTCTTCTGATGGGTAAATTGAAAAATAATTGTACATGAGAAAGCTACAGTGACTCTTAAAAAAATTCCTCATGTACAATTTTTTTAATTTACCCATCAGAAGCGAAAAGGAAAAGGCCGTGTACTCTAGGACCCTCTGAAATTTCCATGCAGTCCTGATCTTCTCTGTTCGCTGTGCAGATGCACAAGGCAAAACAAAATCCTGTGGTGGGAGTAGAGCTTCAAAGCCAATCCAAGAGCCCCCATTCAACTTGTAGGAAGTTTTCCAAATCTCATCCACAGACTGCTAGGACATGGCTTGGGGGTCACACCCAAGACAAGTCAGAGCCCAAGGGACATAGAATAGACACCTGGCAGTTCAGCACATCAGTAGCAGTTGTTTACCCCTTGAAAGTATTCCAAGAAGGGCTAGTAACAATGCTAACAAACAACACTACAGTGATGGGGTATGTAAACAAACAAGTATAACTCGTTCCTGCCACCTGTGCATGTTAGCACTGGAACTGTGACTACTTGCTGAGAGATTAGGTCTCACTCCCATACATCCCGGGTCAAGACCACCTGCTTACAATGTCTGAGCAGATCCTCCTTAGACCCCAATGTGTGGATGCTGAAAACGGAAGCTTTTCTTTTGATCTGGCACACAAATGTGGTGTGCCAGACATAGACCTGTTCTCTTCTCCATAAAACAATGAAGTTCTGCTCATAGATTCCCCAGAGTTGGGGCATGGAGAATAGATGTCGTCTCCTTCATCTGGACAGCGCTTTTATTATGCCTTTCCACCAATACCCTTATTCTCTGGTTGTGGCGGAAAGTGAGGGCAGATGGGTCAAGATTGACACTGATGGCTCCTTATCAGAACAGGCAACATTAGTACTCCCTCTGTCATTATGTTAGTTTAGCATCATAACTGTATTTTTCATACATTTGGTCTGAAAAAGGAATTATATTGGAATTCAGTTATTATTTAATTGAAAAGATTGATTTATTTTTCAAATTATGTAAGTTTATTATTTAAATACATGTGATTTTTTTTTTTTTTTTTTTTTTTTTGAGGAATACCAAGACCCCAGAATGCTTTAGTAGAATGTTAAAGCCACTAGTTTGTGTTCTTTTTAATGTAGTAAACAGCCAGCATATTTCTTTCCCCTAGGTTCCTGCCTGCATGCTTCTAACAAACTGTTACAATACCTTAGTAGACTTTTGTTAATCATTCATGACAAAAAATGCTTAATGTCGTAGAGCTGTTTGTTCCCTTTAGTGTAGATAATACTCTGCCACAGGCTAATGCTGCTAAGGTGAGCCAGCATTTGAGGATGAAGTTTTTACTCTGTTTGCTGTTGTGTAAGCCCAGAATGCTTCTGTGAGATTAGAAATGTGTGTCCTATTGTGCATGTTTGCTAGCAGGTACTTTTATGTAGTCTATTACTGTCATTAATTTATTTGGCTTAAGAATATGTCTTTTTCTTAACCAAATTCAGTGGTAGAGAGTTAAGAATCGTTGGCTACAGACTAGGTGACCCAATTTTGAGTAATGGCACAAGGATGTGACAGAGCTGGCTTGGAAGCTAGGAGGCAGCATACTGGAATAAATTAATTGTTAATTAAAAAAATAGAGGTGTTTTAGTGGTTTTGGAGAGAGTTCAGAAACTTCATGAAAGTTTGTATAAATCAGAAGAATGGGGAAACTAAGAAAAGGCATAACTAAGTATTTATGGAAGACATAATTATACCAGAGTTCTAGGAGGATGAAGCTTGATGATTAATAGCCAACACTTGAGATAAAAATGTTGCTGTCAACAGGGAACCCTCCAGGAGCAGGTGTTATTGCTGTGGGAAGTTAGGAGGGAAGACAGTGTTTTAAAATGAGAAGTTTGAACACTCTGGAGGAAAGCTGCTGTGGCTGTATTACTAGAAGAGGGTAGAGAAGCTTCAAATCTGGCTTCATATTGACTAATTTGAGTATTAAACCGTATTTATTTATTTATTTATTTTTTCCTGTACTAGCTAAGAAAATGGCAAAGACTTTACCAAGTGTGATGTGGTGGAAAGTCAGTATTTGATATTAATAAAATTGTCTTCGTAGCCAGTTCTTGGGTCTTCCTGCCATGCAGAAGACCATGACTGGCATGATTAGTCTCTTCATCGTCCCTAGCCAACAAACGTCTGAAGACCCATCTGTATGTTGGGGTATAAGAAGAGCTTCCTTCAGTGCCATCTTCAGTTCTTTGTAGCACGATGTACTTTCACATGTGTTCACTACACATAGTTCCAGAGAACCTTCTTCCAGTCAGGCAAGTACCCTGTTGAGGAAATATCTGTATTAATTTAATGTTCAAAAAAAGTCAACAACTGCTTGAAGTGCGTGAAGCAAATACTGCATAAAATATTTTCACTTGTCTTGTCTGTTCTGCATGGGGCCTCAGCATGACTTCTCTTACTGTCATAACTGTGCAAAATTCTGTTCAAAAATTCTAAAACGTGCAGTGGATATAAAAAGTTTACACACCCCTGTTAACATGTCAGGTTTTGTGATATAAAAAAATGAGACCACAATAAATCATTTCAAAGCTTTTCCCACCTTTAATGTGACCTATTACCTGTACAATTCTATCGAAAAACAAATCTGTTAGGGGAAAAAAATATAAAAAAAAATGTACAATACGCTGGTTGCATAAGTGTGCACACCCTTAAACTAATACTTTGTTGTGTGTGCACACCCTTAAACAAAGACTTTGTTGAAGCACCTTTTGATTTAATTACAACATTCAGTGTTCTTGGGTAGGAGTTCATCAGCATGGCACATCTGGACTTGGCAATTTTTTTACATTTTTTTCCCCTAACAGATTTGTTTTTCAATTGAATTGTACAGGTTATAGGTCACATTAAAGGTGGGAAAAGTTTTGAAATGATTTATTGTGATCTGATTTTTTTATATCGCAAAAACCTGGCATTTTAACAGGGGTGTGTAAACTTTTTCTGTCCACTGTAGGGCCAAGGTACTAGTTGCCCATATTCAGAGTCCTCTTCAATTTCCCCAGTGGTATGGCGATCCACTGCTACCGCATGGCCGTAGTAGACTTTATCTGCTGCTGTCATACCAAAAAAATGGAGAGAGAAAAGCCAAGGACCCTGAAGTTGCCAAATAAGCTCCAACTCTAGGTCTTAATTTGACCAATGATCAAGGTGAGGAGCCTTTGCAGCCTCCTGCTCAGGTGACTCTTATGCCCAAACCCTCTGGCTCAGCCTTGCAAGAGGCCTCCATGGTCTCCAACCTACCTGCAAATACTACCACAGCACACGTCAGTAGTGTTTAAGGATATTAAGCAGGCCTCAGCTTCCTATGCCTGTGCCATGAATGTTGGGGGAGACACCATGCATTTCTCTACTATTGAAGCTAAAAAATTGCGGTCGGACAACTGCATCCTCATATAAAATGGATGCCCAAACCAATGCAAACCACTTTTTCTCTCCCTCTATTTCCATTACTTCTACCACGTATTCTCAGACGGAAGCCCAAGATGACCTTAAAATAGTACAGGAATTTATAGCCCTTATGAAATCTAGAGACCTTTTTCATGCTTCCACTACTGAGGCCTTCAAGGAGCAAGGAAGTAGGCTTTTCAGGAAGAGGTTTCCTCTAGCTCTGATGATGGGGAGCAATTGTCTTACGCTGGCCACTTGCCACCACAAACTTACCCAGATGCAGACTCAGATGAGACACACTTCTGCTTTCCTCCTGAGGACCTTACCTTTGGGGATACCTTGCATAGAATTAAGTTTTCACTTAGGAAAGTAAGCTTTTCTAACAGGTTCAGTCTCATTTACAGGGAACTGTTGAGCTTGTCTTCACCCAGATCACTGGCTATTCCACCTGCACACATATTAGAGTGATAACTTTGAAGACATTGCTATGCACCTTGATTCTCTACCCCCCCCCCCCACACACACACACACACACACACACACACACACACACACTCTCTCTCTCTCTCCCTCTCCCCATCTCCTAGGAAGCTAGACAGGTTTTACAGAGTTTGAGTTTCACAAGTGCCTGTACAAAAAAATGAAAGACTGACCCTTCTGTAGTCTCCACCAAATCCACAAAAGGTGTACCAAAAGGGGGCCAGCAAGACATCTCTTGGCTAATGACAGGAGAAGTAGATTATTAGATTTGGTAAGAAAGCTTATATGTCTGCCATCCTGACAATGCCTTTGAATAAGTACATAGGTATATACTAGGCTAATGACCACCATGGGCATTATAAGCCCAGCCGTGGAATCTAACACAGTTTTATCCCTATGTATCATAGGCATTTATTTGGAAGGAGTATGTTAGGACATTTCTAGAAGTTATGTGATGGGGTATTTAAGATTGGGTATTACTTCCTGCCTCTATCAGTGACATGGGCCTGTGCTCCAGGGTGAATTTTAGATTTCCCATCCATTGGTCAAGGTAACACTTCAAAAGGATTAGGAATGAACTCTGCTCCACATGGATGGGGGGGCCTGTTCCAGAGCATTTGGCTCCTCTGAGACACGCATTAGTCTTGCCAACGTACCTCTCAACCTCTTAGCAAAAGAAGTTTGGACAAAGCCAAAAATAATACCGGGAAAAGGCCCAAAAATAGAGAAATATTTTAAATTGTGCTCATATAAACTTAAAGTTGTTAGAATAACAGGTTTTGTGTTAGCATGCATTTTCTGAAGGGTGCGACGTCTGGAACTGAAATGCCTGCCATTAATTAGTGGCTTTAATCCTCAGTGATTTGCCAGAAAACAGATATTTTATGAGGAACAGATTAAAAGTATGAGGCAAAAATCTGGACATTTGAGCGGTATGCTCACCAGCATGTTATGTTGCAATCAAAATTTAAATTCTTGGCTCTAGTGGTTCTGATGCCGTTTGATGTTCAAAAGGTCCATTGGAGTTGGATCTGTGGATGCCTTGTATGTGAGGCATAGATTGCTTCTCGGTAACCAGTAGGAGACCATACAGAGAGAGAACTATAAGGTGATCCATGTAAAATAATGTTTTTATACTCTGGATCCTTCAGGTAGGGAACCTTTGTAGATGTTCCACCTGCTGCATATGTTTGCTCAGGAACATGCCGAAGGAGGCATTACTCAATGATGAGTCTGATAAGGAACGAATAATGTAGCACTATAAATCCCTTGGACCAAGATGCCATGGCATTGCTTATAAACTGGGTGCCATAAAATGGTTTTCTTACAGCTTGGACCACATGTTGGTCAAAGACCAGATTATTGTTTTCATATGTTCCATATCTGACTGCCGGGTCAGTTCTGTATGCTAAAGTACCTTGAATCTCTTCAGGTCAAAATTGTAGCCAAGACAGACTTTTGCAGATGGAACCTTATCTAAGGAAATTGAGGAGATAGAGAAGGTTTACAAGTCTTCAGACACTGCCTAACATGTGGCTGTGATGCCTTAGATAATTCTTGCAGAGCAGCTACTACCACAGGGTCTTTCATCTGCAGACATGCATGGCTCAAGACCCAACCCCTGTCAGATATATGGGAAAGTCTGAACTACTGAATGCTCCATTAGGCAAGGAATTGCTTTTTGGCCCTCCAGCTGAACACATTTTTGAGAGGCTGGATAAAAAAAGGAAAGCAAATTAAAATTGTGGAAGAACTTAACCTGTCTCTGACCCCAAATTCCATTAAGCATTACTCGTATAAACCTTAGCTTTTTTGAACTAGACATGGCAAGGGGAGGCCTCCCTGTGGCAAATGAGCCTGACAATCCAGATGATGACAACCAGACTAATCACACACAGCATGGAGCTCAAAAGAGCACACCTAGAACAGAAGCAAAACACAACTGCTACTATGTTTAACCCCAGTTTCCCATACCCTTCCCACCGTGACCTCTAAGCCTCTGGCTGGAAGATTCTTCTCCTTCCTAACCCAATGGAAAACCATCACCAGGAACCAATGGGTCATCAGCATCCAGTTCAGAGAGAATACCACTCTTTTTAAGCATTCCAAAATCCCCAGAAGAAGAAAAAAAGACTCTTACCACCAATCTTTTGGGAGCTACTTTACCAAGGATCCATCCAACCTGCCCCTCCAAGACAAGAGGGAAAACACTTCTACTCAAGGAATTTTCTAGTCCCAAGAAAAGATGGCACTTGTAGGCCCATCTTGGGCCTGTCAAAACTAAACAAATTTCTCAACATACCAATATTCAAAATGCATACTTTGCAAAAACTGTTCCATTTGTGGAATTGAGTTAAGGACCTGCTCAGAGTGTTTGCCACAATATTTTGACCTGAGGGAATGTAAACTGCCTGAAGAGTCATTTGATACTGGATACCAGTTCTCACACCAGGAGGGCCAGCCAGCAAAGAATATAAAGTGTTGGGGTCATTTCTCTGAAAAATTCCTGTAACGTTTGCTCTTATCCTGAAGAGACTTAACTCATTCACTCCGGGGCAGCTCAGAAAATGCTGCCTGCTTACTTCCACCATAAGAACGACAGTGCATCCTGACCTTGTATTCAGATAATCCGTTTGTAATACCATACAGAAAACAAATCTTCATAACTCTTTAACCATAAGAGCTAGACTAAAAATGTAACTGTGAAAGTTGTTCAGCAGATACTGACCTTTCTAACAGTGTAAATGTTGATAGTATGTATCCAAGTCATTATTAAATATTTGCCAAGGAATGCTAATATTGTACATTTTTTTTACCTTTTTGATACAACAAATCACAATATCTTGGAGAATGTAAACATGTAGACCCATACAATTTGTAATTAATTTGTTTGTATGAATGTTAGCTTTAAAATGATAACTTAACCATTACTGTGTGATGCTCCATTACGGAGATATTCACAGAAATGTGATTAATATTATATTTCTCATAATTTATAATGCGTAATATTTCACCGTAACAGAGACTACATAATGAACAAGTTGTGTGCCTCAATTTCAGCTTCAAAACGATGCCTCATTTGTGTCATCACCATGCTCCCTTGCAAAAATATGGGCATAATAATGAGAAATATTGCAAATGTGTAATTTTCATAATCCTACAAGAACAAACTGTGATGTCTGTGCATGTGTACAGCATACAGACGCAGTTCTTTTACCATGTTGTAAGGAGTAATAGTGTCTTCAAAATGAGGTATTACTTGGAACATTGACATGCTCCCTTGCAAAGTTGGTTACCAAAATATGTAAAAAAGATAATTTCCATATACTAAACAAACTTTGATATCTGTACATCTGTACAGCATACAGCTACAGTTATTTTACAATGTTGTAACTATTAATGCTGTCTTCAAAATGAGTTATTACTTAGCACATTGTCATGCTCCCTTGCAAAGTTATTTACCAAAATATGAAAGAAATTAATAATTTTCATAACTTTATTCATAAACAAACTTTGATATATATATATATATATATATATATATGTGTGTGTACAGCATATAAACTGTTATTGTATCATGTTGTAAGGAGTAACTGTCTTTTAAATGATGTATAACTTGGCACAATTACATGCTCCTTAGCAAACTTATTTACCAAAATATGAAAAAAAATATTTCCATAACCGAAGTCCTAAACAAAATATGATATCTGTACAGTTGTCCTGCATACAGGCACAGTTCTTTTTTCCATCCTGTAACTACTAATACTGCCTTCGAAATGAGGTATTACTTAACCTCACGAGCCACGGTGATGCAGCGGTTAGCGTCATCACCTCACAGCAAGAGGTACTCCTGTTTGATTCTCGGCTGGAGCACCTTCTGTGTGGAGTCTGCATGTCCTCCCCGTGGTCGAGTGATGTTTGAAAGACATGCAGGTAGGTGCGTGCGTGAATGGGTGTGCCTTCTTTGAGGGTTGGGCGTCAGGCTGGCACTTTGACACCATAAAAATCCACTGCCAATCATTAGCGGCCCGGAGTTCTGCTGTGGCGACCCCTAACTGGGAAAAGCCGAAAGACTTACCCTCATGACATGTTTCCTGATAGTTATTTAGCAAAATATAAAAAAAAGTCATAATTCTCATAACCAAATGTGATATCTGTACATTTTGTCCAGCATACAGACACAGTTCTTTTTCCATCCTGTAACTAATAATACTGCCTTCAAAATGAGGTACTCTGATGACATGTTCTCTGACATTTATTAACACAATAGGAAAAGAAATCATAACTCTCATAACCATAATTGTAACCAAACTGTGATGTGTGCAGGATGGTTATTTGTATATTCTCTTGTGTGTGGTACTCTTGTCAGTTCTTACTCAGCATGTTCACCATTTCCCTACCACAGTTATTTGCCAAACTAAGAAAACACCATTCATAATCAAACAGTTGTCTGTACCTGCACCCAGCATTCAGATGGTTCTTTGACAATCTGAAAATGAAATGTTACTCAGAATGTGTACAAGTTCCCTAGCATTTCTTTTCCTGTGTCACCAATAGTGACAATGGTATTCATAAAATATAACAAGAGAGATGTTCTTCATACCACATTGCTGCAGTCCTAACACTTGGGTAGTCCGCTGTCCCAGTCGGCCCGAATACCAAAGTATAAGGCTGACGTCGGTCAAGGCGCATTAGTCTGACGTCGGGACGTCAGGGTACAAATGCGCATGACCGACGTCATTTCCTCAGTCTTTTTTGCCGCATGGTCCGATGCAGAAGCAGTTTTGCAAGTGCAGGTTGGCGTTCTGAGATTTTCCGAAGTCGGAGTTTCAGACCGAATCCAAGTTGGCTAAGTACCCCGTTGGGGAATATTTTGGTTTTTTCTTGCCTCAGTATTTTACCGGATGTCAGAAAAAGTGAATAACTGTATTTCTTGTGGGAAACAGATACCTCATAGGGGTTACCATACCTTGTGTATACCTTGCTTAGGGCCTGAGCACGACGTTGTTGGCTGTCGCTCTTGTGCTAGATTTAACAAACGCACTATAAAGAGAAGATTAGATTGTGCCAGGTTAGTTTTTGGGAAGCGGTGTAATTATAAAATGCCGTCGGATGCGCCGACGTCCGCCTCGTCAAAGCGCAAGGACAAAACAGCAAAGCCTAGGCTGGAAGAACGGTCCGTACCGGACGTCGGTTCTTTAGAGGGCTCGGTGGAGCCAGGGATTCAGCCAGAAATTTCTTTGGAATCCCAGGGAGAGACTTTATTACTGCAAGATGTGACCTCTCAGGAGGTAGGCCAGGCGGAAGGGGCTTCTCAGGTAGCTGTTCTTCCCTCCCTTCCTAAGGTGGTTAGGCCCTCCCCTGCTGTTTCCAAGGCTTCTCCCAGGGGCAGGCCAGGTTTTGTTTCAGGTGTTACCCCTAGTTCTTCAGGGTCTGTACCTAAGAAGCATATGCTTAAGATGGCAGAAGATTTGATTACAATGATTAGAGGTTCTATGCCCCCTCCTGATAAGAGGCCTAGGGTGGAACCTGAGCTTGGGAGTTTTGAGCAGTGTTCGGATGCTTCTGAGTCTTCGGCTGAAGACTTGCAGGAGTATTCCCCTTACTCCTTCTGCTTCTCCTCCTGAGGATTTTTCATTTTCAGAGACTCTTCATTCCATGAGGGAGCATTTTAAATGGGAAGGTCAGGATTTCTCTGATTCCAGGAAAAGGCTTAGGGAATTTTTGTTTCTTCCCCAGCATAGGCCTTTAGCTATTCCTCCTGTTCTAGATGTGGTGGAGGATGTTTTTGCAGAGGCTTCTCTGAACCCTGACTCTTTGCCTCCTGCTCCAGTTAAACCGGATAGATATTATAGGGTGCCTGAAGCTCATAAGTATCTTTTTAAGAGTCCTAGGGCAGACCCAGAAACTGTTTCACAGGGGCCTAAAGGTGTTAAGGCTTCTGTTGTTAAAAATCCTGTTCCTCCAGATAAAGAGGCAAGGGCTTTGGATAGATGGGGAAAGAAAGTGTATACTTCTTCCACTTTGGCCATGAGAGCTTTAAATTGCCAGTTTCACATGTTGAAATATCAAAATTATCTCCTTTCACAATTAAAGTCTAAGGTGGATGCTTTGGCGGAAGGTATTGAGTGTAAAGAGTTGCAGGATTTAGTTCATGTTTCTGAACAGGTGGGTAAGCATTCTTTGCAATGTGGTTTTGATGCTGTGCAGGCCTCTTCGAGGGTGGCTGCCACTGGTTCGGCTCTTCGCAGGCACGCCTGGTTGAGGGATCAGAATTTAGCTGAGCATGTGAAAACAAGCATTTTAGATGCTCCTTTACAATCTGATGTGTTGTTTGGTTCGCCTGTGGAAGCAGTTCTAAAGAAAATGGAAGACAAGGCTAAGTCTATGCAGACTGTTAAAGATTTTTTGCAGGTTCAGCCTCCGAAGTTTAGTAGAAATTGGCCTACCAAGGGGTGGACATATCCTGCTTATGATTCCCAGTCTAGGGGTAGGTCTAGACGTGGTAGAGGCAGAGCTCAAGGTTCTTTTAGGCCTAGAACAGGGAGTTCACCTGCTCAGTCTTCTGGTGAGGGCAGGGGTCAGTCCTTTCGTAAACAGACCCAATGACCTGCCTTTTCTGCTGCCAGAATCTTCTCGTCTGGCAGCACCTTTGGGAGGAAGGTTGGCACTTTTCAAAGAAAACTGGAGTTTACTTACCCAAGACAGATGGGTATTGGATATCATTCACCACGGTTACAGGTTTTATTTCCATACCTTGCCTCCTTTCAAAGGCATGCCAGACATTCCTCCTCAACAAAGGAAAGAGGCTCACAAGCAGATTTCTCTGTTGCTCCAAATAGGGGCCATTCAGCCGGTTCCTGTGCCAGAAAGGGGCCTAGGATTTTATTCTCGCCTGTTCCTAGTACCAAAAAAGGGGAACACGTGGAGACCAATTTTGGATCTGTCTATCCTCAACACTTATCTGGACATTCCCAAGTTCAAAATGTTGACGTTACAACAGCTTTTACCTCTGCTGGGCAAAGATCACTGGATGGTAACTTTGGATCTCAAGGAAGCTTACCTTCATGTTCCTATCAGACTAATTTGCAGGAAGTATCTGCGTTTTCGAGCTGGGAATTCTCATTATCAGTTCTCTGCATTGCCCTTTGGCTTATCTACTGCCCAGAGTATTCACAAAGGTTCTGGCTCCAGTGATAGCTTTCTTCAGGCTAAAAGGAATACAAATCTATCCTTATTTGGACGATTGCCTGATTCTGGCTCAAGGAAGGGACGTGCTTCTTCAGCATTTGGAATATGTGATAGCAGTGCTAAGATGCCTAGGGTATTCTGTGAACGAAATAAAGTCCAGTCTAGTACCCTCTCAAGACATGTGCTTTCTGGGTGTGAGACTGAATACAGCAACCCAGATGGCCTTTTAACCCCGGACAAACAAAAGAATCTTTCTCTCTACTTCCATCAACTATCTCATCAGTCCGGGCTGACTGCAAGGACAGTCCTTCAAGCCTTAGGGTTCATGGCATCTTGTATTCTGGTACTTCCCAATGCCAAACTGCATATGAGGAAGCTACAATGGTATCTCAAAAATGTATGGACACAGCACTGCCAGAATTTGGACACTGTCATTCAAATAATACCTTGCATTCAAAAGGAATTTTTGTGGTGGGCTCAGGAATGTCACCTAAACATGGGACTCTCTGTGACCCGGCCAGAGGCGAGTCAGATTCTAACGACAGATGCCTCAGACACAGCTTGGGGAGCTCATCTGAATGGAAAGTGGATACAAGACAAGTGGCCTGCCAGACTGCAGCATCTACATATCAACATGACGGAGATATTAGCAGTCCAGTTTGCATTACTGGCTTTCAAGGATTTACTTCTTCCAGGGCAGGTGTTGATTCTAACAGACAACACAACTGTCATGTGGTACATCAACAAACAAGGGGGAACACATTCTTATCCTCTATGCAGGCAAGCAATGATTTTGTGGGAGACTGCATTAAGCTTGCAACTGAATCTTCAAGCAAGGTTTCTGCCAGGAGCACAGAACTCCTTAGCAGATGTGTTAAGCAGGCAAATCATGGATCCCCACGAGTGGAAACTGGATCTTCATGTATTTCAAACATTGACAGTGTCATGGGGAACTCCAGACATAGATCTGTTCGCTTCTCCACTAAACCACCAGCTGCCAAAGTTTTGCACGAAAAGGTTTCATCACACAGCCTGGAAAGTGGATGTTCTTTCTTTCAGTTGGAAAAATCTTCATGTGTATGCCTTTCCACCTCTGCCTCTCCTCCCAAAGGTTCTCCTAAAGGTCAGACAAGACAAGCGAAGGATGATTTTAATAGCTCCAGATTGGCCTCGGCAGCACTGGTACCCATTGCTGAGGAGTCTGGTAAGGAAGCCTCCATGGCCCTTACCTTTGATTCCACACCTATTGTCTCAGAAGGACGGGCATCTACTCAATGTCAAGCTTCACTCTCTTCATCTAACAGCCTGGCATATTCTGTTTTGAACTATAGCAGGTCTCAGCTTCCTCAACAAGTTTTGAATGTGATTATGGAAGCCAGAAGACCTAGTACAAGGAAAGTGTATGCAGGAAAATGGAAGAGATTTTTATTTTGGTGTGCAGCAAAGGATTTGGATGTTTCTGAGCCAAATTTGAGTGTGGCTCTTCAATATCTTACTGAGTTATTGGACAAAGGTTTGTCTTTCTCTTCCATTAAGATTCATGCTGCAGCAATTTCAGCTCACTATGATTGTGACCCACCATTGTTTTCTCATCCTTTGTTCAAGCAATTTCTTAGAGGGCAAAGAATATAAGACCCCGTAGAGCTCCTACTCCTGCTTGGGACCTCAATTTTGTGTTGGAGAAACTTACTCTACAACCTTTTGAGCCTCGGCTACTGCTGAGTTGAAATACTTGTCATGGAAGACTGCTTTTTGTTGGCCATTACTTCTGCAAGAAGGGTTTCTGAATTGCAGGCCCTTATGGCGGTTGAGCCTTTTTGATTTTCCATAAGGATAGGGTATCATTACGCACTAATCCTTCCTTTATGCCTAAGGTGGTTTCTAGTGTGGCTTTAAACCAAACTATTCATTTGCCTACTTTTTATGCAGATCCCCAAAATAAGGGGAAAAGATTTTGCACACTTTAGATGTACACAGGCAGTTGCGTTATTATTTAAGCAGGACTAAGGATTTTAGGCAGTCTCAGCAGTTGTTTGTTTCTTTTGCTTTGAGTTCTCAGGGCAAGCCTGTGTCAAAACAAACTATTTCTAAGTGGATTGGGTTTTGCATTGCATTTTGTTATTCCCATCATGGCAAGGAGATTCCAGCTGGGATTAGGCCTCATTCCACTAGGGCTACTGCCACTTCAACAGCATTTCTAAGGGGGGTGGCAACTAAGGATATTTTGGAGGCAGCTACTTGGAGTTCAGTGCATACTTTCTCTAAGCATTACCACCTTCCTCTCTACTCTAAATCTAGGGCTGGTTTTGCCACAGCTATTTTGCAGGGCATGTTGACTGCTCCTGCTTCTTTATGATTTGCCAGCCTCCCTTACCTCTGCTTTGGGATTCTACCCAAGTGTTAGGACTGCAGCAATGTGGTATGAAGAACATAGTACAGTTTTGTACCTACCATAAATGTAGATGTTCGAAGATCCACATTGCTGCAGTCCAATTTACCCTCCCTCCTTCCCCTCTGTGTTTAGGGGTGGTTGTGTGGGTGGGATTGTACCTTTCTGACTTTGTATATATATATTGTACATATATTTGGTACAGGGGTGTTTGGTGTGTTGTTGTTTTTTGGTTTGGCCTTATCTTTTTAGGGTCTTCTGACATCTGGGGCAAGAAAAGACTGAGGAAATGACGTCGGTCATGCGCATTTGTACCCTGACGTCCTGACGTCAGACTAATGCGCCTTGACCGACGTCAGCCTTATACTTTGGTATTCGGGCCGACTGGGACAGCGGACTACCCAAGTGTTAGGACTGCAGCAATGTGGATCTTCGAACATCTACATTTATGGTAGGTACAAAACTGTACTTTTCTTACCATACTGGTCCTACTTGGTCATGGCTGTTGTCCATTTGTTCTCCCCTATCTGCATGCTACCAGTGTATTGTGCATAGCTGTCATCATGCCGTTGGTGGTGGTCACTCAAGGACAATGGCATGCCACCCTGAGGTAAACGCCAATAGCTTCTGAAAAGGTGAACGTCATTTGCGGTGATGCTGTCATGGCAGATTGTTGATCCACTGACCCTGTGCATCAAGCCATGCATGAACCCATTCTGTAAACGTCTGGTATTTTGCACTGCCCGTTGACTGTTTGCTGTTTTCCACATCTGGCGAGGAATTGTGTCAGACAACACAAAATGACAACGTGGCCACTACGACTGCAGTTGTTCAGAAATTGTTCTGATTTCTAACCGTCGCCTTCCGAGTGGGTGAGTGATGACATCATTCCCTCCAATGTACAGCACAAGAATGTCAGGCTCAGGGTAGATCAAACACTTTTCTTCCAACAACCGCAGGAGTCAGCTTCAATGCATACCTCTTCTTGTAGTCCAGTATACCTTCACACTAGATGTGGGGAAGCTCAACTTGTAGTGGGTTTCACTTCTGGAGGCGTGGCTGGCAGCCCAGTGAATGTAGGAATGGCCACACACCCACACTCTCACTTGTCGATGTTCTTCGTGTTTCACTGTTGCAGTCATTACATTTGGGTAATCTGCTGGCAGGTTGCCCTCAGTCGGCCTTATTAACCAAGTCTTGGGTCGTGCGTTGGTTGCCGTCCCTTCTTCCATGACATCAGGTCGTCAGGGGTATAAAACATGCAGCCGACTACATTACATCAGTCTTTCTTGCTGCGCGTTACCCGAAGCAGAAGCAGTTCGCAAGTGCCGGTTGGCAGACTCCTGAAATTTTCATTTTCGAGTTTCAGAACCGAAGTCTTCAACTAAAAGCTAAGTACCCCGCTGGGGAAACGTTTTCTTGCTCCTTACCGATGTCAGTAAAAGTTAATAATTGTATTACTTGTGGGAAGCAACTACCTCATAAGGATTTGCATTTGACTGTATTCCTTGCCTAGGCCCTGACCACAACATGTCTTGCTGTAGGCTTTATGCTAAATTTAATCCACGCACTATTAAAAGTTGGTATATTTTTGCTTCTAAATATTTTAGCTCGAGATTTAACTATCCAGAAATGTCGTCTGTTAGCAGTCCGACTACCGGAATACCTAAAAAATGCAAAGAAAAAGACAGACCGTCAAAGTCCAAAACCGACTAAGCTTCCCCTAAGCCTGTCACCGGTACTCAGTGAGGCGCTTTCGCAGCCCCTGATACCCGCTACTTTTGATTCACAGGCCTCTGCTGAGACCCATTCGGAGTCCAGTATGCCGCAAACTACTTTAAGTATTGAACCCGCGGATGTCTCTACCTTAGATGGGTCCGGAGCCAGTGAGTAGGCACCGGCTTCTGAGGGTGTTTTCAGGCTTATAGATTTGCATATTAAACCAACGCCATCTTCAAAACTAAGGCCAAAATCTACATCTATGTCTAAAAAACCGACACTTGGGCCCCAATGCCTAAAAAAATTATCAAAATGGCTGAGGATTTAATTACCTTGATCAGGGGTACCCATCCCCCTCCTGCTAAGAGGCCTAGGAAAGGCACTGACCATGAATCTTCAGATCAGGTTTCTATTTCTTCTTATTCCTCTTCTGATCACAAATTATCTATTCCCACTTATGAGGACTCTGATGCAGAAGATTCCATCCCTTCTGCTTCTCCTGAGGATTTTTCTTTTGGAGAAACTTTGCATACCTTAAGGGAACACTTTCACTGGTGGAGTCAGGGTTACTCAGAATCAAAAAAAGAGGCTTGGGGATTTTCTCCTTCTTCCTCAGCATAAGCCCTTGGCTGTACCTCCTGTTCTAGACATTGTTGATGTTTTCTCAGAGTCCAGTATGACTCCTGATTCCCTGCCTCCAGCTCCTAGTAAGCCAGACAGATATTACAGGGTTCCTGACACCCACAAATTCCTCTCTAAAAACCCTACTGCTGACCCTGAAACCATTTCACAGGGTCCCAAGGGCTTTAATGCTTCTACTGCTAAAAATCCTACCCCTTCTGATAGAAATTCCAGGGCGCTGGATAGATGGGGAAAGAAGGTTTACATGTCTGCAACCTTGGAATCAGGGCTTTAAACTGTCAATTTCATATGCTTAAGTATCAACGGCACGTCATGGGTTTACTTAAACAGAAAATTATGTTGATTTCTGACTGTGTGGAAAATAGAGTTGCAGGATTTATCTCATTCAGCTGAACAAGTTGGAAAACATACTTTGCAATGTGGTTTTGATTCCTTGGAGGCCTCTTGCAGGGCTGCTGTAACTGGATCTGTGATAAGAAGGCATGCTTGGCTCAAGGAGCAAAATCTGCCTGACCATGTTAAAGCAAAATTGTTGGATGCTCCTTTACAACAGGACAGTCTATTTGGTAATAAGGCTGAAGAAGTTTTGAAAAAGATAGAAGATAAAGCTAAATCTATGCAAACTGTGAAAGATTTCATACAAGTGCAGCCACCCAGGTTCAGTAGTCACTGGCCTACTAAGAACTGGTCCTTTCCAGTACCCACTAGAGCCGCGCAAGTCAAACCCAAACATTCCAAAGGCTCCAGGTTTCAGACGCAAGCAAATTATAGAAAAAAGCGATGGGGTGCCTCCACCTCCAAATCTGGAAGTAACAAGGCACCTTCCTACGGTAAACAGTCTCAATGACTTTCCACTGCAATCACCAAGCACTTACCTTTTGGCCGCCCCTTTGGGGGGAAAACATGCACGAAACTGGAAACTGATTACCCAAGACAAATGGGTTTTAAATATAGTAACCCAGGGATACATATTTCATTTCTACACGTTGCCAATGCCAAACGGATGGCCAGATCTGCCTCCAGATCAGTTAGCAGAGGCCGAGAAACAGGTTATGTCCCTCTTGAATATGGGGGCTATTCAACCAGTACCAGAAAAGGAAAAGGGACAAGGTTTATTCAAGACTTTTCCTGGTACCCAGAAAAGACAAATCATGGCGTCCAATTCTGGACTTATCCATTCTGAATACATTTCTGGACATTCCAAAATTCAAGATGCTGACTCTCCAACAGTTACTACCTATGCTAGGCAAGGATGCCTGGTTAGTAACTCTAGACTTAAAAGAGGCTTACCTGCATATCCCAATCAGGAAAGAAGATGCCTCCGCTTCAAAGCGGGCTATTTGCATTACCAGTTCTCTGCACTGCCCTTTGGCTTATCTACTGCGCACAGGGTCTTCACAAAGTGACTGGCGTCATTAATTGCTTTTTGCAGACAAGTATTCAAATTTAACCATACCCGGACGATTGTCTAATACAGGCAGAAAACAAGGACACTCTTCTAAAACATGTGGCGTTTGTAAAAAGGCTTCTAACTTATCTATGGTACACCATAAACAAAAATAAATCACAACTGGTACCCTCTCAAATAATTACATTCCTGGGTGCAAGCTTTTATACAACTGCCCAGATGACTTACCTTACATCAGAAAAACAAATTCAGTTGACGACTTACTTCAAACAGGTAGCCACAAAAACCCAGCTATCTGCAAGACAAATTCTGCAGGCCTTGGGGTTCATGGTCTCCTGCATTATTCTCATTCCATATGCAAGACTGCATATGAGGAAACTTCAGTGGTACCTAAAAAGCTTATGGCGTCAACATTGTCACAGCCTGGAAACAATGATTCCTATCATTTCTTGCCTGCAACTAGAGTTCCTATGGTGGCAGTGGCATGCCACCAAAACAAGGGACCATCATTCATTCCACCCCCTGCCGCCCAAACCCTGACTACAGATGCATCAGATTATGCTTGGGGGGGCGCATCTGGCAGGGAGATGCATTCAGGGCCAATGGAGCCCAAATCAAATGCACCTACATATCAATCAGAAAGAGATGCTACCTGTACAGAATGCTCTGACAGCCTTCAAGGACTCTTCATCCAGGACAACTGCTGATAAAGGCAGACAACACCACAGTCATGTGGTACATAAACAAGCAGGGGGTGCCCATTCCTACCACCTTTGCAGACTAGCCATGGCATTGTGGAACATGGCCTTGACTTATCAAATACATCTACAAGCTCAACTCCTGCCAGGAAAGCAAAATACTCTGGCAGACGAACTAAGCAGAAATCTTATGGACCCACACGAATGGAAACTGGATCCACAAATCTTCAGCATGTTGACACGCAAATGGGGGAGCCCAGACATTGATCTTTTTGCCTCACCCCAAAACTATCAGTTGGACAAAGTCTGCACAAGAATTCATCACAAAGCTTAGAATGTGGATGTTCTATCCTTCAGCTGGAAAAACCCATCAGTCTATGCCTTTCCTGCTCTGCCTCTGCTCTCCAAGGTCTTACTAAAAATCAGACAGAAAAAAACAAAAATGATTCTGATTGCTCCAGACTGGCCTCACCACCACTGGTACCAGCTCCTACACAGTATGTCGCACCTTCCTCCATGGTACCTGCCTCAGACACCTTACCTACTGTCTCAGCAGAACTATCAAACTCTGCACACTCAGCTCCAAACTCTGAATCTTGCAGCATGGCTAATCAACTAATTTCACCAGTTACATCTCTCAGCAAACCTGTGACGGATGTCATTTTGGAGGCTAGAAGGCCTAGTACTAGAAAATCTTATGCTGACAAATGGAAGAGATTCTGTGCCTGGAACCAAGCACAAGGAATAAGCACAGCAATGCCCAATATTCCTCAGATTCTGCAATACTTAACTGAGATGCTTCACATGGGCCTATCTTTTTCTTCCATAAAAATCCATGCCTCTGCCATTTCAGCTCATTACAACACAGAGCCTCCCCTCTTTTCTCATCCTCTGCTAAAGCAGTATCTCAGAGGGGCCAAAATTTTAAGACCTCCCAGGAGAGCACCAACTCCTGCATCGGACCTCAATTTTGTTTTGGAAAAACTCAGTGTACCTCCTTTTGAGCCAGCTGCTACTGCCGACCCAAAATTTCTTTCTTGGAAAACAGCTTTTCTTTTAGCAGTCACTTCAGCTAGAAGGATCTCAGAACTGCAGGCTCTTATGGCAGTGGAGCCTTTCATTATTTTTTACCCTGACAGGGTGGCTCTCAGGACCAAGCCAGCCTTTATGCCTAAAGTGGTATCTAGTTTGGCTCTTAATCAGACCATTCATCTGCCAACTTTCTTCTCAAA
Source organism: Protopterus annectens (assembly GCF_019279795.1). Lineage (NCBI taxonomy): Eukaryota > Metazoa > Chordata > Ceratodontiformes > Protopteridae > Protopterus > Protopterus annectens. The sequence continues at coordinate 224,739,077 of NC_056739.1, forward strand.
TCCACAGTACAAGGGTGAGTGGATTCTGCATTCATTGGATGTGCACAGACAACTAAGATTCTACTTAAACAGGACAAAACCTCTAAGAAAATCTGAACAATTACTGGTGGCATTTGCTGCAGGGGCAGAGGGAAAGGCTATTTCAAAGCAGACTATTTCCAAATGGATAAGCCATCATATTCGTTTCTGCTATATACACCATGGTAAACCTGTCCCCAAGGGGATCAGATCTCATTCCACCAAGGCTGCATCTACTTCTGCAGCCTTTCTCAGAGGGGTTCCTACCAGAGACATTCTAGAAGCTGTTACCCGGAGCTCAGTTCAAACATTCACCAAACATTACAATTTACCTCTCTTCTCTAAATCCAGAGCAGGCTTTGCCACTGCTGTCCTGCAGGGCCTTATAGCTGCTCCTAATGCTGTATAAATCCATCCTCCCAACAATAGCTTTTGGGATTCTACCCAAATGTAATGACTGCAGCAGTGAAACACGAAGAACATAGTACAGTTGTGTACACTTACTATAAATGTAGATGTTCGAGTGTATTCACTGTTGCAGTCCTGGTTACCCTCCCTCCAGCTCCCTGTTTTTTTCTCTAACTGTACCTCTCATTTATGTTACTATCTTTAAAAGCCTTTTTGGTGTATTTGTTTTTGTTCGGAGGTATATGTTTTGTATTTTTTATTCTACAAATATATATATATATATATATATATATATATATATATATATATTTTGCTCCCCATTTGGGGGGCACCTGACATCTGGGGCAAGAAAAACTGAAGTAATGATGTCTGCTGCATGTTTTATACCCCTGACGACCTGACGTCATGGAAGAAGGGACGTCAACTGATGCAGGACCCAAGGCTTTGTTAATCAGGCCGACTGAGGGCAACCTCCCAGCAGATTACTCAAATGTAATGACTGCAACAGTGAATACACTCGAGCATCTGCATTTATGGTAAGTGCACACAACTGTAATTTCTCCTGCTTGTGAAGCCATGTCACTGTCACAAGGTGGTGGGCGCACCTGCACAGGAAAGAAATGCAAACAGGTTACTACTGATGTTTGAGAGATGTATTGGAAGACTACATGTATGTATATCAATAGCATTACCTGGTTAGCTCATCCAAATCTTCACTCCTATCCACAGTGGCATTATCCTTTTGATAAGGTACAGAACTGGTGATAACAATGCAGAAGTACATACCTACCACCCTTGGCAACACCAAATGACACGAGTGATGCTGCAGAGGTACATACCAGCCGTTAAAACACCAAATTACACACACTGATTGACAAGGGGACACAGGAAGGGCACATGTAAAGAGAAAAAGGGTAAGGACTGCCACTCCACTAATATGCTGAGGACAGGTATGGGGGCTTCAGGTGGTGGGTGTCTAAAGTGTCTCATACCTGTGCTGGCTACCCACTCAGACTGCTGATAACCACTACTGTCTCACGACCTCCTTCAGTGTCAGTAGTCTGCCTTACCTCTGCCATTTCTCTTTACATGTGTCCATTCAGCAATGGACATAAGGGATCAAGGCCGGAAGTAATGTACTATTTGCTGCCCTGTCCTGCATACATTTACTGTACCAGAGTAGAGGGGAGACTAAAAGGGCACATCGTATAAGGAAAAAGATGTACCTAGACTCTCTTTTTGCAGTTGGCCTTTCGGGGAGGGACTGAAGGCATCATATTGGCACCCGTTAAACCATGCATGTCCTGGAAAGCAGCTCAATGGGACTGAGCTGAAGAGTCTCTGTTTCCCACTGCCATCCAGGATGATCCTAACAGTCATGGTGTCTAGGTGCGACATCCACTGATGAACACAGCATTCAGTGCCGAGTTGAAGTCTCTCCAAGTCCACCAGTGCCATAGGAATACACACCTTGATTTCTCTTGCACATCACACTGTGTGCCTTCCGTGCTGTCATCAACGCACAACATCTTTATGGCCATGGTACTCGCTGAAGCATTCAACACAGGTTGATCTTGCAAGTCGGACATCCTCATGATGGGCTCAGCACGTTTACCCTTGCTAGCACAGTTTTTGCATCTTGATTTCTGCCATTTCACTGGAAAGTGTGAGCCATGCTCAATTTGGCTCACGGGCTTTGGGGCAGTAATCTCGGTGCATATTTTCCTCCTCTTACAACTAGCAAGGAGGTGGAAGCCTAGGTTCCTTCAAAACTGTAACTGTGTTGCTGGAATAGGACAGCCAGAGCGTGAAAGTTGCTGATGGCTGTTGCTTTCACGAAATATAATGAAAGCATTTACTATGGCCACATCCCATAAAAACCAGAACAAGTATAGCCACCATTTGCAGGCCTTTCTGGCAGTGGGATACTGTGTCCTGAGCTAATCTGCTTGGTCCACCGCATTCATGTAAGTGTTGTACATGCTTACAACTGGTAGACATGGCACCAGTGTCTTTGTTCCATCACGCTTTCTCCTGTGTGTTCTGGAGACTGACAAGGTTGGGTTACTGTTAGTTGACAGGATGAATACTGGGTTGCTATCCTTCCACTCAGTAGCCAGCAGTGGTCCACTCTGCAACTGCTTGTAGTACCCTTGAGGTGCTTTTCCAATGGCCTGTCTGTTGAATGTTAGAGGCTATCTTGTCCGATTGGTGCGCATGCTTCCACAGCAGTATAGACCATCTTGCCGCAACTGTTGTGCCAGCGGGACAGAGGTAAAGAAGTTATCAAAGTAAATGTGATGCTTCTTGCCAGTCAGTCCCCTAGTTAAGTCAACCACAACTCTGTGTGCAAGTCCGACCTCTCTGTTCTGCTCCGCTTTTTCAGTGTATACCTGGAATTCGTGTACATACCCATTGGTAGAGTCTGCCAACACCTCACACCTTAATGTCATTCCTCTCGGGCTTACCAGGCATAAACTGAATGTCAAGCATCAACAGAAGCCAACCATGGCTTTGTCTACAGCCAACTCACGATGCACATTGTATTGTGTCCTGCATGCATGAAGTACTGCATCCAGAATTGGTCGTACATGATGCAGCTTGTCATGACCCACACAGCCTTGTGATAGGCTCGGGTGGTTGTCATTGCAGTGGAATTACTGCTGAATTTTTTCAAGCCTCTCTCAGGTCATGTACTCAGCTATTGGGATGTGACCATATACATGGTGCATTTCCCAGTACTGCCGATATTCAGGAACATGTACAGTGGACATATATATTCTGACACTTAGAAATGTGCGTGTCTCTCCTGGACAAACAGGACTCAACTGTGTATGAACCTTGCCTGCTGCGGCCTGCCTCTGTGCAGCATAGCGATTGGTTTTGTTGGCAATAAGGGTGTATAGCTCCTCTGGTAACCTCAAATTCATGAAATCTGTATCTGTGCTAGCTGCACCCAAGTTGTTTACAGGGCTTATTGGCCCCACAAAGTCATAAATGTGTAGTGCTGTGAGACATTTTTCCCACATGATCTTGCATGGTGGGCATGCTCTGCGTACCTTACTGGGTCACTGGGAACACCTTAAAATGGAAAGTCTGGCATGGTTCAGTGATGGTGCTCTTTGTCATTAGCAACTGTATTGTATGATCTTGTTAGTGAAGTACTAACAGACATTCCCTGCTGAGGCACAGCCATGTCCTTGCTTGACAAGGAGCTACTTACAATCAGATCTAGTGGATTTTCTTCATCCAAATCCACATACTCTGGACTACTATGAACTTCAACTACAGTCGAAGGAACATCCACATCTTGTCACCACTTGCACTGTCATGGACTGTGGAGGACTTCATAGGTCTGTCTGCGATAGCATGCACTTTCTTGAACACAGATAAAGGCAACCTGTCATCTCTGTCAAAGTCCGACTGCACTGGGTGACCATTGTGTGTGTGGCACCCTTCCTTAGGAGTGCAAGTGGTACCTCATCCTCACTGTCATGGTCAGTTTCAACCTTATTGTTCAGGTGTTCTGTTGCACATCATAGTGGTCTGTCTGGAATGGCTGGCACAGGGGCATCATCTTTATCACAGGCAATAGCCTTCTCACGCAGAAGTACAAGTGGAATCTCGTTGTCTGTGTCCTAGTCTTCATCCTCACACTGGTTGGCATTATGTGGTGTCTTAAGGTACATACCCGTGTCTGAACCACTGCTGCAACCATCAGAGTCTGTTTCCTCACCCAACAGGTAAATGCTGCTTGCTTTCTCCTCCACAGATGGCATCTTCGTTGTGGGATGTGTAACTTTCTACTTGAAATTACACCTGAAAAACGCAGCAGTATATAACATTCTGATGTTATATACCTGCAGAGGCACTGGAAAAGCAACACACCAGAAAACTATATAGTGACTCTGTGATACAGAAAATTACTACATGATACGATGTTTAATTGCAGTAGTTCACAAGAATATGAAGCATATAACCACAATGGGGACTTTACTGTCTCTAAAATTGTCAAAATGAAAGAAGCTGGTGTGGATGGGGGTTGGCTTGAAATGACTCCATGCAGACAAAAACCCAAATATGGCTTGTGCATTCATCAGTATGATAACAACTTCTACTTATGTGAATAACAGTGACAGCTGCTGACAGTTTTACCAGAAAAGTGACAACGACTCAGTGCTGTTCTTGAAGTGCTCTTATTGTTAATGTGATAAGGACCTGCATTTCATATGTTCATAGGTAGGTACTAGGCTATTGGCCCTAGGGCCTATATAAGCCTAGCCAAACAGTACCCTGGCTTTTGCCACCCAAGAAAATTATTTTCCTTTGTCCCTGTCAAGCAGAGCCACAGAAGTGATCCCCGGGGTGAATTTCCTATCTCCCTTTCAATCATCAAGATTTTTCTTGAAGAGTGCTAATGAGGAGCTTTGTTTGATATAGATAGGTAGTTTGTTCCAGAGTATGGGAAGTCTCTGGGACAGGAATCTATCCCTCCAGCATGTTATGTTTATTGTGTGGTGACAAGGTTTAGGTCCCTAGAGCGTGTAGCTCTTAGAGATTGGGATTTCTTTAAGTGGTCCAACAGCTCTGGGTTTGACATAGCTTTTTATGTTAGGCAGATATCGCCTCTGAATCGGTGATATGCGACAGAGTAAAGCTGGAGTTTGTTGAGGCGGTCTACGTAGGGCATCTGTTTGAGGCCGGTAATCCTCTTTGTGAGGTATTTCTGTGGCCTTTCCACTTGTCGATGTCTTGCGAGGTACATACCAAAAGGGGTGTTGTACTATATAATGGGTCTAATGAGTGATGAGTAGAGGGGAAAAGTGACCTCTTTTTTTCCTGGATGAGAAACCTTTTGTGATGAGGTGTGCCACGTAGAAGGATTTTCTGACTACTGTGGCGATGTAATTATCAAAAGAGAGACTACTGTCCACCTGTGTCCCAAGGTCTCTTATCACACTTTCGGTGTTAAGTAGACTACCGCCTTTGTGGTAGTTCATGGGTGCAGAGTTTTTACCAAAAGGGATGACAATGCACTTTTTGGCATTAAGCTTAAGGCCATGGCTTTGACACCAGGCATCTGTCTCGGTGAGGCCCTTTTGTAGGATATCCACACCATTAGGAGATGTTCATCGTGTTACACTGAAGTCATCACACTTCGTTATCCTGCCGTCAAGTGGTCCCGCAGTCAGCCAGAGTTCCAAAGTCTTGGTCCGGCGTCAGTTGCTGTCGCTTCTTCCCTGACGTTAGTGCACCAGGGGTATATAATATGCATCCAACGCCATTTTCTTCAGTCCTTCTTGCCGCACGGTGCCCGAAGCAGAAGCAGTTCGCAAGTGCTGGTCGTCCGACTCCTGAGATTTTCGAAGTCGAATTTCAGATCCGAAGTCTTCAATAAAGCTAAGTACCCCGTTGGGGAAACCTTTTTCTTGCCTCAGGCCGATGTCAGAAAAAGTTAATAATTGTATTTCTTGTGGGAAGCAAATACCTCATAAGGACTTCCACTCTTACTGTATTCCATGCCTAGGCCCTGATCACGACGTCACTAGTTGTCGGTTTTGTGCTAGATTCAACAAACACACCATAAAAAGATGTTTTGATTTTGCTTTACACTACTCTGGCCGAAGGTTCAATTATACCATGCCGTCGGATCAGCCGACGACCTTGATACCGAAAAAACGCAAAGACAAAGGATAAAGACAGGCATCCGAGGTCCAAAACCGACGACAAAACCTCTTCTAGGCCAGTCGCCGGTTCGCCAGTTCTCAGTGAGGCGCTTTCGCAGCCCCTGACACCCGCTACCTCAGAGCCACAGGCCACTTCCGACTCCCATGTGGAGACGTCTAGGCCTCTGGAAACTCAAGGTATTGGGCCTACGGAAACTAATCCCTCAGATGGGTCCAGAGCTGCTAAGCAGGCATCCGGCTTCTGGGGGTGTCTTCAGACCTTCACAACAGCTAAGACAAAGGTACCGTTAAAGACAAAGAAACAAGTACAGCATTCTCCTGGACAGTCCTCCATGCCTAAGAAACAGATGCTTAAAATGGCTGAAGACCTCATTACTCTAATCAGGGGTTCCCATCCCCTCCTGAGAAAAGGCCTAGGCAGGATACAGACTGACTCCTCTGATCAGGTTTCCATTTCCTCTGATTCCTCTTCAGACCAGGGATACTCTTTACCCCCCTATGAGGACTCTGATGCTGAGGAATCTATCACTTCAGCCTCTCCTCCTGAGGATTATTCTTTTGGGGAAACTTTACATACCATGAGGGAACATTTCCATTGGGAAAGTCAGGATTACTCAGAATCCAAGAAAAGGCTCAGGGATTTCCTCTTATTGCCTCAGCACAGGCCCCTGGCTATTCTGCCTGTGCTTGACATTGTGGATGATGTGTTCTCTGAATCCAGCTTATCTCCTGACTCTTTGCCCCCTGCTCCAGCCAAGCCAGATAGGTATTATAGAGTCCCTGACTCTCACAGGTTTCTTTACAAAAACTCTTCTGCTGATCCAGAAACTATTTTCCAGGGTCCAAAAGGGGTTAAGGCTTCCATTGCAAAAAATCCAGTACCCTCTGACAGAGATTCCATAGCTTTGGATAGATGGGGGAAGAAAGTATACACGTCTGCAACTTTAGCAGTAAGAGCTTTAAATTGCCAGTTTCACATGCTTAAGTACCAACAATATTTAATGGCTCAGTTAAAACAGAAAATGCTTGCTAGCTCAGAAGCTCCTGATTGTAAAGGAATGCAGGATTTATTGCATGCAGTTGAGCAGGTGGGAAAACATACTCTGCAATGTGGTTTTGATTCTTTAGAGGCCTCTTGTAGAGCCGCAGTTACAAGTTCTGTTATTCGAAGACATGCTTGGTTAAAAGAACAGAGTTTAGCTGATCATGTTAAGGCAAAGTTATTGGATGCTCCTTTACAGCATGATACCTTGTTTGGTGTTAAGGCAGAAGAGGTGTTAAAGAAAATGGAGGATAAAGCTAAATCCATGCAAACAGTCAAGGATTTCTTACAGGTACAGCCACCTCGGTTCAGCAGAAATTGGCGAACAAAAAATTGGTCCTTTCCAGTGTCAGACAGGCCACAGAGAGGCAGATACAGACATCCAAGAGGCAGATCTCAGCTCCAAGGCTCAGACAGACAACGACAGTGGGGTGCCTCAACCCCAAAAGGAGGTGAGAAGTCTCAACCTTACAGGAAACAGTCGCAATGACTTTCCTTTGCGTACACCAAGCACGTCCCTTTTGGAAGCCCCCTTAGGAGGAAAACTAGCACTTTTTTCTCAAAACTGGCAAACAACAATCACCCAAGACAAATGGGTCCTGAATATTGTGTCTCAAGGTTACAGATTCCACTTTCATACTTTACCAAAGCTAAAAGGAATGCCAGACCTGCCACAAAATCAATGGGCAGAGGCACAAAAACAAATTTCAGCCCTCATGGACATGAGAGCTATATAAAAAGTACCACGACCGGAACAAGGACAAGGATTTTACTCGAGACTCTTCCTGGTCCCCAGAAAGGACAAAGCCTGGAGGCCTATACTGGACCTTTCAATTCTGAATACTTACCTGGATATTCCGAAATTCAAAATGTTGACATTACAGTAGCTTCTACCCGTGCTGGGCAAGAAGGCTTGGCTGGTTTCCCTGGACCTCAGAGGCATACCTGCATGTCCCTATAAGACAAAATTGCAGAAGATACCTCAGATTCAAAGCTGGTACAATGCACTACCAATTCTCTGCACTGCCCTTTGGCTTATGTACTGCACTCAGGGTCTTCACAAAATGCCTGGCACCAGTAATTGCATTTTGCAGACAAAAAGGAATTCAAATATATCCATACCTGGACGACTGCCTCATTCAAGCAGAGACAAAGGACATTCTTCTACAGCATCTGGCGTTTGTGAAAAGTTGCTAATTTCTCTAGGGCACACAGTAAACCAAAAGAAGTCAAAACTAGTGCCCTCACAACAGATTACATTCCTGGGTGGCAGCTTAAATACAATGGCCCAGATGGCTTACCTCACACCAGACAAACAAGTGCAACTAACTCAATATTTTCAACTACTGGCAAAAACGTCCCATCTCCCTGCAAGAAAAATTCTGCAGACCCTGGGATTCATGGCATCCTACATACTACTAATACCATATGCCAGACTGCATATGAGGAAATTACAATGGTACTTAAAAAGTGTTTGGACTCAACATTCTCACAGTCTAGAAGCAGTAATTCCAGTGATTCCATGCCTACAACAGGAGTTTCGATGGTGGGCACAGGCATGTCACCTAAACAAGGGTCAGCCTTTTACCCAACCCACAGCCAGGCAAACTCTAACAACAGATGCTACGGATTACGCCTGGGGAGCACACATGGCAGGAAAATGCATTCAGGGCAAGTGGACCACAGACCAGATGCATCTTCACATCAATCAAAAAGAGATGTTGGCTGTTAAAAATGCCCTAACAGCTTTCAAGGACCTTCTACATCCAGGACAACTATTACTAAAGACAGACAACACCACAGTAATGTGGCACATAAAGAAACAAGGGAGCACACATTCTTATCCCCTATGCAGGCAAGCCATGACCTTGTGGAACACAGCTTTAACGTACCAAGTTCACCTGCAAGCACAATTCCTGCCAGGAAAGAAAAATACTCTGGCAGACCTAAGCAGAAATTTCATGGACCCTCACGAATGGAAATTGAATCCACACATCTTCAGCATGATAACACAAAAATGGGGATGCCCAGACATGGATCTTTTTGCCTCCCCTCTGAATTGCCAACTACAAAAATTCTGCACAAGGACTTATCACAAACAAGCATGGAAAGTGGATGCTGTCCTGCTCAGCTGTAAAAACCTAAAAGTTTATGCCTACCCACCACTGCCTCTCCTTTCAAAGGTACTCCTAAAAGCCAGACAAGACAAACTACAGATGATCCTGATTGCTCCAGACTGGCCACGCCAGCACTGGTACCCTATCTTAAGGAACTTGGCTCAGAGCCCACCATGGATTTTGCCCCAAATTCCACACCTTCTGACTTAACAAAACAATCAGATCCTGCATGGTCAGCTCAAAACCCTAAACCTGGCTGCATGGCAGATACTTTAGCCAAACAGGCAACACCTCTCTCTAAAGCTGTTATGGATGTCATTTTGGAGGCCAGGAGACCTAGCACCAGGAAAGCTTACTCAGAAAAATGGAAGAGATTCTGCGCCCGGAACCAGGCTCAAAGCCTTGACCCTCTTGTTCCAAACATTCCTCAAATTTTACAATACTTAACTGAGATGCTGGACAGAGGCCTATTTTCAACAATTAAGATCCACGCCTCTGCCATTTCTGCACATTATAACACGGATCCTCCTTTATTCTCTCATCCCTTGCTAAAGCAGTACCTCAGAGGGGCTAAAAACATAAGACCGCCCCGGAGAGCACCAACACCAACTTGGGACCTCAATTTCATTTTGGAAAAACTGACCCTACCACCTTTTGAGCCAGTCAATACAGCTGATCTAAAATTTTTATCATGGAAAACAGCTCTGCTCCTGGCAGTAACTTCAGCACGAAGAGTCTCAGAGCTACAGGCATTAATGGCAGTGGAACCTTTTATAATTTTTCATCAGGACAGGATATCTTTAAGGACAAACCCTACCTTCATGCCAAAGGTGGTATCTAGTGTGGCTCTTAACCAAACCATCCATTTGCCTACTTTTTATCCAAACCCCTAAAATAAAGGGGAGAAACTTCTGCATACTTTGGACATACACAGGCAGCTACGTTTCTACTTGGACAAAACAAAAGCTTTCAGGAAAACTGATCAACTGTTTGTAGCATATGCTGCAGGATCACAAGGCAAGGCTATCTCAAAGCAGACTATATCCAAATGGATAGGACAATGTATTCGGTACTGCTACACACAGCATGGAAAACCAGTCCCTAGTAACATTAGGCCTCATTCCACCAGGGCAACAGCCACTTCAACAGCCTTTCTCAGAGGAGTACCTACCAAAGAAATTTTGGAGGCTGCTACTTGGAGTTCAGTGCACACCTTCACCAAGCATTACCACCTGCCTCTTTTCTCTAAATCCAGGGCAGGATTTGCCACTGCATTTCTGCAGTGCCTCTTAGCCAATCCTAACTCTTTATAGACCAGCCACCCAACCTTAGCTTTGGGATTCAACCCAAGTGTGATGACTGCAGCAGTGTAACACGAGGAACATAGTACAGTTTTGTACCTACCATAAATGTAGATTCTCGAGTGTTCACACTGCTGCAGTCCAGGTTACCCTTCCTCCATCCCCTCTGAACTAGCTAGACTTATCTATACCCTTCTACCCTATACAACCTTTGTGGTGTATTTGCTGGTAACTGAAGGTATTGTTTTTTATTGTTTATGTATATTTTTGATTAGCAATATGTATTGCCTACCCACCTGGGGGCACCTGGCATCTAGGGCAAGAAAAACTGAAGAAAATGGCGTCGGATGCATATTATATACCCCTGGCACACTGACGTCAGGGAAGAAGCGACAGCAACCGACACCGGACCAAGACTTTGGAACTCTGGCCGACTGCAGGGACTGCCTGACGGCAGGATAACCCAAGTGTGATGACTGCAGCAGTGTGAACGCTCGAATATCTACATTTATGGTAGGTACAAAACTGTACTTTTTGATTATGGCTCCTAGTTTGAAGTCATCTGCAAACTTTGTTAACCAAAGACCTTGTTAACCAAAGACCGTCTGTGTTAGCCTGTATTTCAGAGAAGTAGATGCCAAACAGGAGAGGACCTAGGACTGAACCCTGTGGTACTCCACTTTTCACTGGTCTGAAGTTGGATTTAGAGTCTGTTACTTTCACAGTGTGGGTTCTGTCAGTGAGCTAGTTGGCAACCCATCTTGTGACATAGGGATTTATACCTAGTTTAGTGAGCTTATCTAAAATTCCAGAGTGGGGGTGGTGTCGAAAGCCTTGGCGAGATCTAGATAGGCTGTGTGAACCACCTTACCCTCATCTACGGCTTTGGTGACCACTTCAAAGAAGTCTATCAGGTTTAGGAGACGTGATCTACCTTTTACAATCCCGAACTGGGTAGGGTCCAGAGTTTGGAGGTTACCAATGTCATTGTTTATAAGTTCCATGATGATACGTTCCATAGCCTTGCAGACCAGGCCCATTAAGGTAATGGGGCGGTAGTTCCCGGGGTCCGTGGTGGCTCCCCTTTGTGGAGTGGGATAACCATTGCTGTATGCCATTCAGTGGAAACAAAGCCTGAGGTGAGGCTATAATTGAACATGGTACTTGGGTGGGGTGCCAATTCGTTCTGTAGTTCATGTAGAACGCAGCCTGGGGTGTCGTCAGGTCCCATGGATGCTGTGTTCTTGCCTTTAGAGGGTGTGTTTTTTACCTGTGCAGCCATGATTACAGGAACTTCGCATTCTTCTGGTATAGAGATGGGCCCTTTAGGGGATGAGAGAGGGGTAAAGTTAGCACTGAACCTATCTGCCAGGATGCTGGTAATATCAGTTGGTTCTGTGTATATAGTGCCATTGTGCTGTAACTCAGAGCAGATCTGAGTGTTGCCATTGAGATTCTTGACATAGCTATAGAATGCTTTGTGGTTGTCTTTAGAATCAGTGGCGATTTTGTTTTCGTAACTAGCTTTGGAGGATTCTATGAGGGATCTCAGCTTCTTACTGAGGCGGACCACAGAGTTCTTCCAATCATAGGATTTTACTCTCTTTTGCAACAGTTTCTTTCTTCTTTTGTAGAGTTTGTTTATAAAGGAATGTCCATAGTCAATAGTTACACCATAAGCTCCACACAGCAGGCAAATCCTGGTAGTTGAGTGCTGTAAAATCTTTGTTCATATAATCCACAAAACAAGGTTAAGTGCTTTCTTTCCCTGTATGACACTTCGTGGACATCATCAGAACCAAATGAAACAGTCCCCTACCTTAGAAACTCATTTATACGTACAAAAAAACAAATCAATTAACCAATTAATTAAAAAATCAGTTGTCTCTACTAAGATATTTTAGAACATTTTGAGAATATTTTAAAGACATTTCAAAAATGTATGAAAGCACTTGAAACATAATACACATAAAACCACAGTAGAAAAGTACAATAAAAATACTGGGTGTTGTGAATATTAAAATGTTAGCCCTTTTCCTTAAAATGGGTACCAGGGAAATAAAATCATTTAAATCTGTTAATTCCAAGGCATTTAATTTAATAATCCAGTAAAATTCTCTCAAGTCAACTTGTAATTCCCACCAACCACCTCTAAAGTTGTGTGGCACAACTTCCAAAATCCCAAATTTAAAGGTCGTATCTCCCGGGTAAACTAAAGGGTACCTATAAAGGGCATTATTAGTGTTGTTCTTACTGATGGCATACAAGTGCTCATAAATCCGGGTCTTAAAGTTCCTGGTTGTTTTGCCCACATAATTTTCCCGTTTGGCATATGGAAATGTATATTACACCTCTGGTATTGCAATTGCCTTTTTGTGGACAAATACCTCTTTTGCAACCTCTGGGGTATACAATATCCTTATCCAAAACAAAGGGACATTGATTGCAGTGTCCACATCTAGTGGTTCCTTTAATGTGTAAAGGTCTAGGTAATACAACTTGCTCCATTAAATTTTTTGCCTGCTTTGTAGATAAAATTTGGTGATTGACCTAAGAGTCGAAAAATATCAAGGTTCCCCTTGAATATATTCCAGTTACTGTGAATAATGTCTCAAGTGTTTTTTCACCAACCCCGAAGGGAATAACCATACTTGTGTTATAAACCGCCTGTTTTGTAAAGCTATTTGGGCTTTTTTGGATAAATTCACCACTACCTAGCAAGGGTTTGTATTTGGTTCCCCAACCTTCCTTCATTTCTTCTGCTATTTTATCAGAAATAGTCTGCAGATAACACCTCACCCTAAACAATTCCTTGTTGGTAATTAGTTCTTCCAAAAAAATCTCCTTGGTAGAGCACATCCTTCCTGCCCTAACCAACTGGCCCTTGTATGTATTTCTTTTTGTGTGGGTCGGGTGACTACTTTGGAAATCCAAATAACTGTTGGAAAAAGTTTCCTTCCTGAGCATTTTTGAAATGAACCTCTGATTTGTAACATCCTTAAGGATAGTGACATCCAAATAGTTTATCATGTCCTTTGAGTGTTTGGCTGTGAAATTATAGTAGGGATAAACCTGGTTGATTAATCCATAAATTCTTTTAAATCAATTGAGTCGTTCTTCCATAAAATAAATACATCATCCAAAAAACGATGGTATGTAAACCAAAAAGGTTTGTAAATACTAGTAAAAATGTATTTCTTTTCCTACGCGTAAAGCACCATGTTGGCATATATGGGGGCACATGTAGCACCCATAGCTTACCCCCCTGTATCTGCCTATAGAGCTCACCTTCAAACGTGAAAAAATTACTAGTTAGCACATACTCCATTACAGCCAGAAGAAAATTGACCATTGTGTCAGAAAAGGGAGGAAAGCTCCCTGATGGCTTTGTGACAAAGTTCCAAGTCCTCTTTGTGGGGGATTGAGGTGAATAAGTCAATATCTGTAGTAGAAAAAATAACATTGTCATTGTATCCTTCACTTTTGATTTTGGACAAAAAGTCCCACGAATCTTTAAGTAGATAATCAATTGTATCAGCAATATTTTTTAAAATTCTATCCACAAAAGTACACAAAGTTTATGTGGACCTATTCCTAGCCAAAATGATAATCCTAAATGGAGGTTGCTCAATACATTTGTGCACTTTGGGTATGCCAAAGGCTGTTGGAACTAGTGGGTACTCAGTGGTCAGAAAGTTGTACAAGTCTTCTGATATAACCCTTTGTAATAAGGAATCCTCCAGAAATAACTGAATTTTCCTGTGTGCTAGATTAATCTCATTCCTGGATGTTATTTGGTACTTGTCTGTTTCAGAAAACATCATGGTGAGCTGATTTGTGTAATCAGTGGTATTAAATAACACAACACCCCCTCCCCCCTTATCAGGCTTCATAATTCTAAGCATTTTGTTGGTTCTACTTTGGTTGAGAGGTGAGTTTATCCTTAGTTAAGTTAAAACATTTCACATTTTTAAGTTGCTTAAACTCTTTGTGAATCTCCACTTCACATACTTTTTCGAAAGCTGAAATTAAGGGGTGAAGGGGTGGGTTATAACAACTTTTCTTTTTTTAATTTTCCATTACTGTCATAACTTTGCCCATCTTGGTCTTTGAAAAGGACCTTAAAATTTAATTTCCTGGTGTAAAGTTTTAACTCGGTGATGGCATCCACTGTGTCCAACTTAAAAGTGGGTACAAATTTGAAACCTTTCCTAAATAAAGAAAAAGACTGTGTTCACACTTAGATCTGTATAATTATAAATCTTGAAACCATCCAGGGATGCACATTTGCCTTCATACCTAATCATATTGTTAATATCTCCTCCCATATGTTCTACCTGTTGTTGTTAGCCCCCCCTGAAATTCCCTCTTTGGTTGTTTCTTTGCATACGAGCTCCTTATAAAAAAAGTTGATACTAATGTTAGAGTGAACTTGAAACGGAAAAGTAAAAAATTAAGAGATCAAAATGATTACTTAAAAAAACAAGTTTACTTTTTACCTAACTGGTTCATACACCCCAGAACTGAGGGAAGGAGGGTTAGGGTCATTGAGGATGATGACACCTTCCATAACCCACCACTGAATGAGGCACAAATGGACTCTGATGGAATGGGTTATGACTACACATCCGAACATTGAGGCAGATGTTCCCACTCTGAGAAGGTCTGAGCGAATAGAAAACAGGAATAGGCAAAGACCATTATATTCCTGGTACCGGTGTAATATAAGACTGAGTCTTTACCATCTGGTAGGACAAAGACCACAGTAATTCAGTCAATGTCGTACAGCAGTTATATCTTACTGAGCCCTTCCTATCACCACAATTCTGTGCATGACTGACAAAGCCAAATATTGTCCACAGTATATGGTTGCTCCATGCTGGCATTAGAGTACAAGTAATAACATGTATTTACAAGACACATACCATCCTGGTAAAGGGTGTTACAGCCACTGGGTATTGGCATGTTGCACATGGCCTTAGAATGTACAAGGAAAACAGACCAATGAATCAAAGACTGATATTTGTAACTGTCTGTAATCCTGACCAGAAATTCAAAATTACAAGGGACAGAGAACTTCTTATGGTCAAAGTAGGGGATTCAACCTCCTCCAGCAGACCTGTTACCAGTATTTTTCCACACTGATTGGTTTTGGGACCCCTGCTGTTTGGAATCTACTTCTCCAAAGTACAGGCTACAACTAAAGGACTGTGGCTGACAAAGTCTGCTGGTGACTGCAAACTGGGTGTGAACATTTTATTTATTTATTTTACATTTGTTAACCGGGTTAGTCTGGCTGAGCTTTTGGCTCATTTTCAGCAGATACCCGGGGAGAAAAGCTCCTCGGGACTAGAAAACAATTTATTAAATTTTAGTAGCATAGTAATAACAATCAGCTATAGGATCTTACAAGCGGAGACCTGGAGAGAGAAAAAGCTCCTCAGGCAATTCAATTATACAGAGTATTAACAATTGGCAGATAAGTATGTGAGTTGTTACAAACAAGGTTTTAAACAATTAGCAGAAGAAAATGTGACTAGTTACAATATTATTTAAGCTGCTTAGAGCAAAATGAGTTAATAGTTAGGCAGGTGCCTATTTAAAGTGGATAGGATCTAGTTGTATAGGAGTTTGGAAACATGAAAGGAAAGTAGGAATGGCTAGTAGGAGATGTAGGGGAGATAGAGTATAAGAGACAGGCTAGACAGGTAGGTTGTTTTGAGACTGTAAGAATTAAGATTGGTTGGAGGAAGAGGTAGAAGAGGCAGGGGAATAATGTTAAAGATACATTGAGTGAGGTGGTGAAATAGGTGAAAATATGGTGGTTTCAGGGTGGTTGGCTACAGTGGCAAGACCACTTCATTTTTAGGTATTTCCTTGTGGCTAATTTGAAACTTTTGCTATGCTGGAG
Source organism: Protopterus annectens (assembly GCF_019279795.1). Taxonomy (NCBI): domain Eukaryota; kingdom Metazoa; phylum Chordata; order Ceratodontiformes; family Protopteridae; genus Protopterus; species Protopterus annectens. The sequence goes on from NC_056739.1 coordinate 224,755,561, forward strand.
GGATTTTATTTCCAAGGTGAGTTAGCTCCAGGATGTAGCTGGGTTATAGTTATATAGAAGGCAGCCTATTTTGGTTTTGGGTTTGTAGATGTCTAATAATTCTTGATTTGAGCTGCGTAGTGTCTTAGCAGGGGAATATTTGGGTATGATAGTGGAGAGGCTGAGGCAGAAGGAGGGTAGATAGAGTGGATGATTTGTAGTTGTTATAGTTGGAGCAGCTGAGGGAATTCTAGCCAGTCTAGCTGCTGTAGTGCTAAGCAGTGGAGTGACTTGTAGGTTTGGTTAACTGCAAATCTGGTGATCTTATTATAAGTAGTCTCAAGCTTGGAAGTGTAGAATTTAGGTTTGTGAATATGTGCCAGCTGTACAGGAGTGTTGGGAGTAATAAAGCCTGGGAGAGAGTTATTCTGGCAGTGTTAAGCATTTCTTGCTACGGAAAAGGTGTCCCAAGTTTCTGATGAGTCCTTTTTACTGAGTTAGTAATATGGAGATTAAACGTAAGCTGATCATCTGTTGTAACACCTAGCAATTTAGTACTAGATTCAGCTGAGATGATAAGTGTTGTTGCAGGATAAGATGGTAAATGCACTTTTGAGTGTGGTGATGTTTTTAGGGAGGAAGAGTAGGAGCTTAGTTTTTTTTTTTTTTTTTTTTGGATTAAGTATTAGTTTATCACTAAGCCAAATCTCAGTGGTGTGGAAGGATGCCTGGGTAGTTGAGTGGAGGTCAGTTGGGTTGTCAGCAATTGTTATAACAGTTGAGTCAGCATATTACACAAGATATGACTGGGGACAAGAGGAGTAGAGCAGGTTGGTGAAGATATTCGAGAGTAGTGGTCCAAGTATGGACCCTTGGGGGACTCCCATTTGTACAGTGAGAGAGGAGGATAGTGCAGAGAGCCATTTAACTGATTGCTGGTGGGTAGAGAGATAGCTGGAGAACCAGGAGATAGGGGGAGAGAAATGTAAGTTAGTGAGTTTATCTAGAAGGAGTGGGTGAGAGAGAGTGTCAAAGGCTTTAGAAAACTCCAGGAATAGGCATGAGACAAGTTTATTGGTATCACGAGCTAGGGAGACTGTGTTGATGAATGATATGAGTGCAGTAGATGTACTATGCTTGGGATGGAAGCCATGCTGTGTGGGTGTGAGAAGGTTTTCATTGTGAAGGTAATGCATTACCTGCTTGTGAATGCATTTCTCTAAGATTTTTGAGAGTGGAGAGAGTATGGCAATCGGTCTGAAGTTGGATATGTCTGAAGAGTTGCCCCCTTTGTGAATGGGTAGAGTAAAGAAATGTTTCCAGTGGGGGGACATAGGATTCAGAAATGGATCGGTTGATTAAGATGGATACAGGCTAGGCAAGAGGTTGAGGCAATCTGCAGGAAGCAAGAAGGGTAGCTTGTCAACAGATGGAGAGCAAGGTTTAAGTTTAGAGAGTAATGACTTTACATAGTTAGTTGATTCCGCTTTTAGAGAGAAGGAGATAGGAGGGTTTGGAAGAGGTAGAGAGTTTGTGGGGGAAGCCCCTAGCTGGAAGGACTGCAGAAAAACAGGACTGTGCTAAACGCACAATAGTATAGGCTCACAAACCAGGTGCAAGCAAGAGTATGAAATCGATTTCAGTGGTGCTGTAAGATACAGCTCAGTTCAAGCTGCTGCTGTACAGTGTGAAGCAGATCCAGACTCGTTCAAAACAAGGACAAACACATGCATTGCTTGCATTCCACCTAGCTTCTCCCAAATGCATATTAGTCCTGCAAAGTCAGAATTAAAAGAATAAAAGCGGGCCAGTTATTTGATTGCCAACTACAGATTCTGCTTTGATCCTTCCAAGATTAAAATAGCAATAATAGTAGATCTGCATTAGTTAAATTTTTGCTGCATAGAGACAGTCATCATAGCCTGTATACTTACCCCCCCTCTCCATACACATTCATCTTGGAAATCCAGAATCACAACAGTAAACAGCAGGGCCATTCATTCCATTCTCATACTGACATGGACCCTATCCCAACTGCCTAGCCAAAGTACCTGGTTTGAACCTAGAAAGTTAAAAAAGAAAAAAAAAAGTTAAATTACTGTATTGCTTTCACATTACATCACATGAACATGATAAAGGACAGCACTTGTACTCCATCTCACTACACTCCACACAGCATCTTGCAAAGGCCGAATTACAACCGTAAATAGTATGACCACTCATGTCATTTACAAACAACCTTCCCCAGACCGTTACCTGCTTAATGAAGGTGGTGTGGCCTTGCCAGCATCAGTAATAATGTTTTCATTACTGTATTGAATTGATGCATGCAAATAGTCAGAGTTTGCATTCTGTCTTTTCACCCAAATACACAGTCATGGAAACCTAGAATTATTACACCAAAGTTACAAGGCCAAACATTTCTTCTGCAAACAGCCATCATATCAATTTCTGGCCTAATGTATTTGCTTTGACCCTGCCAGAATTAACATGAAAATAACAATTATTCCATTAATTTACTCTGTTGCACAGAAACAGTAGTTGCAGTAGTTAGCCAGCATAACTGTGGATGAGGGAGATCCCATTCCCACAGTGCTAGCACTTGTACATCATTTTACCTCTAAGGAAAAGTTAATTCAAAATCTGTATGATGTTGTGAATGTATGTTCTTGGAGCTTATCTCCCCGGGCCACCGCTGAAAATGGACCTGTGTCCAGTCGGACTTTCCTAGTTATATGTAAAATAAATAAGTCATCAACTGTAGAGGTGTCCATGTCCAGGAGTGACGATCCCTTTGGTTTTGGACATCATCATATTGGCACATCCACCAGAAGATGTTGCTCTAAATGAGGTAGCAAACCAGTATTGACCAAGGTCATGATACAGGCAATATGTCTGTCATTAAAAATATGTTTATATTGAAATGTTTAACATTTAGACTGAAACACTTGGGATGAATAATTTTTAAGAAATCATGACATTTTTATGTATTTATGTATTTTTTGTTACTTTTTAGTACAAAATACATGACAAACCCCATTAAGTTCATCATCTTGTAATGAACACAACTTACTGAAAAAAAATGTTTTGATGCTTTTCCTCATGATCTCTCAATCTGAATCTCATGTCGTCTTTTGTTCATTACCCACAGGCCATGACAGTAGATAAGGTCATACTCAGACCAGTAAGGTAAAGTCCGTGACAGAGTTCAGTTCTAACTTCATCATAAATTGTTAATTCAGTAACTGTATAATGCAGCCAGTCACACTCATCTTTTGCCATCACTCATGAACAAAGTGCCAGAGTACTTTGACTCTTGTCGTAGGTGCGACTGTCTGGCCTCCCTCTACTCCTCCCACTCCAATAAACATAGCAAAGCATTATTGTCTTGGGGAATTCTGTGGAATCAGGTATAGATGTGCTGATAATTATTCCGGCTGTCTTGCATTTGGCCACAAAACAGCTGATGGCATTTCAGAGGTTACAGTCAGGTGACGAAAAAAGACCGTCATCTGCAAGAAAAAAGGTGCCACCTGTATGTCATCCAACTTGGATATATGTTCAACTTTTACTGTTCTTGATCTTTCCAGAAAACGGACAGAAGTGGTGACAAAGATGTACACTTGGAAAAACCAGCACACATCTTGAATAACTTTGACTTAATGCCTAGACAGTAACTAGAGTCCCCAAATGCTTTCATTCGTGAAATGGATAGTACCCAACAGTAGCCACAGCACTCAGTTATCCCAGGAGATGTACCAAGGCATACAATTTCCAAGGTTTTTTAATGGTTAAGGTATTTGCCTTACACACACAAGGTACTGGGTTTGAATCTCACAGGGGATAATTGGCTAGGCTTAAAATGGTTCGCAGGGGCAGTTAGCCTAGTACTAATCTATGAACCTATGAACCTACTGTACACTTAACAGGTAAGTTCAATGACCCCAACAAATAACAGACCATGATCAAGGAGCTGGTCCATTGTTCTATGGCCTAGACATGTTGTTATTCCTGCATCAATGATTTTTCTCCCTGCTACTATCCTTTTCCAACACTTTGGCATATGTGATTTTCCAAGGAATCTGAAAAGTGCAATATTTCTACAGGTGGGACACATCTCTGGCTCTCTTACTTAACAATGGGGACCTTCACTCCAGATGTCCTTCAAGGATGCATCTGCAGTCATCACATATGGGTTGTCCTGCCTCAGGCAGCCCTTCGGTCGGCCGGATTCAAAAGTCTGGGTCCGGCGTCGGCTGATGTCGCCCCTTCCCCGACGTCAGAGCGCCTGGGGTATAAAATTGTCAGCCGACGCCATCTTCCTCAGTCTTTCTTGCCGCGCGGTGCCCGAAGCAGAAGCAGTTCGCAAGTGCCGGTCGGCCAGCTCCTATAAATTCGCTATCCGAAGACTTCAAAAGCTAAGTACCCCGTTGGGGAATCTTTCTTGCCTCAGCCGATGTCAGATAAAGTTAATAATTGTTTAACTTGTGGGAAACAAATACCTCATAAGGATTTCCACTCTTACTGTCTTCCCTGCTTAGGCCCAGACCACAACGTCTCGGCCTGTTCAGCCTGCACTTCCTTCAACCGACGCACTCTTAGACGTCGGTCGGAGTTCGCAGAAGAGTTTTTTGGGGCTAGTTTTTCATACAAAATGCCGTCGGAAACCCCGACATCACATTTAATTAAGAAACGGAAAGACAAGGACCGACACATGCGGGCCGCGGTTTTGGCTGAAACCGCGGCTAGGCCTACCACGAGTGCCTCGGTCTCGGCTGATACCGAGTCCTTGGAACTTCCGAACCCTGAAACAATACAACCGACAGCCTCGGCCCCGGAGGCTCCTTCCGAGTCGGTTACAGAATTGCCTTCAGAAACTGGTGTATTGGAATCTTCTGACACCATTCCTTTAGACAAAGCTACACCAGCACGTGGTGCAGCCAGGCCTCCTGCATCCATGTCCATTAAGGCTTTCACCAGGGCTAAAGCTGCAAATCACACTAAAGCCATGCCTCCCAGGGTTATTCCTCAGGGACCCTCTTCTAGTTCACAGATTCTTACCTTAGCAGAGGACCTTATCTCTTTAATCAGGGGCTCTCAGCCCCATCCGGACAGGGGCTCCCAACCTCCTCTAGACAAAAGGCCCACGGTGGATCCCTCTGATCCCCTTTCCTCAGAGGAGGCCTCTGATGGCTCGGATCACTCGGACTACCAGAAGGAGGCTTATTCGGCCTACGAGGATTCGGATGCAGAGGAATCTAATCCCCTCGGCCTCCCCTCCTGAAGAGCTTTTCTTTGGGGAGACCCTTCACACTATGAGAGAGCATTTCAAATGGCAGGGCCAGGAATATTCTGATTCCAGGAAAAGACTAAGAACTTTTCTTCATTTACCTCAGCATAGACCTTTGGCTATTCCTCCTGTTTTAAATGTCATTGATGATGTGTATTCTGACTCTAGTATATGACCCCTGACACTCTGCCTCCGACCCCTGTTAAGCCCGATAGGTATTACAGGGTCCCGGACACACACGATTTTCTTTACAAGGCCCACTCTGCTGATCCTGAAACTATTTCACAGGGCCCTAAAGGGGTTGCAGCTGTTACTACTAAAAACCCACTCCCCTCTGCAAAGGAGTCCAGGGCATTAGAGAGATGGGGTAAAAAAGTGTATACTTCTGCCACTCTTGCTTTGAGGGCATTAAATTGTCAATTTCATATGATACAGTACCAAGAGTATTTGTTAGAAGAAATGCATAAGAAACTGTCTTCTACTGAACCCCTTGACCGTAAATCCCTTCAGGATCTGGTACATAACTCCCAGCAGGTTAGCAACCATTTCTTGCAGTGTGGTTATGATGCATTGGAAGCTTCATGTAGGTCTGCAGTGACTGGTGTTGTCATACGTAGGCATGCTTGGCTGAAGGAACAATCTCTGCCAGACCATGTTAAAGCTAAGCTTTTGGATGCTCCACTGGAAAAGCAAAAGTTATTTGGTTCCACTGCTCAAGAAGTGCTAAAGAAATTTGAGGAAAAGGCAAAATCTGTACAAACAGTTAAGGATTTTCTTCAAGTCCAACTGCCTAGATTCAGCAGAAATTGGCCTTCCAAGAATTGGTCCTTTCCGGACACAGAAAGATTTCAAAGGGGCAGGAACAGGCGTGCCAGAGGTAGAGGGCAAGCTAGGGGCTCCTACAGAGGCCGTCAATGGCAACCTCCAATCAAGACAGGCAGTTCAGGACCTGCAACTGCTGCACAAGGACAAACTCAATGACTTTGCTTTGATTCCGCCAACCAGGGCTCAATTAGATGCACCTTTGGGCGGAAAGCTTTCTTTATTCTCAAAAAATTGGCACAACATTACAAGAGACAAATGGACACTCCAAATAATAGACAACGGATACAGGTTCCATTTCCACACATTGCCAAAAAGAAAAGGCATGCCAGGTCTGCCACCAAATCAAAGGGCAGAGGCTTTGAAACAAATCTCAAACTTACTACAAATGAAAGCCATAGAAAAAGTTCCTATTACAGAACAAGGCCAAGGATTTTACTCCAGGCTTTTCCTTGTTCCAAGAAAAGAGCATCAGTGGAGACCAATTCTCGACTTGTCCGCACTGAGTACTTATATCATTGTGCCAAAATTCAAAATGCTGACTACAGCAACTCCTTCCCATGCTGGGCAAGGGGTCTTGGCTGGTGACTCTAGACCTCAAGGAGGCATACCTGCATGTCCCTATCAGACAAAGTTGCAGAAGACACCTCAGATTTCTTGCAGGGTCAGAGCATTATCAATTCTCAGCATTGCCCTTTGGCTTCTCTACTGCGCCCAGAGTATTCACGAAATGCCTGGCATCAGTAATAGCACACTGCAGACTTCAGGGGATTCAAATATACCCATATCTGGATGACTGCCTTATACAAGCGGACAACCAACAAACTTTGATAAAGGACTTAAATTATGCCATCAATCTTCTACAGGCCTTGGGATATACAGTCAACATGCACAAATCAAGACTTGTTCCATCCCAAAGAATAACCTTTCTGGGTGCGGATCTAGATACAACCACCCAAATGGCTTATCTCACAGAAGAAAAACAAAGACAGCTACCGGATTACTTCAAGAAACTGACAAGGCAGACTCAGCTGACTGCAAGGAGAAATCCTGCAGGCCCTGGGTTACATGGCATCCTGTATTCTTTTGATTCCACAAGCAAGGCTTCATATGAGAAAGCTACAGTGGTACCTAAGGAGTTTATGGACTCAGCACAGTCACAGTTTGGAAACTTTAACCCCACTCATTCCATGCCTTCACAAGGAATTTCTGTGGTGGGCTCAGGCCAGCCAGTCAAACAGGGGGGTGCCCTTCACAAAGCCAAAAACCTCCCAAACTATTACAACGGACGCTTCAGACCTAGGTTGGGGAGCACACATGGAGGGCAGAGGTATCCAAGGACAGTGGTCACGAAAGGAGCTATGCATGCACATAAATCAAAAAGAAATGCTAGCAGTGATGCATGCAATCGAGGCCTTCAAAATTTTTCTGCATCAAGGCCACCTACTACTAAGGACAGACAACACCACAGTTATGTGGTACATAAACAAGCAAGGAGGTACCCATTCCTACCCTCTTTGCAGTCTGGCAATGAATCTATGGGATCTTTCCTTGAAACTCAATATACAGCTACAAGCTCAGTTTGTGCCAGGGAAAGACAATACACTGGCGGACAGCTTAAGCAGAAATATCATGGATGCACACGAATGGATGCTGCACCCAGACATCTTCCAACAGATAACACAATCTTGGGGGAGCCCGGACATTGATCTATTTGCATCCCCCCACAATCAACTGAAGAAATTCTGCTCAAGGGCATACCACCCGCAAGCGTGGAAAGTGGGCGCCCTCTCTTTCAGCTGGAGAAATCTGACAGTGTATGCATTTCCTCCTATCCCATTAATGACCAGGGCGTTACTGAAGATCAGGATAGAGCAGCCAAAAGTGATTCTGATAGCTCCGGACTGGCCAAGACAGCACTGGTGTACCCACTGCTAAGGAGCATGTCACGTACGAAACCATGGCCTCTGCCTCTATGGCCACTTCTACTGACACAGCACAGATACAAAACTCTACATTCCAACCTGAAAACATTGCAGCTAACAGCGTGGAGAATACCTTGACGACTCCTCAGGATAAGCCATCCCAGAGAGTGAAGGATATCATTATGGAAGCTCGTCGCCCTTCCACAAGAAAGGCATATTCAGCGAAATGGAAAAGATTTCTCATCTGGAACACCTCAAAGGGCCTAGATGCGACAGTGATGAACATGGCACATATCCTGGAATATTTGGCAGAAATGTTCCACAATGGTCTGTCTTACTCTTCTATTAAGATTCATGCTTCAGCAATTTCAGCAGAGTACAATACTGATCCACCTGTCTTTTCTCATCCTCTCCTAAGACAGTTTCTAAGAGGAATCAAAAACCTCAAACCTCCTCGGAAACCACCTCTTCCTGCTTGGGACCTTAACTTCGTGTTGGAAAAATTAACACTGCCTCCATTTGAACCAGCAGCATCTGCAGATCTACAGTACCTTTCATGGAAGACTGCCTTCCTTCTGGCAATAACCTCAGCAAGAAGGGTTTCGGAATTGCAGGCCCTGATGGCAGTGCAGCCATTCATTATTTTTCACCAGGACAGAGTTTCATTAAGAACTAATCCTACTTTTATGCCAAAGGTGGTATCCAGGGTTTCATTGAATCAAGCCATTCACTTGCCTACCTTCTTCCCAAATCCACAAAACAAAGGGGAGAAACTGCTGCACACCCTGGACATTCACAGACAGTTGCGGTACTACTTGGACAGAACTAAAGGTTTCAGAAAAGCTGACCAGCTGCTAAGTAGCATATGCTGCTGGTACTCAAGGAAAAGCAATTTCCAAACAGACTATTTCAAAATGGATAGGAAATTGCATTCGCTTTCATGGAAAGACTGTACCAGCTAACATTAGAACTCATTCTACGAGAGCCACAGCCACCTCCACAGCCTTCTTAAGAGGGGTGGCTACAAAGGACATTTTAGAAGCTGCCACATGGAGCTCCGTGCATACATTTGCCAAGCATTACAATTTACCTTTATATTCCAGATCCAGAGCAGGCTTTGCTACGGCTGTCCTGCAGAGTATCTTAGCTACACCATCCTTTTCCTAGTTCCTCCACCCCCAGATTGGCTATGGTATTCTACCCATATGTGATGACTGCAGATGCATCCTTGAAGGACATAGTACAGTTTTGTACCTACCATAAATGTAGATGTCCGATAGGTATGCATCTGCAGTCAGGTTTACCCTCCCTCCTTCCCCTCTGTGGTATTCCTAGGGTGCTTACCCCTCTATTAGCTAACTGGGGGGATCTATTATGGTGTATTTGTTTTTATATATATATATATATATATATATATATATATATATATATATATATATATGTGTGTGTATATATATATATATATATATATATATATATATATATATATATATATATGCAAATGTTTGGATTTTTATTGCATTTCTCCAAATTTAGCCTTCCTAGAGGGCACCTGGCATCTGGGGCAAGAAAAACTGAGGAAGATGGCATCGGCTGACGCTTTTATACCCCAGGCGCTCTGACGTCGGGGAAGGGGTGACATCAGCCGACGCCTGACCCAGACTTTGGAATCCGGCTGACCGAAGGGCTGCCTGAGGCAGGACAACCCATATGTGATGACTGCAGATGCATACCTATCGGACATCTACATTTATGGTAGGTACAAAACTGTACTTTTCCCAATTTGGAGCTTATTTTGTCCACCTACATTACTGTCATGCAACTATTTTATCCACACCAACAAAAACATGTCTAGAACTGTTGACACATTCCCACATGTAGCCTTACCCATTATGGAGTCCACTGCTCTGACCAACTGCAGTCACCCTTTTAGATACATTTTATCTGTGTAAAAACTAATTTAAATGCATATTTTGTTGTGTACTAACATTTAAAATTGAGCTATGTTTATTATGCTAATAATGGACAGTATAGTAAAGGATAAAATGCATCACTTTATTTTTAATACTGGCATGAAATGGTCAGAATAATCATACACTGATCGTTTGGACTAACCACCAGAAGGAAATGTTCCCCATACGACCCATCAATAACAGTTCCTGGGAAGAACATGCACCAAAATAAAGCATTCACCCAAGTGAAACCCCTACAGTACAAAGCTGAGGAATGCGCAAGCACCACAATGAAACATTTCCCTAAAGACCCTTCTCTAACAGTTCCCAGGATGTGCAATCACCAAAATAAGACATTTACACAAGTGCCCCTACAATAAAATGTAGCAGTATGCACAAGCACCAGAATGATTTATTTCCCCACATGACCCTTCAGTAACAGTTGCTGGTATGAACGTGCACCAAAATGAAGCATTCAGCCAAGTGACTCTTACAATAAAATGTTGCAGTATGCACAAGCACCAACATGAAGCATTTCCCTGACTGACCCTTCTGTAACGTTTCCTGGTATATACATGCAGCAAAATAAAGCATTCACTCAAGTGAACCCCTACAATAAAAAGCTGAAGTATGCATAAGCACCTCCATGAAGCATTTCCCTGAATGACAGATCTGTGACAGCTCCTAGTATGTGTGATCACCAAAGTGAAGCATTCACCCAAGTGACCCCTACAATAAAATGTAGCAGTATGCACAGCCACCAGAATGAAATATTCCTCCAAACAACCCTTCAATAACAGTTCCTGGGAAGAACATCCACCAAAGTAAAGCGTTCACCCAAGTGAACCCTTACAGTACAAAGTTGAGGGATGCACAAGCACCACAGTAAAGCATTTCCCTGAAAGACACTACATAAACCAAGAAAGACTTCTTGAACTCGCTGCCAACTCTCCGAGTACAATAAAAGCACGTAACTTAGCGGTGTAAAAATAAATTAAAAGTGAAAGACCCTTCTGTAAGTTTCCAGTATGTGCAGTCACCAAAATGAGACATTCAGCCGAGTGACCCCTACAATAAAATGTAGCAGTATGCACAATCACCCGAATGAAATATTCTCCCAAACGACCCTTCAGTAACGGTTGCCGATATGAAGATGCACCAAAATTAAGCATTCAGCCAAGTGACCAAATACAGGATTCGGAGATGAAGTCCATTATCAGCTTATGGCTTGCGTGTATGTTATGCACTACAGTGACAAAAACTATATTACAGCAAATCCAAAAAAATATATATAAACATCTGAGGCTATGTCAAATAATGCAGGATAAAAGCTGAAAGTTATGGTCATTTGTTGAATCACCTGTGTAAACTATTTGAGTTTCGTCACACATTTTACTAAAGCTTCATAGTAACGCAAATCCTGTTCAGTGTTTTGCACTGTATACTGTTTAAAATAAATATTAATTTATGCCAGCATTGTTAATTTCAAAGCAAACATTTTGTTAGTATCAACTTAGAAAGACTGGCTAAAATAGTACCCTCAAAATAGGGGAAAACAAGGAACACAGATATAGATTTCTTTTTTTTTTTAAATTATTTGTTTACCAGGCAGACCCCTTGGACAGATGTCCCCCTTTTCAGCCACAATCTGGAGTACCACCTAGGTAAGTTATTCACTCTGAGTCGCACAAGAAATAAATGGAAAAGGAAAGAATCAAACTATGTACCCTGAACTGCAGGAAGCAGCTTACTAACAGCTCAGAGCCTTAACTGCCAGATGTGAGGAAACTTGCGAAACATGAATTCTAATTTATGCATATCAGCTTGATGTTAGCAATACAGTGGTTAAAATAAAAAACTATTTGTTTAAAAACAAACCTTATTTTGCAAATTTCAACAATTAGAAAAACAATGTCAGATTAAAAAAAAAAGCTTAAACTTCTCTGTTACAACTGTTACATGTAACTTGCAAGCTGGGGGTTTGTGGTTTGGTCCCCTTGCTGCTCCCAAACGAGAGGGGCACCTCTCTTACTTGTATACCAGTTTTCTATTGTGTAGGGTCGGAGTATAGTCTTTAAAATATCAACAGACACTGCCATTAAAATTAATCCGTAAGCATTGTTTGCACCTGTTATTGCTATTTCTTATAGTCATGTATCATATATAAACTGCCATTTACTTCATATGCTTTAGTCACCACATTTGATGTACGAGGTGATTCTTTTTTACACTTCTAGCCAACAAGCATCAGCTCTTGCATAAATGCATTTGCTTGAAGGTATGGGATACAGTTTTCTCTTTTGTCCTTGGTAACAGTGCTTGGTATTCCAGCTCAAATTCAACCCTCACTTCTCCATCATTTAACTACCAAATGCCTTTTTCAATGCTTCCTTGGACTCCTTCCAGTGATATTCTAGTTGTTCAGTCCATGGGTATACAAGCCTGACCATGGAGAAGCACACAGTCCCTATACTCCTTTTCATGTGGCAGCATACCTCAGCCTCTTAGTCCACAAGCACAGTGAATCATGTAATTCAGAAGCAACGTGATTACTTCTTGCCACATCGTAACTAAGCCATTAAAACAGGATGTTAAGACATGAAAAATAAGTAAAGACATCGGGAACAATGTAAAAAGGCAGTAAATCGAGTAGGAAACTCAGTTCACAAAGCCGCAAAGAACATGTCACACTAACTTAGACAGCACATGTACGGAAAGTAAATGGAGTCGTACACCAAAGATAAAAACATTCAGCCTACCAAAATGCAACAATACATTATTGCAAGGCACAAAACTACGATAACAAGGAAAAGTCAAAATCATAACAGTGTCAGTAATGGATAAAAAAACATAAAGTAACCAAAACCATTACGGCCAATCAGCTACACATATTCCTAAAAACAACCACTAAAACAAATCCAGAATTATATATATAGATATATAGATATATATATATAGATATATATATATATATATATATATATGTGTGTGTGTATATATATATATATATATATATATATATATATATTTATTTATTTATTTATTTATTTTACATTTGTTTACCGGGCTAGTCTAGCTGGATATATGTCCATTTTCAGTAGAGGCCCAGGGAGAAAAGCTCCATACATAAAACTACACTACAAGACATAGTAATAAAAATTTAAGTACAATAAGAATATACATTTAGTAATAAGAACAAATACTTAAGGCACACACAAAAATACACTAAGTCAGTAGTAGCATCACAATTAAAATGCTAAAGATTAGCAGTTAGTTTCAATAATCCGGAGAGAAAGAAGTATAACAAGAGATTAGAAGGGATTAATGTAGAAATACAAGAGAGGAGAAGAGAGAGAAACAAAAGTCTAGAAGGGAAGAAAAAGAAGATGTAAATGAGGGCAGGAGAGAAAGGAGGAGGGAGTCAGAGCATAAGAGGAGAGCAACAGGGCAAGAAAAAAAGTAAGTATATGTGTAGCTAATAAGACAGTAAATAGTTAAGGTAGAGTAGGGGGAAATGAAAAAGGTTAGTCAGGAGTCCTACAGGAACAAAGCCAGTGACTTTGGAAGTACAGTTTGATTTTTTGTTTGAAGAGTGGTAAGGAGGTGATTAGAGTAATATCTGTGGGTAGCAGATTCCATGTCCTACCTACAGTATTAGTGAACAGAGAGTCACCAGCTAAGTTATGAGATTTTACAGATTTGGTCATGAGTTTAGAAGAAGATCGAAGGGAGGTAAGATTGCTATAAGGGATTAAAAGTTTAGAGAGTATAGGGGTGTTATCAGGTTGGTAAAGTATCTTGTGGGCAATAGTAAGTTGTGAGATCATAAGACAGTTTTGTAGCTCTAGCCAGCCTAGGAGTTTTAGGTTATGACAGTGATGTGTTCTGAAAGGGTTACCGGTGGCAAAGTGGGCAATGCTATTGTAACAAACTGCTAGTTTATTTAGGTTAGCCTTCTTAAGGTTAGTGAAAATAGGTGATGCGTAAAAGAGAGTAGATATCAGATGGGAGTGGGCGATAGTAGCCCTGGTAGTAGGTGTGAGAAATGGCTTAATACGGTATAATGATCCTATTTTTTGTTAACTGTTTTGATGATGTTGTTGGTATGTTGATCAAAAGTGAGATTGTTATCAATGGTTACTTCTAGTAGTTTTGTTGTCAGGTCAGGAGAGATGACAGTGGTGTCATTTGACAAGATGTTGAAGTTTAATGGGGAGGCTCGAGTGGTAGGAGTGAAAAGGAGCAGTTTAGTTTTTTTAGCATTGAGGAGGAGGTACCGTCTAGTAAACCAGGTTTCTACAGTGTTGAAGGTAGTTTGAGTTAGTGAGAGTAGCTCTGAGGAGGTAGATGCTGAACAAATAATAGTGGAGTCGTCAGCGTATTGGATGCAGGTAGCTTGAGGGATTACAGTGTTAAGATCGTTTATGTAAAGGGAGAAGAGAAGTGGCCCAAGAATGGAGCCCTGTGGTACTCCAATAGAAACAGGCAAGAAGGAAGAGATATGGTTGTCCCAAAGAACGGCTTATTGTCTGTTGCTTAGGTAAGAAGTAAACCATTTAATAGCCAGGTTATCAAATGAGAGGGATTGAAGGATATTAATGAGGGAAGAGTGGTTCACCATGTCAAAAGCTTTAGAGAGGTCAATGAAGAGAGCAGAGGAGAAAAGATTGGAGTTACGATAGTTGTTAATAGTATCAACAAAGGAAAAGGAGGGCAGTGGAGGTGCTATGGTGAGGTCTAAAGCCATGTTGACAGTTGGCTATAATGTTGTGTAAAGAGAGATACTGAACAAGTTGCTGATGGATACATTTCTCCATTATCTTAGCTAGAGGTGAGAGAAGAGCAATAGGTCTATAGTTAGTGTAATCAATAGAGCTACCACCTTTGTGTAGTGGGATAATGTGAGAGACTTTCCATATATCTGGTATGGTTCCCTCTTGGATCTTCCTATTAATGAGTATAGATATTGGGTATGCAATCTGTTTAGCAGCCTTTTGAAGAAAGAGAGAAGGGAGTTTGTCAGCAGAGGGGGTGCAGGGTTTCAGTTTGAGAATAAGCTTGTAGATGAAAGAGGTAGAGATAGGATGAAGAGTGAAGTTGTGGGGAGAGTCAATTAGATTATTTGGAGGGTAAAAGTTATTGGTGTTCAGTTGTCTAGCAAGAGATTGAATGGTTTCTTTAAAAAAGGAATTAAAAGTGTTTGCAGTATGGTTAGGGGTATCTGGGTCTGCATTTAGAGGGGAGGGAGTTTTTGATGTTCCAGGTGAAAGGAGTTTGTTGTTAGAAGACCAGAATTGTTTGGGTTTATTAAAATGGGTTTCTTGAAGTTCACAGTAGTAGTTTTTTTTGTCAGAGATTATAGCTTTTTTTGTAAGATTCCTAAGTTGGCAAAAGTGAAGAAAATCAGAGCTGATTCTATGGTATCTCCATTTGGCCCAAATTTTATTTTTAGTATGAATTAATTTCTTTGTTTCCTTAGAGAGCCATGGGGCTATATTAGACTTAATTCTAATAGAGCGTTCAGGGGCATGTTTATTCAAAATGGAAAGGAAGGTTGAGTTGAAGAATGATACTGCTTCATTAAGAGGAAGTGATTTCAAGAGGTTCCAGTTGCATGTTTTGAGATCATTTTGAAATGAATCAGTTTTAAAGTGTTTGGTAGAGCGTATTATTCTAGTGTTAGGGAGGTTTTGATAGTCAGTCTTTTCTCTAGAGATAAAGGTTAGGCAGTGGTCACTAAGGTCATCGGGCATTGTTCCTACTTTGTATGAGACATTGGCTTTGTTTATGAGTATCCAGTCTAAGATACTATGTTTCTTACTTGGTTTATTAAGCCTTGTTGTAGTGGTAATAGATTGAGTAAAACCATGTAGGTTTATATGACAGGAGGGGTTTTCACTATTAATAGTATTCCAGTCTATATTAAAGTCACCCAGAATTATAGTTTCTTGGGGTAGTTAGTGGAAACCCAACTGAGAAAGTCTTCTAAGATGGGTATATTGTTGCCTGGAGGTATATACATGCAGATGATGTAAAGGGCTTTTGTGCATTTAATTGGAGTTTAGCGATGATGGCTTCAGCTCTAACATCCTGGGTTGGACAGGCTGGGAGGGTGGAGATGTTAAGATGGTTCTTAAAGAGAATTGCCACTCCACCACCTTTACGTTTAGAACGATCAAGCCTATATAAATTATAGCCTTGGGGAATAATCTCAATGTCTTTGGTGGCTGGCTTTAGCCAAGTCTCTGAGAGGCACAGAATATCAAAGTGGTGAGTGTCTAAGAGGGCATGTAAGTAGGGTACTTTGTTGTTTACACTTCATATATTTAGATGTCCTATGAGAAGGGTGTTATTGAAGTTAGGCCTAGATACTTTTGGGGAGGGATGTGTAGGGCCAGGGTTGGGGTGGATGTCACCGTCTTGTAAGGTCGGAGTATTTGGTTTGTATGTGAAGTTGCTTTTAAGAAGGGTTAGTTGTTTTTTTATGAGAGGGTAAGGCATAGGTGAGGTGAGATTGCCTATGGAATTTAGGAAGGTGAAAGCTAGGGGTGAAAGTAGAATTTAAGAATGAGGTAAGAGAAGTGTGGATGCTAGATGTATGTTTATTTATATAGTCTGGCCGGTTATTAAGTGGGTGTTCGATGAAGGTAAGAAGGTAAGAAGAATAAAGGGAGGTAGAGAGTAATGCTAAGAATATCAACATGGTGGGTAAGTATGGGGTCATATTTACAAGTAGAGAGGTAAGGGCAGTTATAAAGTAATAGTAGAAGAAAGGGTTGGAGGAGAGGAGTTATAGGTATAAGGCAAAAAGAAATAGAGGAAAGACTTAGTAGGAGGAGCTATAGGGGTGAGAAAGGAGGTACGAAGTAGAGGGAATGCTGAAGAGAGTGGAATTTTATGGGAAAAAGCTGAGTGAGGAATAGGAGAGAAGCTAGAAAAAGGAGATGAGGTAGGATTAGCAGTAGAGGAAGGAGGGAGGAGGAAGGAGAGTGAGTAGAGGGGAGGGGGTTAGGTTTTAGCAGGAAAGATTAGGATAGGTTGTAAGGGTAAGGGGTGTGACTAGGGAAGTATAAGGTTAGGACCCCTGGGGGTGGGTGGGAATTGGGGGTAGGGAGGGGAGCGGAGTGAGCCCGCAGGGCGAACGGAGCGGGATACACAGAGTCCAGTTAGGAAAGAAAAGTAACAGAAAAAGCTAGCAGATAGAAGGATTGAGATAGGTAGCGTAAGGAGGAGTGGGTCACAGAGCACTGCAAAGAAGGAAAGGGAAAGGAGTGAGAAAGGTGAAAATAGGAGGAGTAAGGTAGAGGAATAAAGCAGTACTGTAAGACTAGATGTAGACAGAGTGACACCTAGTGGGCAGAGAGCAGAGGTACAGAGAAGAGTCACAAAGGTTCAGGGGCAGAATAGGTAAAGGTCAAGACAAAGGCAAGAAGAGGAAAAAGTAGCTGACTAGTCTGCAGAGGGTAGAAGGTAAAAGGAGTGCAGGCTAGGGAATATCTAGGGGACAGGTCTAGGGATATATGTGTGTGTGTGTGTGTGTGTATATATATATATATATATATATATATGTGTGTGTGTGTGTGTGTGTGTGTGTGTATATATATATATATATATATATATATATGTATATGTATCTATCTTCCATAACTAAGGCAGAATGGAAAGAAAGAAACCCTAGGAAGTATGCATCAAGTAAACCAACTGCTGTCCAGCAAATAACCCTAAAAGAGCAAGGGCAATCCCATAGAATGGCTAAGACATGCAAGAAAATAAGGCAACGTATTACAGACTAAAAAGACACTTCAAAATGCCAGAAAAGGAATGAAAAACAACAGCTCTATATGCTTAGTAGTAACCACCAACGGAATAAAGAACAAGACGTTCACTAAAAGAAAAAAAAGTCAGCCTACAAAAATACAAAGATACACAAGTACATACTAACAGCAAAGTTACAGTCCAATTGAAAATAATGCAGCAAATACAAAGGACCAGACCAAGAACAAGTTGAACGGCTGAAAAGCTGACACCAACAAAATCAACTAACTTCACAAGTTAATATTTAATGTAAAAACAAACCACAGGAAAAGTATCACAAGCGCTTTCGCTAGGATGTTCCTAGCTTTTTCAAGTTCATACACATTCTCAAACCATCAGCTTAAATAGCTGCTTGTGATAGAATAAAACAGTCATAAAACAATTAAACAATTAGAACCTAAATTGGGAACCTGTTAAACCTTTTCATTTAGTTAAAGGCTCTGTTAACTATGAAAAAATTTTTTTTAAAACCCAAGTGTAGGACACCAATCATTGTGTATCATTAAAACACTACTAAACAACAGTGTGTTACATATTGCACAATAGAAAAAAAAAAAAAAAAAAAAAAATAAAAAATAAAAAAGGTACATACTAAAATGTATATTTACATCTACATAATATTTAAACATTGCACTGGGTGCAAAGCCAAATGCCTTGCTAAACATCGCATAATCAAACCTTAAATAGATGAATGAATGAATAGAGAGCTTGTGAATACAAGACATGAGCAGGGGAACAAGCGTTCAAAAGCATTCAAAAGCAGGTGACCCATAAAACCATACTTAACCTTCTCCAAAAAATATGTAATAGCCCTTATGGTGTACTTTACTTATAGTCTAGCCCTCCTAAGTTTTAATTGAAAATAATAAAAATAAGAAATTGTAAAGAAACAAAGCCTGAGCAAACACTTTCCAGTATACTTTCCTCAAAAAAAAAAAAAACAGCACTTGGTTGCAGATGCAACTCTGCTTCTTTGAAGTTCAGGAGCTCTGTAAACGGCCGTTTTACCGAACATGACAGTAACTCCAAGCTGGTAAAGTGGCACTCAGAAAGCAGTGCTCTGACAAAATAAATATCAGAATCCTGTAGCTATTCAGGTGAATGCAGCAACTATCTGAAGAAAAAAGGGAATTGCTACTGCTGGACCTTCTATTTATTCTGACATTGCAAAGAAGCCTTACATTGGGGGTGGAAGTGTTATGCAAGTTGTGGCTTGCAAGGAAGAATCCGATTGGCTGTTACCACTTGCTTTTTGCAATGCACAGAGAATCGGCTTACTGTAATAAAAAATGGATGAGTGCATGTTAAGCCGATTTTCTCAGAAAAATCAAATACTGACATGTAAATCCACACTCAAAACTAAGTTGAGAAAGTAACTGAAAAAGTTCAGGTACTTTTTCAACTTAATTTTTAACATGGAAGCTACAAGAGTAATGTAAAGTTAGATACGCTTGTGGAAGGCACTCTAGTGTAACGCCATACAATTGCTACCGTCACACAGCACACTCTGATGTAAGCACATAGGCGCCATGTAACGGTACTCGCGGTTAATGAGTTAAACAAATCAGCAGCAGCTTCGCTAAACAAATGTTTATTATCTAGAGGGGCATCCATCAACTTAGCCTTAATATCATCAGGCCAAGGTTAAAGCCAAAGCCAAAAATACCTCCTTATCACTGACCCAAAAGGAGCAGCCCTAAAAGAAGCCTCTGCTCTATCATAACTACACTTGATGAAATGACTAGGAACCTTGGAGGAAGTCCCTAAAAGAGAAAGGGCAGAAGTTTTAACATTAGACTCAGGAAGATCAGAAATCACTTGACAGCCTTGGGAAAAAGCTAGGGCAGAGCCAGCCAAGTACCTCAATATATGGGTCTGAAAATTAACAGCCCTAAAAGCGAATGTTAGCAGAGGTGTAGACCTTCTTGCCTGTCCTTTCCATGGTTCTTCTATCTTTATGAGAAGGCGGTAACTTAGGAGAAGGAAACAATTGAGAAGGTTTCAGAAGCTACTGACCCCACCAGGGGGGGGTCAGCAGAAGGGCACTTGTACAAGAATTTACAATCCTCAGGCACCCTATAGAACCTATATGGTTTCTTAGGGTAGGGGGCTGAGAATCAGGAGCCTTAGAGACATTAGTAAAGGCATCCAACAAAGCAGCCAAAACAGGAGGGACAGCAGCAGGTCATGGAGAATCCATCTGCAGAAGCTCATAATACCTTTTTTGTGTCACAGAAACTTGAGCACAGCCCCATTTAAAGAACTTTCTATTCTAGAGGCTGTATCCGCAAAAGAAATCTGCTCAAAAGTGGTATCAGGACTGGTAGATTCCTCTTCATCCAATCCATAATCCAAAGGAGAGGAAATCTGGAGGAGTTAGCTAGGGATTCCACATCTGAATATCTGTCGTCGTCCTAGGAAACCTGTTGTCTGCCTTCTTAAGGGCAGTAGAGACCAAGAGAGGCTGGAACAGAAACTCCCTGAGGAGATTTTAAAGGCATTAGAACAATAAACAGCCCCTGAATGAAGGGCTGCCATTCACTCTGTGGACCGTTAGGAGCTGAAGAAATATGTTTAGTCTTCTACTTTTTCTTTAATGGAATGTTGTCCTTATAAAATTTGGACAGCTCCAAACCCGGATGACATTCAATAATTGTAGTAAGAACTACTCTCACTAACATTTGAGGGACACCTCTAGGCCCATCAGAGATAATCAGCTGTGGTTCCCCCTGAACATCCGAAGTGGACATCAGCAGTGCCTGCTCAGACGTGCTTAAGGTTAAATCTCTGCCAACTTCCAACGTGGTCACGACAGAAGAATCCAGTGATGAAGCCTGGTGAACCTCCAAGTTGTAGCTTGCCTCAGGAGGGACGTCCAGCAGAGGCTTTGCAGCAGAAGATTCGGGCCTAGATTTCTTGGCTGCCTTCTTTACAGATGGCTGCCCCTCTGAGCAGGAAGTTCCTTCCATCGTATCTTTATTAAGAAGCTTAAGACATTGATTCTCAAGATAAAGCACCAAAGAAGAAAGCCTACTACAAAGAGTCTTGGTAACAAAGGCCCGAGAGATAGAAATAGGACATATGGACATGCAAAATGCCAAGGCAAGAGAGACACTGTTCGTGACAGTCTTTATGGGCACTCTGTCTCCCACACTGGCATTTACCATTCTTGAACGACTTGAAACCTCACAAGCAAGAATATGGTAAAAGAAAGATAAGACAACCAAACCCCAACAGGGCACTTACTTTTAATGGCTTGGTGAACCAGCAATGGAGTGGGTATTCAGACACACTATCAAAAGATGGTGTTTGGACTGGCGGCAAAGAAGTTCTGAGGATGGTATGTCTGGACGTCATCTTTATGCCATCGTTACACAAGGAACATAGGAACATACGATGTTATGTAGTCCTATCTCGCCTACATTCTTCACTTGTGAGGTTCGGAGCTGAATGTCGTCTCCGACTCGGCCTATTTACAAGCTCGAAAGTCTGATTGGCTGGGCTAAGATGGTATCCCACAATACACTGCTCCACATCCCCAGATCTCGTTTGCCACTTGTAGAGCTTGGATGTGGTCTCGACTTGGCTGTGGCTAAGTATTGCAAAAAAACCTCTTTCTTGTGAAGATTTTTGGCTAATTTTGGCTAATTGTGTGTATTCAGATAGAGTTGTTATTAGTGTTGTTGCTGCATTACTTTTTGTAGGTTGCGAGTGTGTTTGCGTGTCGTATCCCTTACTCCCTCGGGCTAGGCCCGTTTAAGTTAGAGGACCTAGTCTTCCTTGTGGTGTTTGTCTAGCTGTCTTTAGGTGCATCTCTCTTATTTTAAGTTGAGAACTGTTTTATTTAGAGTTTCTCCCCTGTGCCTTGTTTGTGTTTTTCGTGTTCACTGGTTTCTGTGTTGGCGGTTTCCCGCCTCTTGTCAGTAGTGGCTGCTACAATTGTTGGCTTGGCATGTCTAAGGAACAAAAAAAGCATAATTTATTTTTTATTTATGTATTTATTTGAAGTTTGGTTGCCAGGATGGTCCATTGGGCTGAATGAGCTCATTTTTCAATGGAGTCCTGGGGAGAAAAGCTCCAAGGATACAATAAAAAACATAGTGAAATACAATATATAAAAACATAGTAAAATGCAAGGAGAGTACATTTAAGCCAAAGTAAATTAAAGCAGAAATAGAAGGTAAAGCATAACAATATGTAACAATTCACATCAGTTTACAAAACAAATTTTTTTAAGTCACTATAATCACTAAGGTAGATATTTAGATTAAGACAATAGTGTGAAGGTGTGTACACAGAATTAAATGTAAGTGTTTATTTACTGTATGTAAGTTCCTGTAGAGGTGATCTGGTTATTAGCTAAGGGATAAGATAGTGGCTTGGAAAGTTAAGCCGGATGGGAACATGAGCATTCCCACAGTGTTTGTAAGTGTGAGTGAAGGAGAGTTTTAAAGGAGGGGAGACTGCAGGTGCTACGAATATGAGGTGGGAGGGAGTTCCAGAGACAGCTAGGGAAAAAGAGAGTAGGAGTTTGCCTGCTGGACGGGTTGGTTTGTGGAGTTTGATTAAGTTCTGAGTGTTTGTTCTTAGGGGTCGGCTGGGTATGTGAATAGTGAAGGTTGAGGCAAGAGAAGGGCAGAGGGAGGGCTTGAATATGAGCTTGTGGGCATGAGTTAGTTGAGTGTAGATGAGGTAATTGGGAAGTTCTAACCAATTTAGCTTGTGAAGAGCAATGCAGTGATGAGAGGAGGATCTGTGGCCAGTGATGAATTTGGTGATGTTATTATAGCAGGAGGAGAGTTTTGTTTTGGTAGAGGATTGTAGATTGGTAAAGAGTGGGGCACCATAAAGGAGGGAAGGGATGAGATATGTGGAAGCAAGGAGGAATCTAGTGGATGGGGTGAGGAAGTGAATATGGCGATAGAACATACCAAGTTTCTGGTGAGTTTTTTTTATGTTACTTTGTATATGGGTGTCAAATTTAAGCTGATTATCAATAAGAACGCCTAATAGTTTAGCACTGGGAACAATTTCAAGGGTAGTATTGTTGTGACTGGTTATGGAGAATGAATTTATGTTTATAGTTAAGGTTTTGAATGGGGTGAATATCATGAGTTTAGTTTTTGATGGATTAAGAGCTAGATGATTATCTAGCATCCATTGTTCGGTGGTAGAGAAGGCATCTTGTGTTAGCTGTATCAGGGTGGGAATGGAGTTAGCAGCATAGATAATTGTTGAATCGTCTGCATATTGGATGATTTTAGCATTAGGAATAGTGTGGTGGAAGTCGTTGATGAAAATGTTAAACAGTAAGGGACCTAATATAGAACCTTGGAGTACACCGGTGGCAGTGTTAAGAAATAAGGAAGTAGATTTCTTCCATTTGACGGCTGTTGCCTATTGGAAAGGTAGCTAGTAAACCAGTTAATAGAATTGGGTGAGAGTTGTAGATTAGAGAGTTTAGTTAGAAGGAGAGAGTGAGAGATAGTATCGAAATCCTTAGAAAGGTCCAAGAGGAGTGTGGAAACGATACAGTTAGAGTCGCGTGCTTTGTGTATGGTTTCAAGGAAGGAGAGTAGAGCAGTAGTAGTGCTGTGACCTTGTCTGAATCCATGCTGTGTGGGAGTAGTGAGTAGGTGATTGTTGATGAGGTGGGGTAGAAATTGAATATGAATACATTTCTCAAGTAGTTTAGAGATGGGGGATAGGATGGCAATAGGTCTAAAGTTGGAGATGTTATTATTGTTTCCACCTTCGTGGAGGGGAATAATGCATGCTTTCTTCCAGATTTGGGGTACATAGCCTTCTTGAATAGACCGGTTTATAAGAATACAGATGGGGGAAGGCAATGGCATCAGCAGCTGTTTTTAGGAAAAAGGAAGGGATATTATCAGGGGCATTAGAGCATGGTTTTAATTTTAGGAGGAGTTTTTTAATAGTTGACACGGGGATGGGTTTGAGAGAGAAGAGAGATAGGTGGGAGGTGGAAGTATCTGAGGAGGGGGGGATTGTGGGAAGTGAAGTTGGATGAGTAGAATTATTTTTGAAAGATGATGTTAATTTGCTTATGGAGTCGATGAAAAAGCTGTTAAATTTGGAGGCTAGGTCAATTTCGGAAGCATTATGTTCTGGTTGAGGGTTTTCCTTTTTCCCAGGGTTGAAGAGGGTGGAGATGGTATCCCAGAATTTTTTAGGGTTGGTTTTGTGATCATTTTGGAGGGTAATGTAGTAGGATTTGCGGTCGGAAGTAATGAGTTTTTTTACTCTGTTACGGAGTGTTTTGTATTCATTCAGGGTGTCAGGGGTTCTGCTTTTGTAGTGGTTCTTTAAGGCTTTATCACGGAGGCGCATGACAGCTTAAGGTATTTTTAGTTAGCCAGGGGATGGTTTTGCTCTTAATTCTCTTAGTTCTCAAAGGGGCCAAGTTGTCTAGTAGGTTTAGAAATGTTGTATTAAAATAATTGACAGTTTCATCTAAGGGAAGAGTTTTTAGAGGATTCCAGTTGAATTTTTTAAGTAAGTCAGAGAAGGAGTTGGAGTTGAAGTTCTTTAAGGAACGCAAAGAGATGGTGGTTTGTGGTAGTTGCAGTGAGGGAGAGTGACGATGAGCGAAAGTAGGGAAGTGGTCGCTGAAGGAGTCTGGGAGGGTGCCACTGCTGATAATAAGATGAGGGTGTGATACTAGGATCCAGTCAATAGTGCTCCCAGAGGAAAGGTCTTTTGATGGTCTGGTTATGGAGTTTATGAGCTGTTGGAAGTTATAAAGGTTTATATTTAGGGATTTTGTGGGGGATTGGACAGAAGGCCAGTTAATGTTAACGTCACCTAGGATATAAGTCTCGTTTGTAATATTGGAGGAGAGCCAAGAGAGTATGTCTTCGAGAATAGGTATGTTGTCACCAGGAGGGATGTAGAGGGAGGCTATGCATATGGTTTTATGCTTGTTTAGGTGAAGTAAGGCTAAAAGTAGTTCGGCGTTGGCAAACTGGGGAATAGGCTTAGAGTATGATGTAACTGAAAGGGAGGAGTAATAGAGTAGAGCAACTCCACCTATGGGTTCTATCTTTCCTGATGATATTGTAGTTGGGGGGAGCTATTTCAGAATCTTTTATGGAAGGTTTAAGCCATGTTTCAGAGATAGAGAGTATGTCAGGATGGTTATGGGGAAGCCAGGCATGAAGGTTGGGGATTTTGTTGCATATACTTTGAGTGTTTAATGCTGAGAAGGAGAGGGTTTTTACAGATGGAGGGGTGTAAGATGGTGTATATGAGGAGTTGATGGGAGAGGGACCTGGGTTGGGGTGAATGTCACCGGAAAGAAGGGTGTTGATTAAATGGTGGAGTTGGAAATAAAGGTCATTGGATAGTTTTGTGTATAGAGTGTGGGTTGTATATTTGGTGCTAGTTAGGGTGGTGTGTTTGTGGATGGGGGGAAGAGTCTGAATGGGAAGAGAAGGGAGGGGTTATTGAAGTAAAGGTGGGGGCTGATGAATGTTGAAGAGTGTTGGTTTTGTTCAGGGATTGAACTAGTAGTGTGAAAGTGGGGTGAATGGATAGTATTGAAGGGTATGGTAAGGTAGGTTAGATAGGATAGAAGAAGTAGTAGTAGTAGATGGGTTATAAGTGAGGATGATTTTGCTAGCATAGTTGTAATTTAGGGTTTTAGTTGGGAGGAAGGCTTGAAAAGAGTGGAGTGGAGTGTATGGTGTAGGTGTAAAAGGGTTGTGGTATGAGTTGATTGGGGAGTGGCTAGGAGGGTGGGGAGTGGTATGAGTTGTTAGGGGAGGAGCTAGGAGGGTGAGAGGTGGGACAAGAGCTAAATAGGGTGTGGTCAATGGGCTATAAAGCTAGAGGTAGTGGGGGCGGGTGGGAATAGGAGACAGGGTAGGGGAGCGGAGTGAGCCCGTAGGGCGAACGGAGTGGGAAGAGCTAAGAAAGGAAGACCAAGAGATGAGTGAGCTATGAAAAACAATCAGTGAGGGCAGGAGTAGAAACACAAGGTAAGTAGCCACAGAGGATAGGAGTAGGGCACTGAGTCTGAGTGGAATGCAGACATAGAATTCATAAGGGTACAGAGGTAGGA
This sequence comes from Protopterus annectens, assembly GCF_019279795.1. Classification (NCBI taxonomy): domain Eukaryota; kingdom Metazoa; phylum Chordata; order Ceratodontiformes; family Protopteridae; genus Protopterus; species Protopterus annectens. Next base: position 224,781,427 of record NC_056739.1, read on the forward strand.
TAGGCAGCTGGAGGATTAGTCAGAAAGTTCAGAGCTAAGTAAGAATGAGATGTAAGTTAGTTAGTGGGTGGATGCTGTCACCTGCAGACTAAAGTGGGTAATTTGCAGATGTTTGGGGCAGCACAGGGGGGAAAGGATGGAGTCTATGGAGCAATAGGTGACTGGGTCGGTGTTGGGCTGCTGGCTAGCGCACGCTGGGTCAAAAACATCAACCAGTGACACAAAAGACTATGCAGTTTGGTACATACACACGTTAGATGGTTTAGATTCTTGTGGGGAGGCAGGACAGTTTTCCAAATGCACCACACGATGTCTGAGATGGTTCTTGCTGGTAGGGAACCAGGGTGCTATGCAGCACAGGTGGGATGCCTGGGGTATTGCAGGTATAGACCACAAGCTGTAAAAGGAAGAAGGTATTATTACTACTATGATGACAGCCATTAAAGCTCTCTGGCTGTAAGAAGTGTACAAAGTGTGCCTATAAAATGTCTATCACAGACGGACATTTGGTCTGTGTTTACTGTCTTGGAGTCATCCACCTTCAGGAGTTGTGCAGTTTCTGCCACACCTTTAGTCCTCGGGTGCTCCAAGAGAGGAAAAACAAATTGATCCTAAAGGGACTGCTAAAACCGTCCTTTGAGGAGGATTTAGGTTCGGCTCCCAGTCGAAGTCTAAATCCTCCAAATCCAAGAAGAGGTCTCCAGCTCCATCTATTGTTTTGGAGCCACCTTGTAAAATTACCATTGTTTAATCTGCTTCCTCGGCTCCACCGACATCGGTAACGCAGGAGGTAGCTGTGTCGACTGAGTCTGCGTCCGCTCCGATAATTTTGGAACTGATTCGGAGCCGGTCGCCAAGTTTGAGGCAAGCTTCTCCAGATAGGAGGTCTAGGTCTCCATCTATTTCCTCCAAATCCTCTAGGCTTTCCGATTTGGATGTAGATAGGGTGGTGCAGAGGCTCCTACAGTCGCCGGTGTTGGCCAAACTTTTCTCGGCTCCAACCCAGTCTGCTGCGGAGCCAGCTCTGTTAGTTGTACCTGCTATTCCTCCTCCGAGCACATCCTTGTTGTCGGAGCCGGTAAGTTCCGCTCCGTGGGACGTTCCTGTGCCAATCCCCCAGTGGGGTTTATCAGTGCCCGCATTGGCTCCGACCTTGACAGTTCTGTCCACAGGGTTTGGGACTCTGGTCTCCTCGGTCGGGCCCGAGGGAGATGTCTCGGAACACCCTTCGGTTCCGTGCCTCCCCCCTTGGTGCCTCAGCTGCGGGGACACCGGTCCTGGTCATGGCCTTGGAAGGTGGCTGGTCCTCCGATTCGGGAGGTCCCACCTTTGAGGCTATGCGGAGTGCGCTGGCTAGGTCAGCTACTTCTCGGATCAGTTCTTCTGTCCCCCAGAACACCGACGAGAGCTTCTGACACCCACCTATCCTTGGATAGCAGAGCACTAGGGCCTAAGGATACCCCCACGAGTGGTCCCCTTCTTTCTGAGGGGGCCCTCAGAGCCTGTGCCTGAGGAACCCCCCCCCCCAGAAAGAAATCTTGCAAGAGGAAAGCATATAGACTCCCAGGATGAGTCTCTCACTTCCGATACTGACCTCGAGGAATCGGAGGGGTCCCCTAGGTCTTCCTCTGAGGACGTTTCGTTCTCCGATATACTGGAGATTTTGAAACAAAGAGGAGACCGGCCCTCCAAAACTCTCTCTGAGGAGGAGTCAGTATTCCTTAAGGCCTTTAGCGCTCAGCCCTCCGCCTCCTGGGTGTCTCCACCCTTTGACGAGCTCCTGGACCTTATTTGTCGGAGGGTGTGGGAGACTCCTGACTCCGTGGAGCCTGTTCCTCGATACCCCAACAAATTTGTCTGCTCCCACAGGGAAAGAATTTTTGACAAAGGGAGTCCCGGTAGATGCTATGGTGGTGGCGGCTGCCAGACAGAAGGAAGTTGCTGAGTCTTCCTCTTTGGTCCATCCTCCTTACAAGGAATCTAGGACTATAGATCGGTACGGGAAGCGTACACTGTCTTCAGCGACCTTTACCTTGCGGTCACTGAATTATTTGTCTCATTTCACACGGCTCCAGAGAGACTTCCTTAAGGAGTAAGGAGATACTCTAATGGGTAACGTGCCTGAGGCACTGGCTCAGACTGTCAACGCTCAGCTGTCTACCCTCAACTCCATTGCTAACTTGTCCATGTGACTGATTTCGTACGCGGCCGAGGGAGCTAGTAGGGCGGCTAGTTCAGGGGTGGCCCTCAGGAGGCAAGCCTGGCTACGCCTGTGTCACTTTGCGGAGGCCTTTAAGTCTTCCTTTACTGATGCCCCCTTCGATGGTTCCTCCTTGTTCGGGACCAAAGTGAAAGACACACTCACCAGGTGCGAGCAAGAGGGAAAGACCTTGTCTGCCGTGGGAGTCTGGTTTTCCCTCCTGTCGAGGCCTTATCCCAAGGCTCAGCGAGGGGGTAAGATGTGGTTCAAAAAATCTCAAAGGTCTTTTCCTACTGCATGGGGTGAGACCCCCCCCCCCCCCGAGGCAGGGGAGTGGAGTCATATTCAGGGAGACGTCGCCCTGGAGGCAGAGGGGGCCCACGCAATTCTGGGGACCGTGATTCCTTTTGCGGTTCCCCATACTCTCATTTCTGAGGGTGTGCCTGGCTGGGCTTCTCCGGAGCCAGTCGGGGGTCAAATTTCCCGGTATCCGGAAGCCTGGGTCAACATCACCCAGGACAGATGGGTATTAGGGGTAATCGGAAGTTACACCATCCAATTTCACTCCACACACCCCCCCCCCCCCGTCAAAAGGATCCCAGATGTTCCACCCAGTCAAAGGGGTCATGCAGCAACAGAGGTTTCTCAGCTACTAGAAAAAGGAGTCATCCAGCCAGTCCCCCCAGACCAGATCGGATTAGGGACTTACTCGAGATTCTTTTTGGTGCCGAAAAGAACGGGGGACCTGAGACCCATTTTGGATCTCAGCCGACTCAATCATTATATACACAAGTCCAAATTCTGGATGGTCATGCTACAATCGATTCTCCCATTATTGGGAAAGGAAGTATGGATGTGCTCCATCGACCTGAAGGATGCTTCTTACCACATCAAAATGGACAGAGCATCCACATGTCATCTACGCTTCCGGCTGGGAGCCAGGCACTTCCAGTTTCGAGCCCTGCCCTTTGGTCTCACCACAGCCCCCAGGGTCTTCACCAAGTGCATGGCAGTGGTGACGGCTCACTTGAGACATCAAGGATTCCAGGTGTTTCCTTACCTGGACGACTGGCTCCTATCCGCCCCCACCAAGCATCTACTTCTTCAAAACAAAGATACTGCTATCGATCTTTGTCACCAGTTAGGCATCACAATAAAGGGGAAAAAAATCTGCCTTGCTACCCTCACAGCGTGTTTCATTTATAGGAGCAGAGTTGGACACTATTCGATTGAGAGCATTCCTACCTATGGAGAGGATCACAGGGTTGCAACGACTGATGATGTCTGTGACACGTGTGAGGGCAAGACTAGTTCTTCAGTTACTGGGGACAATGGCGTCCACTATCATGATGGTCCCGTTAGCGAGGTTACATACGAGGATCCTACAATGGCTCCTATTCGCCCAATGGTCCTTCCAAAGATTACCGCTATCCCATCCTATCTTAATCACAGGCAAATGCAAGCAGGACCTCTGTTGGTGGCTATGCACCAACAACTTAGACATAGGGAAACCCTTTGTCCACCCAACCCGGTATCCACAGTGACCACGGACACCTCCCGGATGGGGGGGGGCCATTATCTCGGCAGGATGGTCCAAGGCACGTGGCAGGAGCATGAGATAGACTTGCACATAAATGTCTTGGAGATGAGGGCAGTGCTCCTAGCGTTGCAGGCACTTCAGGATGTCCTTCCTCTAGGGACTATTGCGATACACTCAGACAACATGTCAGTAGTGTGGTATCTCAACAAACAAGGAGGAACCAGATCGTACTCACTATGCAGGGAGGCCATGAGAGTGTGGAATTGGGCGATAGCTTCCCAACGGGCCTTGGTGGCAACACACATCCCGGGGAAAACCAATGTAATTGCAGACAGGCTAAGCAAGGGCGATCCTCATGCCTTACGAGTGGTCCCTGAACCGCCGGGTGGCGGAAAGTATATTCAGCAAATGGGGTCAGCCTTGCTGCGATCTGTTTGCCAGCCCCTTCAATGCGAAATGCAGCAACTACTTCTCGTTGATCCCCCCACCGGGGGAATCTCCAAGGGACGCTCTTGCGCACAATTGCCCCTCGGGTCTGCTGTATGCTTTCCCTCTGTTTCCCCGTATCTCGAGGGTGATTCAGAAAGCGCTATCCTTGGGAAGCAAATTGATTCTGATCGCGCCACACTGGCCGCGACAAGTATGGTTCCCCTTCCTTCAACCTTACATCATGGATGCTGCTTGGACTCTGGACCCTCGTCCAGACTTGCTGACATATATGTCAGGACAGCTCCACTCCTCCCTGGAGACCCTCTGGCTGACCGCCTGGCTACTCTCCTTCCATCCGTAGTCAGGTGTCATGATTTTTCTCCAGACGTGGTCCATATTCTTTCATCCTCTCATAAGCCGTCCACTAGGAAGATCTACTCTAGCAAGTGGAAAAGGTTTTCGATATGGGCCCAGTCCAAAGGTATTGACCCGTACACAGACCCCATTGACTCTGTGTTGGACTTTTTATCTCATTTATTCTACCAAGGATCTGCCTCAGCCACCATCAAAGTTCAGCTGGCGGCTATTTCAAATTATCATGTGGCTTATGAACCTAGCTTAATGGCACACAGGCTGTGTAGAGCATTCCTGAAAGGCACTCTTCTCCTTCGTCCCCCTGTATCTCAACCTGTTATGCCCTGGGACCTCAATTTTGTTCTGCAGGCCCTCACTCTCCCACCCTTTGAGCCCGCGGCTTCCTGCGATTTAAAATTTCTTACATGGAAATCTGCCTTTTTGATAGCTATCGCATTGGCTAGACGAGTATCAGAACTCCAGGCCCTATCAGTCAAGCCCCCTTATTTGGTATTCCATAAAGATAGAGTCTCTCTGACCAAATCCGTCCTTTCTTCCCAAAGTGGCTTCCTTATCTAATATTGATCAGTCCATTGAGCTGCCGGTCTTCTTCCCCAACTTCTCCAATAAGGCAGAGTACCAGTTTCATCTGTTGGATGTTCATAGGCAACTACGCTTTTATCTACACAGAACTAAAGATTGGCGGAAGTCAGACCAGCTCTTTGTTTCATTCTCAGAGAATCGCTTGGGGTCTGCGGTTTCCAAGGTCACCATCTCTAGGTGGGTAGCTGGTTGCATCTCTTTTATTTATCAGGCGGGGGAAAGAGCCTGCCTTTTCTAGTCAGAGCACACTCTACCAGAGCAGTTTCCACTTCCACAGCCTTTCAGGCTAGGTTATCGATGGATGATATATGTGCGGCTGCAACATGGGCTTCTCCTCACACGTTTGTTTCCCATTACAAATTGGATGTGGTGTCCAGGGGCAGATCATCTTTTGGCTCCATGGTGCTCAGGAGTATTTTCCATTGAGCCACCCAGGATGTAGGTGCTAGGGACGCTGTCCCACAAGTGAAGAATGTAGGCGAGATAGGACTACATAACATCAGTTAGTTATGTACTCACCATAACGTTAGATATATGTAGACCATCTCGCCTCACATTCATTACCCCCCCCCCACCCCCACCCCCACCGTCCCCCATGCCTGGAGGATTTGGAGGATCTCCTTGTACTTTTGACGTTACAGAGTCCCTTTGGATAATTTGTTGGACCTCGTTGTTATGGGTGTGCATGTATGTTTGAGCGATGGATACGATACTTATGTTGGCAGCAAGCTAGATCTGGGGATGTGGAGCAGTGTATTGTGGGATACCATCTTAGCCCAGCCAATCAAAGACTTTCGAGCTAGTAAATAGGCAGAGTCAGAGCCGACATTCGGCTCCGAACCCCACAAGTGAAGAATGTGAGGTGAGATGGACTACATACATCTAACGTTATGGTGAGTACATACCTCTAACGTTATGGTGAGTACATAACTAACTGTTTGACAGACGACATTCCTTAAAGCAACATAAAGGTTATATTATACTGGCTGGATGTCTGACAGAGGATCCCTAGTGTAATGAATACTGCAACAGTGAAATGTAAGGACATCCTTAGACACTGGTACTTATAATTTTAATTTTCCAGAGGACCAACCTCTTAAATTTTTGGATGCTTAATACTCTGCATTTGTGTGACGAGCCTCTGGTTGAATGCAGAGAAGCATTTAGATATCGATTGTAGGTTTTACCCATGTAGCACCAAAATAAGAGATCTCAAACCCTTGGATAAGACTCCCCCTGTAGCCCATGCAATAATCACCTGGAACCATGGGTTTACACTTTGCAGCCGTCTTTGTAACCAGTCACATAGAATTGGACATCCTAAGACACACTGGCATTTCTCATGTTAATGACACCCACCTAATTCAACAATCCAATACAGTGTGTGAAAGGTGGTGGTGTACAGAGTCATTGAAGGCAAAGGTCTCTCATGCAGCCAGTACAAATACCAAACCAATTGTCTGTAACACGCAACAAAACACTTAATCTGCCATGCACACATTACAGACTAAAGACTTAGACCTATGCACAAGGCTCTTAAAAGTAGTCTATTTAAACCACAAATGCTTCCCCAAAGCAAATATAGTAGCAGGTATCCTCAGCAACCTCAGAAACACTCAACTCAAGCAGTATCCACCACAAAACATGCATTTATACAGCGTCTCAACTCAAAAGCCCTTAAAGTAAATCTCCACATAACCCTAGTTGTAAGAGATTACATTGTGAGACAAGCTAATCCATCACTCACCAGGCTGAACAAGGACACTGTCCATGTACTTATCAGGGATAAGATTTGCCACATCATGCATGCACTTGAGACCTTGCACCACAGCTGCACACTTGACAGTTATAGTACACATGGGAGTAAGTGACCAGAGATGGCCCTCTGTGGACTGCATAAAGACGGAGAGAAATAATGCATCCCTTAAAATGTATCTGAGGTGTGTTTGAACCTAGTCCCTAGCAGCATTTTACCATCACCAAGAATGATGCTTCAATATGAACACAAGGTGATAGCCATTCAAAGGGTGGTACTATGCATATAAAATGCACACACACACGCATATGTATAGATATAAATATACAGATAACAACAAAACGTAAAACCGAATTTCTTAGTAAATGCAGATAACGGTCATAAAAAACAACAAACTTTTGTAACCAGTACAGTAAGCGCTTTCACCTCCAAACATTGAGACATCATCAGACTGAATGAACTTCTTTGCAAAACACATTTAAATACTTCATTAAAATCAGTTGACATCGCAAGACTTTTCTAGTTAATGTCTTAACCCTTTCCTTTTTAGGTAAGCCACAAAGTCTTTACGACTGTTCAGACCTGGTGGGTAACATGCATTTAGCCTGACTTGCCATAAATATTCAAGCCAGCCAAGTTCTTCTGCATTCAACATCAACTCATTCCCTTTTATTTCCCTTAACACCAAAAATTTAATGTTTATCTGACAATTCCCTGTTTTATAATGCTTACTAATGGCATTATTTTCATCTTTTATCTCAACTGCTCGTTTGCGTCATACATTCTCATATTTAGTTCACTGCTCGTACGGCCTACATAAAATGACCGACGACCTCCAAATAATCAGATATACTACATATTTAGATTTACATGTAAAATTCCCCATAATGTTGTTTTTTAATTATTTATTGTAATTTCATTGATACCATCATACACTAAATCACATAAATTGCAAGCTAGGCATTTGTGCATCCTTCCATTAGCAATCCTTGGTTGTTTCACATTTGATTTGCTCTGGAAAAAGTTCTTAAAACTTCTTCCCCATGTCTGTACATTCTCCTACTGCCTTGTAAACCTCCTGGCAGCTTTTTAAAATCTTCCAATTGTTAATCATCCATTTAATAGCCAACGAATCCACACTATTAGAAATTTGCATAGCAACGCTATAGTCTGTATTCTTAACCTTAGATGTAATAGGACATGCATTCTTTCGGAATGCACTGATTTCATCCATCTACAGACCCATTTTTTGTAAGTAGTAATTCAGTGAATTCTAATAGTTACACTTTCAGTGTAACAGTCTCTTTAAAAGAACTTGAGAGAGCTATTGTTAAATTGAAACGTCTGCAATGGGATGTTTTATACTGTGATTGTTGTCTTCGTGTAAAAAGAGTTCCAAAAGGACTCAGAATAACAAAAATGCCAAATGGCAATGAGTTACCGAAGGAATTCATTGATAAAGTGGTGGAACTGAATCAAAAGGTGGGACTTCGATGTGTTGAAATGCTGTCAAATTTGAACAAACAGAAAACAGAGCAATTAAACTGCAAAATTAATGCTAGGTTTTTTTTTTTTTTTCGCTAAAAGACAAATTGACAGCAGACAATTTTGACACTAAATTCTGCTTAATCCAAGACATATTAATTAAAGAGAATGAAGTTTTGTTGAAGCACAAAATCAAAAAATTCCAGAGAGACCTTAAAGAATGTGATGAGGATGTGGCTTATACAAGAGTGAAAACGGAGACTGGAGAAGCGGAGAACAAAGAGGAATCATCCAAATGAGGAAATGACATCATTGAAAGACAGGTGCATGATGAGGAAGGTGGGGCAAGGAGTTCTGAATGCCTAGCGCAACAGGGAACAGCGGTCAGAGGGAAATAATGTGCCGAGACCTCTCTCATCAGATATGAATCAAAGTTTTCAGCAGTCAGCCTATGCAGTGTTACAAGTGTATCAGAAAGGGGCAAATGGTAGCAGAACTTGGGCCGCAGCAATGGCCGTGAACTTAGGGGGCAGAACAAGGTTTTTCGGAAGAAGCAATGAAGAAGTGGAGAAATTAACTTTCACTTCAGGTACTGATAATTTTACTTCAAATACTGTTGCTTGCACTTTCAAAATAGTTAATTTGTCTTCGAGACTGTTGAATGCTGATCTGTGTAGAATTTTAAGCAGGAGGTTGAATTTTGTGCCAGCTGGAAGAGCGAATAAAAGTGATGTTATAAATGAATTAAGGGACTTTACCAGAAAGCTAAACTTTAGACGTATGTACAAAGACACGGGGAATGGTGATGTGTTTTTCAGACCCAGTACTTATAACCCAACGTTGAGAAAAGAACTTGAATTTTTTTTAAACTCTGACTGAGCTGCAAATAATTGAGTTATTAGATAATCAAAGTGAATACAAATATTATAACATGACTGCACATGAACGGAAAATGTTCTTTGATTTAATTAATGAGAATATATCAATTTGTAAAGCTGATAAAGGAAATTCACTGGTAATATTAGAACTGTTTATGTGCAAAAAATGTGCATTATGCTAGCTGATACTACTTTTTATGAACAAGTGTCTTTTATGAAAGTGAAAAATCGTATGCATTTATAGATGCTTTGATTGAGAAATGGTTTTACATGGTGAGAATTACTGAAAAAGTTAGGAAATATATTAGAAATGATTACTCCAAATTTAGTAGGATTTTTGGTTTGTGGGAAATACACAAGGATTTAGAGAATCCTTGTTTCAGGTCAGTTGTGGCCAGTGAAGGTACCAAAACAGAAGCCATTTCAATTTTTGTTGGCTTCTATGAGTAATTCATACATTAAAGATGTATCTAATTTTATCAAAAGCATTATGAATGTCAGTGTATTGGATTCTGACTTATAGGTTACTCTAGACCTAAAGTCTCTGTATACTGTGATTCTCAATAGGGAGGATATGGAAATGGTTAGATTAAAACTAATCACTTCTAAGTTTTTGTCAAGTAATACAGTAGGGCTATTGATGGAAATGTTGGATGTTGTTCTCAGTTATAATTTCTTTAAGTTTAATGAGGTTATTTACCATCAAACCAATGGTGTGGCAGTGGACGCAGTGATGGAGCCCAGTTATGCCAATATTTTTATGAATGGCTGAGAAAGAACCAATATCTTGGTTAATAGGTTTATTGACAGTATAATAATAATGTATAAGCGTTTTATTGATGCGTTTATTTTACGGAGAGGTAGAGTTGATTCTTTTAATACTTTTTTGACATATATAAATGGTATTAGTTCTTTTTTGCAGTTTATATCCACTTATGATGGGTTAAGTATAGCATATTTGGATGTAACAATATTTAAAGAAAATGGGAAGTTATTTACGAAGATTAACAAAAATAATGTGCATAATAATGCATATTTGCATTTTAGGTGTATGCACCCGAATAAAACTAAGGAAAATGTGATTAAGGGGCAGTTAATGAGAGTAAATCAGCCAACAATAAAAGATGAAGATTTTGTAATGAAGAGCAATAATTTATGCAAAAAGCTTGTAGCAAGAGAGTATCCAAAAGGTTTAGTGAAGAACAAGCTAGGTGAAATCAGTGCATTCAGAAAGAATGCAAGTCCTATTACATCTAAGGTTACGAATACTAACTATAGCGTTGCTGTGCAAATTTCTAATAGTGTGGATTTGTTAGCTATTAAACGGATTATTAACAATTGGAAGATTTTAAAAAGCTGCCAGGAGGTTTACAAGGCAGTAGGAGAATGCCTAATTTATGTACAGAAGAGGGGAAGAAGTTTTAAGAACTTTATCCAGAGCAAATCAAATGTGAAACAACCAACATTATGGGGAAGTTTACATGTAAATCTAAATCTTCTTCTTTCGGCTTTTCCCGGTTAGGGGTCGCCACAGCAGATCTCCTTGTCTGCTCATGATTGGCAGTGGAGTTTTATGGTGTCGAGTTGCCAGTCCTGCGCCCAACCTTTCACAGAAAGCACGCACACGCCCACACTCACACCTAGGGCCAATTTAGTGTGTCCAGTCTACATGCAGCATGTCTTTGGGATGTGGGAGGAAACCGGAGGCCCCGTATGAAACCCACACGACCACAGGGAGGACATGCAGACTCCGCACAGAAGGCACCCCAGCCGAGGATCGAACCGGAGAACCTCTTGCTGTGAGGTGGCAATGCTAACCACTGCACCACCGTGGCCTCCCTTTACATGTAAATCTAAAATATGTAGTATATTTAATTATTTGTAGGTCGTGTGGGTCATTTTATGTAGGATGTACGAGCACAGAAATAAATATGAGAATGTATGAGCACAAATGAGCAGTTGAGATAAAAGATGAAAATAATGCCATTGGTAAGCATTATAAAACAGGGAATTGTCAGACTTTAACATTTTTGGTGTTAGGGGAAATAAAAGGGAATGAGTTGATGTTCAGTGCAGAAGAAGAACTTGGCAGGCTTGAATATTTATGGCAAGTTAGACTAAATGCATGTTATTCACCAGGTTTGAACAGTCATGAAGACTTTGTGGCGTACCTAAAAAAGGAAAGGGTTAAGACATAACTAGAAAAGTCATGTGATGAATATTAACTGATTTTAATGAAGTATTTAAATGTGTTTTGCAAACAAGTTCATTCAGTCTGATGAAGTCTGTTTTGGAATGAAAGCACTTACTGAATTGGTTACAGTAAAAGTTTGCTGTTTTCTATGACCGTTTTTATATGTAGATATACAGGTATAGCTGTGTGTGTATGTATATGTGTATGTGTGTGTGTGTATATATATATATATATATATATATATATATATATATATATATATATATATATATATATATATATATATATATATCTTTATGGGTTCACTTCTAAATCCTGAGGCCAAAATCTTTAAAGTTCAAAATACTAAAAACTCAGAGTACTGAATCGCATAATACTGAAAACACACAGCATACCAACACTTGCTACATTCCAGCACAACTACATACAGAAACAAAAGACAAACCATATTACTTTTCTCCAAATTTAAGGTGGGAGCAAGCCCTGCTACACCCCCTGCTAACTTAAATACATCAACTCCGAGATTGCACTTAGTGTAGTGAAGTGCAATCTCGGAGTTGATATATTTAAGTATCAGGGGGTGTGAGGGGTGCAGCCCCCCCATATGGGTGGTGCAGGAGAGATTGTCCCCCAGCTTATAGTTGAAGGGTAATATGTTTCTGTATATACTTGTGCTGGAATATAGTAAGTGTTGGTACCCTGTGTGTGTTCAGTATTATGAGATTCAGTATATTGAGTTTTCAGTATTTTGCACTTTAAAGATTTTGGTCTCAGGATTTAGAAGTGACCCCATATATACACATATGTGTATATATATATATATATATATATATATATATATATATATATATATGTATGTATGTACATATATATATATATATATATATATATATGTATATATATATATATATATATATATATATATATATATATATATATATATATACACACATGTATATAGATGTCCTTCTATTCTGATGTTGCAGTATTCATAACAGTAGGGAGTTAACCCATATACACACACACACATATATATATATATATATATATATATATATATATATATATATATATATATGTGTGTGTGTGTGTGTTTTATATGGGTTAACTCCCTACTGTTATGAATACTGCAACATCAGAATAGAAGGACGTCTATACACACACACACACACACACACACACATATATATATATATATATATATATATATATATATATATATATATATATATAGATAGATGTCTTATTCTGATTTTGCAATATTCATAACTCTATGGAGTTGCTGCTTGCTGCGCCACTGTCCGTCCAGTATACCAAAGTCTTAGTCTTGGAGAATGTGTGTGACATCGGTTACCAGTGCCATAAACTGGCGTTGGGTATAAAAAATGACGTCTGCACATACCCTCATCAGAATTTTTCTGCCACAGTGATCATCGGACACCCATTTGCCAGTTCCACTTCTGCATCGCGTTTCTTCAGATGACCACATTCCAGATCGTTAAAGACCAGATGACCATTTTTGACCATTACATGTAAGGGCCCAGTGTTTTTTTTTTTAGTTTGCTTACTGTTTAGACTTGCATGTCAGCAAGAAAAAGGAAGTGTGATTGTGGAAGACAAATTTCTCACAAGGACACACACGATAAGTTTTTTTTTTTGTCTAGGCGAGGCCCACGACCATACATCCTGTTCAATCTGCAAGTCGTTCGATCTGCAAGTCGTTCGTCCCCAAGACTGTATGTAGCCGATTAGTGGCTTTAAATCTTTATCTTGAGAACCAAAGACTCCGACACCTGACGTTAGGCATGGAGAGAGGAGTAGGCCCTTCCGACGAGCCACCTCAGAAGAAGGCAAAAAAAGTTAGGCCCGAATTCCAGGCTGCACCTCAGGTGTCCCAACAGGCTCTAGAGGTGATTGAAGACCCCGGAGTCCTTCAGACGATGGTTACCAAAGCAGGCCTGGGAACCTTAATGGAACCCGGGGTGCGGGATACTGAAGGTACATCCGCTGAGGTTATTCAGCCATCAGAGTCTGGTGGAGGGGAACCACGTCTCGCGTTCTCAGAAGCCCCTCCTCCTCCTAGTCATGCTAGATCGACGTCCGTTTCTCTTCTGACTGCTTCTACAACCCCCTTGAAACAGAAATCTAAGCATTCTGAACCCCCATAAATGCCTGGCTGGGAATCCTTCTCTTAACGTCTCTTTAAGGCTTTTCAGGCATTACAATCACAGCAACTCCCTCCTACTCTCACTCCTCAACCATTTCATGTGGTTACTCAATTCATGTGATTACTCAATGTGAATACTCATCTTCTGAGGAGTCATCCTCCTATGAAACGCATATTGAGTCCCCCAAGGAATTCATTACTCCATAAGAGGAGGACTGTATTTCTCCTGAATCCCCAGGAGAAGAATTCAGCTTTGCGGTTACTATCTCCCTCATGAGGGTGCATTTTAATGGCAGGCCTCTGAGGTTTCAGAATCTAAGAAAAGGTACTTTGACCGTTTGCAAATGGAACAGCTATCTCCCTCAGCTGTGCTTACCTTACTGCTTGCTTTTCAGGATGCCTTCCTAGCTGCTTCACAGTCCTCTGACTCCCAACCCCCAACAACTAAACGGCCTGTTTCTCTACAAGAACCGTCATGCAGATTCAGCTGTTATAGCTGTTGTGCAGATAGGACTTCCAGGCAGTTTGCTTCTACTGCTCTTTATCCAACTGATGAAGACAATACATTTATGGACAGGACAGGTAAAAAGGTTTATACATCCTCCACTCTGGACATTAGGGCCCTGAACTACCAAACCCACATGGCAAGGTATGTATTTGACACCGTTTCAAAAGCCTCCACCCTTCTGTCTGAGGTTTAGGATTCCCCTATCAGAGCACAATTAAATTCACTTCTCTCCACAGCATCCCAAGTGAACAGGCACTCTATTAAGTGCAGTTCTGATGCTGTGGAAGCTGCATCCAAAGCTGCTGCTTGTGGATCAGTGCTGCGACGTTACTCCTGGGTACAACTACAGTCCCTTCCCATGGATGTTCAAACTAAACTTCTGGATGCACCCTTAGACAATAAGGCCCTCTTCGGAGAAGCTTCTGCTGTGCTTCTCAAATTCCTCCAAGAGAAAGGTGTAAAGAGTTACAGAACTTCAAACACCTTCCAGTGTCCCCTATTCCTAGATATCATAGGAACAATCCTCAAAAACCTTCCTTTGTAAGAAGGCAATCCTTCCATTCAGCACCACAATCAATGGGACGTAGACAGCCGAGAAAGACTTCTACTCCCAGATTTCCCTCCAGATCCTCTTCCACGCCCTTTTTGATCCAGCCTGACCAACCCAGGCCTCCTCCACTGTGACTCACCCCTTCTGCATTAAGAAACACCCTTATGCCTTCAACTCAGCCTCTCCCTTCCCTCCTGGTGGAACAGAACAATGGGTCCTCTCCATCATCCAGAGAGGGGTATTACATGACTTGGTGGATGCTCCCACCTTTCCAAGGGATTCCTCAACCACCAAGAAACCAAATCCACCTGTTCCCACCCATCATTCATCAACTTCTAAATCAAGGCACCGTAGAACCAGTGCCCACCCCACAAAGGAACACAGGTTTTTATTTCAGAATGTTCCTGGTACAAGGAAAGAGGATCCTTGGAGGCCTGTCCTGGATCTATCCTTTCTTAGTCTCTTCCTCCACGTACTCAGCTTCAAAATGATCACTTTACCTCGTATCCCCTCCCAGGCATTCATGGTACTCTAGATCTCAAGGATGCCTACCGCCACATCCCCATTCATCCGGATTACAGGAAATTCCTCTGATTTTCAGTAGGTTCCTGTCATTTTCAATTCTCCGCGTTGCCTTTTGGTCTATCCACTGCCCCAAGAGTTTTTACAAAGTGTCTATCCCCCTTCATTGCCCATTGCAGTACCCAGGGTATACAAATATGCCCATACCTAGACAACCTACTCATCCTGCATCAAGACCACAAACGCCTACTCCTTCATCTACAACAGGTAAGAACAACAGAGTGGTGTGTTGGTGCAAAAAAAAAGAACCAAAAACAAAAAACCCACCAAAAGGGACTATAGGATACTTCGTTTAATAAAATAATGAATATTTGTGGACTTTTTTATTCATTATTTTATTAAACGAAGTATCCTAATAGCCCTTTTGGTGCGTTTTTTGGTTTTTCATCTACAACAGGTGTCGAACACCCTCTCTTCTGGGGTTTACGATAAACGTAGAAAATCTCACCTGATTCCCTCACAGGACATGATTTTCCTGGGGTGCAGACTCCGCACAGGGTGCATGAAGGCCTTCATCCCAGACCAAAGGATTCAGGAACTCTGTCTGTACCTCAACCAGATCCTTAACAAAACCACCCTGACAGCTCGGGAATTTTTGAGACTATTAGGCAACATGGCATCCCTTATACACATGTTGCTATTAGCAAGACTCCACATGCACAAAATTCAATGGGTATTAAAAAAAAAAAAAACTATGGACCCAACATTCACAACCATTGGACTTTCCACTTCTCCTATGCCTAAAAAAGGAGAGCCACTGGTGGATATCTGCAGTGCAGACCAACTCGCGGACCCACCTCCAGATCCCAGCACCTCTACAACAGTTGTCCACAGATGCTTCAGATCTGGGCTGGGGGCAGTGTTACAAACAAATCAACAACACCTCTCAGTACAAGGAAAATGGTCTACTCTAAGGGTAAAAGACCACATCAACATCAAGGAAATGAGAGCCCTGCTGTTAGCCCTTCTAACATTCAAGACCTCTATCCTGCCAGGAGCCCTAAAAGTAATCACAGACAATATGACTGCCCTGTGGTACATAAACAAGTTGGGGGAGGACCAGGTCCTACCCACTATGCAGTCTGGCCATCCAGATTTGGAATCTAGCCGCTTCCCTCAGGGTCCACTTATTAGCCATGTATATTCCCTCAGAACAGAATGTTATGGCAGACGCACTCAGCAGAACCTCAGCCCCCTCTCACAAATGGATGCTTCTGAGAGAGGTTTTCCTAGACTTGATACACAAGTTGGGTATTCCACAAGCAGACATATTTGCCTTCCTAGTAAACAGGCAGATGCCCAACTTCTGCACAAGGAGCCCACATCCACAAGCTTGGAAAGTGGGCACCTTCTTTTCATTGGGGGGGGGGGGTTGTACCTGTATGCCCCCCCCCTCACTCTAATCCAGAAAGTCCTCCTAAAAAATTCAGAATGACAAACCAAAAATCCTACTGGTAACCACCTTTTGGCCAAGACAGCATTGGTTTCCCCTCCTATTTTCTCTAGCCAAGGGCAATCACCACAGTTTACCCCACCATCTAGACCTACTCGCACAGAACAAGGGGTCCCTACTATACCCGCAGGTAACCTAAAATTTACCTTATGGGTGATGGAATTCAGATCCCTTACAGATACCTTTATTTAGAGGACATATTCAATGTTCTGCAGGAGGCCAGAAAAGCTAGTACTAGGAGAAATTAAGTAGCTAAGTGGCTTAGACTCTCCCATCTGGTGTCATAGGAACAACCAGGACCCCCTCACTATCTCCATGCCAAGGGTCCTATCCTACTTGTGTGAGCTACTCCAAACAGGACTAACATATATTCCTCAGTCAAAGTCCATTTGTCTGCCATTTCTGCCTGTCTGCCCATTTCACCACCCCTGGCATCCAGACTGGAAGTCAAACTCTTTCTAAAGGGAGTCCTCCAAATCAACCCCCCACGGAAACCCATCCCTCCACCGTGGGACCTAAACTTTGTATTAGAAAAACTAACCTTGCCCCCCTTTGAGCCAGCATATTCTGTTCCCTTGAAACTTTGCACATTGAAAACAGTCCTGCTAGTTGCCCTCACCTCCGCCAGGAGGGTTTCAGAGATCCAAGCCCTGATGGCCACATCCCCTACCTTGTTTTCCACAAGGATAGAGTTATCCTCAGGACCCTTCATTCATGCCCAAGGTAGTTAATGAACTCTCATTGAATCAATCCATTAACCTACCTCTTTTCTATCCTCACCCACAAAATGCCTCAGAAAGGACTCTGCATTCCCTGGATGTACACACACAACTTCGATACTACTTAGACAAAACCAAAGAGATCAGGAAGTCAGACAAGTTATTTATTTCCTTCCATCCCAGAGCCCTAAGGAAAGTTGTATCTAAGCAAACCATTGCCTCCTGGATCTCCAAGTCCATTTCCTTGTGCTACTCCCACCATGGGAAATCCTTACAAGGCGATATTAAACCCCATTCTACCAAAGCAGCTGCTTCCTCTACTGCCTTCTTCAAAGATATGGACTCCTTTTTTTTTTTTAGAAGCAGCTACTTGGACCTCTGTACACACCTTCACCAAACACTACAAGCTGGACATAGCATCCTGTGCTAGAGCAGGATTTGCCAGGACCATCCTACAGGGACTGCTTGACCACAGGAACCCTTCCTTCTCCTCCTAGGTTCATACTTAAAGCTCTGGTACTCTTCCTACTGTTATGAATACGGCAACATCAGAACAGAATGAAATAGAATAGTTGTGTAAGAACTTAACATAACCATAGATGTCCTTCTCTTCTATGTTGCAATATTCAGTCCCACCCTCCTACCCCCTGTCTCTTTCCAACTACTATCCCATGTATCTCCTGAGGGCAAATTGCCATAATTTCCCCTGATCTCTACCTACATAGCCATCCTACTGCCCTAGGACTGGCCTACATGCAAGTCTAAGGGTCTCAGATTAGGACCCGCCTGGTGAAACCTCATAGGCAGTACTGCATGTGGCAAAACAATTCTGATGAGGGTACGTGCAGATGTCACTTTTATACCTAATGCCGGTTTATGGCCCTGGTAACCAACGTCACATGTACCCTCCAAGACTAAGACTTTGGTATACTGGCTGGACAGTGGCGCTGCAAGCAGCAACTCCCTACTGCTTTGAATACTGCAACATAGGAGGAGAACATCTAAGGTTATGGTAAGTTCTTACACAACTATTTTATACACACACGTGTGTGTGTGTATATATATATATATATATATATATATATATATATATATATATGTATACATGTATGTATGTATGTATATATATGTATGTATGTATGTATATATATATATATATATATATATATATATATATATTTATAATATTTATAATATATAAACACACGGATCTATCTTAGTACATCGACAATTCAAAATAGCGACAACGAATTTACCGACACCGGAACATCGAAATTCATTTCACCGACGCCAGAAGATCGACAGTTCACAAACACGACATCCCCTACACCCGACACATCATACCAACAAACAAAACACATCCCCTATCCAACACTCACACACACAACACAAGCACACCAAAATCCTTACAAACGAACACTAACCCATACATACACAACTATCCACAACCCTGACCCAAACCCTTACCCTAAGGTCCGTCACTATCGCACACTCACCTAACCCGCGCCCTAACCCTAACTCACTTATCCCACCCCTACCCCTACAAAACACCAACATCGCACACTTACCTTACTCGCACACTCACCTAACCCGCGCCCTAACCCTACAGAACACCAGCATCGCACACTTACCTTACTCGCACCCTATCGTCCGTCACTACCGCATACTTACACATCCTTTCCCCATCGCAGTGTTCTCAGCGTCGGTGTCTTCCTCCGTCGGTCTTCTGCCTTGTCGATCTTCTGGCGTCGGTGACGTGACTTTCGATCTTCCGGTGTCGGTTAATCCGTTTTCGCTATTTTGCACTGTCGATGTACTAAGATAGACCCAAACACACACATGTATATATTTATATGTCAGTATATGTATATGCATGCAGACAAATATATGGCAGTCTGGGAGGAGATGGTAGATGGTCCTGATTTGCCAGGGACCCCCCCCCCCCAGACTTTCATTTATTGGCAAAAACTTTATTTACACAAGTCATTCCTTTTTTTTTAGGCAAAGTCAGTGTTCAGAAGTTTCTGACATAAAAAAACAGAATCTCGATAACATTAAGATAATGCTGCTCAACAAGAGGTGCATTAAGAGAAAGCCTTCACTCCTTGGAGGCATTCCTCAACTTGGAATGAATATTACGGAGATATGGTTGAAGACTTTTGGGTGCGCCCCTTAAGTGCAAGGCCCCAATATTTACCATGCTAAATTTCACTTCCAAACTGGTTGGACAGGATAATAATGCGGAATTCCTTCGTGTGTATCTTACATTATCAGAACCCTGTATCGCATCATAACCGACTCTAGGACCCCATTTTTATCCCTTTGGCCCATACTTACTACCTGACTACTGTGGAATCCTAAGCCTTCAGCCAAACAGGGGACTTAACTACCCTCCTTCAACTGGAGACTTGTGCATCCCCAGCATGTGTAGCCTGAATTTTTTGGATTTTATTGCAGGCTCACCGGACCACATAATTCGCACCCCAGCTAGGAGAGAGAAAATCCCGACTTGGTTCAAACCAATATGGAACGGCTCTGTTTCCTACCACTTGTAACCTCCTACCTAGTGAAATCTAACCATAACACTGTCACATTCACTGTAAGACTGAAGCTGAAAACATACTCCAATAACTGTATTTTAATGATTATGTCAAAGCTAAACTTAGGCTGATTAATATCTGGCTAAATTCAACATTCCTTTCCAGTCTAATGATCCCTCTGTGAATATCGAATCCTTAACCTCTAAATTCTGTGCATATGTAAATAGATCCATTTGTCCCCTAACAAGCAGACTGCATATAAAAGTAAATGTGACTGTAAATGGAGAGATGGCACCAGTTAACATGACACCCCGACCCCATATAGAAAATGTGTGTGTGTTGGTGGGGGGTGGTGATACAATCTTTTTCAGAACTTAACAAGGAACTCCAGACTCTGATCAAATCAACCAAAGCTAGATAAAAGGTAAAAATAACCACCCAGGCATAAGACAGTCATAAAGCGTTCTCCAACTATGAAACAATGGTCAAAACTACGCAGAGGTAATAGTAAGTAACGTCACATTCTCTGACCCAGAAAACATAACAAGTCTACTAGCAGGTAAGCTTAGTTCCATCTACTCCCCCCCCCCCCCCCTCCCGTCCAGTAACACATACCTGCATCCACACCTTCTTCACAAATTTCCCAGATACCCAAAGTGCTATCAAAGACCAAGGACACTGCTTCTATGGGACTGGATAACATGCCAGGCTGCATTCTGCTTAGCCTGAAACAGGACCGCTCAAAGCCTCTACTCAGGCTATTTAGTATCTTCCTCTAAACAGATTTGTGATGGACAAGTAGAAGACTGTCATCCCTCTTTACTAAGTTGGCACATTAGAGGACCCAAGCATTTGTAGACTTGAAAGCATTACCAGACTCGTCTGTAACACTACAATTAATAAATAAGGGCATAGACAGTCTACAAACTTTCAGCCTGAACTAGTTTTTTTCCCCTCCAAGGGCTGATCCTGCCTACTTCATCTCGTCAACTTTTTTGAGATCATTACTGAAACAATGGATGAGGGAAAATGTTCACACCACATATCTAGAATTTGTGAAAGTGTTCACTACTATCCCTCACTTGAGTGTAGTTTAATAATCTCAACAAGCTAAATGTCAATCCCAGTGCAACTCTGATAGCAAATTAGCTCACAGACAGAACCCGGAAAGTTAGGGTGGTGGTGGGAACTTCCCCCAAAAGACCTGTCAGTAATGATATACCTCAAGAGTTCAGTCCTCTGGCCACTGTTCTTTGGAATTTACTTCTCTGGAGTCAAAGATAATCTGCGAACCTATGAATCTTAAGGGCTTATAGCTGACCAATTTTGCAGATGGCTGCAAAGTTGGTGCCATCATAATATCTCCAGTAAACACCAGGTTCTTCCAGGAAGGCCCTTCCCAAACTAGTAGTTGGTGTCAAAACCATGGGTTAAAACTGTAGATCATTTTGTGCGATATACCTTTAAGAAGCTTTCCAGTGAGTCAGCACATGCATTTAAGTAGTAAGCACATGCAAGCAAGAGTGCCATTTTGAGTGAGCAACCAGAAAGTATGTAGTCAGTCAGTTAGTTTGTTTTAAGTTTAATGTTCTTGCCATCCATCCTAATGTATTTGTGTACAATAAACTACTTAAATGAGCAACCAAGCCTCAACATCTTCTTAATGCGCATAAGAGCAGCGAGATGATGTCAGTATGAGATCCAGAGTTACAGCCATGAGGCAGCCGGTTAAAGTTGGAGTATATAGGAGTGTATCATCCCAACTGCTCAAACGACTCACAAAACAGGTCAGAAACAAATTCCAGGTACTAAAACTTGCTTTAAATATAAAACGAAGCACTCTGCTCAAAACTAATTTCTTATTAAACGAAATGTCCGAAACTGTGACATTGATAAAAATATATGAAATAATTACAAAAATGTTTGAAACAGTATTTGTTTTGCATAAAATGTGCCGAAATGGAAAGCGACCATATTTTTTTGCTATTTGCTACTTTTTCGTGTTAACTAAAGCTATTCAAAATGTCCTTGGTGTGCATAGTGTTTGCAGGTGTGTGCAGTATTACAGTGCAGTTATTTGGCAAAGTACAGCCATTTCAAAGAATATTTCACAAACTACAGTTATTTCAAAGCATATTTCGCAGAGTACAGTATTTTGAAGTTTATTTTGCATTTGAATATTATTAAAAGTACCTGGTGTGTGTACATGTTCGTACATAATTACAAGGACCATTTTCCATTGTGTTTTACTATATCCTGCAGGCATGGCAGAAGGTTTTTGCAGACCCTCACCACTTGTGTTTGATAACAGTATTGCAGAAAATTGGAGAGTGTTTAAGCAAGAATACGATATTGTCATGCAGGCTGCTTTTTCTGACAAAGACGCACGTACAAAGGCATTTATTCTACTTAATTTAGTTGGTTGAGAGGCCATTGAAAATTTGAAAAAGTGTGCTCATTTGTGTATGCACTTGCTGTGTTTGCAGGGGAGGGGGGAAGACCGACAGGCTTGTGTGTGGTATTAATAATGACACAGTGAGGAAGATTTTGCTTTGAGATGGTGATTTAGCGTTAAATAAGGTCATTGAGATTTGTCATATATACAAGCTTACAGAAAAACACACAAGTATGCTTACAAATGAGAATAGCTATGGAAGGTGCAATGACAAAGCTCATGTTGATAGCATGCAGCATGTGTTTAAAAGAAACCGGCCCAAGCACATGGCAGCTACTACAGGTCCTGTAACAGTCCCTGGAAAGTCCTGAATCTTTCCAGTAAATTCCAGGACTTGCTCAATGAAGCATAAGGGTGAGTCAGAAGTCAAAACATGTGCCCCCCACCAAGCTTCATGTTCAACTGTCGTAATTGTGGTGGAAATTGCGAACCCAAAAGAGAAAAGTGCTTAGCTTTTGCTCAGCAGTGTCATTCTCGCAGTAAGTGGAATCATTTCAAAAGGTTTTGCAAATCGAGCAAGGCACCTTCTTTTATTAAAAGAGGGCATTCCAAGATGCAAGTTAATCAATTAGAAAGTTGTGACCCTACTTTTTATGTTGATGGTGTGTCTGTGCTTGGTGGAACAGTCAGTACAATAGATTTGTGGGCAAAGAATGATTTCTTTTGTACTCTTCAGATTAATGGGAGTCTGGTAGAGCTCAAAGTAGATACTAGCTCAAAGTGCAACGTTATGTCAGCAGAAATATTTGCTAGAGTAAAAGCTACAGAACAGCGTGATTTGACGAAGTGTACAAAGCTTGTTGCTTATGGTGGAGAAAAGATTCAAACCGAAGGCTCAGCAGTGCATTCATGCTACTCTGCTGGGAGCAGCTATGACTTGCAATTTTTCGTAGTCGAGACGTGGTCATTATTAGTCCTCAGAGACGGTTTGAAAATGGGACTGATATCATTTAGTAAAGAAGTTCACCATGTAAGCTTGCATAACAGCTCAGATTTCGCACAAGCTATTTTTTTTTTGTTTGTTCTGATATTTTTGCAGACAAATTAGGCAAACTACCAGTTGTGTACTCTATGAAGTTAGACCCAGAGATCAGCCCAGTTGTCAAACCAGCACATAAAGATGTCCTTTTATTCATATGTTGCTGTATTTCTAACACAAGGAAGTCTGCCTCTGGTCGACCCTCGTACTTCTGGCTATTTTACAAAATGGTTGTGTGTGACGTCCCGCTTCTCTCTGTGGATGTCAGCGATACAGACATTGGGTACAAAATGGAGGTCAACATACACCTTCCTCAAAACTCTTCTTCCGCCTGTGTGACTGTCAGCTCCGGTCGTCGCTCCTTCAGATGATCCCGTGTGAAGCACTCATCTTATCCTACTTCGGATAAGTACACCATAAGGGGTTTTGATTATCCTTTGGTACTGTTGTGGGATTTTTCATGTCAGGTAGAAAGGGCAATTGTAGGTGTGGAAGGCAAATTCCACATAAAGATATGCATGAGCTCTGCCTGTTTTGCTTAGGCCAAGAACACGGCCATACTACTTGTAGTATTTGTCAGGCCTTTGTTGCCAAAACCCTCAGGAGTCGCTTAGTTGCCTTTATTTAGAGAACCACCGTCTAAAGCGTTTGGCCAAAGCGATGGATCTGACATTGGGCCCCTCGGATGAGCCACCAGTCAAAAAGGCCAAAAAGTCTAGGCCCGAACCAACTGCTGCACCCTCCCTTCCAGCCATACCTCTCGATACGTATGAAGGCCCAGAGTCTGAGCCGGAATCCTCAGACCTTCCTTTGGCGGGTACCCAGGCGGAAGCTTTTACAGAAGCCAAGGGCACGTCCCAGAGGGAGTAGCAAGTGTCAAAATCTGTCACCGCTCATAATCTCCAAGGGTCCACGTGGAATCTTGCAAATTGTGGTTCACGAGGACGTTAGCTCTGATATTGAGTGCTGCCTGGTGTCCTGCCCTCCCATTCTTCACCGGATGTCAGATACCTTGATGTCGGAGTCCCATAAAAAGAAGCAAAAAAAACTCAACATCTTGCTCCTTCGCCAATGCCAGCCGCCTCCGATCAATTTTCTGACTGGCAGGCCATCACCCAAGGCCTATTGAACGCCTTCTTAACCTTGTGCCAGGCCCCTACTGCATCATCCCCCAAAGGTAAACCTGCTCTGGATGTTTCATCCAAAGGAGAGGCTTCGTCAGGGGATGAATCTCACTTATACCTCACAAATTGCTTCCCCTCTGGGGTATGCTTCCACAGAGGAAGAGTCTAATGGCACAGATTCCCTAGGAGAAGCTGTCACCATCGGGGAAACCATTGCTCAAATTAAAGAATTCTTTAAGTGGGACAGCAGTCAGGTTACAGAAACCCAGATGAGAAATTATGAACTCCTGCAAATGTAGTAGTCTCCCAACTCATCTGCTGTTCTAGTTCACCCTGCCTTTTTGAATGCATTCCTGTCTGCCTCCAAAACCCCTGATTCACAACCTCCTGCACCCAAACACCCAGACAGGTTTTATAAGGTTCCGGAGGATGCTAAATTCTTGTACAAAGCACCCTCTGAACACCCTTCAGTCATTGCTATGGCTGCAGACAAAACTGCTGAGCTACTACCTTCCACCTCCCTCCTGCCCTCTGACAAGGGGAACAGGTTAATGGAGCGCCTAGGGACAAAGGTCTACACTTCTACTACCCTAGCAGTTAGAGCAGCTAACTACCAAACCCACATGGCCAAATATTTCCTGGCTGTGCTAGCTGATGTGACTAAACAACTAGGGGGCCTCCCTGACTCCCCAGCCAAGGCTAACCCTGTTGAATTCCTGCACTCAGGTGACCAGGCACTCTAAGTGCAGTTATGATGCAGTAGAGGCCTCCTCTAGGGCTGTTGCTTCAATCTCTGTTATTAGGAGATACTCCTGGCTTAGGTTGCAGCCTCTCCTTGATTACATTGATTCTAAACTCTTGAACGCACCCGTAGACAATAAAGATTTGTTTGGTGCAGAGGTTGCTGACCTTTTTAAGACCCTTCAAATGAAGAGCAAGGAGCTACAGGATCTGAGATGCATTTTTGTCTCTCCGATCCCAGACTTCCAAAGGAATTACCCTACCAAAACGTCCTTTGTGAGAAGGCCTGCCAGATAGTTGCCAGCCAAAAGCAAGAAGGACCCCAGGAAACAGACCTCAGCCAGACCTGCTCCCTCTACTCCTACCACCAAACGGCCCTTTCAGGTAAGCCTGGTAGTCTGTGACTACCAGGCACTGGATCCAAACACCCCACTTTCCATGCATCTCTCCAACTGCCTACCTGCTTAGAATCAGGTCCCCAGGACTCTTGGGTCCTGTCTATAATAAAACAGGGATACTTAATGAGTTGGGAGACCATACCTACTCCCAAAGGCATTCCTCATCCCCATTGAGAACTGCTGCCTTTTTTTGCTGCCAGTTCTTCAGGAACCCCTGGATCAAGGAACCATTCAAGAATTCTCTTCACATGCAAGGGGAAAGAGATTTTTACTCCCGGATGATGGTAGTTCCTAAGGAAAGAAGGTCAGTGATGACCAATCCTGGATTTGTCCCATCTCAACACCTTCCTTCAAGTTCCCTCCTTTCTCATGCTCACTCTTCCTACCCTGCTTCCCCTGATCCTACCTCAGGCCTTCTTAATATCTTTGGATATGAAAGATGCCTACTTACACATTCCAATCTATCCCATTTTCAGGAAATTCCTCCTCTTCTCAGTGGGTTCTGCACACTGTCTGTTTTGTGCTTTGCCATTTGGTTTCTCTATGGCCCCAAGAGTGTTTAGAAAGGCCTGACACCAATCATGGCCTTTGCTAGGGCAAAGGGAAACCAATTCTTCCCCTACCTAGACGATATCCCGATCCAGGCCCCTTCAGTCCCTATGATACTACAACATCTTGGCTTTGCCATTTCCCTCTTGAGAAATCTGGGATTCACTGTAAACCTCAAAAAATCATCTTCTCAGGATCATGGGTGCAGGATCCTAACAGAAAAAAATGATGGCCTGTCTTCTCCCAGAAAAAAATATTGTTCCTCGCTACTTACTTCAAGGATTTACTCCCCCTGAAAGCCATGTCAGCCAGAGAATTCCTCAGGCTCCTGGGTTTCATGACCTCCACCATCCCCATGGTTCCTCCTGGCAAAACTTTACATGAGAAAGTTCCAATGGTACTTGAGAACAGTCTGGAAACAACATCTGCTCCCCCTGGTGTGCATGATTCCCATGCTCCCATGCCTTTCCAGGGAATTGAATTTGAGGATAGCTCAGATAAATGCCAACCCAGGCCTGCCCCCCAAACAAGACCTCTTCACAGACGCCTCAGACACAGGTTGGGCACAGCCTTAGGAGAATGGAGAGTGAGAAACTCATTGACCCTCATTCAACAGAAAGAACACATCAGTAACAAGGAAATGAAAGCCCTGATATCTCTACAAATTTTCAAGGATCATCTCCTTCCAGGCACCCTGAGGTGGTACACAGGCAATACCACTGTGTTGTGGTATAACAGCAAACTGGTGGGGAGGGGACAAGGTACTACCTCCTGTGCAGGTTAGCCCTGCAGGCATGAGAAATCGCCCTGGACAGTCAACATCCAAGCTGTCCACATTCCCTCAGCAGACAATGTGATAGCAGATACTATAAGCAGGACTATGACTCTCTCTCACGAATAGATGCTAAACAGAGATGTGTTTCTGGACCTGGTCCATCGATGGGGTATTCCAGATGTGGATCTGTTTGGCTCCCCCATGAGGAGAGAACTTTTCAACCTTCTGCTCCAGGGTACCACACCCCAAAGCATGGAAGATGGATGCTCTCTCATTCCCTTGGAAGGGGATGTACACTTGTGCATTCCCCCTTGCCCTCTCATACAAAAAGATGTTCTTCGTATTTCACTTTTGCAGTCATCACATTTGGGTCATCTGCCTGCAGGTAGCCCTCAGTCGGCCTGAATACCAGAGTCTTGGAATTTCTGCGTCTGATGGTGTCGATTCTTCCATGACGTCAGGTCATCAGGGGTATAAAACATGCAGCTGACGCCATTACATCCGCTTTTCTTGCTGTGCTGTGTCTGAAGCAGAAGCAGTTCACAAGTGTTGGTTGGCCGCCTCCAGAAATTTTCGTTTTTTGAATTTCAAACCTGAAGTCCTCTAAAAGATAAGTACCCCGTTGGGGATCCTTTTTTCTTGCTCTAACCAGTGTCAGAAAAATGTAATTGTCTTGCCTGTGGAAAGCAAATACCTTACAGAGATTTTCATTCTTACTGCGTCACCTGTTTAGGCCCAGACCACGACATTCCTCGCTGTCGGTTTTGTACCTTGTTCAACGCCCGAACTATTTGTCGTTGGTCGCTTTTTGTAACAAAATTCTTTCTCTGTCGTTCTCCGTATTCCGAAATGGCTTAGATAAGCCATCCGACTACCGATCTTCTAAAAAAACATAAGGATAGAGAGGGAGAGACTGCATAGGTGCAAAACTGCTGACGCTTCCGTTAAGCTAGTCGCAAGTCCGCTGGTACTCTGAGGTGCTTTCGCAGCCCCTGATACCTACTTTTACAGATTTGCATGCCTCTATTGGGACCCATTCAGAGTCAGCTATGCCCCGAGATGCTTCTTCGACTATGGAACCTGCGGATGTCTCTACCTTGGATGGGTCCGGAGCCGCTGTGCAGTCACCGGCTACTGAGGGTGTATTCAGGCCTTTCGATTTTCATCAAAACTTGTAAAAACGATAAAGAAACCACAAACTTGGAAAAAAACACAAAATAGTGATACTGTAGAACAAATCACGCCAGTCTCTACCAAAATAAATTAAATTTATTCCGTTAGCGCTTTCGTGCATTAACAGATAGATGCACTTTTTCTGAAGAAGTGCATCTATCTGTTAATGCACGAAAGCGCTAACGGAATAAATTTAACTTATTTTGGTAGAGACGGGCGTGATTTGTTCTACAGTATCACTATTTTGTGTTTCTTTCGATTTTCATATTAAACCGACGACTTTGTTTCAAACCAAAAATACCAAATTTCTCAGGCACTACGCCTAGGAAACAGACAACCAAAGCGCATTCTCAGTCCCACATGCCTCAGAAACAAATACTTAGAACAGCTAAAAACCTTATTACTTTAATTAGGGGAAGCTAGCCCCCCCCCCCCCAAAAAAAAAGTCCAAGAACTGATTTTTCTTCTGATTCTTCAGATCATGAGTTTGTTGACTCTGATCATTCTGATTACCAGGACATACCCTTATCTACTTATGAGGATTCTGATGCAGAGGATTCCATTCCCTCTGCTTCTCCTCCAGAAGATTTTTCTTTTGGTGAGACACTGCATACCCTTAGAGAGCGTTCCGCTGGAAGTGCCAGGACTACCCACAGTCCAAAAAGAGACTAAGGGAATTTTTAAACTTGCCTCAGCACAGGCCTCTAGCTATCCCTCCTGTTCTGGAAATTGTAGATGATGTCTTCTTGGAATCCACCATTTCCCCTGATACTTTGCCTCCAGCTCCCAGGAAACCAGACGGGTACTACAGAGTGCCTGACTCCCACAAATTCCTCTTTAAGAATTCTACTGCAGATCCAGAGACCATTTCCCTGGGACCTAAAGGCATTAAGGCTACAATAGCCAAAAACTCTACCCCTTCAGACAGGGACTAAGGCTTTAGACAGATGGGGTAAGAAGGTATCCACCTCTGCTACTCTAGCCATCAGGGCTTTAATTTGCCAGTTTAATATATTAAAGTATCAGCAACATACTATGGAGCTAATTAAACAGAAAATTATGTTGATTCCTGATTGTGCAGAACATAAAGATTTACAAGAGTTGATGCATTCTGCTAACTAAGTTGGAAAACATACTTTGCAATGTGTGTTTGATGCCTTAGAAGCATCTTGCTGGGCTGCTGTCACTGGGTCTGTTCTTAGAAGGCATGCTTGGCTTAAGGAACAAATCTTGCCAGACCATGTCAAAGCAAAATTACTAGATGCACCATTAAACCAAGAACACCTTTTTGGCAATGAAGCAGAAGTCCTTAAAAAGATGGAGGAGAAAGCTAAATCTGTGCAACTGTTAAAGATTTCCTACAGGTGCAGCCACCTAGATTCAGTAGGCATTGGCCTTCTAAAAACTGGTCCTTTCCAGTCCCTCCCAGACCTTCTAAGTCCAAACCCAGGGGCAGCAGACCACAAAATTACAGTCTCGGGGTATGCACATATCTAAGCAATGGAGTGCTCCCACCTCTAAAACAGGGAGTAGGTAGCCAGCGTTCTATGGTAAAATCTCGCAATGACTTATCCTCAACTCCTCTGAGCCTTGCCCAAGTACCTGCACCCTTAGAAGGGAAACTTGCCCTGCATGCAAAAAACTGGGAGTACATCACCCAGGACAGATGGGTCTTGAGTATTGTATCTCAGGAATACAGATTCTGCTTCCACTCACTGCCAACCCCAAGCGGATGGCCAAACCTCCCCCCAAACCAGTTGGCAGAGGCCCAAAAGCAAGTTCTTTCTCTTCTCAGTATCATGGTTATTCAACCTGTCCCAGCAGAGCAAAGGGGACACGGTTTTTACTCCTGACTGTTTCTGGTACCCAGAAAAGAAAACTCTTGGCGCCATATCCTGGATCTGTCTATTCTCAACACCTTCCTGGTGGTCCCAAGGTTCAAAATGCCTACTGTCCAACAGCTGCTTCCTATGCTAGCCAGGGACTCCTGGCTAGCCACCCTAGACTTAAGAAGCTTATCTGCACATCTCCATAAGGGAATCTTGCAGGAAATGTCTCTGTTTCAGAGCAGGCTCTATGCACTATCAGTTCTATGCACTTCCCTTTGGCTTATCTACTGTGCCCAGGGTATTTACAAAATGCCTAGCTCCAGTTATTACATACTGCAGGCAGAGAACAATTCAATATTACCCATACTTGGACAATTGCCTGATTCAGACGGACAGTCATGATTGCTACTACAGCACCTGGCATTTGTAAAGAGACTTTTAACTTCACTGGGGGTATACCATCAACGAAAAGAAATCACATCTGGTACCCAGCCAACAAATTGGATTCCTGGGAGCAAGCTTCAACACAACTTCCCAGATGGTATTCCTCACTCCAGAAAAACAGATTTATTAGACAAACTGCTTCAATCTACTGGCCACCAAAACCTAGCTATCTGCAAGAAAAATTCTGCAAGCCCTAGGGTTCATGGGCTCTTGCATTCTACTAATTCCATATGCAAAACTGCATATGAGAAAATGTCAGTGGTACTTAAAAAGTCTCTGGTGTCAACATTCTCAGGACCTGGAAACAATGATTCCTATCATTCCTTGCCTAAGGGCAGAGTTCCTTTGGTGGGCAGAGGCCTGCTACCACAACAAAGGACTCCCTTTCACTCAACCCCCTGCCACACAAATCCTAACAGCCACATCAGACTATGCATGGAGGGCTCACATGGCAGGACAATGTTTTCAAGGCAAATGGAGCCCAAAGTAAACACACCTGCATTTCAATCAAAAAGAAATGTTAGCTGTACAAAATGCTCTGAAAGCCTTCAAAGGTCTTATTCTTCCAGGGCAACTATTGATAGACAGACAACACCACAGTTATGTGGTACATAAACAAGCAGGGGGGGAACCCATTCCTACCCACTCTGCAGGTTAGCCATGGCTCTGTGGAATACAGCCTTGAGCAGTCAAGTGCACCTGCAAGCTCAATTCCTGCCAGGCAAATCAAATTCACTGGCAGACGACAAGCAGAAATCTAATGGACCCACACTAGTGGAAACTGGAACCCAAATCATTCAAGCTTCTGATTCACATGTGGGGGGAACCAGAGGTGGACCTCTTTGCTTCCCCTCAGAACTTTCAATTGAGCAAATATTGCACCAGAACTTCCCACAGCCAAGCGGAAATGGATGCTCTGTCCTTTACATGGCAAAACCTCTCAATCTATGCCTTTCCCCCTCTGCCCCTCCTCTCGAGGGTTCTACTAAAGATCAAACAGGACAAGCCAAGGACAATCCTGATTGCACCAGGCTGGCCACGCCAGCACTGGTACCCACTTTTGCGCAGTCTGGCAGTACTGCCACCATGGCACCTGCCTCAGACCCCCCCCCTCCCTGCTGTCCCAGCAGGAGGGCCAGATTTTGCATCCTCAGCTACAAACCCTGAACCTAACAGCCTGGCTCATTCCCTGAAAACACCACCAGCAACCCTCCATAAACAGGTGCTGAATGTCATCCTTGAGGCAAGGAGGCCTAGTACTAGAAAATCGTATTCAGAAAAGTGGAAAAGATACTGTTCTTGGAGCCAGTCTCAAGGAATGGACACAACTGTGCCCATCTTACCTCATATACTAATTACTTAACAGAAATGCTCCACCCCCAGGAGAGCTCCCACTCCACCCTGGGACCTTAGCTTTGTATTGGAAAAACTCACATTTCCACTGCTTTGAACCTGCTACTTCAGCAGAGTTAAAATTCCTCTCCTGGAAAACAGCTTTACTTCTAGCCATCACTTCAGCAAGAAGAGTGTCTGAATTGCAGGCCCTTATGGCCATGGGGAACCCTTCATTATCTTCAATGCGGACAGGGTTTCCCTCAGGACTAACTTCTCATTTATGCCTAAGGTGGTGTCTAGTGTGGCTTTAAACCAATCCATTCATTTGCCAACCTTTTTCCCTAATCCTCAGAATAAAGGGGAAAGGATCCTGCACTCCCTGGACGTGCACAGGCAGGTTAGGTTCCATCTGGACAGGACTAAACCTTTCAGAAAATTTGACCAGCTGCTAGTCAGCGTTGCTACAGGGGCAGTGGGCAAAGCCATTTCAAAGCAAACGTTTTCTAAATGGTTAGCACACTGCACCCATTTCTGCTACAAGTACCATGGGAAACCTGCCCCACAGGGGATCAGAACACAATTCCACTAGAGCTACATCAACCTGTACAGCATTTCTCAGGGGAGTCCCTACCACGGGCATCCTGGAAGCTGCAACCTGGAGCTCTGCACACACCTTCACCAAGCATTACCACTCACCTATCTTTTCCAAATCCAGAGCTGGATTTGCCACAGAAGTCTTACAGGGCTTGCTTGCCAGCCCTAAAGCTTCTTGACTGCCTCCACCCATCCTCATCTTTGGGAATCATCCCAGATGTAATGACTGCAACAGTGAAACACGAAGAAACATAGTACAGTTATGTACACTTACCATAAATGTAGATGTTTGAGTGTATTCACTGTTGCCGTCCTGGATGTTCTTCGTGTTTCACTGTTGCAGTCATTACATTTGGGTTATCTGCTTCCAGATAGCCCTCAGCCGGCCTGATTATCAAAGTCTTGAGTCCTGCGTCGGTTGCTTTCTCTTCCATGACGTCAGGTAGTCAGGGGTATAAAGCATGCAGCTGATGCCATTACATCAGTCTTTCTTGCCGTGTGGTGCCCAAACCAGAAGCAGTTCACAAGTGCCGGTCAGCCAACTCCTAAAATTTTCATTTTTGAGTTTCAGAACCGAAGTCTTCAAAAAAGCTAAGTACCCCATTGGGGATCCTTTTTCTTGCTCTAAACCGATGTTAGTAAAAGCTAACAATTGTAGACCAGACCAAGACGTCCCTCGCTGTCGGTTTTGTGCCTTATTCAATCCTCGAACTATTCGTCATTGGTTCATTTTTGCATCAAACTATTTCGGTACTTGGTTTAATTATCCAGAAATGGCTTTGGTAAGCCACCCGACTACCGACATTCTGAAAAAACGCAAAGATAGACAGAGACAGACCGCATAGGTCCAAAGCTGCCGACGACGCTTCTCCTAAGCTAGTCGCCAGTTCATCGGCACTCAGTGAGGCACTTTTGCAGCCCCTGATACCCGCTACTTCATATTCGCAGGCCTCTACTGAAACCCATTCGCAGTCCGCTATGCAGCGAGATGCTTCTTCGACTGTGGAACCTGTGGATGTCTCTACCGTAGATGGGTCTGGAGCCGCTGTGCAGGCACAGGCTTCTGAGGGTGTATTCAGGCCCTACTGACTTGCATATTAAACCAACGCCATCTTTTTCTTCAAGGCCTAAAACTCGTTCCATGCCCAGAAAACCGACGCCCAGACCACATGGTCAGGCCCATATGTCTAAAAAAACATAAGAATGGCTGAAGACCTTTATTACTGTAATCAGGGGAAGCCACCCTTCTCCCTCTGAGACCTAGGACTGATTTTCTTTTGGATTCTTCTGATCAGAATCTGAAATATCTGTTTTCTCTGATGACCAGGATTTGCCTTTACCTATGAGGATTCTTATGCAGAGGACTCCATTCCCTCTGCTTCCCCTCCAGAGGATTCCTCTTGTGGTGAAACTTTGCATACTGTTAGGGAGAATTTCCATTGAGAAAGCCAGGATTGCACTGACTCTAAAAAGAGGCTTAGAGAATTCTTACTCCTGCCTCAACACAGGCCTTTAGCTATCCCTCCTGTACTGGACATAGTAGTTGCCTTCTTGGAATCTAGCCTGGCCCCTGACACTTACCTCCTGCTCCCAGAAAACCTGATAGGTATTGTAGGGTACCTGACTGTCTCAAGTTCCTTTTTAAAAATCCTACTGCGGATCCTGAGACCATTTCACAGGGACCCAAGGGGCATTAAGGCTACTACTGCCAAAAACCCTATCCCCTCTGATAGAGGTTCCAGGGCGCTGGATAGATGGGGTAAGAAGGTACACACTTCTGCAACTTTGGCCATTAGGGCCTTAAACCGCCAGTTTCATATGTTAAATTATCAGTAGCATATTATTGGATTGCTTAAACAGAAAATTATGTTGATTCCTGACTGTGCTGAAAATAAAGAATTACAGGATGTAATGCATTCTGCTGAACAAGTTGGAAAACATACATTGCAATGTGGTTTTGATTCATTGTAGGCATCTTGCCAGGGCTGCTGTCACTGGGTCTGTACATAGCATGCTTGGCTTAAGGAGCAAACTTTGCCAGATCATGTTAAAGCTAAATTGCTGGATGCTCCCTTAAACCAAGACCGCCTGTTTGGCAACAAAGCAGAAGTAGTACTTAAAAAGATGGAGGAAAAAGCTAAATCTATGCAAACTGTTAAAGATTTCCTGCAAGTACAGCCTCCCAGATTTAGTCGGCATTGACAGTCTAAGAATTGGTCCTTTCCTGCCTCTTCCAGACATTCTCAGTCCAAACCCAGAACCAGCAGAACACCCAGACTTCAGTCCCAAGGTACTCAAAGGCCAAAGCAGTGGGGAGCTCCCACTTCCAAAGCAGGGAGTAGTAAGACTCCCCCCTATCGTAAACTGTCTCAATGACTTAACTTTAAATCTTCCAAGCCCTGCTCAACTGACTGTTCCTTTAGGGGGAAAGATCGCCCATCTTGCAAAAAATTGGGAACTCATTACCCAGGACAAATGGGTTTTAAATATAGTTTCCCAAGGATACAGATTCCACTTCCACTCATTACCAACCCCAAACGGTTGGCCAGACCCACCCCCAAATTAGTGGGCAGAGGCTCAAAAGCAAGTTCTCTCTCTCTCTCTCTTAAGCATCAGGACTATTCAACCTGTTCCAGAAGAAGAATGGGGACAAGGTTTCTACTCAAGACCTTTACTGGTACCCAGAAAAGACAATTCCTGACGTCTTATCCTGGACTTGTCTATCCTAAACACATTTTTGGTAATCCCAAAATTCAAGATGCTAACTAGGCAAAAATGCCTGGTTGGCAACACTGGATTTAAAGGAAGCCTACCTGCACATGCCAATAAGGGAATCTTGCAGAAGATACCTACACTTCAGAGCAGGCTACATGCACTATCAGTTCTCTGCACTGCCCTTTGGGTTATCTACTGTGCCCAGGGTATTCCCAAAGTGCCTAGCTCCAGTCATTGCATTTTGCAGGCAAAGAAATATTCAAAGATACCCATACCTTGACGATTGTCTAATTCAGACAGAAAGCCAGGACATGCTATTAAATCATCTGGCATTTGTACAGAAATTGCTAACTTCTCTGGGGTACACCATAAACGAAGAGAAATCACATCTTGTACCCTGCCAACAAGCATGAATACAACTTCCCAGATGGCCTACCTCACCCCAAAGAAGCAGGTTCATTTGACAGCCTGCTTCAAACTACTGGCCACAAAGACCCAGCTATCTGCAAGAAAAATACTGCAACCCCTGGGGTTCATGGCCTCTTGCATTCTACTAATTCCATATTCAAGACTGCATATGAGGAAACTACATTGGTATCTAAAAAGCATATGGTGTCAACATTCTCAGGATCTAGAATCCATGATTCCTGTCTTACCTGGTCTAAAGATAGAGTTCCTTTGGTGGGCAGAGGCCTGCCTCCAAAACAAGGGACTGCCATTCACTCTACCCGGTGTCGTCCAAACCTTAGCAACAGACGCATCAGACTATGCATGGGAACTCACTTGGCAGGGCATTGCATTCAGGGTAAATGGAACCCAAGTCAAATGCACCTGCATATCAGTCAAAAACAAATGTTAGCTGTACAGAATGCTCTGACAGCCTTCAAAGACCACATTCTTCCAGGACAATTATTGGTCAAGACATACAACACCACTGTT
The DNA here is from genome assembly GCF_019279795.1 of Protopterus annectens. NCBI lineage: Eukaryota > Metazoa > Chordata > Ceratodontiformes > Protopteridae > Protopterus > Protopterus annectens. The sequence goes on from NC_056739.1 coordinate 224,817,435, forward strand.
ATGTGGTACATAAACAAGCAGGGGGGAACCCACTCATACCCTCTCTGCAGAGTAGCCATGGCTCTGTGGAACACAGCCTTGAGCTACCAAGTGCACCTACAGGCTCAGTTCCTGCCAGGAAAGCTAAATACACTGCCAGATGACCTAAGCAGAAATCTCATAGACCCACAAGAGTGGAAACTGAAACCAAAGATATTCAGCATGTTGAGAAATGGGGGAGCCCAGAGATGGACCTGTTTGCCTACCCTCAGAACTACCAATTAGACAAATTCTGCACAAGACTCCCCACAGACGAGCTTGGAAAGTGGATGCCTTGTCCTTCACCTGGAAAAACCTATCAGTTTATGCCTTTCTTCCTCTGCCTCTCCAAAGTGCTACTAAAGATCAAACAGGACAAACCAAGGACAATTCTGATTGCACCAAACTGGCCACGCCAACACTGGTGTGTAGCCCCTCTTGCGCAGTGTCACTGCTGGCACCATGACACCTGCCTCAGATCCCTGCCTTGCTGTCCCAGCAGGAGGGCCAGATTCTGCACCCACAGCTTCAAACCCTGAACCTGGCAGCCTGGCTAATTACCTGATCCCTCCATTACCATCCCTCAGCCCCCAGCTTCAAACCCTGAACCTTGCAGCCTGGCTAATTACCTGATCCCTCCGTTACCGTCCCTCAGCCCTCAGCTTCAAACCCTGAACCTGGCAGTCTGGCTAATTACCTGATCCCTCCGTTACCATCCCTCAGTTACCGATCCCTCCATTACCATCCCTCAGCCCCCAGCTTCAAACCCTGAATCTTGCAGCCTGGCTAATTAACCTGAACCCTCCATTACCATCCCTCAGTAATCAAGTGATGGATGTCATTCTGGAGGCAAGGAGGCCTAGTACTAGAAAATCCTATGCTGAAAAATGGAAAAGTTTCTGTTCCTGGAGCCAAACTTGGGATGGTTACAGCGGTGCCCAATTTACCTGATATTCTTCAATACGTAACTGAGATGCATCGCAAGGGCCTTTCCTTTTCTTCCATCAGAATTCATGCCTCAGCCATTTCAGCACATTACAATACAGAGCCACCCCTCTTCTCTCGCCCACTGCTGAAGCAATTCCTCAGAGGGGCTAAAAACTTAAGACCACCCAGAAGAGCCCCTACTCCAGCCGGGGACCTTAACTTTGTATTGGAAAAGCTCACTTAATCCCCCCTTTGAGCCAGCTGCAATCAGTCCATTCACCAACCTTCTTTTCTAATCCACAGAACAAAGGGGAACGAATACTGCACTCCTTGAACGTGCACAGACAACTTAGATTTTACTTGGACAGGACTAAGCCTCTTTGGAAATCTGAAGAGCTGCTGGTTGCATTTGCTACAGGGGCAGAGGGGAAGGCCATTTCAAAGCAAACCATTTCTAAATGGATAGGCCATTGCATTCATTTCTGCTATAAGCACCATGGAAAACCTACCCCACTGGGGATAAGACCACATTCAACCAGGGCTGCATCTACCACTACAGCCTTTCTCAGAGGTGTCCCTACCATGGACATCTTGGAATCTGCTACCTGGAGTTCTGTACATACTTTCACAAAGCATTACCACTTGCCAATTTTTTTCTAAATCCAGAGCTGGCTTTGCCACTGTAGTCTTGCAGGGCCTTATAGCTGGTCCTAATGCTATCTAATTACCTCCTCCCATCCTTAGCTTTTGGAATCTACCCAAATGTGATGACTGCAACAGTGAAACACGAAGAACATAGTACAGATGCTCTTCGTGTTTCATTATTGCAGTCATTACACCTGGGTTATCCTGCTGGCAGGCTACCCTCAGTTGGCCTGAGTTCCAAAGTCTAAGTCCGGCGTCGGTTGCTGTCGCCTCTTCCCTGACGTCAGTGCGCCAGGGGTATAAAAGATGCAGCCGACGCCATTTTCTTCAGTCTTTCTTGCCGCACGGTGCCCGAAGAAGAAGCAGCTCGCAAGTGCCGGTCGGCCGATTCCTGAGGTTTTCATGTTCGAATTTCAGATCCGAAGTCTTCATTAAAAGCTAAGTACCCCGTTGGAGAAAACTTTTTTCTTGCTCCAGACCGATGTCAGAAAAAGTTTAATTGTTTTTTTTGTGGGAAGCAAATACCTCATAAGGACTTTCACTCTTACTGTATTCCTGGTTTTGGCCCTGACCACGACTTTGCTAGCTGTCATTTTTGTGCTAGATTTAACCAACGCACTATTAAGCATCGGTACGATTTTGCATTTCACTATTTTGGCAGAAGATTTAATTGCACTATGCCGTCGGATAGCCATCCCACTACCGGAATTCACAAGAAACGCAAAGAAAAAAAAACAGGCATCCAAGGTCCAAAACCGAAGAGGCTTCCTCTAAGCCAGTCGCCGGTTCTCAGTGAGGTGCTTTTGCAGTCCCTGACGCCCGCTACGTTGGACTTGCAGGCCGCTACAGACTCCCACGTGGAGTCGACTAGGCCACTGGAAGCTCAGGGTATTGGACCTTCGAAAACAATTCCCTCAGATGGATCCGGAGCCGCTGAGCAGGCATCAGCTTCTGAAGGTGTTTTCAGCCCTACTCAATTATTCATTAAAGCGACTCCAGCTACAAAGGCAAAGACAAAAGCACCTTTAAAGACAAAGAAACTGGTACAACAGCCTCATGGTCAGGCCTCCATGCCCAAAAAACAGATGCTCAAAATGGCCGAATACTTAATTACTTTGATCAGGGGTTCCCATCCCCCTTTTGATAAAAGGCCTAAGCAAGAGATAAAATATGACTCTTCAGATCAGGTTTCTAGTTCTTCTGATTCCTCTTCTGATAAGGAATGCTCTCTTCCTCCCTATGAGGATTCTGATGCTGAAGAATCTATCCCTTCAGCCTCTCCTCCTGAGGATTACTCTTTTGGGGAAACCTTACATACCATGAGGGAACATTTCCATTTCCAAGATTATTCAGAATCTAAGAAAAGGCTCAGAGACTTCCTTTTACTCCCACAACACAGGCCCCTAGCTATTCCACCTGTGTTAGACATTGTAGATGTATTTTCAGAGTCCAGTCTGACCCCTGACTCCTTACCCTCCAGCTCCGGTTAAGCCGGACAGGTACTTACTACAGGGTCCCTGACTCTCATAAATTCCTTTTCAAAAACCCTCCTGCTGACCCTGAAACTATCTCTCAGGGCCCCAAAGGGGTCAAGGCTTCCACTGCAAAAAAACCCTACCCCATCTTACAGGGATTCTAGGGCTCTGGACAGATGGGGAAAAAAGATTTACACTTCTTATACCTTGGCTATAAGGGCTTCAAATTGCCAGTTTCATATGCTCAAATATCAGCAATATGTTATGTCACTGCTTAAATAGAAAATGTTGATAAATTCTGAATGTGCAGAAAACAAAGAAATGCAGGATTTATTGCATGCAGCTGAGCAAGTTGGAAAGCATACTTTGCAATGTGGTTTTGATTGTTTGGAGGCCTCCTGCATGGCCGCTGTCACGGGTTATGTCATTAGGAGGCATGCTTGGTTAAAGGAACAAAATCTACCAGATCATGTTAAAGCAAAATTATTAGATGCTCCATTACAGCATGATACTTTGTTTGATGTTAAAGCAGAAGAGGTGTTAAAGAAAATGGAGGACAAAGCTAAATCTATGCAAACAGTCAAGGATTTCTTACAGGTACAGCCTCCAAGATTTAGCAGACACTGGCCTACAAAGAGTTGGTCCTTTCCAGTGTCAGACCACAAAGGGGCAAATACAGACGCCCAAGAGGCAGATCCCAGCCCCAAGGTTCATACAGGTCTAAACAATGGGGTGCTTCTACCTCCAAAAGTGGAGAAGACAAATCACAGCCTTACAGGAAACAGTCCCAATGACTTCCCCCTGCCTGTGCCAAGCACTTATCTTCTGGCAGCACCTTTAGGGGGAAAACTAGCACTTTTTCTCAAAATTGGCACATAACCCAGGACAAATGGGTCTTAGACATAGTGTCACAGGGCTACAAATTTCACTTTCATACCCTGCCAAGGGCAAAAGGTTGGCCAGACCTACCAAAAAACCATTGGGCAGAGGCACAAAAACAAGTCTCATCCCTCATAGACATGAGGGTCATTCAACAAGTACCAGAGCAAGAGCAGGGACAAGGATTTTATTCAAGACTGTTCTTGGTACCCAGAAAGGACAAAGCCTGGAGACCAATACTGGACCTATCTATTCTAAACACATATCTGGATATACCACAATTCAAAATGTTGGCTCTACAGCAGCTTCTGCCCATGCTGGACAAGAAGACTTGGATTGTGACTTTAGACCTAAAAGAGGCATACCTGCATGTCCCAGTCAGACAAACATGCAAAAGATACCTCAGATTCAAAGCTGGCTCAATGCACTACCAATTCTCTGCACTGCCCTTTGGCTTATCTACTGCGCCCAGGGTCTTCACAAAGTGCCTGGCACCAGTAATTGCATTCTGCAGACAAAGAGGAATACAAATATATTCTTACTTGGACAACTGCCTCATACATGCAGAGAACACGGGCATTCTACTACAGCATCTGGCGTTTGTAAAGAGATTACTACCATGCGTAGGGTACACAGTCAACGAACAGAAATCAAAACTAGTACCCTCTCAAGAGATAATATTCCTGGGTGCAAGCTTAAATACAACTGCCCAGATGGCTTATCTCACGCCAGACAAACAAAGGCAACTGACTACCTATTTCACACTGTTGGCAACAAAGGCCCAGTTATCTGCAAGAAAAATACTGCAGGCTTTAGGCTTCATGGCATCCTGCATTCTACTAATTCCATATGAAAGACTGCATATGAGGAAACGTCAATGATACCTGAAAAGTGTTTGGACTCGGCATTGCCACAGCCTGGAAACAATAATTACTCTCATTCCCTGCCTGCAACAGGAGTTTCGATGGTAGGCGAAGGCCTGTCACCAGAACAAGGGACAGCCATTCACCTTACCCCCAGCCAGGCAGACATTAACAACGGATGCATCAGATTACGCCTGGGGGGGCCCACATGGCAGGAAGATGTATTCAAGGCACATGGTCCGCCAACCAAATGCATCTACATATCAATCAAAAAGAGATGCTAGCTGTTCAGAATGCCCTGACAGCCTTCAAGGACCTCCTTCATCCAGGACAACTACTGATAAAGACAGACAATATCACCGTCATGTGGTATATAAACAAGCTGGGAGGCACTCATTCTTACCCCCTCTGCAGACTAGCCATGACTTTGTGGGACACAACATTGACTTACCAAGTACATCTACAGGCACAATTCCTGCCAGGAAAGATAAATACTCTGGCAGATGAACTAAGCAGAAACTTCATGGATCCCCACGAGTGGAAATTGGATCCACAAGTCTTCAACATGATAACAAGGAAATGGGAATGCCCTGGCATAGACCTATTTGCTTCTCCTCACAACTGCCAACTAAAGAGATTCTGCACAAGGACTTATCACAGACAAGCATGGAAAGTGGATGCCCTATCTTTCAGCTGGAACAACTTAACAGTATTTGCCTTTCCTCCACTGCCTCTCCTCCCCAAGGTACTCCTAAAGGTCAGACAAGAGAAGCCAAAAATGATACTGATTGCCCCAGACTGGCCCCGCCAGTACTGGTATCCAATCCTAAGGTACTTGTCTCAATCCCCAGCCTGGACCTTACCTCACATACCTTATCTACTGTCCCAACAAAACAATCAGATCCTGCACAGCCAACTCAAGACCTTAAATCTGGCAGCATGGCGGATAATGTAGTCATACAAAACACACCTCTCACTAAAGCGGTGATGGATGTCATTTTGGAGGCCAGGAGGCCTAGTACTAGAAAATCTTATGTTGGAAAATGGAAAAGATTCTGTGCCTGGAACCAGCCACAAGGAATTGACACAGCAGTACCAAATAGTCCTCAGATTTTGCAATACTTAACTGAGATGCTGGACAAAGGCCTATCCTTTTCATCAATTAAAATTCATGCCTCTGCCATTTCGGCTCATTGCAATACAGAGCCACCAATCTTTTCTCATCCTTTAAGGCAATGCCTCAGAGGAGCCAAAAACTTAAGGCCTCCAAGGATCACCAATGCCTGCATGGGACCTCAGTTATGTTTTGGAAAAACTCACTCTGCCCCCTTTTGAGCCAGCTGCTACAGCTGATATAAAATTTTTATCTTGGAAAACAGCTCTGCTCCTAGCAATAACCTCTGTATGACGAGTCTCAGAGCTACAGGCACTCATGGCTGTGGAACCTTTTATCATTTTTTATCCAGACAGGGTTTCTCTGAGGACCAACCCGACATTTATACCTAAGGTAGTGTCCATTGTGGCCCTTAACCAAACTATTCATCTGCCTACTTTTTATCCAAATCCACAGAGTAAGGGGGAGAGAGTTCTGCATTCTTTGGACATGCACAGACAGCTATGCTTCTATTTGAACAGAACCAAAGCTTTCAGAAAGACTGAGCAACTACTAGTGGCATATGCTGCAGGATCACAAGGAAAGGCTATCTCTAAGCAGACTATTTCAAAGTGGATAGGCCACTGCATTCATTTCTGCTATTCACAACATGGCAAGCCAGTGCCTAAGGGCATTAGGTCACATTCAACCAGAGCAGCAGCCACTTCAGCAGCCTTCCTCAGGGGAGTACCAACCAAGGACATTTTAGAGGCTGCTGCCTGGAGTTCAGTGCACACCTTTACAAAGCGCAGTCATGTACCACTCTACTCTAAATCCAGGGCAGGCTTTGCCACTGCAATTTTGCAGGGCCTCATAGCCGCTCTTAATGCTATTTAGCTCCAGCCTACCAACCATAGCTTTGGGATTCAACCCAAGTGTAATGACTGCAACAGTGAAACAGGAAGAACATAGTACAGTTGTGTACACTTACCATAAATGTAGATGTTCGAGTGTATTCACTGTTGCAGTCCAGGTTACCCATCCTCCATCCCCCTTATCCTTGCTGGAACTTATCTGCACTTCTCTAATCTATACAACCTCTGTGGTGTATTTGCTTGTAGATGAAGGTATGACATATATATTTTGGTGCAAGCATGTGTTGTTGGCATATTTTTAGCCTACCCTTTTGGGGTCACCTGACATCTGGGGCAAGAAAAACTGAAGAAAATGACGTCAGCTGCATCTTTTATACCCCTGACGACGCCGGACCTAGACTTTGGAACTCAGGCCGACTGAGGGTAGCCTGCCAGCAGGATAACCCAAGTGTAATGACTGCAACAGTGAATACACTCTAACATCTACATTTATGTTAAATGTACACAACTGTACACTTACCATAAATGTAGATGTTTGAGTGTATTCACTGTTGCAGTCCTGGTTACCCTCCCTCCAGCCCCCTGAATTCTGTTGACTATACCTATTCTTGTTTACTATGCTTTAAGCTTTTTTGGTGTATTTGCTTTTTTGTTGGAGGTGTAACCTTGTATATAATTGCTTCCCATTATGGGGGCACCTGACATCTGGGGCAAGAAAAACTGATGTAATGGCGTCGGCTGCATGCTTTATACCCCTGACTACCTGGCGTCATGGAAGAGAAGACAGCAACCGACACAGGACCGAAGACTTAGATATTCAGGCCGACTGAGGGCTACTTGCAAGCAGATAACCCAAATGTGATGACTGCAACAGTGAATACACTCGAACATCTACATTTATGGTAAATGTACACAACTGTGCTTTGCACACCATAATTATAAATGTTTGTAGGAGAGAACATTATGAAAAGAAAAGTTACCCTTCTAACATCCCGGATCCCAAAATTGATGTATATAGTTGCATGCAGCTGTTTGACATGTTATTTTTTTGCAAGATTTATTATATTTTACATTGACTGGAAGTTAGAATTTGCTTGCATTTATCTTTGAGGGTTCTGTATGACTTAAAAGATAGTCTGAGGCATGATAACTGTAGTATTGCTGTATTTTTTGTTTGCAGTATCCTCCAAGTCATGATCCTTAACTGTCCTCCCACTTCCATGATGGTGGTGCTGGACAATCTGTGATTTTCAGCTGCATATTAATTTCTCCTATGGAGAGCATGGTAGTTCCAGTTCTTGTAATTGTGTAGTTGGACAAACCATGTGGAACCAGCGGACCAGCCACACAGTGAATAATTTTATGGTATTAATTGAAGGGCTCATTCATTGTCTGGATTCTGAGTTTACAGCATGTTTGAGTAGTGATCAACATATTGTGTGTTAATTGGCACAGTTATGTTAAAATGTAAAGTTTTATGGTTTTGCATTATAAAAAAAAAAATAAAAAAATGCAGATGAAGTGCTATTTTTCATGTTTGGATTTTGTCCTGTTTGAAGTTTTTTGGATTAGTGTGCCTTTTTAATAAAATGAGTGTTTTTTGGAAAATGTGTAAATGTTGCAGTATTTTAAATGTTTTGTAGAAAGCACTGTACAGCGATGCATAATATTTTTAAACAGTTTTCTTTAATAAATGAAAATTCACTGGGATGTTTTCATACCCTTACAGGTAATCTTGTTATTGAGAACAAACCGACTACTGGTTACACTCCTAATGTTGTAGTGGGACAAGGTCCTCCAGTAACAAATAATGTTTCTAAACCTCCTGGGCAGATAAATTTGGCGCAGCTCAGGCTTCAGCATATCCAGCAGCAGGTGTATGCCCAGAAACATCAGCAGATCCAACAGATGAGGATGTCCCAACCTCCTGCACCTCCGCATCCTAGACCTCAGATTTTACAACAGCCAGTAGGTTTTCACTGTGGTCTGTATATGGGTTTTCAGTGTGTGGAGCTAAATGCAAATGTTATTTAATTACAAGTACGATAAAATTTGTCATACAGTTATTTTGACCATGATTTTCACTATTGATATCCTTTGAAACAAGTCTGCAGCTGTGCATATATGATGGCACCCCATAAAATTCTTTCTCTGTGGCCAGCTCAAGAGCTCTTCATATTTGTATCATGTCAGCATCACATCTGATGCAAGGCTATAGGCTTTCCTGTATCCTTTTCACACATTATTGCTGTGACATAAATCTCTAAAAAGTGTTCTTGATTGAACCATGGCTTTCTTTGCAAACTATCTTTGGAGCCTTATTTGTACCTTTACTCTATTTTTAAGAGCAGCTGCAGATTCCAGTTTTTGGATGTACTGTGTAATGTCATGACTGAAGTCACTGTTGCAGTATTCTGACATATGGGTTGTCACCACTGGTGTCCAGCCATAGTGCCAAAGCTTTACCTTTCCTAGGAAGTATATCTAACCCGACTTCAGCTTGTATGTATTGGATATATTGACAGACATATTAGCATGGATCCTCAGAGCATCTCGCCGCCAGCTTGAATGCAGATTGTGCATCCATCAGAATTATCACCGTTTGGTCGTTAGTACCTTCACTTTGATTGTTTGTCCACATAAGTGCCCAGTTGGTAACCAACCTTTTTTATTTATGCTGTTTTTTTGAAAGTTGTTTGTCAGCTAGGAGGGGTAAGTGTGAGTGTGGTAGGCAGATCCCATATAAGGGCTTGAAAACTAAATGTCTCTCTTGCCTAGGCCTGGAGTATTATCACAAATCTTGCTTAATCTGTCATTTCTTTACCAGAACCTGTAGGATGAGGCTTTCCTCTCAACACTTTTCTAAGGACTCATAGTCTTAAATGCTTGTCCCTTTCCAAGATAGCCAAATCCGCATTCTCTGATCTCCTTTTTCCACGGGAGAAAAGGCTGAAGAGGCGTAGAATGGATCAGAAGTCCAATGTTTCAGAATGTGAAGTATCCGCTGAGTTTCCAGAACCTGCGGTATGCCAGGTTACTTAGTTATCAGCTACCAAGACTCTGTTGGAGGCTAGTATGGCTTCTGAGACCTTGCAGACTGCTGATGTATCTGCTGAAAAGCAACTAATTTCTGGGGGACTTCACGGTTTCCCTCAAATTTTAGTTAAGGAAGAAATCCCAGGATCATTAATAGAAGTTAGGGTTCTGATCCTCCAGGTTTTATCCAGGTGATCCTCCAGGTTTCACCCAGGTGAATGTTGCACCTAAAAAGCAAAAACAGAAGAGTAGGCATATGTGGCCTCTCCCTCAACAGGTAGGGAAAAGAAGTGGATAAATTTCACATAAGGGTTGCTCAAAGCTATTGTATCTTTGAAATCTCTCTCCTTTTGGTCTCCAAAATCACAGGCTGCTACTCAAAAACCTGCTTTGGTTTCTTCCTCTTCTGAAGGACAAGACTGCGATTATGACCATTCTCTAGACTGTTCCGTTCAGCTTCATTCTCCAGAAAAGATCTCTTCCGATGAACAACTCTGTCACTGGATTCCGTATTGAGAGAGCTTCCTTTGGAGAGATTATCCAGAACACAATTAAACAGTTTGAATGGCAATCCACTCAGATCTCTAAGGTTCAGAAGAGGTATTCAGCCCTTTAGAGATAGGTAACCCTACCCCTTTTCCAGTCCCTCCTGTCCTTGAGGCTTTCCAAGATGCCTTAAGGTAATGCTGGACCCTCGTACAGCAGAGTCTGTGTAACAAGTACAGAGACTGCTCTCCCAGGTTACTCAGATAGCCATGCATGGTATTAAGTGCAGTTATGATGCTATATATCCTTTTTTAGGGAAGCTGCCACTGGATTGGTTATTTGCAAATATGCTTGGCTTTGCAGTCAGCCTTTCCCTGATGATTTCAGATCTAAACTTTTAGACTATGTCTTGGGCAAAGACTTAACTATTTAGTCCTCAGAGTGCCAGTGTCGTCAAAACTCTCCAGACCTAAGCCAAGAACATGAAAGACTGTAGGTAGATTCTACTCTCCTCAGTTCTTAGATACCATAGGAACTACCCATCGAAATCTACCTCCTTCATTAAAAAGGATCCTAGGACATCTCAGAAACAAAGAAACACCCCAAGTAAAATATAGTCTGACACCTTCCCCAAAGGGATCCTCCAAAAGGGAGGCCTCCCTTTGGAAGCAAAAATCTGTGACGACTACTGCAGCACCCTTCTCCCATCCTCAGCCACATTATCTCTCTACCAAAGACTATCCATCCAGGTGTGAAACTACCAGAGACAAGTTGATCCTATCCCTCATTAGGAACAGTTAAGCCATGTCCTGGGAAGATATTCCCCCTCTGAAAGGTATGCCACAACCTCCTCACAACCAAATGTCCCATCTTGTCCCCATTATTCAAGTCCTGAGTAAGGGCAGCATCGAGCAATCTCGTAGGACTTTGAGAAAAGGCTTTTACTTCAGGATTTTTATAGTGCCAAGGAGAGAATGGTAATAGAGACCCAACTTAGACCTCTGTCCTCTAAACTCTTAACTTGAATATTGAATAATCCATTTATCCTGCTTGCAGAAGATTCCACAGGTTTTCTTCGGACTCCCTCACATTTTCAGTTTACTGCTCTGCCTTTTGGTCTTTCCACAACTCCAAGTGTTCACAGAGTGTCTAGCTCCAGTAGTAGTTTTCTGTCACACTCAGGGAATCCAGATTTTCCTCTCCCTGGATGACCTGTTCAGTATCTATACTTCATTCTCCAACTTTTGACAGGTCTTGGCTTCACTATAAACTGCAATAAAATCCCACATGGCTGCTACACAGGACCTGTTTTTTTTTTTTGGCCTGCAGACTGGAGACAGAAAATGTGTGTCTTGTTCCCCCAGGAGAGATTTCACTCTGTCCATTTTTTCCCCAGGTCTGTTCTCCACAGCTATTGCTCAGCAAGGGAGATGGTAAAAATTTGGTAATCCCACCTGTTCAGACTTCACATGAGAAAAATCCAATGATACTCGAAATTGTGTGGTCCTAGCACTGTCCCTCCTTGGACTCCCTGATTTTCCGTCACCTTATCTCAAAACGGAGTTGCTTTGGTGGAGGGGACAGGTCATCCTCAACCCAGGACTTCCTTCCACACCACCACCTCCACTTCAACAATTTCATGCAGATGCCATGTTCAAGGTTTGGGGGCCATGGGCAGGATCATACCAAGTGCAGAGAAAATGGCAACCTCTATTCCTAAAGGAATATATTAATCTGAAGGAAATGAGGGCTCTTCAAACCTTCACCCACCTTTGGAAACTGGGCCTAGACCTAGTATACATCTGCAGCACCACAGCCATTTAATACATAATGTGGCACAGAAAGATGCTCTGGAACTTCCTATAGAATGCCCACAGTAAATAGAGAACAAAGAATGTGCCTTCAGTTTAGAATAAAATGATCTAAGGGAAGAGTTGCTTGATTTAATAGAGATGGACAGACATATTAAGATCAATGAAAGAAATAGACTGCAGAAAGTCAATTAAACCCACAAAGTTAGAAGTGTGATAAAACAAATGAACACAGTAATTGGTACTGTTCATAAAGATTCATGTGATATAACAGACATATGATATATTATTGTGCAGCTAAATTAGTAACAGTCTTACCACAAATATACAGGGGATTACGGAAAAGGAAGGAGAGAAATTAAATGCCATCATGGAAGTGTCGAATAGAGAAAAAAGCATAAGCAATTAAGGTAAGAGGTGTCACTGTAAGAGTAAAGAAGAAGGAACAGATTAACAAATCCTCAAAAATAGACATGATAAAAGCAATGCTCAGTATCAGAAGAGATCAGGATCAATTGTTCACGATCACAAACTAAAAATAACACAGGCAAAAAAACTTATAAGATGTGCAGTTAATTATAAAAGAAGAGTACTAAGTAAGAACTTATTGATGACCCCAAAAAAGTTTTTATAGAGAATTGTGAAACAAGGCAAAAGGAATTGAAACACCTCCAAAAAAAGAAAAATGGATACAGTTTGGAGAGGTATCTGTGAAGACAATGTGGAACATACCAACTATGCTAAATGGATAGAAAAAGTAAAAGAAAGAGTAAGTTTAAATGTACTGGATGTGAAATGGGATGAAGGAAAGACCAGAGAGCTTGAAACAAAGTTTAAGAAAAGCTCCTAATTGGAAAACCCCAGGCCCAGATGCAGTACGTAACTCCTGGCTAAAAGTGTTAACATCTTTACCAGAAGATTAAGCCACGAGGAAGAACTATTTATATGTGACCCTGAACAGACACTCCCTGGTTACAACAGGAAAAACAACGCTCCTAAGAAAGAGCGAACCTGCATGCTATCCTAAAAATCTATAGATCAATAACTTACCTTTTGAATTATGAACTGTACAGTGGAACTGACACAGACTGAGTTTATAGTCACTTAGAAGAAAACCAATCATGGCAATAGAACAAAAGTGTCGCAAAAGAAAGTCCATATGGCAAAAAGGATCATTTATTATTAAAGTCATAGTGGAAATCTGCAAAAAAAAAAAAAACATAAGGAACAAATTGAAGTATGGCATGGATAGACTATAAGGAAAAAAGTACTTGACAGTGTCACACGTTCATGGATAAGAGTGCTTAAAAATGTACAAGACACACCCTACACTGAGTGATTGTATTACACCGACCCTGTAAGGCAAAAAACTTTGCAGTTAAGACATGATAAAGGATAAATTATTATTCCAGGGTGACTCTGTGACACTACTGCTCTTTTGTCTTGCTCTTAATCCTTTAGGCTGTCTACTTAGATTAGGTCATGGCTACAATGTGGCTTCCCAAAAACAAAATGTAAAGACTTCTCATCTTTTTCTGGTTTATTTTAAAACTGTGTAGCTCATCAGATGAGGAACTGAAAGCACAACTGCAAGTGGTCAAAACTTTTTCAGATGATATAAGAATGTAATTTGGTTTGAATAAATGTGCAAAAGCAACCTGTATAACAGGAAAGCTGCAGCACCAGTAAAACATCCGTTTTGGACAGGAATGTGAAGTAAAATAACTCTAGCAAGAGGGAATGTATAAATTTTTGGGAATTGAGTAAGAGGGAGTGTATAAATATTTGGGAATCGATGAAGGATCAACAATAAAACATGAACAAATAAGAATAAAGTTTAGGAATATTTCAGAAGACTAAAATTAATACCGAAAACAGCATTGACATCTAGGAACCAAGTCCAAGCTATAAATCAGTGTAATCTTCCTGTCCTCATTTACAGTTTTGGAGTCACTGACTGGGCCCAAAAGGTGATGGACAGGAAAACAAGAAGGATGTTTCATGCTTATCAAATGATTTATAAAAATCAGTGTATACCAAGATTATATATTCCCTGTTCTGAAGATGGTATGGGCCTCTTCAAAATTGATTATATGTATAGATCCGCAATCATAGTACTGCATACATATCTGCTGTCTTCAAAGACCCAAACATAGTGAAACTTTTAAAACATGAGACTTGCATTCTGTGAATTTGTGCAGAGCTATAGCAGAGCAAACTACCTGGCTGTGTTTGAGTCTATAACCTTCTCATATACCAACTAAGTATACTTGTTTGCACTGTGCTGCATTTATGTTTGTCTTCTGTATTCTGTCTGCAGTGTTTGTTGTTTCCACCTTCCCTACCAAGTGTTGTATCCTTAAATTTGGTGGCTTTGGAATTGCCCGCCCCTGCTGTGGAATTGATATTGGTTACCCCTCCCATTCCCATCTCATTTGCTCTGCTCATTCAACGGAGAACAGTGAGATCATTTGGGAAAGACTTACTCCCTTGCTTCTTTGATTTTGGACACTCCTCCCTGTCGTCTCTCATCAGCTCAGTCTACTGAGTACAGAGAGAGCACGTGGGAAGGCTAACCCCCCTATTTTACCACCTTATTTTTGCTGTGTGCTGTTGTGTTCAAATGCTTTTATTTTGCTTTTAGTAGCCTGATTAAATTTATGTTGTTCTAAGCATCTTAGTTTTATTCCGCGGTGGTACAGCGGTTGCGTTGTTACCTCACAGCAAGAAGTTCTCCTGTTCGATTCTCGGCTGGAGTGCCTTCTGTGTGGAGTCTGCTTGTTCTCCCTGCGGTCGAGTGGCCTCCGAAAGACATGCGTGAATGGGCATGCCTTCGCTGAAGGTTGGGCTTTGGGCTGGCAACTCGGCACCATAAAAATCACTGCCAGTCATTAGCGGACCGGAGTTCCGCTGTGGCGACCCTTAACCAGGAAAAGCAGAAAAGACAAACATTCTAAGCATCTTAGTTTTGGTTTTAGCACTTCAGGCCAGTTACTGTTAGGTTTTTGTGGTCTACACTCTTGTGGACAAGTGCTTATCAAAACCGTCTCTCCATAAGTCCGCCTAGTTATTCAGAACACATTCCCATAAGTTTCTCCTGCCAGCCTGGCCGACATGGGCATACTGAGACAGTGTAGCATCTAGCTTATGTTTACTGACAGCCCTCTTCTCCTAGCACTTAATTCTTCTACTTGCGAGAAATGCATCTACATCAGTAACCTGGAATCCATGCTCTCTCGCACCACAGTCAGTACTCCTGTCAGAGTAGATTGTCAGCACAAACACCACACCAGTTCCAACACACCATTGTCTCACAAACACAAGCCCATAAGGCAAGACAGGAAACCAAATATACTAGTCATTGGAGACTCTATTGTTAGACAACACCAATGTCTCCCTCACCAGGCTCGACAAGGAGAAGGTTACGGTCAGTTGTCTTGTCTGTTGCCAGAATCCGACACATCATGCATGTACTTAAGTTGCTCAACAGACATTTACAGATATGACTCTGTCATTGTTCATGTTGGTGTGAATGACCTAAGATGTCCTCCTTGGGCTATCGACATCCCTGATAGTTGTCCTGCACCTCACATCTCCGTTGATCAAGTGTTAAAGGCACTATCTAAGGCAAAGGACACAGTTTCCATGGGACCTGATGGTATCCCATGCTGCATTCTGCTCCATCTCTGGCAAGAACTGGCTTCATCATTGAGCACCCTATTCAACCACAGCCAAAGTACAGGCTTCATTCCAGCAGAGTGGAGAACTGCCTTTGTCATCCCCTTGCATAAAGGTGGTGCCACTACTGACCCTGGAAACTGTCACCCCATTAGCTTGACAAGTCTGATCTGTAAAGCCATGGAGCGTATTGTGGATCTCATAAATCCGGGCATAGACGATCTCCAAGCACTTGACCCCACCCAGTTCTGATTCGTCAAGGGCAAATCTTGCCTGTCGAACTTGGTTGACTTCTTTGAGACTTTCACCAAGGCCCTGGATGAGTGAAAGTTGGTACATACAGCTTACCTTGATTTGGCCAAGGCCTTTGACACAATCCCCCACTTGGGCTTCATCAAAAAGTTAACAACTTGGCATAAATTCCTGTCTCAGATGTGTGGCCAACTCGCTCACTGGCAGGACCCTCAAGGTTAAAATAGGCTTCTCCACCTCCGATATCAGACCTTTCACTAGTGGAGTTCCCCAGAGGTCTTTCCTGGGACCCCTATTGTTTGGCATCTACTTCTGAGAGGTCCAGGCAAAGACAAAAGGCTTGTGGCTGACCAAGTTTGTGGACGACTGCAAGTTGAGTGCTGTCATTAACTTCCCAAATGATAACGTACTGCAAGAGGGTCTGACTGCAGCTAATGATTGGTGCCAAAGTCATGGCCTTAAGCTAAACGCAAAATGTATCATACCATTTGGCAGAAACATGGCCTATACTGATTACCACATCAACGGCAACCTCCTAAACACACAACCTGTTGTGAGAAACCTGAGTACTCAGATTGATAAGTCTCACATTTGACCATCATGTAGTAGCAGTGGTTGGAAAAGCCTGTTACTTGTGTCATCTCATAAGTAAAGGGATTGCATCCAGAAAAAAGATGTTCTTCGTGTTTCACTGCTGCAGTCATTACATTTGGGTTATCTGCTTGCAGGTAGCCCTCAGTCGGCCTGATTATCAAAGTCTTGGGTCCTGCATTGGTTGCTGTTTCATCTTCCATGATGTCAGGTAGTCAGGGGTATAAAGCATGCAGCCGACGCCATTACATCAGTCTTTCTTGCCGTGCAGTGCCTGAAGCAGAAGCAGTTCCAAGTGCTGGTCAGCCGACTCCTGAAATTTTTGTTTTCGAGTTTCAGATCTGAAGTCTTCAACAAAGCTAAGTACCCCATTGGGGAAACTTTTTCTTGCTCTAAACCGATGTCAGTTAAAGTTAACAGTTGTATTTCTTGTGGAAAGCAAATACCTCATAAAGATTTTCATTGGTACTGCACTCCTTGCTTGGGCCCAGACCACGACGTTCCTCACTGTAGATTTTGTGCCTTATTCAAACCTCGAACTATTCGTCTGTTCACTTTCACTTCTAAATATTTTGGTACTCTGTTCAATTATCCAGAAATGGCTTTGGTAAGCCACCCGACTACCGACTTTCCCAAAAAACGCAAAGATAAAGACAGAGACAGGCAGCATAGGACCAAAGCTGCCGATGATGCTTCCATTAAGCTAGTCACCAGTTCACTGGTACTCAGTGAGGCGCTTTCGCAGCCCCTGATACCCGCTACTTCAGATTCGCAGGCTTCTACTGAGACCCATTCGGAGTCCATTATGCCGTGAGATGCTTCTTCGACTGTGGAACCTGCGGATGTCTCTACCTTGGATGGGTCCGGAGCCACTGTGCAGGCACCAGCTTCTGAGGGGGGTGTATTCAGGCCTACTGACTTGCATATTAAACCAAAGCCATCTTCTTCTTCAAAGCCTAAATCTCGATCCACGACTAGAAAACCGATGCCCAGACCACAAGGTCAGGCCCCTATGCCTATAAAACAAATGATAAGAATGGCTGAAGACTTTATTACTCTAATCAGGGGATGCCGCCCTCCTCCCTCTAAGGGACCTAGAACTGATTTTCCTTCTGATTCTTCTCATCAGGATTCTGAAATTTCTGTTTTTTCTGATGACCAAGAGTTGCCCTTGTCTACCTATGAGGATTCTGATGCAGAGGACTCAATTCCCTCTGCCTCCCCTCTAGAGGATTTCTCTTTTGGTGAAACTTTGCATACTCTTAGGGAGCATTTCCGTTGGGAAAGCCAGGATTACTCTGACTCCAAAAAGAGGCTTAGGGAATTCTTACTCCTACCTCAACATAGGCCTTTAGCTATCCCTCCTGTTCTGGACATTGTAGATGCCTTCTTGGAATCTAGCCTGGCCTCTGACACTTTTCCCCCGGCTCCCAGAAAACCTGATGGGTATTACAGAGTACCTGACTCTCACAAGTTCCTCTTCAAGAATCCTACGGCGGATCCTGAGACCATTTCACAGGGACCCAAAGGCATTAAGACTACTACTGCCAAAAACCCTACCCCCTCTGATAGAGATTCCAGGGCCCTGGACAGATGGGATAAGAAGGTTTACACTTCTGCAACTTTGGCCATTAGGGCCTAAACTGCCAGTTTCATATGTTCAGGTATCAGCAGCATATTATTGGATATCTTAAACAGAAAATGATGATTTCTGACTGTGCTGAAAGTAAAGAATTACAGGATTTAATGCATTCTGCTGAACAAGTGGGAAAACCTACTTTGCAATGTGGTTTTGACTCATTAGAGGCATCTTGCTGGGCTGCTGTCACTGGGTCTATACTTAGAGGGCATGCTTGGCTTAAGGAGCAAACTTTGCCACATCATATTAAAGCTAAGTTACTGGATGCTCCCTTAAACCAAGACCCGCCTGTTTGGCAACCAAGCAGAAGTAGTACTTAAAAAGATGGAGGAAAAACTAAATCTGTGCAAACTGTTAAAGATTTCCTGCAAGTACAACCTCCCAGATTTAGTAGGCACTGGCCTTATAAGAATTGGTCCTTTCCTGCCTCTTCCAGGCCTTCTCAGTCCAAACTCAGAACCAGCAGACATCCCAGGCCTCAGTCTCAAGGTACGCACAGGCCTAAGCAGTGGGGCCTCCCTCTTCCAAAGCTGGAAGTAGTAAGATACCCCCCTTTGGTAAACTGTCACAATGACTTAACTGTAAACCTTCCAAGCCCTGCTGAACTGACTGTTCCTTTAGGGGGAAAGATCGCCCTGCATGCAAAAAACTGGGAGCTCATTACACAAGACAAATGGGTTTTAAATATAGTTTCTCAAGGATACCGATTCCACTTCCACTCATTACCAACCCCAAACGGTTGGCCAGACCCACTCGCAAATCAGTGGGCAGAGGCTCAAAAGCAGTTTCTCTCTCTCTTCTAAGCATCAAGGCTATTCAGGCTGTCCTGGAAGAAGAATGGGGGCAAGTTTTTTACTCGACATTTCCTGGTACCCAGAAAGGACAATCCCTGGCATCCTATCCTGGACCTGTCTATCCTAAACACCTTTTTGGTAATCCTAAAATTCAAAATGCTAAGTCTTCATCAGCTGCTTCCCATGCTAGGCAAAAATGCCTGGTTGGCAACACTGGATTTAAAGGAAGCCTACCTGCACATCCCAATAAGGGAATCTTGCAGAAGATACCTATGCTTCAAAGCAGGCTACATGCACTATCAGTTCTCTGCACTGCCCTTTGGGAATACCCTGGGCGCAGTAGATAAGCCAAAGTGCCTAGCTCCAGTCATTGCATTTTTGCAGGCAAAGAAATATTCAAATATACCCATACCTGGACGATTGTCTAATTCAGGCAGAAAGCCAGGACATACTATTAAATCATCTGGCATTTGTAAAGAAATTACTAACTTCTCTGGGGTACACCATAAATGAAAAGAAATCACATCTATTACCCTGCCAACAAATTGTATTCCTGGGAGCAAGCTTGAATACAACTTCCCAGATGGGCCTACCTCATGTCAGAGAAACAGGTTTGACAGCCTACTTCAAACTACTGGCCTCAAAGACCAAGCTATCTGCAAGGAAAATACTGCAAGCCCTGGGGTTCATGGCCTCTTGCATTCTACTAATTCCATATGCAAGACTGCATATGAGGAAACTACAATGGTATCTAAAAAGCCTATGGTGTCAACATTCTCAGGACCTAGAATCAATGATTCCCATCATACCTGATCTAAAGATAGAGTTCCTTTGGTGGGCAGAGGTCTGCCACCAAAACAAGGGACTGCCATTCACTCTACCCCCTGCTGCCCAAACCCTAGCAACAGACGCATCAGACTATGCATGGGGGCTCACTTGGCAGGGCAGTGCATTCAGGGCAAATGGAACCCAAGTCAAATGCACCTGCGTATCAAGCAAAAAGAAATGTTAGCTGTACAGAATACTCTGACAGCCTTCAAGGACCACATTCTTCCAGGACAGTTATTGGTAAAGATGTACAACACCACAGAGTAGCCATGGCTCTGTGGAACACACCCTTGAGCTACCAAGTGCACCTACAAGCTCAGTTCCTGCCAGGCAAGCTAAATACACTGGCAGATGATCTAAGCAGAAATCTCATGGACCCACACAAGTGGAAATTGGAACCAAAGATATTAAACATTTTGAGAAACAAATGGGGGGAGCCCAGAGATTGACCAGTTTGCCTTCCCTCAGAACTAACAATTGGACAAATTCTGCACAACGACTCCCCACAGACAAGCTTGGAAAGTGGATGCCCTGTCCTTCACCTGGAAAAGCCTATCAGTTTATGCCTTCCCTCTCTGCCTTTCCTCTCCAAAGTGTTACTAAAGAGCAAACAGGACAAATCCAGGACTATACTTATTGCACCAGACTGGCCACACCAACACTGGTGTGCATTGTGTCACTGCTGGAACCATGCACCTGTTTCCGATCCCTGCCCTTCTGTCACAGCAGGAGGGACAGATGCTGCACCCACAGATACAAACCCTGAATCTTGCAGCCTGGCTAATTACCTGATTTCTCCGTTACCATCCCTCAGTAAGCAAGTGATTGATGTCATTCTGGAGGCAAGGAGGCCTAGTACTAGAAAATCCTATGCTGAAAAATGGCAAAGATTCTGTTCTTGGAGCCAAACTCTGGGAATGGGCACACCAGTGCCCAGTTTATCGCACAGTCTTCAATACTTAACTGAGATGCTTCACAAGGGCCTTTCCTTTTCTTCTGTTAAAATTCATGCCTCAGCCATTTCAGCACATTATAATACAAAGCCACGCCTATTCTCTCATCCACTGCTGAAGCAATTCCTCAGACGGGCCAAAAACATAAGACCACCCTGGAGAGCCCCTACTCCAGCCTGGGGCCTTAACTTTGTATTGGAAAAGCTCACTCTACCTCCCTTTGAGCCAGCTGCAAATGCAGAGTTGAAATTCCTTTCATGGAAAACAGCCTTCCTTCTAGCCATCACTTCAGCGAGAAGGGTGTTTGAATTACAGGCCCTCATGGCAATGGAGCCTTTCATCATCTTTCATGCGGACAGGGTGTCCCTCAGGACAAATCCTACCTTTATGCCCAAGGTGGTATCCTGTGTGTCCCTTAATCAGTCCATTCATTTGCCAACCTTCTTTTCTAATCCACAAAAAAAAGGGGAACGAATACTGCATTCCTTGGACGTGCACAGGCAACTTAGATTGTACTTGGACAGGACTAAGCCTCTCAGGAAATCTGAGCAGCTGCTGGTTGCATTTGCTGCAGGAGCAGAGGGGAAGGCCATTTCAAAGCAAACCATTTCTAAGTAGATAGGCCATTGCATTAATTTCTGCTGTAAGCACCATGGAAAACCTACCCTACAAGGGGATAAGACCTCATTCCACCAGGGCTGCATCTACCTCTGCAGCCTTTCTAAGAGGGGTCCCTACCAGGGACATCCAAGAAGCTGCTACCTGGAGTTCTGTACACACCTTCACCAAGCATTACCACTTGCCAGTTTTTTTCTAAATCCAGAGCTGGCTTTGCCACTGCAGTCTTGCAGGGCCTTATAGCTGGTCCTAATGCTATCTAATTGCCTCCTCCCTTCCTTAGCTTTGGGAATCTACCCAAATGTAATGACTGCAACAGTGAAACACGAAAAACATAATGCGGTTGTGTGCACTTACCATAAATGTAGATGTCTGAGTGTATTCACTGTTGCAGTCCTGGTTACCCTCCCTCCAGCCCCCCCTGACTTCTATTGACTATACCTCTATTCTTGTTTACTATGCTTAAAGCTTTCTGGTGTATTTGCTTTTGTTGGAGGTGTAACCTTGTATATAATTGCTTCCCATTCTAGGGCACCTGACATCTGGGGCAAGAAAAACTGATGTAATGGCGTCTGCTGCATGCTTTATACCCCTGACTACCTGACGTCATGGAAGATGAGACAGCAACCGATGCAGGACTCAAGATTTTTATAATCAGGCCAACTGATGGCTACCTGCAAGCAGAAAACCCAAATGTAATGACTGCAACATTGAATACACTCGAACATCAACATTTATGGTAAGTGTACACAACTGTACTTTTTACGTCTCTATACTTCTCCCTCATTAGTCCAATAATTGAGTACAACGCCCCGTTTGGTATGTACACCTCCAAACATCTGCACCAACTAGAAAGGCCACAGAAATACCTCACAAAGAGAATCCATGGCCTCCAACACCTGTCCTATGCGGACAGGCTCATATCACTATCACTCTACTCGGTATCATACAGGTTGCTCAGAGGTGATCTTGTGTCTTGCCTATAAAGGTAGTCTTGGACCCTGCCCTACTAGAGATACTCCATATCCGTAAGTTTAAGTCCTCGCTCATTACCTGCTTGAAAGGCCTGAATCTAATATGCGACATCAACAAAACCTGCTGGAGAGACAGGTTTGTCTTCCAGAGGCTGCCCCGTCTCTGGAATAGACTTCCCATACATGTCAGAGTACCTCGCTGACCCTCTTCAAGCGCAACCTTGTTGATTGAATGGGAAACCACAAATTTGTCCCAGGGGTGACAAGTGCTGACTGAGGCTTCTTTTTAAGGATAAACTCTTGGCTAGGTGTGTAAGGGCCCCAGGGCCATTAGCCTAGTAACCTCCTATGAGGAGAATAAAGTCTAAGATGACTTCCCTGCTTAGTTTAACAGAAACATATCGGTGCAGGCGGTAATGGACATCAAACCAGAAGTAGATAAAAATCAGGCAGAAACCGAATGTGCCAAAAAAAACAAAAAGAATATTAGGTGTAGGATCAGATGAAAAGGCAAGAAATCTGGAAATTGCATAACTATAGTTGCAAGTATAGAAAACTCTTGGAGCAACATCATGTTGATTAGGATTTGAATGCAGGAATGGTTAAGGAGAGGTGAATTTAAACCAAAAAATGAAGGGTTAATATTTGCGGCCCAAGGTAGGGGGCTTACATGCATGTTGGTTTACAAAATCCGTTGAACATGTGGGAGAAACAGACAAATGTAGTTTTTGTGAAACAGAACTGGAAACAGTTGCACATCTGTTGCTTGTGACATTGGTGGCATAAGGAATGTATACCGAAGGGCATAGTAATGTGGCAAGACTGTTGCATTGGGGATTGTGCAAACATTATAACATTGAATAAGGTGAAAAATGCTGGAAACTTGAGCCACAAAGCATTTTAGAAAATGATGTTTATATCACATGGGATCACCCATTACTAACCGTTCAAAAAATAGATGGGAGAAAAACATATGTAGTAGTCCATGAAAAGACAGCAAAAGTGGCATTCATAATTGAAATTACTACAGCCATTGACAACAGTGTCTTACAGAGACAGTCGTAAAATATTAGGATTTGCAGGCAGAAATGAGGATAGTGTGGAAGAAGGATACCC
The DNA here is from genome assembly GCF_019279795.1 of Protopterus annectens. Taxonomy (NCBI): domain Eukaryota; kingdom Metazoa; phylum Chordata; order Ceratodontiformes; family Protopteridae; genus Protopterus; species Protopterus annectens. Next base: position 224,840,986 of record NC_056739.1, read on the forward strand.
TACCCACACAGTTCCAACAGTAGTAGGAGAAATAGGTCTTATAAAAATGAATTTACAATCCTACTTTAATATGTTACCAGTACATGTAAATCCATACATATTACAGAAGAAATCTTTACTGGGCACATTGCAGGTGCTGCAACAAGCACTTCTAGATAACATCAAAGATTGAAACAATACTAACTTCATGAACTTTGATCATACTTTAACTTAGGAATGGGGTCCATTCCCATCATGGTATTAGAAACCCAAAAGACTCGAAGAAATTAAAAAATATACTTAAACAGGGAGGCACCTGGTCTTGCCAACTGTACAATTTTGCACAGGATGCATGGAACATGCCACACTGATTGAAATCATGCTGGCAACCACTTGCATTCCTTCTCAGGACAGTGTGCTAGAAGAATCCCTAAACAGCTCCCTGGAGGGACCCCCATGAATGGATGTCGAGCAGAGAGATTTCCAGATCACACCTCAGTGGGACACTCCTCAGAGAGATCCTTGCATCACCTTCCATAGTTGTGCATTATGGATTTTTGTCCCACAGACTGGAGGTCAGATGACTTTTCCTTACAGTCAGGGAAGTTCCTGTCTGCTTTTCCTCTGCCTTTTCCAAAACTTCTTCTCAAGGTGCAAAAGGAAGTGCTGAAGCTCCTTTAACTGCACCCTTTTGGCCAAGGCAGCATTGGTTTCCTCGGATATTTCACCTGACAAAGGAAAATTACAGGAAAATACCTCTTTAGTCTGCCCTGATAACTGCAGAAAAGATTGCTGTTCACCCAAATGTTCCATCTCTCATCTTGACTTCTATGGATGACAGAATTTTAATTCCTCAGAGATAGCTTTTCTGTGAGGATGTTCAAGTCTTAAAAGAAGCTAGGAAATGCACTAGTATAAAATCTAATATAGCTAAACGGAAAAGATTTTCCTATTAATGCTGCAAACATAGTGAGGACCCACACTTACCAGAAGTCAGTCCTGTACTGCAGTATCTCTGTAAACTACTTCAGTCAGATTTGGCCTATTCTTCTGTAAAAGCTCACCTGTTTATCAGTGCCTGCCTCCCTCTTAGCCCTCCACTTATAGTTAAGGCAGGGGTCAAGCTTTTCTTTAGGAGAGTCTTGCATCTTAACCCACTAAAGAAACCCTTTTTCTCCCTGTGGGATCTTAATTTTGTGTTGGAAAACTTACACTGCCCTCTTTTGGACAAGCATCCTCTGCTTCTCTAAGATTCTGTACTTGGAAAAATGTCCTCTTGGCTCTTACCTCTGCTAGGAGAGTTTGAGTTACAAGCTGTGATGGCCATTTCCCCCTTTTCTTATTTTTCATAAGGGCAGGGGAACTGTCGGGGATCATCCATTCTTCTTGCCTAAAGTAGTGACTGAGCCGTCTCTCAATAAGGCTGTTCACCTACCCTCTTTGTTTCCCAATCCACAAAACAGTGGTGAAAGGATCTTACATTTTCTGGACATTCACATTCAACTCTGATTTTGCTTTGACAAAAGTAAATGCTTTAGAAAGACTGGCCAGCTGTTTGTACCACTTGTGTGTTCTAAGCTGGGCCAGCCAGTCTCCAAACAAAATGTTGCAGCTTAGATTTCTAACGCTATGATGTGAGAGTGTTCAATCTCGCCGTTTGTTCTTACACATGGGTTCGGAGCCGATCCTCGGCTCCGTGTCGGCCGCTTGCAAGCTCTGCATCGAGAAGAAGCTCGAGACAACCTAATACCCACAATCCCCCTCTGCCTTTACCTTAGATCTAGTTTGCCGCTGCAGCGTTCGCATCACTGGGTCGAGCTCGAGCACCTAAGATAAGATTAAGAATTTATTCTTGTATTTTTCTTAGTAATTTTATTATAAAAAGTTTGTTAGTGATATATTGTGTGTGTGTGGTAAGGTTGAGGGATTCTCGGTTCCGTTAAGTTTATTTAAAACTTATTAGAGTTCTCCTCGGGGCCTACCACCCCTTACTTGGATTTGACTACCGGATTGACTACCTTACTGGATTCGACAATTTCACCGGACTTGACTTCTTTACTGGACTTGACTTTTCAGTTTTCTATTAGAGTGACATGTCTGAAAAGGCTAAATCGGGTTTTAAGCGTTGCCAATGTGGGCAAAAGATGTCAGTAACTGACAATCATAGTTCCTGCGTCTACTGTCTTGGCCCTCTCCATCTACAAGAAGACTGCTCTATTTGTCATTCTTTCAGTGGGAGGGTCATGACAGATAGGCGCAGGAAACTAATGGATAGGGGTTTGTTAAAACCTACCTTTCAGGAGGCTCTGGATATGCTTCAGACCAGGCATCCAAATCCTCGAAGGAATCGAAGACATCTGAGCCCAAGTCATCGGCTCCGAGCTCTTCAGCTAAAGTTAGATCACCGGTTCCACAGACTTCGGGGCCGAGTGTTCAACTGTTGTCAGTTTCCGAGCCTCGAGTCTTGGAACCGGTGATGGAGCTCCCTCCCCCGACACTGTTGAGGTCGGCTCCGTCTTCGATTCCTTCGACCCGTTCTTCCAGGCCCCTCTCCGACACCGATGTTGACCACGTGGTGCAGAAATTACTGGAGAATACGGCCTTATCCAAACTTATCTCTGTTTCCACCCAATTGGTGTTGAAACTTGAAGGCCTTCCATTATCTCCATCTCTTCCTCCTCCGAGACCTGTCCAGTCTTTGGAGCCGGAAGAGGCTGATCTACTGATTGTGGAGCCCTCGGTGCCAGAACCGTCCTTTTCTCGGTCGGCTCCGTTCACCTCGACTCCGTCTGATCCGGTACCGGAGTCTCGGAGCTGAAGATCCATCCTTGGTTCCGGGGCCGAGAGTCGAACCGATGTTTCGATTCCGACTCTTCCTCTCGGGGCCTCGGCTCGGATCGACTTGGCTCCGTCCACGGGGTCGATGCCTTCGGTGCCTGTTTCGGGGATTCTTCCCATTTCTTCGGAACCGGGAGATACCTCGACTCGGGACCCGGGAGCCTTCAATCTCATGAGGAAGGTGTTGTCTACCCAGACAACCACATCAGTAGAAGCAGCCTCTCCTCCCCATAAAGGACCGTTATCCTCCTCTGCACCAATGGTCACATCCAAGCGTCGAGCACCGGTGTCTCAGCCACCCCTGGAGGGTGCCCCCTCTTCCTCGGAGGCTTCTTCGGATGCCCCCCCCGAAGAAGTCCCTAGGAAAAGATTGTGTAAGAGGAGACACTTAGATTCTCCACAAGAATCTCTGACATCCGATACTGACTTGGATGAGTCAGAAGGGTCCCCAAAGTCACCTTCAGAAGATGTCTCCTTTTCTGACATCTTGGAGATCCTAAAGCAGAGAGGTGATTGGCAGTCCCTTCCCCCTTTTGAGGATGAGTCAGTCTTGCTGAAGGCATTCGGTGCTCGCCCTTCCTCCTCCTGGGTCACTCCGCCCTTCGATGAGTTAATGGAGCTGATTGCTCAAGGGCGTGGGAGACACCTGACACGTGGAACCAGTCCCTAGAAAGCCTAATAAGTACATTACTGCACCCCAAGACAAGGCTTACCTCACAAAGGGAGTTCCAGTGGACGCCATGGTGGTGGCAGCGGCCACGAAAAAGGAGATGTCGGAATCTTCCTCATCTGTCCATCCGCCTAACAAAGATTCTAGGACTATGGACAGATACGGGAAGCGCATTTTTAGTTCAGCGGCTTTTTCTATGCGATCCCTGAACTATTTGACCCATTTTACATGTCTACAGAGGGATCTAATCAAAGAGTTGGGAGATACCCTCCAGGGTACTACAGATGCTGCTGTTTCAGAGAAAGTTACAGCACATCTCAATACCCTTACATCCATTGTTAACTCATCCATGAGGCTGATATCATACGCAGCCGAAGGATCGAGTAGGGCAGCAGCTTCAGCGATTGCTCTTCGCAGACAATCCTGGATGCGCTTGTGTTCATTTGCGGAAGCCTTCAAGTCTTCCTTTACTAACGCCCCATTTGATGGTGCCACTCTCTTTGGCCCCAAAGTAAAGGAGACCCTTACCCGGTGTGAACAGGAGGGAAAGACTCTGTCTGCTGTCGGAGTCCGTTTTTCCACCCCATCCAGACCGTACCCCAAAGGGCAACGCGGTGGAAAAATGTGGTTTCGAAAACCCCAAGGATCTTTCCCAGGCACGCAGGGTGATGCCCCCTCTAGAGGCAGAGGAGGGGGCAGAGGTGGAAGACGCCACCCTGGCGGCAGAGGGGGTCTGCAAAACCAAGGTGACAGGGATACACCCCCTGGAAAACCCTTCCAGCACTCCTGAGAGGAGGCCCGACTGTCCTGCTCTGGAGGCAGTCGGGGGTCGCTTAGCTTTATACCCTCAGGCCTGGCAGAATCTTACTACAGACAACTGGGTAAAAAGCGTGGTTACCAGAGGTTACAGAATACCCTTTCTGTCCACTCCCATTCCAAAGAAAAGACTCCCAGATGTGCCGCCCCATCTGCGAGACCCAGCAGCTATAGAAATTTCAAAGCTGCTAGAAAAGAGAGTCATCCAACCAGTCCCAGCGGACCAAATAGGATTCAGAACTTACTCAAGGTTCTTTTTAGTTCCAAAGAAGACAGGGGACTGGAGGCCGATTCTGGACCTAAGCAACCTCAACACCTTTGTCAAGAAAGAAAAGTTCCGAATGGTCACGCTTCAATCGATCCTTCCATTCTTACAGAAGGACGACTGGATGTGCTCAATAGATCTGAAGGACGCATACTACCACATCAAAATGGCCAGGGCGTCCAGGGATCATTTGCGCTTCCGGCTGGGAGCCAGTCACTATCAGTTTCGAGCCCTGCCCTTTGGTCTGACCTCAGCCCCCAGGGTTTTCACCAAATGCATGGCAGTGGTAGCGTCTCATCTGAGGCGTAGGATTCCAGGTGTTTCCGTATCTGGACGACTGGCTCCTTTCTGCCACCACCCGGCGTCAACTGATACAGGCCAGGGATTACACTCTACAACTTTGTGTTCACCTCGGAATTTCCGTAAATTTCGAAAAATCTTTACTACAGCCATCACAGCATATCTTATTCATAGGAGCGGAATTAGATACGCATCATTTAATTGTAAGGCTCCCTCCAGAAAGGATAGCCTCACTACAAAGCCACATTTCTCTCCTTCTGTCATCCAAAAAATCCCCAGCAAAGCTGGTTCTTAAGGTCTTGGGTCTCATGGCAGCTTCTCTCTCTGCAAGACTGCACATGAGAGTTCTACAATGGCTACTGTTTGCACAATGGTCGTTCCAACAGCTACCTCTGACACACGAAATTCTGATTACAAACACATGCAAATCACACCTAACCTGGTGGCTTCAGACTTGCAACCTTTCCAGCGGAAGACCATTTGTGCTACCCACGCCGACAGCGACGGTAACCACGGACGCTTCCCTGATAGGGTGGGGGGGCATCTTTCAGGGACAGACAGTCCAAGGCGAATGGACCAATTTGGAGTACAATCTGCACATCAATGTTCTAGAGTTGAGGGCAGTGTTTCTAGCGTTGCAACACTTTGATCCCCTTCTTCCTCTAGGGACTATTGCAGTTCAGGCAGACAACATGTCTGCAGTCTGGTACATAAACAAGCAAGGGGGAACCAGATCTTATCAACTATGCAGAGAGGCCATGAGAATTTGGCAATGGGCGGAGTCCACGGGGTCACTTTCTGATTGCAACGCACATCCCGGGGTCATCCAACGTCATAGCCGACAGGCTGAGCAGAGCAATCCTGTTGCCTCACGAGTGGTCCCTCAAACAGTCAATTGCGAAGACGATTTTTCACAAGTGGGGCCAGCCTTCCTGCGATCTTTTTGCGTCTCCAATGAACGCCAAATGCAGGAGCTACTTTGCCCTATTACCCCCTCCAGGGGAAGTCCCCAGGGACGCGCTGGTGCACGATTGGCCCCCGGGTCTCCTGTACGCTTTTCCTCCCTTTCCCCTGATTGCAAAGTTTCTGCAGAAAGCCAACAACCTTCAAAGGACGATAATCCTCATTGCCCCATTCTGGCCTTGTCAAATTTGGTTCCCCTTTCTGTTGCAACACCGCATTCGGGGACCTTGGATTCTGGACCCAGAGCCAGATCTACTGACTCACTCGTCAGGAGTTCCTCGCCCCTCTCTCGAATCACTCCATCTAGCAGCTTGGCTGCTCCGCTTCCCTTTTTAGCCAGGTCTGATTCTCTTACACCGGCAGTTCAGAATATATTAGTGGCTTCTCATAAAGCTTCCACTACAAAGACCTACACCAGTAAATGGAAGCGTTTAGCCTTCTGGGCGAATTCACATCATTTGGACCCTGTCATAGCTCCGTTAAACAAGATCTTGGAGTTTTTAACAGAATTGTTCCATGAAGGAGCTTCTCCTGCCACTTTAAGAGTGCAATTGGCTGCCATTTCCAACTTTCATGTGGAAGAATGTGGGGCACCTGTTATGGCTCACAGACTTTGTAAGGCCTTTTTAAAAGGATCTTTTCATATTAGACCACCAGTTAGAACTCCTACATCACCTTGGAATCTGAACCTTTTACTATCTAAATTGATGTTGCCCCCTTTTGAGCCAGCCTCCGTTTGCCCATTGAAGTTTTTATCGTGGAAGACTCTCTTCTTGGTAGCCATTACATCCGCTAGGCGAGTGTCTGAGCTTCAGGCTCTTTCTATTAAACACCCTTATTTGATCTTCCACTCTGACAGAGTATCTCTTCGCACTAATCCATCCTTTCTCCCCAAAGTTTGCTCTACCAATAACATTAATCAGTCCATTGAATTACCCACCTTTTTCAAGAATCACACTAATAAGTTAGAGTATATGTTACACAAATTAGATGTCCATAGACAACTCAGGTTTTATTTGGATAGAACAAAGGATCACAGGAAATCTGATCAACTTTTTGTAGCCTTTGCTGACAGCAGGAAAGGTGTAGCGGTTACTAAACGAACTCTTTCCAAATGGCTAACTGATTGTATTATATACGTTTATGATTCTTCAAATCAATCCTTATCTGTCAAACCTAAAGGACATTCTACAAGATCAGTGTCTACATCCTTGGCTCACGCAGCTCGCCTACCATTAGACACAATTTGTGCAGCTACTACTTGGGCTAAACCGCATACATTCATCTCTCATTACAAAGTGGACAGGGTTTCTAGGGATAGGGCAACCTTTGGTTCCACTGTGCTCAAGAACGTTCTCCCGTGAGTTCCTCAGGAACATGGAGCTAGGGACGCTACCCATGTGTAATTGAACACTCTCACATATAGAAGTTATGTCCTTACCATAACGTTCCATGTGGAGTGTTCATCTCGCCTTTGTTCTTACATTCCCACCCTCCCACCCTCAGGAAGAACGTTCAATTTGGTGCCTGGTCTGGAGTATTCTCCTTCTGCATTTGCAGTGGTTGTATTTGTATGATGTACATGTGTGTGTGTATATATATATATATATATATATATATATATATATATATATATATATATATATATATATATGTATATAGATGATTTCTTGATTATGTAATTTTTGGCATGAGTGTGCTCTCTCTGGCTGCTGGTTTGCTTGCAAACTAGATCTGAGGTAAAGGCAGAGGGGGATTGTGGGTATTAGGTTGTCTCGAGATTCTTCTCGATGCAGAGCTTGCAAGCGGCCGACACGGAGCCGAGGATCGGCTCCGAACCCATGTGTAAGAACAAAGGCAAGATGAACACTCCACATGGAACGTTATGGTAAGGACATAACTTCTATTTTCTGCTACTCACACTATGGTAAGATCTTGCCTTCCTGCCCTAAAGCACATTCCACTAGGCAGCAGCTTCAGTATGGTCTTTCACAAAAGGATAGAGTTTAGGCCTCTGTTGGAGACTGCCACTTGGTCCTCTGTACACACCTTTAGCAAATACAAAACTGTTTCTCATCAAGTGGGTGCCTTTGTTTAGGTCAGTCCTGTCTGGACTATTGGGCAACTCTTCTCAGTAGACAGCCACCCTTCCTCCTTCACCTCTGGGAATCACCCATATGGCAGAAGTACTGCAGCAGTGATTTCAGTCAGGACAGCTGTGTAAGAACTTGCCATGACCGTTTGACTGAGCACTTTTATAATATTTTATCCCACTGTCCATCCTCTCTCCACCTCACTTCCACTTTCCAATTTTTCCTCCCCCTTTGCTTTAGCCTCTGTTCTGTTACATAGGAATGGGAGAGTTTTCTTATCTCTTTGAGCTACACCTCTCCTAGCCGACTAGTCTCCCTCAGTCTGTAGTCTTCAGGCCACTGGATTGAAAGTCCGAGGATCTGTGCTCATCCATCTACAATACCACAAAGCATATGAGCCAAAGTCATGCATTGGGCTTGTGCCCTGAGGAAGGTTAAACTTTGGCACCCCAGCTGGATGCCAGTGGCGACAACCCCCCATATGTCAGGAATACTGCGAGAGTTATCAGTAGGGCATCCACTGTTACGATAAGTTCTTACACAACTGTACTTTGTCAAGTCTTAGTTTTATTGCATTTTCTAGTTCCTTTTCTTCACTGAAGAACCAAGTCCCCATAATAATTTCTTGGGAGTTGAACATGTGCCTTTTTCCTCCCTGTTCATTAGGTTCAGTGACCTTGTAAATGTCAGAGATGTTTCATGATGTCCTATTCACATGTTGCAGTATTCTGTACATTTGGGTTTTCTCCTCTTGCTACCTGAATGTCCAGCCAGTGTACAAAAGTTTGCAGTCACTGCATGGTGTGGGGGATGTCTCTAACGTGGCTAGCTGAGCGTGGGCCATAAAAGTGCTGTCTGCATACACAAGACCTCAGAACTTCGCCGCCAGCAGTCAAACAGCAGGTGTTCCTGCCATCCCAGCCCGTCGGATCTTCAAAATTTCAGATAAGTACCCCGTTGGAAAACCTTTAACTTAGTCATTGCATGCTAGTGCTTGTCCATGTCATCCAGAAAGGGCAAGTGTAAGTGCAGCCATCAGATCCCCCACAAAGATGCCTATGACCTCTGCTTATATGGTTTAGGATGGTCGCATGACTGCAAGGCCTTCCCTGCCTTTGTCCATAAGACCTTGCATAGCAGACTTCACGCACTCAGTCTGTGTCTTGAGAACCAGCGCCTGAAATAGCGCTAGATATGGAGTATGGAGGAACCTTCCAACTTGCCTGCTGAGCCGCCTAATAAAAAGGCCAAGACCGCAAGGCCTGTTACTGTGCCTCCGTCTTCCGACTTTCAGCATGTGGCTGACGGCCTGGATGAGCGCTCGGGTACCGCCGTTCTGGGTATAGCAGGTACTGAAGCAGAAGCCACAAAATCCTATGTGGAAGGCACATCCTTGGAGGCCCTCCAGACGGCTGTTTCAGATGCCGAGGGAAAACCAAGTTCTCTCAGCAGGCCAGCCGGATCCCACTGCTTCTTTGCACTCATCCTGTCCTAGGCCTTCCCCTGTACAGATGCCTGCTTGGCCTTCTCTTAAAAAGGAAGAAGAGAGAGCATACCTTTCCTGTCGGGGAAAGTCAACCAGATTGACAGGCTTTCTCACAAAGCCTCTTCAATGCATTCATAGCCTTGCGGCCTACAGCCCAAGGTGTTTTACCAATTTCCCCCTCCAGTTCTGAGCCCTAACCCTCAGGCCTCAGAACCCTCACAAGTGAGAGAGGAGTCCTCTGATTTTTCCACAGAATAATCTCTTTCCTACACCTCCCAACTCCCTTCCCCCCTTGGCTATGCCTCTTCAGAGGAAGAATCTGCTGAAGCTGATTCCCCTGCAGAATATCTCGCCTTTGGGGAAACCATAGCAAAGATGAGAGAGTATTTTAAGTGGGATTCATCTGAGATGACGGAGGTACAAAAACAGTACTATGAGCTCCTTCAGATGAATTCCCCAGCTCCCTCAGCTGCTCTGCCTATACTCCCAGCCTTTCTTGATGCTTTCAATGCAGCATCCATGAATCCATACTCTCAACCTCCAGTTCCTCGCAGACCTGATACAATTGCAAGATTTAATGCATTCGTTTATATCCCCCATTCCCAAGTTTCAAAGGAATTACCCGTCCAAAAGTCTGTTCATCAGGAAGCATACCAGGAAACAAACCCACTCCTGCCAGGACTACACAAACTACCACTCGGAGGGCATCCTTTCAAGACAGGGCAGGTAGCGTGCGACTACCTGCCATTCTTGAAACCTCCCCCTCCTCCCTCCATCCCTCTTTCCTTAAGACTCTTTCACTGTCTCCAGGTGTAGGGAAGAGATCACTTCAGACAGGTGGGTACTATCAATAATAAGTAATGTGGCAACTAAGGCTAGCTGCTACCTTGCACCCTGGTTTAAATGATTTTACATCTGTTATACCAGTATTGAAGGAAAAGGCAGGAAAAATATAAAGTTATAAGCACTTTAACATTTTAGTTTATTTGGAACAATTTGTTGAAATAATTGATTTATAGTGCATAAATTATTTGTATTTTCTCATGCATTTTATAATGGTGATGACATTTTTTTTTTTAGACTTGTCAACTTAATTTTAATGGTGTAAACTGTTTTATTTTTAGCCAGTAATTGTTGATTTTAACCTATTTTAAATTATTTTTCTCCTTGTAGTAATTTTTCTGATGATGTCAACTTGGATTGGTGAAAGCGCTTAACAATTTGTTAAAACTGTGTGGAGTGTGGAAACCCTGGTGGTGCCTTTTTTGGTTTACTATCAATAATAGAACATGGGTGCTTCATGACCTGGATTAAAGCGAAGGGGAATTCCCCAGCCCCTAGACGAACAGCTTCCCCTCTTACAACCAGTTCTGGACAGTCTTTTGGCCCAAGGTACCATCCAGCCTGTTCCACAGTCAACAAAGGGAAAAGGCTTTTACTCCAGGCTCTTTCTAGTGCAAAGAAAAGATAGGCCTTGGAGGCGAATTTTGGCCCTCTCCCATCTGAACCTTTTCCTGCATGTACCTACCTTCCGGATGCTTACACTGTAAACTCTTTTACCTCTGATATACTTCAAGGGTTCATGGCCACCTTGGACATTAAAGATGCCTACCTACACATCCCAATAATACCCAGCTTTAGGAGTTTCCTCTATTTCTCAGTGGCCTCCTCTCACTATCAGTTCTCGTCCTTGCCTTTCGCTCTTTCCACAGCACCTAGAGTCTTCACCAAATGTCTGGCTCCAATGATTGCCTTCTGCAGGACTCGAGGGATACAAATCTTCCCGTATTTAAACGACTTACTGATACAGGCAGATTGTAAACAATCCCTCCTGCTTCACTTGCAGAAAACCATCTCCCTCCTTCAGGCGCTAGGGTTTCAGATAAACTACCCAAAATCCCATCGGGACACTGCCCAGAACCTAGTCTTCCTGGGGTGCAGGATTCGGACAGACATCATGAAAGCCTTCCTTCCAGCCCAAAAAGTGGAAAGCCTGACACAATACCTGCATTTGGTACTTCAAACCAAGGAAATGATTACAAGGCAGTACCTCAGGCTGCTGGGCTTCATGGCTTCCACTATCCCTATGCTGCCTTTAGCAAGACTTTACACGAGGAAACTGCAGTGGTACCTCAGGTTCGTTTGGACTCTGCACTCCCACCCCATGGAGTACAGTGTTCCCCTCTTGCCCTGCCTCAAGAAGGAGATTCATTGGTCATTGACCCAGGTGATTTTCAGTCCGGGTCTACCACTCCAACCCTCTTCACCAACACAGGTAATGCACACAGACTCCTCAGACCTTGGTTGGGGAGCAACTCTGGGATTCCTAAAAGTACAGGGCATTTGGCCAGAACCACACTGGAAACAGCACATCAATGTAAGAGAAATGAGAGTAGTACTACTGGCCTTGAAGGCCTTTCAGTCCTGACTACAACAGGGACCCCTAAAGCTTTGCACAGACAGTACCACAGTCCTGTGGAATCTCAACAAGCAAGGGGGAACCAAATCTTACTTTGCAGGCTAGCTCTCCTTGTGTGGGAACTGGTCACTAATCAGGGAGTTATTCTTCGGGCAGTATACATCCCTTCCCAACAGAACACTCAGGCAGATTCCCTCTGCAGGTCCATGTCCCACGAATGGATGCTACACTGTGATGTCTTCCTGGACCTTGTCCACCGATGGTGTACACCTGAAATAGACCTGTTACCTCCACCATGAACAAACTGCCCTCCTCCTGCACCAGATTTCCAGAACCTCTAGCGATGGCAACATATGATTTCTAAATCTCCTGGAAGGGGATGTTTCTGTATGTATCCTCCCCCCCCCCCCCTTTCCTCTTGTTCAGAAAGTCATGCTGAAGATCTAGCAGGCAAGCTGAAATCTTGCTGGTGACTCCTAATTGGCCAAGACAGCATTGGTTCCCTTTCTTCCTGCAGTTAGCCAATGGCAATCATCACAAGTTACCCCACTGAGTGGACCTTCTCACACAGGACAAGGGATCCTAATTCCACCTACACTGGCAATCTCTCCATCTCACCTTGTGGGTGATAGGAGTGTGATCCCTTTCAGACACCTATACAAAGAGGACATGCTCACAGTCCTGCAGGAGGCCAGGAAACCCAATAGCAGGAGATCTTATGTGTCCAAGTGGAAAATATTCTCCATATGGTATCTCAAAAGGCAGTTGGACCCATTACAAAGTGAGGTTCCCCTAGTGCTGTCTTACCTGTTTGACCTTCTGCAGACAGGGTTCACATTCTCTTCCATTAAGGCCCATTTGTCTGCCATTTCTGTTTGCCTACCTCTGGAACCACCCTTAACTTCTAGATTGCCTGCAAAACTGTTCCTTAAGGGCTGCTTCATGTCAGGCCACCAAGGAAGCCCATTATACCTCCATGGGACCTGAATTATGTTTGAGAAGCTCACACTTCCACCTTTTGAGCCAGCATCGAAAGCTTCTCTAAAATACTGCACATGGAAGACAGTTCTGCTAGTGGCATTAACCTCGGCTAGAAGTGTTTCTGAGTTGCAAACTCTCATGACTGTTCCACCCTTCATCATCTTCCACAGAGACAGGGTAACTCTCCGAACCAACCCTTCCTTCATGTCCAAGATGGTCAATGAGCTCTCTTTAAACCAAGCCATCCACCTACCCTCTTTCTTTCCCAACCCACATGGTGACCGTGAGAGATTACTACATTCCCTTTATGTGCACAGACAGTTTAGGTTCTTTTTGCACAAAACTAAGTCCATCAGACAGTCTGACCAATTGTTTGTTTCCTTCCAACCCAGGGCCCTAGGGAAAGCAATAGCTAAGCAAACCATATCAGCCTGGACTTCCAGGGCTATTACCTTCTGTTACACACACCATGGGACATCCTTATGAGGCACTGTTAAAGCATGTTCCACTAGGGCAATGGCTTCATCTGGAGTCTTCTTCAAAAGCCTGGACACTTCCACTATTCTTGAGGCAGCCACTTGGTCATCTGAACACACTTTCACCAAGCATTACAAAACAGACCAGGTTTCCAGGATTGGATTTGCCAGAGCTATTCTCCATGCATTCCTGGAGAACTCTCCTTGGCGACCACCTCCTTCCTCACAGTGAGCTTTGGCACTTACCCAGCTGTACAGAATACTGCAACATGTGAACAGAAGGATTGGAAGAGTTGTGCAAAATCCTACCAAAACCATATTCCTTCCCACCCTCCTACCTTTCTTGATAAGGCACATTTCTTTTTTTGGATGGCACAGGGCTGGCACTACCTTTTTCTGGGACTGGGTCTGACTGGGGCACTCAGTGCTGAGGTCTGGTGTGTGCAGACATCACTTTTATGACCCACACTCAGATAGCCACGTCATACATCCTACGCACCATGCAGTGACTGCAAACTTGTATACTGTCTGGACGTTGGGGTAGCAAAAGGAGAAAAAACAACTGTACAGAATACTGCAACATGGAAGAGAAGAACATCTATGGTTATGGAAAGATTTTATACCACTCTTCTTTCTGGCAATTTATTGAGGAGGGCAGGAACACACACACAATTGTTTCCCAAGGTATGCATTACAGGAATCATTGCTGTAAGAGTTTGTAGTATTGCATAATAGTTGGAGGTGACTGTTAGTCTCTCAACCAGATTTTGTTCAGCAATCTGATGGTGATAGAGATGCATGGCTGCTATCTGACATGGCAGCTTATGGTGTTAGCTCATCAGTAAGACAAGGGACTGTGTGCCCATCGGTGTTCTTTGCAGAGTAAAGTGAATGCCACTCATGGGCTCCTAGGCCTCTCTTTCTGCAAGTGTTTGAGTATTGGACTTTGATTCATTGTAGTTTTTCAAATTAACTGTTTTTGACTTTTTGATTCTTTTTTTATAGGTTCGTCCTTTCATTCTTACTGACCATCTACTACCCTCCTGCATGTTTCAGGCCCATTTGATCTCCCAACACCTGAATGTCCCAGAATGATAGGGAGCTGACCAGATAGGGTTGTCACACAGCCACTCATGGAGGTGGCTTGTGCTCCTTGGTGGCATCTGCCAGTGAGGGTGTTTGTATTTGGGCCATAAGACAGCCATGTGGATGATGAATACACACATCATTGTAATGCTCTGCAGTTCCCTCCTAGTGAAGGTGTGTGTACACACACACTGATGGGTCCGAGTCCACTTTCAGGTCTCTGCTTCTGACCACGCTTAGACTGATGTTCTTTCATGGTGCCAGTACATTGCAGATACCTTTTCCCCATGAGAACAGGACACCCATGCTTCTTTGGACATCACCTTCAGGCCTAAACACTGCCCCTAAGAAACTGTTACCTCCTAGGCCCCACTGGCTCCCATTCACAGCTTTATACCTGCAGGATTTTGTGAGGTTGGCTGAAGACCTGATTTCTCTTGTTGGGTCCAGACAACCACCCTGTGAATCCCTCCCCAGGAGAATAAAAAGGGACTCTTCCAAAAGTCTTTTCTGACCCCTTTGAGTCGGAGGAGGATTCTGACCAAAAGATTCTGTCTTTGATGAGGGTCCTTCCATTGCTTCTTTTGAAGATTCAGACTTAAGAAATCTGGCTTCTGCTTTCCCTCCTGAGGATATCTCCTTCGAGAATACTGTGCACACCTGAAGGGAACGCTTCCAGTAGGAAGCCTAAGATTATTCTCAGTCCAAGAAAAGGATAAGGAAATTTCTAAACCTCCTAGAACATAAATCCTTTGTCATACCTCCTGTTTTAGAGGTAGTGGATGAGATTTTCCAGGATTCTTTGAAACCAGACTCACTCCCTTCTGCCGCTAGAAAGCCTGGCAGGTTTTGTGGATTTCTAGATTCAGAGAAGCATCTGTTCAAAAATCCTGTAACTGGTCCAGAAGTTGTGATCCCTGGCCCTAAAGGAGCAAAAGCTAGCTCCTTCAAAAATACCTTCACACAGATAAAGAAAGTAGGGCCCTAGATAGATTTGGCAAAAAGGTTTACACTTCTGCACCCTCTCTATGGGGGCCTTAAATTACAATTCCACATGATTAAATACCAGGAAATCTTACTGGATCAGATGAAGCAGAAGCTGTTGACATAGAAAGAGTCCCTCTCTAGAGAGGTTGGTGCTTTCCTTCCCAGTCTAAAGCTAGGCAAAGGAAGCCACATAAGGAAAGGAGCCAGAGACAGCTTCAAAGGCCCAGACAATGGCATTCAGAAGTCTTTATATCAGGGAGCAACAATGACTCTACAGTGGTGCTTCCCTCCAACCCTCCCTCTCCCAGGCTAGGAGGAAAGCTGTCACTGTTTCTGAAGAACTGGGCCCTCATTACTACAGACCTGTGAGTGCTAAACATTGTGTCAAAGGACTACACATTCAAGCAGTCCTTGAAGCCTTCAGACTTCCCATGCATTCCCCCACACTACGAAAAAGAGGCTTTAACCGGAATTGAGATGCTAGGCACTCAGGGCCCGATAGAACTGGTTCCAGTACACACAAAAGGATGTTTTTTTACTCCATACTCTTCCTGGTCCCAAGGAAGGAAGGATCATGGCGGCCTATACTGGACCTGTGTACTCTCAGCCAATTCTTACAGGTTCCTAAATTTAAGATGCTGACCCTTCACAAACTCCTGCCCCTGATCTCTCCAAATGCCTTCATTTTTACCCTAGATTTAAGAGAGGCATACGTACATGTGTCCCCATAGAGGAGTCACACTGTCAGTTTTTGTGCTCTGCCCTTTGGTTTGTCTGCTTTTCCCAGGGTCTTCACAAAATGCTTAGCCTTCCCTTATTGCCTTCTGCAGAACAAAAGGGGTATATATTTATCCCTATCAAGACTGCATTTATCCAGGCTACAAACCTGACGAAGCACAACTCTCTAGGTTGCTGTTCACCCAGAATCCTTTTGACCTCCCTGGGGTTCACCATAAATGCACAGACATCCCATGTTGACCCCTCAACCAGGATTGTATTCCTATGGGCTCTGCTGGATTCCACTCTCCAGAAGGCTTTCCTGCCTCTGGACAAGGTCTCATTCCTTACTCTAGACTTTCAAAAAAATAATGGTTTGACGTTTCCTCACAGCCAAGTGCGTACCTCAGGGCATTTTGTTACATGACCTCTTACAGCCACATGATCCCCCTGTCCAAGCTACACATGAGGAAACTTCAGTAGTGCCTCAGAAATGTGTGGTGCCAACCTCCTACCTAAGATCAAACATCTTTTGCCTCAGAGAAATTTGCATGGTGGGCCAGGGCTTGTTCCATCAACCTGAGTCTCCTGTTCAAATTCACTCCCCAGGGGCAAACACTGACTTACAAACACATCAGAAGTAGCCTGGGGAGCCCACTTCAACCAATTCCAGATCCAGGGGAAGTGGAACCACAAAATCAGAAATGCGAACACAAACTTAAGAGCTTTCTGGCAGTCCAAAAAGCTTGATAGCCTTCAAGGAAAAATGGAAACCAGGAGGGTTAGTAGTGAAACAGACAACACCACAGTCGTGTGGTGCATAAGATGGGGGAGGCCTCGCTCCTACCATGTCTGCCGCCTGGTAATGGAGGTTTGGGGCACAGTGCATTCCCTGGGATTACTAATCATCTGTTGGCACATTACCCGACAGGTTTTCACAGCGAGCTAGTAGACCACTTCAGCAGAAGCCTGCCAGACTCCCACTAGTGACATTTGCACTGGGAAATGTTTTTCAGTATATCTGAAAAGTGGGAAGATCATCCGATAGACCCGTTGGTTTGCAGAAGTTTTGCTCCAGAGATAAAATGGTGTCAGTGTGGACGATGGATGCTTTCTCTCTCCCTTGGACAGGCATCTTCCACTACGTCTTTTCTCCAATTCCTCTGTTTCCCAGGGTTCTCCTAAAAATAAGGGAAGAGGGGCTAAGAGTAATTCTGATAGCCCCAGACTGGCCCAGGCAGCACTGGTACCCTCTGCAACTCAGCTTTACCAGCACGAAGCCATGGCAGCTGTCATACAGGTTGGACCAATTGACACAGGACAAAAGAAAGATTCTACATCCCAACCTGCAGACTTCCAAATGGAGGATACCTTAAAGCCTTGGAGAGAGACCCCATCCTAGACAAATGGGTTCAGGATACTCATTCTGAAGGGAAACCAGTTTCAAAGGAAACTGTCTTTAAATGGATCCCTCATTGTATCTCCCTTTTGTTATAGCCATTGTGGTAGAAAGCCCCTTGAGGTTATCTGGATGCACTCCACTAGGGCAATTGCTGCCTCTACTATGCTCCTTAAAGAGTTCCCTACCAAAGACATCCTGGAAGCTGCCACCTGGTCTTCAGTGCACAACTTTATCAAACAGTGCCACCTGTCAGCCTTCTACAAGTCCAAGGCAGGGTTTGCCACTGCCATCCTGCAGAGCATCCTCTCCTCTCCTTAATCTGCCATCTTCTCTTTTTCATAGCTTCAGGAATCATCCCACAAGTCAGGACTGCAACAGTGAAAACACAAAGAACAAATTAACTTAAAGGAGAACCGCACCGACAGACAAAAAAAATGTTTATTTCATCATAACTTGGTGTTTCTTGCATTCTAACACCGCTCTGGGACTATTTGCAGGTTTTTAAACATTTTTGTATGTAATTTCTGAGTCTGACCACATGGGGTCTTGCATCTTGAAGTAATTCTGATAGTTTAGTCTGCTTCTAGGTATCCCACAATGCATTACTTGTCAAAAAAAAAATTACATCACGCAGGCCTCTTAATTCCTAAAACTCCTGTCACTGCATTGATTTTATATGCATACACTGCTGCCTTTCAGCCCATTAGCCAGGGAATTGTTATGGCTAGGCTTGCATAAGCCCTAGGGATGATAGCCTAGTACTATCCTATGAACCAGTAGTTTAAAGTAGCATTTCATGCTGCCATTGACTGCTTAAAACACTGACTATGCAAATGCCACAGAACAGACTTTCAGAGTGCTTTTTACTGCTGCTTTTTAGAATGGCTAAATTGCAGTCTCTTGTAAAACCTGAATTGTACTACTACAACTCCTCTCCCATCTCCCTTCACACCTAACTTCCCTAGCTGTCAAAGTACTAAGGGTAATTTGAGCTGTTTACTTGTTATGATTGACAATTCACAGCAGGAGACTTGACTTGTACTGGTTCCTTGTTCTAGCCTTTACTTTCTGTATGGGTAGGGGAAGGACCAGGGAGCTGTGACATCACAGCATGGGTAGGTTTTTAGGATGGTCGTAGTGATGTCATTTTGGGAAGGGAATTGGCCAGTAAACTACCTGTATTCATTTGTCTTGATGACATCAATGAATTGGAGATGGCAGCAAGCTTTTCCTGGGCGGGATAAAAGTTTTTTGAAAGTGAAACCACCACAGTACAGTAAGGTACTGTTCTAGTGGAGAGAAAGTCAGTTTAAAATATTTTAACTGCTGTGTTTATTCATAGCAGGAACAGTAAATAGGGAGAGAAAGGACAGAGAAATTGAACTTTTAATAATAGAGTCCTGTTGTCCTTTAGGATTTTTAATAGAGTCTCGTTATTGTCCTTTAAGATAAATCCAGTGCTTTTAATTACTTTGTGAAAACTCACAGAGCTAGTGCTTCTGACCCTTAGACTTTATTGGACAGTAACAGAAACTTACACACTTGTCAAAAACTCAAACGTCATAAAATTATAATTGCAATTTTCCTTGTTAAAATTGTTTAAATCAGGGAGGCTGTTTTAATTTCATTTCATTTCATTGTACGGTCTCCAGTTGAGGTCATTATCAAATCAACATGTAGTCTGAGCTTTTAGTTTTTCACTTCAGTGCATCTCTTAAAAAAAAAAAAAAAAAAAAAAAAAAAAAAAAAAAAAATTTTCTCTTTTGCATACTTCAGGTACTAAAGTATCTTGCTTTGAATGGAAGCATATGCTCTTAAATCCTAAAATGCAGTTCTCGTATGGATTTGGTAATATAAAATGACTCGCATTTCATACAACATGCTACTTAAACTATGTTCATGTATCTTAAATCCATTGTTATGATGTTATCCTTTTCATTCTTACTCGACATGTGTTTGGATCCAGTCTTAGGATCCGACTCTGCAGCATACTCCAGACTGTGGGACCAACTTTCAAGCTCCTCCCTGTACCCATAATGCCTTAATCCATCCCTATTATGCCAGATCTCATTTGCCACCATCATGTCCAGATTCAGGTTCCTCTTGAGAGTGAAATTTAGTGGTTACTGAGTTAATTCTTCACTTGTTCTCTAAAAAGTTTCTTGAAATTATTCCTTTCGATCTCTGTACTTCCTCTTAGTTTTCCACAGGGGTTGGAATTTCCTAGTATTCTCTGATAGTATTTTTCATACCATGGTTGGTATTGCTTTTACCGTGTAATCCGGGTATCCTGTCTTAGTTACCATTGTTAGTAACCCCCCCCCCCAAAAAAAAAAATCTTATTCTCTTTTCTTAGTATATTTTTCCTGTACTGTTTTACTTTACTTCTTTACTGTACTGTTTTGTTGTTGTACTACCTGGTACTAATTGCAATGTCGGATAAGCCAACAGGTTTCAAGAAATGCACTTCTTGTGGCCATAAAATTCTGAATTCGGATGCCTACAAGGAGTCTTTTTATTGCTTCAGAGCCAAGCTCTTGGATACTAGTTGCACTACGTGTTCTACCTTTAACCCAAGGGCTCTGGCTAACTGACACAGCAAGTTGATTCTAAAAGACCTTCTACTTGCTACTTCACATCCATCTTCTGGGGCTCAAACCACCGCTAAAGTTACCAAGTCTGCTCCTTCGAAGCACAGAAAGTGCTCTCTGCTAGAGTGCCGTTGGAGCCACCCATCAAAAGTTGAAAAATCTCTGATTTGACATCATCCATTTCAAAGACATGATTTTTGGATCTAATAATCCTATCTGCCAGTCCAACTGCTCCTTCCTCAGATCCCAGGTCCTTGGACCTGAAGCCTGGCACCTCTCGAAGTCACATGCCAGAGTATGGGATTAAACCAGTTTCTCCTACTGTATGCTGTCCATTCTTACAAACCCCTAAGAAACATTCAAGGCCACAAATCCACTACATCCTTCAGAAGTAGATGTGGATAGGATGATGCGAAAATTTCTCAGAGCTCAGATCCAGATGGGGGTCATACTGGCTCTGTCCCCTATTAGATCTGTGAGCCTTCCCACAAAGTAAAAAAGAATTCAGCACAAGTAGCCCAACGAAATGCAGCACACAGGTTTATTCAGTCAGCACACCAGTAGCATGAAAACATAAACGTTTATATCCACAAATACATTTTCGTCTACACAGATTTTTTTCAGATGCACAAGTGAATGCGATTCATAAAATAGCAATACTTTTGCTTAAGTAGTGCCCCTCCAATCACATTACAGCTAACTGAAATGTAAACTGGTAAAAACAAAATAAATCACACAAAAATGACAATGTAAATGTGTAAAAGACATTAAAACATTTCAAACTTAAAACATCTTCATAAAAAAAAATGTTGACTATCCTATTAAAATAAATCACAAAGTATACATTAAATACTAAAACTCCCTCTAGTGGCCATTCTGAGAAAACATTTACTTTCATAAATAAAACAAATAAAAATTTTATATGTGCTATATTATAGCAATAACCCACGCCTGGGTGTGGGTAATGCGAAATTTACCCACGGTTGGCGTGGTTTGGTCCCGAGGCGCCGAGGACCAAACAAAGCCAACCGGGTAAATTTACCATTACCCACACCCAGAAGTGGGTTATTGCTATGATACCATGACATTATTTAAGAAAAGAAACTGTTACTTTTCTTAAATAATGGCATAGTATAATGCCTGTTTACTGCCCTTCCGCAGATGTCTGGCATCCGGCAGTTCTGATGTACTGCGCGCCTGCGCAGTACATCAGAGTTGTGGCAAAAGCAACGGAGAAAGCAAGATCTCCGTTGCTTTTATGTCTCGCTATGTTAAATGAGTTTAACATAGCGAGACAGTTTTAAAATAAGCAACGGACATCTCCGTTGCTTATTTTAAAACTGTCTCGCTATGTTAAACTCATTTAACATAGCGAGACACTAAAAAAAGCAACGGAGATCTTGCTTTCTCCGTGTTTAACACTGTCTCGCTATGTTAAATGGGTTTAACATGGCGAGACAGCTTTAAAATAAGCAACGGAGATCTCCGTTGCTTATTTTAAAGCTGTCTCGCTATGTTAAACCCTTTTAACATAGCGAGACAGTGTTTTAAAAAAACGAGTTATACTAATGGAAAAAAGTCCAGGCAACCGGACCTTTTTCCATTAGTATATCTCGATTTACAACGGGCACGCTGGCCAATCAGCGTGCACGTTTTGGGGGGGTCATGGTATAATATAAAATACTATTTGAAAAAATGTACAATAGTGTATTATAAGCTGGTAGTATGTAATGTTAGAACTGGAGCTAGGGAAATAACATAATTGAGGCCAGGATATTTATCAGCGTCTAACTGCCAGAACACTTCTCTGTGCTCTGTCATGGTTTCCCAGGGTCCTCCTCTCAACTCCTTAGATATTTCTTCCGCAACAAAGAATGAAAATGAAGCTCCTGTACATACAAGGATGTGTTTATAAAGAACACTTCTGGATTTGTTAATACGAATATCATTCATGTTCTTGTACATTCTCCTTTTTAACTTTCGATCGGTTATAAAAAGCAGTACATTGATGACATAGGGCAATGTACACCAAGCCAAAAGAATCACAGGAACTACGTACATTGCTGCAAAAACAATGTTTCCCTATTGATAATATGTCTACACTGTGGGCAAGTGCCACACTTGAAAGTACCAGCAGTTCTGTTGTTTTCTTCCATAGTTCCAGTGTGCTCAAGATAACCTTTAACATTAGGACCCTTATTATATATGATCTTGAGAGGAGTATCAATGGGACTCAAATCTGATAACTGAGAACTTGTGCCATTCTCTTTCCAAGATGTCTCTAGCTATTTTAGAGTCCCCATTAAATTCAGTAATAAAAGCTCTAAGAAAAGATGGGTCTGTGTTACCATGTTGCATCCCCCCTTGAATATTTGTATTACTATTCACAATATTACCATTTTCACCTAAAATGGGCTTAAATCTACCCTGTCTGTTGGCCACCACCTCTCCGAATATTTTATTGACCATTTCTATGGGATATCCATGATCAACAAATATATTAGTTAAAATTCTACACTCATCAAAAAAATCTGTCTCATGTAAACACATTCTAGAGAGATGAACAAACTGTCCTTTTACTACACCGACCTTTTGATGGTAAGGATGTGAGCTCGTAAAATGGAGAAATGAATTTGAGTAGGTGGGTTTCCTGTAAATTCTAGACTTAAAACCACCTTCAGATTTCTCATTTGTGACATCTAAGTAATCAACATTATTACTATCAAAGTGGTGTGTAAATTGTAAGAAGGAAGTACTACCAGAGATGTACTCGAAAAATTCCATCAGTTTATTCTCAGAATCTATCCAGAAAATTGTCATCTAGAAAACGTTTGTATAGGGTACAACACTTCTTATATGGTGCATTGAGAACATATATATGTTTCCAGTACATCAAAATCAAATTGCCATATAAAGGGGCACAGTGTGCCCCCATAGCTACACCAGAAATTTGATGAAAAAATTCACCTTCAAAGAAAATGTAGTTATTTTTCATTACTAATTCCATTAATGTCAAATAGGTATGGACCTCTTTATCTGTAAAAATGACCAAACAGTCTTAAAGCTTCCTCAGACCATACACTTGCTCCCCTTCCTACAAAGTACCATACTATTCTTTCTCGTTCTCCAGTCTGTCCAGCTGTGAGTCCCAGGATCCGAAATCCCTGAGGGGTCTAGAGACGGATCTGAAGATCTCTTCTCTGACTCCGACATTATCCCTGACTAATTCTCTTCCAATACCCTCTTATCAGAACGTGTCCCTGATCCAAAATGTTGGTGTCTGATTTGTGGGGCTGTGATCCACTCCGATGTCAGATCTGTCCCTGCGAGCCTCGGCATTGGACAGTTCAAGTCTGGTTCCTTCCTCAGGGCATGGCTCCGAGAGCAGTTGTGATCTGCCTGTGCTGAGAGCTTCTACTCCATTTCAGATGGTCACCACTTCTGAGTCCATCTGCCTTTGAAATCATTGAAAGGGCTTTTTTGGCTAGAGAACTGCCTTCTCATTCTTCAGATCGAGCCCTCATTCCTTTGTTGGCTCTGAGTCAATCAGGCCTACTCTCCAGGGACAGCCAGTTCCAACAAGTGTCCATCCATGTCCTGTAGAGGAACTTCCCCTCTCTTGATACATCCCTTGAACATCCCACAGAGAAGATCCATCTGAAGAGAATGTGCAGGAGCCGGCACGTAGACTCCCTGCTGGAGTCTGTCACAGAGGATACTGATTTTGATGAAGAAGGGTCCTCCAGATCACCACCAGATGATCTCTCCTTCGGAGACATATTCGAGATTCCCAGACAAAACGGCAGCTGGTCGTCTTAAAATCCCTCTCCAGAAGAATCTGTAGTTTTGAAAGCTTTTGGTTATAACCCTTCTACATGTTGGATACCCCCATGGATGAACTCATTGATTTAGTTTCCCACTGGGCTTGTAAGGAGCTGGATATCAACAACCTTTCCTGAAGAGTCCTGGTCAAATATTAGACCTTCCCAAAGACAGACCCTCACTGGAGCAAAAGAGCTCTGGTAAATGCTATGGAGGTGGTGTCAACCACTAAGGAAGAGCAAGCAGAACAGAGTTGTTCTGTGCATTCCCCAAACAGGGAATCTAGGGCACTGGACAGATTCGGAAAGTGAGTCTTTGCCTCAGCAACCTTTGCCCTGAGGTCTCTTAATTAACTGGCACACTTTAGCCTCAGAGAGATTTGACCAACAATCTTTAAAGTACTTTCTGAGTCTGTCTGCAGAGGATTTCAAAAGAACATTCTCTCAGTTAGCCACTCCATTGTCTGTTTTAAACACCTCAGTGTTAATTTCTTACACAATTGAAGGCACCTCACAAGTGACTGGTTCAAGTATTGTCATAAGGAGGCATGCTTGGATGCAGCAGTGTATGACTTTGTGGAGCCCTTTAAGATGTCTTTCATCAACACATCCTTCAGTGGCACAGCTTTATTTGGGCCATCGGTAAAAGAAATGCTTACCCACAGCCAACAAAAAGGAAAAACTATCTGCTATGGGAATCAAGTTTTTCACAGCTCAACAAACCTCCTCCAGGAATCAGAGAGATGGTAAGAAAATATGGTTCTGAAAATTTCTGGGACCTTTGCAAGATCCATGCAGAGAGAACTCTTCTAGAGGCAGGGGAGGTAGTTCCAATGTGAGGCATCACTTTAGAGGCAGAGAAGGCTTGCAGAACCAGAGTTTCCAGGATTCTTTTTGGACAGACCCTTCCAGCACTCCTGAAGTGCTGTCTTGACTGTACAATTCTGGAGGCAGTCAGGGGACCATTATCCCTGCACCCATATGCCTGGGCAAACATAACAGAAGATTCCTGTGTGGTAAAAATCATATCCAGAAGTTATTCCATTTTATTTTCATCTTCCCTTTCACAAAAGGAAGAAAGTTCCTGACATTCCACCCATTCATTGAAAAGTGGCAGCACAAGAAATGCCAAAGCTGCTAGTCGAGAGTCACCCAAGAGTTCCCGCCAGATGAAATAGGATTTAGAACTTGTGCTTTTTAGTGCCCAACAAAATGGGGGACCTCAGACCAATTTTGGATCTCAGCATTTTAAACCACTATCTAAAGAAGTTGAAGTTCCAAATGGTCATGGTTCAGTCCATTGTGCCATTTCTTCTCAAGTACAATTGGATGTGCTCCATAGATCTTCAGGATGCTTACTATCACATCAAAATAGACAGGCAATCCAGCAGGCTTTTACACTTTCAGCTGGGAGTCCGTCGTTAAAGGAGAACTGCATCCACAGACTAGAAAAAACATGTTTATTTCATCATGGTTTGGTGTTTCCTACATTTTAACACCACACTGGGACTATTTACAGTTTTTTAAATATTTGTATACATAATTTCTGAGTCAGATCACATGAGATTTGGCATCTTGAAGTAATTCTGATTGTTTAGGCTGACTCTATGTATCCCACAATGCAGTGCTCGTCTGTAAAAGGTTTACATCCTGCAGGCTTCTTTCTTCCTAAAGCTCCTTTCACTGCATTGATTATACATGCATACACTGCTGTCTTTGTCAGTTTTACGTAACATTTCATGCAGTTCAATGACGACTTAAAACACAAACAGGCTTTCAAAGTCCTTTTAATTGCTGCTGCTTTTTAGAATGGCTAAGCTGCAGTTTTTTGTGAAGCCTGAATTGTACTACTATGACTTGTCTCTCATCCCCCTTCACACCTAGCTTTCCTAGCTGTCAAAGTGCTAAGGGTAATTTGAGCTTTTACTTGCTGTGATTGACAGCTCACATCAGGAGACTTGACTCGTACTGTTTCCTTGTGCTAGCCTTTACATTCATGTATGGGTAGGGGAAGGACCAAGGAGCTATGACATCACAGCATGGGTAGTTTTTTTAGGAAGGTCATGGTGATGTCAGTTTGGGGAGGGAATTGGCCAGAAAACTACCTGCATTCAGTGGCCTTGTTGACATCAATGAATTGGGAGACGTTTTCAGGCGGGATAAAAGTATTTTGAAAGAGAAACCACCACAGTACAGTAAGGTACTGTTCTAGTGGAGAGAAAGTCGATTTAAAATATTTTAAAAGCTGTGTTGTTTATTTATAGCAGGGACAATAAATAGGGAGGAAAAGGACAGTGAAATTGAGCTTTTAATAACCGAATCCCGTTGCTGTCCTTTAACCAGTTAAGAGCCCTGCTGTTTGGACTCGCTACAGCCCCCAGGGTGTTTACCAAATGCATGGCAGGGATGGCTGCTCATCATAGATTCAAGGGATTCTGATTGTTTACATATCTGGACAACTGGCTTCTTTACCACCTCCTCCATGCATCCTCTCCAACAATCCATGGACTATTTCCTTCAGATTTGTTAGTTACTGGAGATAATAAATTATGCCAAATGAAATTTGACACCAGTCCAGAGGCTGGAGTTCATTGGTGTACATCTGAATACAACAACAGATAGCAGCACTACCACTTCATCGTATATCCACCCTCAGGAGTCAGGCCCATCTGCTCATCTCCCATCCATCTTCTCTAGCCATATCAGTTCTTCAAGCACTAGGATCCATGGCAGCAGCAGTTATGTTACTTCCTTTAACACAATTCTTTGTGTGTCCTTCAATGGACTGTAGCTGTTCAGTGGCCTGTTCTTCAGCAACCCTTATTTCCAGTCAAACTTACTCTTATTTGCAAACATCACATCAGCTGGTGGATCCAATCAGATGACATTCACCTACGATGATTTTTTTATTGTACTGCCCCAAATGGATGGGTGGGGGTGGCATTTCCTGGGACGGACGGTCTAAGACATGTGGTCCCCTCAAGACACCAGTCTGCATATCAGTGTACTAGAGATGAGAGCAGATGATGTTCATCGTGTTTCACTGCTGCAGTCATTACACTTGGGGTTATCCTGCTGGCAGGCTACCCGCAGTCGGCCTGAATTCCAAAGTCTAGGCCCGGCATCGGTTGCTGTCGCCTCTTCCCTGATGTCATACTTTTGTTCTCGATCTCCGTACTCCGAAATGGCTTCGTTAAGCCATCCGACTAACAATCTTCCAAAAAAACGTAAGGATAAAGACAGAGACAGACCACATAGGTCCAGAACTGTCGACACCGCTTCTGTTAAGCTAGTTGCCAGTCCGCTGGTACTCAGTGAAGCGCTTTCTCCACCCCTGATACCTGCTACTACAGATTCGCAGGCTTCTACTGAGACCCATTTGGAGTCCGGTATGCCGCAAGATGCTTCTTCGACTATGGAACCTGCGGATGTCTCTACCTGGGACGGGTCTGGAGCCGCTGTGTAGGCACCGGCTTTTGAGGGTGTATTCAGGCCTACCAATTTTCACATTAAACCAACAACTTTGTTTCAAGATAAGAATACCGAATTCCTCAGCCCTAAAGCTTGCACTACGCCTAGAAAACCGACGACCAAAGCGTATTCTCAGGCCCATATGCCTCAAAAACAAATGATTAGAATGGCTGAAGACCTTATTACCTTAATTAAGGGAAGCCAGCCTTCCCCCTCTTAAGAGATCTAGAACTGATTTTCTTTCTGATTCTTCTTATCAGGAATCTGATACCTCTGTTCCTTCTGACTACCAGGGTTTACCCTTATCTACTTAAGAGGATTCTGATGCAGAGGATTCCATTCCCTGTGCTTCCCCTCCAGAAGATTTTTCTTTTGGTGAAGCCTTGCATACCCTTAGGGAGCATTTACGCTGGGAAAACAAGGACTATTCTCAATCCAAAAAGATTTTTAAACCTGCCTCAACACAGGCCTCTAGCTATCCCTCCTGTTCTGAAGATTGTAGATTGTTTTCTTGGAATCCAGCCTTACTCCAGACACTTTGCCTCCAGCTCCCAGGAAACCTGACAGGTACTACAGAGTACCAGACTCTCACAAATTCCTCTTCAAGATTCCTACTCCAGATCCAGAGACCATTTCCCAAGGACCAAAAGGCATTAAGGCTACTACTCCAAAAAATCCTATCCCTTCTGATAGGGACTCTAGAGCTTTAGACAGCTGAGGTAAGAAGGTATGCACTTCTGCTACTTTGGCCATTAGGGCTTTAAATTGCCAGTTTCATACATTAACGTATCAGCAGCGTATTATGGGACTACTTAAACAGAAAATGATGTTGATTCCTGACTGTGCTGAACACAAAGATTTGCAAGAGTTAATGCATTCTGCTGACCAAGTTGGTAAACATACTTTGCAATGTGGTTTTGATGCTTTAGAAGCATCTTGCAGGGCTGCTGTCACTGCGTCTGTGCTTAGAAGGCATGCTTTGCTTAAGGAAAAAAACTTGCCAGATCATGTTAAAGCTAAATTACTGGATGCACCCTTAACTGCAGTGGTGGTGCTGCGGTAGCGTTGTCGCCTCACAGTTAGACTTTGCACATTCGATTCTCAGTTAGAGCGTCTTCTGTGTGTCGACATGCGTGAATGGGCGTTCCTTCATTGAAGGTTGCACATTAGGCCTGGCAAGCCAGCACGTAAAAATCTACTGCCAATCATTAGCGGACCGGAGTTCCGCTGTGGCGACCCCTAACCGGGAAAAGCCGAAAGACAGTTACTGGATGCACCCTTAAACGAAGAGCTCCTTTTTGGCAACAAAGCAGTAATAGTTGTCAAAAGGATGGAGGAAAAAGCTAAATATATGCAAACTGATATAGATTTCTTACAACTACAGCCCCCTAGATTCAGTAGGCATTAGCTTTCAAAGAATTGGTCCTTTCCAATCCCTTCCAGGCCTTCTCAGTCCAAAACAAAAAAAGTCTGGTCTGTCACTCCAAGTATTCCAGAAACACTTCTGTGCGCCAAAGAAAAAGATTTATTAAGCAAAGCTTTCGGGTTAACCACCCTTCATCAGTACATAACATTGAAATCAATCTAAAGTCATTTAAATAGGGAACATCATTAAAACACATGATTCTGCCAGCCAAACAAAACCATCCTCTAATTATATATTAAAATACTGCTTGTTTACATAACAATTAAGACACTAATATATCATATTTGTAAAAACAAATAAAATAAATACTTAAAATACCTAATCTATAAACTATAAACTACAAAACATATAAAAATTAGATATTCTCTCTTTGCTTTTTAACTAATATTGGTTTCAAACTGACCATTACATTTAAACCTGGCTCTGCCTCAGCACCTAACCTTATAATCCATTCTAGCTCTCTCAGCTCTAACATATTATTAATATCCCCTCCCCTCATACCAAGATCTACTCTACAGATTACTCTAAATTTAAATGTCTTTCATTTTCAACAATATGTACTGACAAAAAAAACAAAACTAGTGAAAACAAAAAAGAGAGCGGATTTGTAGAACTAAACTCCTTTATTGGTAAGCGCTTTTGTTGGCAAAAGGTAAGCCAACTTCTTCAGACCATCAAAAAACATACAAGATACAATCCCATGTGAAAAGGAATGCCCTTTATACACAGTGTTAGTCTAATCAAGCAATCAATTAAGTAAAAAACAATCAACAATAAAACCATTTGTTTGCTGAACCAGAGATTTTTTTACATAGGTTTTTCTAAAATCAGTAAACCTTAGACAATAAACTTTCTCAAGCCTAATTTATCTCAGTAAAAAAAAATACCAAATCACCATGTTTGTGATGGTAATAACTTTAAAATTACTAAATTTTTAAAACCATGTATATTAAAATATCCTAAATTAATCTATTTATTCAAAAAGACCTGTAATGCTTATCTAGCTAAGGCTTTTATTTTGAGTAAACATTTAATAGATACATATTAATTTAAACCCGGCATAATATAAGCCATGGTACGGATCTGCCATGCCAATTCTATTTCCTCGAGTTTAAGTTGCCATGGACCACCCCTGCTGCTACGGTCTACTTTTTGCAAGACAATAAAACTGAACTTATGGTCTGGGTGTTCTATTATATGCCTTGCTAGGGCATTTGTACTGATCTGCCTATCAGTGCTATATTGATGCTGGTATATCCTTTGCTTGAGCTTTCGTTCTGTTTTTCCAATAATAGTAACCTTCGCATTGGTTGCAGACGGCCCCATATACTAACCCTTGGGAATCACATGTATAGCTACCCCAAATTTGATAGGTCTTTTCTTTGATGTTAACCTTATTAGTCACTTTAATATGTTTACATTGGACACATCTTCCACATTTAAACATACCAGGTTGGCCTCTTAAAGCTTTTTTCGGTCTCTCAACCAAATTTTTCAAATTGAGACCTCTTCTGTATGTTATAGCTGGTGTTGTGCCCAACATTTTGACTAATGCATTGTCCTGTTGTATTAAAGACCAATTTTTACATATAATCTCCCTAATGCTGCTTGCATCTAGGGAATAGGTTGTTAGAAAACTAGTTGCCCCATTCAATACGTTTTCTTTTCCCTGGGAATTGTTTATAACATTCCCCACTGGTGGGGTTGTGTAAACTTGTTTTTCTTGTACCAAAGGTTGAAAATACCCTATTGATCTTTTATTACGTACCTCTTCCATCACTTGATCGATTAAGGGTAAAGGATAAGCTCTTTTTAATAACATTTCCTTGAGGAGATTACACTCCTCTAAGAAATCATCAAAATTGGATACCATCCTCGCTGCTCTTACAGCCTGTCCCTTAACCACTGCCCTTTTCTGATGGAGGGGATGACAACTTGTGAAATGTAAAAATGTATTAGAGTATGTGGGTTTTCGATGGATGGTAGAACTAAATTGCCTATTGTTATTGTCTTTACTAAGGTGGATGTCCAAAAAATTAACCTCATTTTGGCCTACTTGGTATGTAAATTCCAAGAATGCAGTAAATGAAGTCATTTCAGTTATAAACCCATTAATCATGTCCACCGGCCCCTTCCACAAGAAGAACATGTCATCCTGGTACCTTGTGTACCAGGCCACATGTTCTTTGTATGTTGTACAATTAAATAGGAAGGACCTTTCCCAATAGGCCAAGACACTGTTAGCAAAACTGCTCCCACAAGGGGAGCCCATTGCAATGCCACTCTTTTGGAGGAACAATTTGTTTGAAAAAAGAATATAATTATTCTCCAGTATTATTTCAAAGAGAACATCTATCAAATTAATTTGCTGATGTTCCATCCCTCTTATGTGAAGGAACTCTCTAACCCATTCGATTCCTATTCGGTGTGGAATGGAGGTATAGAGGTCCTTGATGTCGACTGTAAGGAAAATGTGATGTTCATTGAACTCTAGTGCATTAATATTTTCCAAAAAATGCCAAGAATCTCAACATACTTGTGTCTCTGACTTAACAAATGGTTTCAACTTGCAGTCAACAAACTTGGCACAAGCATATGTCACAGAACACCTACCATCCACAATAGGTCTAAAGGGTGGACTATTTAGATCCTTTTGTATTTTAGGGGCACCAAACAATGTTGGAACTACTGTGGCTGGCATGGTCAAAAAATGGTATGTATTTACATCAATGCTCCCTTCAAGAAAAAGGTCGCTCAACATGCTATTAATTTTATTATATGCCCCATTTAGCTCATTCTGGCTTGCACTAACATATACATCACTATTTAATAAACTCAACATTCTTGTTTCATAGACCTGTTGGTCCATAAACACCAGCCCACCTCCTTTATCGGGTTTCATAACCCTCACGTTACATACATTAAGCAGTTTGAGAAGATCCCGTTCATTAACAGTGATGTTGCTATTTCTGTTATACTTAGCTACACTACAATTAAGTGCATGCCTAATGTCCATTTCACAAATTTTCTCAAACATAGCCAGTGAAGCTTGGAGGGGCGGGTTGAACAGACTTGAAACTCTTAAACTGTTAATAAGTCCAGAGTTTTGTCCCAGTTCACAAATCAGATTGAGTTTACGAACAAACATTTTCAAGTCTATAACAGTTTTGACTACATCAGCTCTGTGGTCCGGAACAAAAGTCAGCCCTTTGGCAAACAAATTATCCATTTCCTCATCAACTTCCAAAGAGCTAAAATTAAAGATATGGAAGTCTCCTTCTGTATTCACTAAAACTTTGGGTAGACACTGGACTTACCTCCTCCTTCTGTTTTGGCGCCTCCTTTGTGGGGCTCGTTTCTTGTTGTGCCTTGGTTGTGCTGTTTGTTGCTGGCTTGTATGGGTACTCCGAAAACCCTGCTGAAAATTGTCTCCTATTTGATTGATCATATTGTTTTGAGCAGTAGAGCCCCCCAAACTTGGTTGTCGCCTTGGGCCATTCTGCTGTTGATAATTATGAATGCGCTCACTTCGGCGTACTTCTGTTGTTTGGGGAATGATTATATCATCCTCATTTTCCAAGTCAGTGTCTCCACTCAAAGCACTTGGGCCAGGTGGCCGCTCTTGAATCACCATGGCATCAGGTACTAACGGTGGTGGGGGGTAAGCAGTTGCTTTAGCATAAGCATTCACATCCCTGTTAATCTTTTTTCTTTTAATCTCAATGCTTTTATTAATACTAGCGTCAGTGCTGGTAAAAATTCTGGAATACTTATCTGTAACGCTCAAAATCAGAAGCATTCTTTATAGTCTGTTCCAGCAATTCCAAATCCACTTTGAGAGTGGCTATCTGTATAAGATAATGTTTTATCAACGCATCTAAAAACTCTAGGCCCTGGCGATTGAATAGTGCTATCAGTTCAAGATGAAATGTTGATTTATTTATTAAGCCGCTAGGGTAACGCCACTGGCGTAACCCTTTTGGCACAATATTCTTATTGACATATTCTTGCAGATAGGACACTTCGAGTTGATATTTTCTACATTTAAACAGTTTTGCATCAAACTCATTCAAGTGTCCGACCATGGAGTTGCTATTAGATATTTCATTAGTAACTCCGGAGATGTCATTATTAGAAAAAAAGTTGTTGTTGAGGTACATACCCATGGAAGGGATGTCACTAGATGGTGATGTAGTCCTTGGTTGTAAAACCAATGGTTGAATGCCTGTAGCCAAGTTAACAGGACCTCCATTGTTGTTAACCATCGCTCCAGATTGTGCAGATCTCACCATTGGTGTTGCCAATAGAAGCTGCGGTTGCCCAGCCAGAATTGACAACATAGATGCGTTACCTCCTGGTGTTCTAGAAGTCCCTGTGTTGGCA
Organism: Protopterus annectens; assembly: GCF_019279795.1. Lineage (NCBI taxonomy): Eukaryota > Metazoa > Chordata > Ceratodontiformes > Protopteridae > Protopterus > Protopterus annectens. The sequence continues at coordinate 224,874,156 of NC_056739.1, forward strand.
GCTTCTACACGCTGCGTGAGCGTATTTACTCGGTTCAGCAACTGGTGTACCAAAACTGTTAAGTCGCCCATGGTATTCACCTCCGAGGCTCCTCCTGGTGAAGCAAGAAATTCCTCCTCTTGTGTAAACAGAGGTTGGGAGTCTGTTCCAAAGCCACTCGCCATAAGTAACTTGCGTACTGACAAAAAAAACAAAACTAGTGAAAACAAAAAAGAGAGCGGATTTGTAGAACTAAACTCCTTTATTGGTAAGCGCTTTCGTTGGCAAAAGGTAAGCCAACTTCTTCAGACCATCAAAAAACATACAAGATACAATCCCATGTGAAAAGGAATGCCCTTTATACACAGTGTTAGTCTAATCAAGCAATCAATTAATTAAGTAAAAAACAATCAACAATAAAAAATCACAAGTAACCATTTGTTTGCTGAACCAGAGATTTGTTTTACATAGGTTTTTCTAAAATCAGTAAACCTTAGACAATAAACTTTCTCAAGCCTAGTTTATCTCAATATTAAAAATACCAAATCACCCAGCCTTGTGATGGTAATATATTTACTTTAAAATCACTAAATGTTACTATATTGGAAAACCAGAACGAAAGCTCAAGCAAAGGATATACGAGCATCAATATAGCATTGATAGGCAGATCAGTACAAATGCCCTAGCAAGGCATATAATAGAACACCCAGACCATACGTTCAGTTTTATTGTCTTGCAAAAAGTAGACCGTAGCAGCAGGGGTGGTCCATGGCAACTTAAACTCGAGGAAATAGAATTGGCATGGCAGATCCGTACCATGGCTTATATTATGCCGGGTTTAAATTAATATGTATCTATTAAATGTTTACTCAAAATAAAAGCCTTAGCTAGATAAGCATTACAGGCCTTTTTGAATAAATAGATTAATTTAGGATATTTTAATATACATGGTTTTAAAAATTTAGTAATTTTAAAGTAAATATATTACCATCTCAAGGCTGGGTGATTTGGTATTTTTAATATTGAGATAAACTAGGCTTGAGAAATTTTATTGTCTAAGGTTTACTGATTTTAGAAAAACCTATGTAAAACAAATCTCTGGTTCAGCAAACAAATGGTTACTTGTGATTTTTTATTGTTGATTGTTTTTCATTTTCAACAATATGTTTACTGAGTGCATTTGTTAATATTCCCCTTCTGATTTCCGATTTATGCTCTATTATCCGTTCTTTTAGTTTTCTGTAGTCTTTCCTACATAATATGCTGGGCAATTTACACAGGTTGCTATATACACTATTCGAGAAGTGCTACAATTAGCCGAACATTTAAATTCAAATCTTTGTTTAGTTAAAGGGTGTTCAAAAATATTTGATGTCATAAATATCTGTACAGTTATAACACTTCTGTGTTAAACTCCTATTTGAAAGTTCTATCTTTTTCTAGCTAGAATGGATTATAAGGTTAGGTGCTGAGGCAGAGCCAGGTTTAAATGTAATGGTCAGTTTGAAACCAATATTAGTTAAAAAGCAAAGAAAGAATATCTAATTTTTATATGTTTTGTAGTTTATATTTTATAGATTAGATATTTTAAGTATTTATTTTATTTGTTTTTACAAGTATGATATATTAGTGTCTTAATTGTTATGTAAACAAGCAGTATTTTAATATATACTTAGAGGATGGTTTTGTTTGGCTGGCTGAATCATGTGTTTTAATGATGTTCCCTATTTAAATGACTTTAGATTGATTTCAATGTTATGTACTGATGAAGGGTGGTTAACCCGAAAGCTTTGCTTAATAAATCTTTTTCTTTGGCGCACAGAAGTGTTTCTGGAATACTTCTCAGTCCAAACCCAGGAGCAGCAGACCGCCCAGGCTTCCAGGAGCAGCAGACCGCCCAGGCTTCCGTCTCAGGCTATGCGCAGATCTAAGCGGTGCAGGGCTCCCACTTCCAAAGCGGGGAGTACTAAGCCACCCCCTATGGAAAAATGGCACAATGACTTATCCTTAACTCTTCCAAGCCTTGCTCAACTACTTGCTTTCTTAGGAGGAAAGCTCGCACTGCATGCAAAACATTGGGAACTCATTACCCAAGACAAATGGGTTTTTAAACAGTTTCCCAAGGATACAGATTCCACTTCCCCTCACTCCCAACCCCAAGTGGATGGCCAGACCTCCCCCAAATCAGTGGGCAGAGGCCCAAAAACAAGATCTTCTTCGTGTTTCACTGTTGCAGTCCTCGCATATGGTTTATCCAGCTCCCTGTAGCCCTCAGTCGGCCCGAATACCAGAGTCCTTGGTATATGACGTCAGCTGCCTCCATTTGTATAACTGATGTCAGAACGGCAAGGTATAAAGGGAGGCAGCCAACGCCATTTCCTCAGTCTTTCTTGCTGCAGAGCCCGAAGCAGATGCAATTTGCACTAGTGCCGGTCGGCCGTTTACCTTCGATTTGCTTTCCGACTCCCAAGTTGAAGACTCCCTCAGATAAGGACCCCATTGGGGAAACTCTTTTCTTGCTTTAATGAATATCAGATAAAGTTAATAACTGTCTTGCTTGTGGAAAACAGATTCAGCACTGTGATTTCCATTCCTGTTGTATATTTTGTTTGGGCCTTGAGCACGACATCCCTAACTGCGATCTCTGTGCTTCTTTTAACCTGTGTACCATACGCCGTAGAGCTAAGATTTTGTGTAAGCATTTTGGAGTCTGGCCTAAGTTCGTCGGTATGGCGTCTTCTGGTCTCCCGACTTCAGATATTCCTAGGAAATGCAAAGACAAGGACCACAACAGGCCTAGGGTTAAAACTGCTGATGACGCACCGGTGAAATTGGTCATCAGCACAGCGGTAGTCAGTGAGGTACTTTCACAACCACTGCAGTCCACAGATTTTCAGCTGCAAGCCTCTGCCGAGACCTTTACGGAGTCCTCAGTGTTCAGACTTCTGCAGTTGCTAGGCCTCCTGAGTCCCTTCGCATTGCTAGTAAACCTTCCAGCCACAAACCTTCTCACAAGCAGGCATCTGCTTCCCCTCCTGTGCCTCAGTCCCAGTTGGTAAAGATGGCTGGTGATCTTCTTTCCCTGATTAGGGGTTCTCATCCCCCCCCCTTCTAAGAGGACTAAGTAATTATCTCCTGATGTTTTGTCTGTCTCAGATTCTGAGATTTCTAGCATGTCTGCTGGTGAAGAAGGAAATTCTCAACTTTTTTCTGGCTTTGAGGATTCTGATGCTGAGGACTCGATCCCTTCTGCCTCCCCTCCTGAAGATTTATCCTTTGGGGATGCTTTGAATACCCTTACGGAGCATTTTAAATGGGAATGCCAGGATTTTCCACAGTCTAAGAAAAGAATCAGGGAATTTTTGGATTTGCCAGAGCATAAGCCTCTGGCTATACCTCCAGTTTTGGAAGTTGTAGATGATGTTTTCATGGAAAATTCTTTAACTCCTAATTCTGTTCCTCCTGCCCCAGAAAACCGGATAGGTATTACAGGGTTCCTGAATCTCATCAATTCCTTTTTAAAAACCCTACTGCTGATCCCAAATTATTTCTGAAGGGCCCGAGGGTGTTAAGGCTACTATTGCTAAAAACCCTGTGCCTTCTGATAAGGAGTCTAAGTAAGGCCTTGGGCAGGTGGGGTAAAAAAGTCTATACCTCTGCAACTCTTGCCATTAGATCCGTTAATTGTCTTTTTCATATGCTTAAGTATCAGCTGCATACTTTGGAGACTATTAAGGCTAAACTTAAGAGATATTCCCTCCATAACAGAGAACAAAGATTTAGAAGACTTACTGAATTCTGCCACTTTAGTTAATAAGCATTCACTTTATTGTGGTTTTGACACTTTGGAGGCTTAAGTCAAATTGCTGGATGTTCCTTTGCACAAGGAACCTCTTTTTGGTAGTAAGGCTGAGGATGTACTGAAGAAGTTGGAGGATGAGGTAAAATCTATGCAAGCTGTAAGATTTCCTTCAGGTTCAGCCTCCTCGGTTTAGTAGACATCCTTCCAAGAATTGGTCTTTCCCTGATCCTGGCAAGCAGGATCGCTCTAGGCCGAGGGGTTCCACATCTTCCAGAGGGCAGGCTTCTGCCCCTCAAAGGGCTATACAATGGCATTCCTGTTCTGCTAAATTGGAGAGTTCTAAGCCAGCTTCCCAAAGCAAACATCCTCAGTGACTCCGGCCTTCTTGTGCCTACCTTTGCAGGCCCTGGGTTTCCTTTTGGGGGGAAGGTTAGCCAGGTTTGCAGAGGTATGGTCTACCATCACAGACGACAAATGGGTGCTCAGTATAGTAAACCAAGGTTACAAGTTTTACTTTCACATCTTTCCTGTTTTACAAGGGTTCCCAGACATACCCAGAACTCTCAGGGCAGAGGTAGAAACTCAAATGTCATCTTTACTGACTATGGGGGCTATAGAAAACAAAACAAAAAACAGTTCCAGACTGCCAAAAGGAATGTTCTCTTTGAAGTTTAATATAAATTTCACCAAAACATGAGCGCTTTCATCTCGGAATGAGACTTCATCAGATAAAACAATACAGTGCTACACCTACTATATATAATGCCATGAATAACTTTGATTAACTAACCAATTAAGGACTTAAAGCAGCACTACCAGCTGAATTTAAAAGTACCCATATAGTTTTCTTATAGACCATAAAGCAATTTGCAAAAATACATTGACATTAAATTAAATTAATAAAACAAATATTAACTAAAAAACTTCCCTAAATTGTAGTAAAATTTAAATAATGTATAATAAATTATTATAAAATAATACTATTTTCACCTATAATTCAAACCTTTGCTGCTCTCTCAATGAGTGTAGCCTTAATGCTGATATATTCATTAAGACCTGGGGGAACATTGGCCTTAAGTCTCAGTTGCCATTTTAATTCTCGGTTCAACAATAGATTCTTTGTATCACCCCCCCCCCCAGTATTGTTTTTAACCAAGTCAATAATTCCAAATTTAAAACTACTAGAAGATGCACAGGAAACAGAATGTTTGTATAGGGCACTGGTATCTTTCCTATCCCTAATGTCATTAAGGTGTTCATATATTCTATCTTTCAGTGCCCTTTCTGTTTTCCCAATATAGAATGATGAACAGTGTGTACAGATGGCCAAATATACCAACATTCTACTGTAACAATTTCCTTTACAGAATTTAAGAACACTGCCCAGACAGTTGTTCAATTTTATAAACTCTTCTTTATAGATGTGAGAACATTGCCCACACCTACCACATGAACTAGTTGCTTTCTTTCCATTCTCCTTGTTGTCAACTCTTTCAAACAGCCTTTTAAAATTCATTCCTGTTCTATAGGTAAATTCAGGTCTGTTCCCTACCACTTCGTATAACTCCTTGTTGGTTTTCAATATACACCAATTAGCCTTCACTATTTGTGTAAAGAGGTCAGAAAACATATTAAATTCAGTAACACAGGCCCCCTGGTAATTTTTTGATACCTTACAAGTTTCTGTCGTATTAGTGAATGGTTGACCAAGTAAAGGTTTGTATTTAGTCCCCCAGCCATTGTAAACTTCCTCCAATGTTTGACCAACCAATTCTGTAGGATATCCTCTTTCAATAAACTTACTACCAAGGAAAATGAATTCTTCAAAAAGATCATGAAAGTCGGACGTCATCCTAGCAGCCTGTCCTTTAATTAAACTCTTTTTTTGATGGAAGGGGTGGGAACTGTCATGGTGTAAATAACTGTTACACCATGTGGCCTTATGAAAAATCCTGGACTTAAAGCCCTGTGGTGTCTTACTAATAGTAATGTCTAAATAGTTAATGCTGTAATCATCAACAGTATGTGTGAAGGAAAGAAAATTTGTGGTATTATTTATATCATCAATAAATTCCACTATACTATCCTTAGTACCATCCCAGATCACAAAAATGTCATCCAAAAATCTCAGATAGCACTTCATATTTTTCCTATAAATACTTTTCAACACATACCTTTCTTCCCATTCTAACATCACTAAATTAGCATAAATGGGGGCACAAGCTGCCCCCATAGCTACACCACTGGTTTGTTGGTAGTATTCACCTTGGAAGCCTATGTAATTATTATCCAAAACGACTTCCATTAATTCCAGGATTAATAACTTCTGATCGTAAGGTGTATCCAGATGCTTATGGATACTATCTTCAAAAAAATTCCTGTCCCTCAACCCTCGGTATACAGGTAAAAAGATCCTTCACATCAATTGTTAAAAATACACAGTTTTCTGACCACAAATCCTTATTTAGTTTACTAAGGAAATCCCAGGAGTCTTTAATTAAATGTTCCGTCCTTGTTACTATATTTTTGGTAAGGCTATCTATATAAACTGCCAGGGGGTGTGTTTTTGAATTACTGGCTGATACAATAGGTCTAAAGGGCGGCTCAGAAATAGACTTGTGGACCTTAGGCACCCCAAAAAACTGAGGAATAATAGGATGTACTTGTCTCAAAAAATGGTATGTTGATTTGTCAACTCTATTTTCTATTAAATATTCTTCCAAAAGAGAATAGATTCTCCTATATGCAATTAAAATCTCATTATGTGAAACTGAAGTGTATGTATTTGAGTCCAACAAAATGTTGGTTAAGGCATTATTATATTCCTCATTGTTAAATAGTACCACACCTCCCCCCTTATCCGGTTTCATAATCCTAATATCTTTCTGTGTTTTTAATTCAAAAAGTAACTTCTCTTCATCCTTACTCAAATTATGGTGTTCCATTTTTCTTTTATGCAAGTATCATAGATCTCAGTTGTAACAATGTTCTCAAAAGTAACAAGTGCCGGATGCAGGGGTGGGTTGTATGTACTATACCTTATTAATCGTCTGTTAGTAATAGAAGTATCTCCCAAGGTTCTTTTGTGAATCAAACTCAAGTTTAATTTTCTAAGGTAAAGTTTAAAATCTACTAAAATATGAGCTAATTCACCGTACTGTGATTTAACAAACTTAAAACCCTTTGAAAATAAATCAAAATGAATCTTCTCCAAAGCAGTAGAAGTATAGTTAAAAATTTTAAAATTTTTACACTCAAAAACTATACCATCAGCATGTTGAATAATGTTTATTTGCCCTTCTTCCCTACACTCTTCCATCCATAATTGTTCCCATTTAAACTTGTTGAATACCCTGGGTCTGATGGAAGTCTGGCTTTGTTTGCCAAGCGTTCTGACCTTCTTGGACCTAAAAAATGATCATGTGGTTCAGAAAAGGAATCAAGTTAATCTAAAACTCTATTAGAAGCACCAAGACCATAGTTATTTCTACCATGGAAGTTAGTTATTGGTGCTTCTTTGGCTTCTAATAGGTCAGATTGCATAGGGTAAACCAAATCCTGTGCTTTATTTCTATTTTTTGGGTTATTAAAAGGTCCAGGTTACATTTTACCTTTAATATATTGTTCTTTGTCCCTCATAAACTTTTTTTGCTTCCTAGCAAAAACCTTGTTAATCCTAGCGTCCGTTTTCTTCAAAATCCTATTATACATAAATTTGTATTCATCAAACAACAAGTCATTGAGAATGTCATCATTAAGTTTCTTTATATCAACTAACAAACCATGCAGCAAGGTTTCATTGTACTTAATCAATTTCAAAATCAAACCAAACCCACACTCATCAAAAAAATCATGAAAATCTTTTAGGACAGTATCAGAATATAAAACACCAAATGGATATTTAAAAATTCTTAGTCCCTGAGGGACTATTTTTTGACTAACACAGCAATGCAGATATCTGTTATCGATCTGCAGACATTTGTACTTAAACAACTTTTTTTCAAATAAATAAAGTCCTTTAAAGTAGGAACGTTAGTCTCATGACCAGCCATATAATTATCTAAGTGTTTGTCAGCAAGAGATGTATTAAATTCAAAATTTCTGTCCAAAACGTCTTTGAAACAAAACGAATGGTCAGTGTTCTCTAACGAACGTGCCGCTGACACTGCAACATTAGAAATAGGCATTGTGTCTTTGGTAGCTCTAGCGGCATTAATAAAAGTACCTTTGGATTTGCAATTCATCTGTAAAACCGCCCAATCCTGTTGTTCTGTAATAGAACCCTGCACATCATTACGATTAAGCGGAGATAAGGAAGTCCTTCCATCCTTCGTTCCATTTCTACGTTCGTTGGGCTCACATTCCCTGGCGTTCACCTTGTTGCCACCATTGCTCACAGCCCTTGAGCGTGGAGATGACGTCAGAAAAAGCGCCGAGCCACATACAGAACAGTTGCGTATGGAATTAGCACCATCTGCTGGCTCGACTTGACTAATCAAGTCAATAAGCCTAGTCAGATCCCCTCTTAATGTAGCTAATTCCTCACGTATTTTAATAACTTCTTGTTGTGTTCTAGTTATACAACTTGGACTAAGCATAGAATTTTGTCCAATAATAGTAGAATCACCAGGAGAACCTTCCATAGTAGGTAGCACCAAAATTCAGTAAATACCACAGCAGTCCTCCGGGCAACAACTGGAACCAATCCGAAAGAACTAAGCCAGTCAACGTAGTCACAAATAACTAAATAAAACAAAAACAGTTCCAGACTGCCAAAAGGAATGTTCTCTTTGAAGTTTTAATATAAATTTCACCAAAACATGAGCGCTTTCATCTCGGAATGAGACTTCATCAGATAAAACAATACAGTGCTACAACTACTATATATAATGCCATGAATAACTTTGATTAACTAACCAATTAAGGACTTAAAGCAGCACTACCAGCTGAATTTAAAAGTACCCATATAGTTTGGGGTAAAAAAGTCTATACCTCTGCAACTCTTGCCATTAGATCCGTTAATTGTCTTTTTCATATGCTTAAGTATCAGCAGCATACTTTGGAGACTATTAAGGCTAAACTTAAGTGATATTCCCTTCATAACAGAGAACAAAGATTTAGAAGACTTACTGAATTCTGCCACTTTAGTTAATAAGCATTCACTTTATTGTGGTTTTGACACTTTGGAGGCTTAAGTCTAAATTGCTGGATGTTCCTTTGCACAAGGAACCTCTTTTTGGTAGTAAGGCTGAGGATGTACTGAAGAAGTTGGAGGATAAGGTAAAATCTATGAAAGCTGTAAGATTTCCTTCAGGTTCAGCCTCCTCGCTTTAGTAGACATCCTTCCAAGTATTGGTCTTTCCCTGATCCTGGCAAGCAGGATCGCTCTAGGCCTAGGGGGGTTTTCACATCTTCCAGAGGGCAGGCTTCTGCCCCTCAAAGGGCTATACAATGGCATTCCTGTTCTGCTAAATTGGAGAGTTCTAAGCCAGCTTCCCAAAGCAAACATCCTCAGTGACTCCGGCCTTCTTGTGCCTACCTTTGCAGGCCCTGGGTTTCCTTTGGGGGGAAGGTTAGCCAGGTTTGCAAAGGTATGGTCTACCATCACAGACGACAAATGGGTGCTCAGTATAGTAAACCAAGGTTACAAGTTTTACTTTCACATCTTCCCTGTTTTACAAGGGTTCCCAGACATACCCAGAACTCTCAGGGCAGAGGTAGAAACTCAAATGTCTTCTTTACTGACTATGGGGGCTATAGAGCCAGTTTCTGCAAATCAGGCAAGCCTAGGTTTTTATTCAAGACATTTCCTGGTACCAAAAAAAGGGGACATCTGGCGCCCTATTCTGGATCTGTCTATTCTAAACACTTTTCTGGTGATTCCCAAATTCAAGATGCTCACCCTTCAACATTTACTACCAATGCTGGGCAAGGATTCATGGCTGGTAACTTTGGATCTCAAGGAGGCTTATCTGCACATCCCAATAAGGGAAAGTGGCAGGCAGTTCCTTCACTTCACGGCGGGGGAGCAACACTTTCAAATCTCTGCATTGCCCTTTGGCTTATCTACTGCTCCCAGAGTTTTTACCAAGTGTCTGGCTCCAGCCATTGCTTTTTGCAGGCAGAGAAACTTTCAAATTTATCCTTACCTGGACGACTGTCTCATTCAAGCAAACTCCCCAGAACAACTAGAAAAGGATTCGGATTCCGTGAAGAACACACTCGCCTCTTTGGGTTACACTCTCAATGAAAAGAAGTCAAAGTTGGTTCCTACAAGGGAGATTGTTTTCCTGGGAGCGAGTCTGAATACAGCCACCAAGATGGTATTACTCCCGCAACAGAAGCAAGATCGTTCGGCTTACTTCAAGAACTTGGCAAGCATGACCCAGCTCTCTGCAAGTCAATTTCTGCAATCACTGGAGTTCATGGCTTCATGTATTTTGACGGTCCCATATGCAAGGCTGCATATGAGAGGACTTCAATGGTACGTCAAGAACCTTTGGTGTCAGCACACACAGGACTTAGACTTGATTCTTCCACTTATTCCCTGTCTACAAATGGAGTTTCTCTGGTGGGCAATAGCCTGTTCTCAGAAGGGTCTGCCTTTCTGCCCACCACCTGCCAGCCAGACTCTCACCACGGACGCCTGAGATGTTGCATGGGGGGCTCATCTGGAAGGCAGGGGCATACAGGGGACTTGGAGCAACCAGCAGATTCATCTGTACATAAACTTAAAAGAATTGATGGCAGTGCAGCAGGCCTTGCTGGCTTTCAAGGACCTACTCTACCCTGGGACTCTGCTGATCAGGACAGACAATACCACAGTCATGTGGTATATCAACAAGCAAGGAGGGACTCTCTCTTACCCCTTGTGCAGACAAAGCATGAAACTATGGTCCATAGCAGCATCCATGGGTTTACATCTTATAGCCCAGTATCTCCCAGGGAGGCTAAACTCATTGGCGGATCATTTGAGCAGACATGATGTCCTTCATGGATGCATCTGCAGTCATAACAACTGGGTTGTCCTGTCGTCAGGCAGCCCTTCAGTCGGCCGGATTCCAAAGTCCGGGTCCGGCTTCGGCTGATGTCGCACTTCACCCGACGTCATCTCTGTTGGTCTTCGGGTATAAAAGCATCAGCCGACGCCATTTTCCTCAGTCTTTCTTGCCGCGTGGCGCCCGAAGCAGAAGCTGTTCGCAAGTGCCGGTCGGTCGGATCCATCACCTCTCAATCACCAGCTCAAAAAGTTCTGCACAAGGACATTCCACCCACTAGCATGGAAAGTGGATTCGCTCTCCTTCAGCTGGAAAGGCCTAACAGCATATGCATTCCCACCTCTTCCCTTGATACACAAAGTACTACTAAAAATCAAGGAAGAACGTCCAAGGATAATCCTGATAGCTCCAAACTGGCCAAGACAACACTGGTACCCACTGCTGAGGAGCATGTCTCGGAACAATATGTGGCCAATACCCCTGATGCCTTTGATGTTAACTCAGAACAACTACAGCATCATACATCCAAACCTAAAAACGTTGCAACTGACTGCATGGAACATCACATAGCAGCAGCTAATCCAGAACTTTCCCAAAGAGTTAAAGACATTATTCTTGAAGCACACAGACCTTCAACAAGAAGGAACTATGCTGGAAAATGGAAAAGGTTTGTCATTTGGAGTACGGAAAGAGGAAAAGATGTGTCAAACATAGATATGCCTAACATTCTGGAGTATCTGGCCGAACTTCTTCATTCAGGCCTGTCCTACTCCTCCATCAAGATACATGCATCAGCTATTTCAGCAGAATACAGCTTTGATCCACCTGTTTTTCGCACCCTTTGCTCAGGCAGTTCCTCAGAGGAATCAAGAATGTAAAACCTCCAAGGAAACCACCATTACCAGCTTGGGACTTAAACTTTGTGCTAGAAAAGTTGACACTATCACCCTTTGAACCAGCAGCAACAGCAGACCTACAACACCTGTCATGGAAAACTGCTTTCCTACTGGCAATTACTTCAGCAAGGAGGGTTTCAGAACTACAGGCCTTAATGGCAGTGCAACCCTTCCTAATCTTCCACCAAGATAGAGTGTCCATGAGGACTAATCCTACATTTATGCCTAAGGTGGTATCCAGAGTGTCTTTAAACCAGGCAATCCACCTACCTACCTTCTTTCCCAACCCACAAAACAGAGGGGAAAGAATACTGCATACCTTGGATGTACATAGACAGCTACGCTACTACTTGGACAGAACAAAAATAGCAGAAAGACTGACCAACTTTTTGTAGCCTATGCAACAGGAAGGGAAGGAAAAGCTATTTCCAAACAGACAATCTCCAAATGGATAGGAAATTGCATACGATTCCGTTACTCCTTCCATGGAAAACCAATTCCACAGAACATAAGACCTCATTCTACAAGGGCAACAGCCACTACCACAGCCTTCTTACGAGGAGTGGCAACCAAAGACATTATTGAGGCGGCTACTTGGACCTCCGTGCATACATTTGCCAAGCATTATAATTTGCCTCTATATTCCAGATCCCGAGCAGGGTTTGCCACTGCTGTACTGCAAGGGATCCTAAACACACCATAATCTACTTTTATCCTCCTCCCTAGTTGGCTATGGTATTCTACCCAGTTGTTATGACTGCAGATGCATCCATGAAGGACATAGTACAGTTTTGTACCTACCATAAATGTAGATGTCCGAACTGGATAGCATCTGCAGTCAGGATTACCCTCCCTCCTTCCCCTCTGTGGTACTCCTAGGGTGTTTACCCTCCTAATAGCTAGCTGGTGGGGAGTCTTTATGGTGTATTTGTTTGTATATATGTACATACATGCTTATTTTTGTGTTTACCTCTATCTTTTTGGAAACATTGGCATCTATCCAAATTTTAGCCTTCAAGAGGGCTACTGGCATCTGGGGCAAGAAACACTGAGGAAAATGGCGTCGGCTGATGCTTTTATACCCGAAGACCAACAGAGATGACGTCGGGTGAAGTGCGACATCAGCCGAAGCCGGACCCGGACTTTGGAATCCGGCCGACTGAAGGGCTGCCTGATGACAGGACAACCCAGTTGTTATGACTGCAGATGCTATCCAGTTCGGACATCTACATTTATGGTAGGTACAAAACTGTACTTTCTGGATCCTCACGAGTGGCAACTGAACAAGGACATTTTCCACTGCATCACTCATCATTGGGGCACCTCACAAATGGATTCTTTTCTCCTCTCACACCAACCATCTCCTTCCAACCTTTTGCACCAGGTAATTTCACAACAAAGCTTGGAAGGTGGACGCGTTGTCCTTCCCATGGACACATCTCTCGGTTTAAGCATTCCCTCCTCTGCCTCTTCTTCCCAGAGTGCTGCTAAAGATAAGGGACGAAAAACCAAAGGCTATTCTAATAGCACCAGATTGGCCTAGACAGCATTGGTATCCCCTCCTTCGCAGCCTTTCACATGCTCGGCCTTGGCATCTTCCCCTGGTACCAGATCTGTTTGTCCAGGGAGGGGGAAAAGTTCCTTCATCCACATCTTCAAACTATGCATTTAATTGCCTGGCTAATACTTTAAATCTTTCCCAACAGGTGGTCGAAGTTCTTCATGAGGCCAGAAGGCCTAGCTCCAGAAAGTCCTATGCAGATAAATGGAAGAGATTTTGCTCTTGGATGCTGGCTAAAGGAGAAGACTCTTCACACCCTTCTCTTTCCCTCATTCTTGACTACCTAGCAGGACTGCTTAATGGTGGACTTTCCTTTTCTTCAGTCACAATTCATGCTTCAGCAATTTCGCCTCAGTGTTCTTTTGAGCAACCCATTTTTTATCACCCCTTGATGAAACAGTTCCTGAGGGGAGCTAGTAATCTTAGACCTCCCAGAAGAGCTCCTACTCCTGCTTTGGGGTCTTAATTTTGTCCTGGAAAAAAACTTACTCTGCCTCCCTTTGAACCAGCTGCCTCTGCAGATTTGAAGTTTCTATCCTGGAAGACTGCTTTCCTTTTAGCTATTACTTCAGCTAGAAGGGTATCTGAGCTGCAAGCCTTAATGGCAGTAGAACCTTTCATTATTTTTCACTCAGATCGAGTTTCTCTGATAACTAATCCCTCCTTCATGTCTAAGGTAATTTCCAGTTTAACCCTTAACCAGTCTATTCACCTGCCTACATTTTTCAACAACCCCCAAAATAAAGGGGAAAGAATTCTGCACACACTTGTGCATAGACAGCTGAGATTCTACTTAGGACTAAATCCTTTTGAAAATCTGAACAGTTGTTGGTTAGTTTTGCTCCTGGGGCTCAGGGTAAAGCTATTTCAAAACAAGCCATCTCCAAATGGATTGCTCATTGTATTCACTTTTGTTACCTGCAGCATGGGAAGGATCCCCCTCAGGGTATTAGGACCCATTCTACTAGAGCAGCCTCTACCTCTGCAGTCTTTGAGAGGTGTGCCTACTAAGGACGTTTTAGAAGCAGCTGCTTGGTCTTCTGTCCATACTTTCACAAAGCATTACAATCTACCTTTGTTTTCTAAATCTATGGCTGGTTTTGCCTCTGCAGATTTGCAGGGCCTTCTTACCAACCCTTAATCTGTGATCTGCCTGAATTCCAAAGTCTTGGGTCCTGCGTCGGCTGCTGTCACCACGTCCCTGACATCAGGTCATCAGGGGTATAAAAGAAGCAGCCGACGCCATTTTCTTCAGTCTTTCTTGCCGCGCGGTGCCCGAAGCAGAAGCAGTTCGCAAGTGCAGGTCGGCCGACTCCTGAGATTTTCGTGTTTGAGTTTCAGATCCAAAATCTTCAATAAAGCTAAGTACCCTGTTGGGGAAACTTTTTTCTTGCTCCAGACCGATGTCAGAAAAAGTTATTTGTATTTCTTGTGGTAAGCAAATACCACAGACTATTTATATTTTTATTTTTTTTGTATAACGTGTCCAGGGTGCTACCTTCCTGGGTTAGCTTTCTTTTAGGGGCTCCTGACAGTTAAGGCAAGAAAAACTTAGGAAATAGCATCAGCTGCCTCCCTTTATACCGGACGTTCTGACATCAGTTTTACAACTGGCGGCAGCCGACATCATATACCAAGGACTCTGGTATTTGGGCCGACTGAGAGCTACCGGGAGCTGGATGACCCATATGTGAGGACTGCAACAGTGAATACACTTGAACATGTACATTTATGGTAAGTGTACACAACTGTACTTTTTCTCTCCTCAGTATCAGGGCTATTCAACCTGTCCCAGCAGAACAAAGGGGACAAGGGTTTTATTCAAGACTGTTCCTGCTTCCCAGAAAAGAAAACTTCTGGCGTCCTATTCTGAACCTGTCTATTCTCAACACCTTTCTGGTGGTTCCAAAATTCAAAATGCTGACTCTTCAACAGCTTCTCTTCCTATGCTAGCCAAGGATGCCTGGCTGGCAACCCTAGACTTAAAAGAAGCTTACCTGCACATCCCAATAAGGAATCCTGCAGAAAATACCTACGTTTAAAGGCAGGCTCCATGCACTATCAGTTCTCTGCACTTCCCTTTGGCTTATCTACTGCGCCCAGGCTACTCACAAAGTGCCTAGGTCCAGCTATTGCATTTTGCAGGCGGAGAAATATTCAGATTTACCCATACTTGGACGATTGCCAGATTCAGGCAGAGTGTCAGGACTTGCTGTTACAACACCTGGCATTTGTAAAGAGACTTCTGACCACACTGGGGTACACCATCAACGAGAAGAAATCACATCTATTACCCTGCCAACAGGTTGTATTCCTGGGAGCAAGCTTGAACACAACTTCCCAGATGGCATTCCTCACTCCAGCGAAACATGTTTATTTGACAACCTACTTCAAACTACTGGCCACAAAAACCCAGCTATCTGTAAGGTAAATCCTGCAAGCTCTGGGATTCATGGCCTCTTGCATTCTGTAAATTCCATATGCAAGACTGCATATGAGGAAACTTCATTGGTATCTAAAAAGTCTATGGTGTCAGCATTCTCAGGACC
Organism: Protopterus annectens; assembly: GCF_019279795.1. Taxonomy (NCBI): domain Eukaryota; kingdom Metazoa; phylum Chordata; order Ceratodontiformes; family Protopteridae; genus Protopterus; species Protopterus annectens. The sequence continues at coordinate 224,889,941 of NC_056739.1, forward strand.
TGGAAACAATGATTCTTATCATTCCCTGTCTAAGGGCAGAGTTCCTTTGGTAGGCAGAGGCCTGCTACCACAACAAGGGACTCCCTTTCACTCTACCTCCTGCCGCCCAAACCCTAACAGACGCATCAGTCTATGCATGGGGGCTCAAATGGCAGGGCAGTGCATTCAGGGCAAATGGAATCCAAAACAGATGCACCTGCATATCAATCAAAAAGAAGTGTTAGCTGTACAGAATGCTGCGACAGCCTTCAAAGACCTTATTCTTCCAGGACAGCTATTGGTAAAGACAGACAACACCACAGATAGGTGGTACATAAACAAGCAGGGGGGAACCCATTCCTACCCTCTCTGCAGACTAGCCATGGCTCTGTGGAACACAGCCCTGAGCTACCGAGTGAACCTACAAGCTCAATTCCTGCCAGGCAAACTAAATTCACTGGAGGACGACTTAAGCAGAAATCTCATGGACCCACACGAATGGAAAGTGGAACCCAAAATATTCAAACTCTTGAGGAACAAATGGAGGACACCAGAGGTAGACCTGTTTGCCTCCCTTCAGAACTACCAGTTGAACAAATTCTGCACCAGAACTCCCCACAGTCAAGCTTGGAAAGTGGATGCCCTGTCCTTTATCTGGGAAAGTCTCTCAGTCTATGGCTTTCCCGTCTGCCTCTTCTCTCGAACGTTCTACTAAAGATCAAACAGGACAAGCCAAAGACAATACTGATTGCTACCAGACTGGCCACACCAGCACTGGCATCCCCTTTTGTGCAGTCTGGCAGTGCTACAACCATGGCACCTGCCTCGGACCCCTTCCCTGCTGTCCCAGCAGGTGAGCCAGATTCTACACCCTCAGCTTCAAACCCTGAACCTTGCAGCCTGTCTAATTCCCTGAGCTCACCAAGCAACCCTTAGTAAGCAGGTGCTGGATGTCGTTCTTGAGGCAAGGAGGCCTAGTACTAGAAAATCCTATTCAGAAAGGTGGAAAAGATACTGTTCCTGAAGCCAGGCACAGGTGATGGACAAAACGGTGCCCAGCTTATCTCATATTCGAGATTATTTAACAGAAATGCTCCACAAGGACCTATCTTTCTCTTCAATTAAGGTTCATGCCTCTGCCATATCAACACATTGTAATACTGAGCCATGAGCCACCCCTGTTTCATCCCCTGCTAAAACAATTCCTTAGAGGGGACAAAAATATAAGACCCCCCCCCCCCAAGGAGAGCTCCCACTCCAGCCTAGGACCTTAACTTTGTATTGGAAAAACTCACTCTTCCTCCCTTTGAACCTGCTGCTACAGCAGAGTTGAAATTCCTTTCTTGGAAAACAGCTTTACTTCTCGCCATCACTTCAGCAAGAAGAGTGTCTGAACTGCAGGCCCTCAAGGCAGTGGAGCTTTTCATTATTTTCCAAGCGGACAAGGTTTCCCTCTGGACTAATCCATCCTTTATGCCCAAGGTGGTGTCTAGTGTGGCTCTAAACCAGTCCATTCATTTGCCTACTTTTTTCCCTAATCCTCAGAATAAAGGGGAAAGGATACTCCATTCTCTGGACATACACAGACAGCTTAGATTCTATTTGGACAGGACTAAGCCTCTCAGAAAATCTGACCAGCTGCTAGTTAGCTTTGCTGCAGGGGCAGAGGGGAAGGCCATTTCAAAGCAAACCATTTCCAAATGGATAGCCCATTGCATCCATTTCTGCTACAAGCACCATGGAAAACGTACCCCACAGGGTATTAGAACACATTCCACCAGTGCTGCATCTACTTCTATGGCATTTCTCAGAGGAGTTCCTACCAGGGACATCTTTTAAGCTGGAACCTGGAGCTCTGTACATACTTTCATCAAGAATTACCACCTGCCTATCTTTTCTAAATCCAGAGCTGGATTTACCACAGTAGTCTTACAGGGCTTGATTGCTAGCCTTTATGCTCTTTAACTACCTCCACCTTTCCTTAGCTTTGGGAATCAACCCAAATGTGATGACTGCAGCAGTGAAACACGAAGAACGTAGTACAGTTGTGTACACTTACCATAAATGTAGATGTTAGAGTTTATTCACTGTTGCAGTCCTGGTTAACCTCCCAGCCCCCTGACTTTTACCTTTCCTTTCTTGTTTGGCATATATTATAGCATGTGTATTTGCTTTTTGCTGGGCGTGTTTCATACCATATAATTGCTTCCTATTGTGGGGGCAGCTGATATCAGGGCAAGAAAAACTGATGTAATGGTGTAGGCTGCATATTTTATACCCCTGATGACCTGACGCCATGGAAGAAGCAACAGCATCCAATGCAGAAATCTGAAGACTCTGGTATTCAGGCCGGCAGGCGGATAACCCAGATGTGATGACTGCAACAATGAATACACTCTAACATCTACATTTATGGTAAGTGTACACAACTGTACTTTCTAGGGACTGTTGTGATTCAGATTGACATGTCTGTGCCCTAGTACATCAGCAAACCAGGAGGAACTCAATCTTATCCCCTCTACAGAGAGGCCGTGAGAGTGTGGGAATGGCCGAACTCCTCAATCTTATCCCCTCTACAGAGAGGCCGTGAGAGTGTGGGAATGGCCGAGCTCCTCAATCTTATCCCCTCTACAGAGAGGCCGTGAGAGTGTGGGAATGGCCGAGCTCCTCAATCTTATCCCCTCTACAGAGAGGCCGTGAGAGTGTGGGAATGGCCGAGCTCCTCAGACAGCTTTCTAGTTGCAGTGCACATACTGAGGAAAACCAACATGTTGGCAGACAAATGAAGCTGATCCATTCTGATGCCTCACAAGTGGTCTGTCAATCTGTGGTGGAAAGGATTTTCCGTTGTTGGAGCCTTGCATCCATCCACAAGTGCAGCAATTACTTTGCTCTTATCCCCGCTCGGGGGGGGCTCACAGAGATGCTCTAGTCTGCATTTGGCCCTCTGGTCTTCTTTCTGCTTATCCCCTTTTTCTTTGATTCCCAAATTTCTGCAGAAAGCAAGTTGGCTGAATAGCTCAGTCATCTTCATTCCCCCCTTCTGGCTTTGACAGGTATGGCTCCCCTTTCTGTGGTTGCATCTTCATTATCCTCCATGGATACTGGAGCCATCTCAGGCTGATCTTGCTCATTCATCAGGAATCAAACATAACCAATATCCTGGCCGTCAGAGTAACTGCATGGTTTCCCTACTTCCAGTAATGGTTAAACTGCCCAAGCTTTCTTCCCCTCTATGTACTATCATTTTATCTTCGCAAAAAGACTCTACAGAAGTGTTTGAGCAATGTGAAAAGATTCTCCCTTTGGGCCTTGAAAAATGAGCTGATCCTTTTTCTGCTGCAGTTTCTGCAAAGTTTGAATTTTTGGCAATTATTTTTGAAGTAGGAGCTAGTTTTTCTACTATTAAGCTACAGTTAGTAGTTATCTCGAATTTTCACACAGGAGAGACAAATTATTTCTTGGCTTCATCCAGATTGTGCAAAGCATCTCTGAAGGGCATTTTTCTTATCAAACCACTGATAAAGAATCCTTCACCTCCCTGGGATCCGACAGTTGTGCTACAGGGTCTAACTCGGAAACCTTTTGAGCCTTCAGCTAAAACTGTTTATTTATTTATTTATTTTATTTATTTATTTTACATTTGTTTACCGGGTTAGTCCAACTGGATACATATCCCTTTTCAGCAGAGACCCGGGGAGAAAAGCTCCACAGTTAAACAGGTATTAAGTTACATTTCAAAAAGGCAACATAACATGGTAAGGTATAAAATGATTCAACATAACAGTTGCATGAAAGTTCAGGGAAAAAAGAGAAAAGCGTATACATAATTGAGACAAGGTTTAGGTTTGACATATAACAATTTCATAAAAACATGGTCAGATAGTACGAAGTAGAGATATAACAGTAGCAATAATGTTCCAGGTAAAAAGGAAAACATATACATAAGTGAGACAGTGTTTAGGTTTGAGTTACATGTGTACAGTTTATAGATTTTCTTAGTATGAAGAGACATCATGTTAAAAATTGGCTATAACATAAGTAATTCCTATGACAAGTAGATTGATAAAAACATGTGATTTTTAAAATTATTTTCATGGAAAACTGTCCTTAGTAGCCATTACTTCTGCAGAGTGATATCTCAATTCCAGACTTTTTCTTCAAAGACCCATTACATTATTTTCTGTAAAGATAGGGTTACCTTATGGACAAACACTTCCTTTTTACCTAAAGTAGCCTCTGAAACTAACATTAACTAATCCATTAATTTACCAGTCATCTTTCCAGTCTTTTTCAAAAAAGAGAGTATATGCTTAATCTCCTTGATAAACATAGACAATTACGCTTTTATAGATCAGAAAATCAGATCAGCTGTTTGTTTCCTTTTCACCAAAAAGACTCGGTTTCCGAGTTTCTAAAGTCACTAGCCAAATGGGTTACTGATTGTATTTCTTGGATCTATTCTCAACAAGGCATTCCCTTACCAAAACCACCCAAGGCTTATTGAACCAGATCCATGGCTGCTTCATCTGCATTTTGGTCAAGAACGTCTGTTGATATTTGTGTATCAACCACATGGTTAAATGCTCATACCTTTGTTACTCATTACAGATTGAATGTTATATCTAGAAACCGAGCTGCCTTTGGTTTGGCAGTACTCCAGAATATCATTACATGAGCGGCACCCGAGGTCAGCATAGCTGGGAACTCTGCCCTATATGTTGAGGAAGAATGAAAAGGACATCAGTTTTAAAAGTTATGCACTCACCATAACTAGGCATCTGTGTTTATTTTCATTCTTATTCAACCCCCCCCCTCCCCCCCCATCTATCCATCCATCCATCCATCATCCTTAAGTATTCTGGAGAAACCTGTTGGGCTGTGTTTTGGAACTTGCAGTTCAAGGTCTGTGCCCTTCCTTCATCTATCAACTATTCCTGTCTCTTAACTATATGGGGCTTATGGCAACAAACTCTCTCTGAGGTAAATGGGATGGACTAAGGCATTATGGGTAGAGGGAGGAGCTCAAGAGTTGGATCTGAAGTCTGGAGTATGTGGCTGAGTCTGATCTGAACCCTTGTGTTGAGGAAGAATTAAAATGGGCAGCACAAATGCCTTGATTATGGTGAGTACATAACTTTTAATGGTTTACTATTACAAGGTCGAACGGCACTCCGACTGTACTATAGTCGACAACGGAAGGTCGTAAACGTCGAATGTCGAAGTCAAAAAATCAATCTAGGAATGGTGTTAACATGGGCTGAGGTAGGTGTTCGTATTATTCTGAACTACAAACATCTCCCCTACCTCGACCCATGTTGAAACCCATTCCTAGATTGTTTTTTTGAGTTCGCGATTATCAGATGTCCTTCAAGGATGCATCTGCAGTCATCACATATGGGTTGTCCTGCCTCAGGCAGCCCTTTGGTCGGCCGGATTCCAAAGTCTGGGTCCGGTGTCGGCTGATGTCGCCCTTTCCCCGACGTCACAATGCCTGGGGTATAAAAGCGTCAGCCGACGCCATCTTCCTCAGTCTTTCTTGCCGCGTGGTGCCCGAAGCAGAAGCAGTTCGCAAGTCCCGGTTGGCCAGCTCCTGTAATTTCGCTATCCGAAGACTTCAAAAGCTAAGTACCCCATTGGGGACTCTTTCTTGCCTCAGCCGATGTCAGAAAAAGTTAATAATTGTTTAACTTGTGGGAAACATATACCTCATAAGGATTTCCACTCTTACTGTCTTCCTTGCTTAGGCCCAGACCACGACGTCTCGGCCTGCTCTGCCTGCGCTTCCTTCAACCGACGCACTCTTAGACGTCGGTCGGAGTTCGCAGAAGAGTTTTTTGGGGATAGTTTTGCTTACAAAATGCCGTCGGAAACCCAGACATCGCATTTAATTAAGAAACGGAAAGACAAGGACCGACACACGCGGGCCGCGGTTTCGTCTGAAACCGCGGCTAGGCCTACCGCGAGTGTCTCGGTCTCGGCTGATGCAGAGTCCTTGGAACTTCCGAACCCTGAAAAAATACTACCGACAGCCTCGGTCCCGGAGGCTCCTACCGAGTCGGTTACTGAATTGCCTTCCGAAACTGGTGTATTGGAATCTTCCGACACCATACCTTTAGATAAAGCTACACCAGCACGTGGTGCAGCCAGGCCTCCTGCATCCATGTCTATTAAGGCCTTCACCAGGGCTAAGGCTGCAAAGCACACTAATGCCATGCCTCCCAGAGTAATTCCTCAGGGACCTTCTTCTAGTTCACAGATTTTAACTTTAGCAGAGGACCTGATCTCCTTAATTAGGGGCTCTCAGCCTCATCCGGACAGGGGCTCCCAACCCCCTCTAGACAAAAGGCCCAGGATGGATCCCCCTGATCCCCTTTCCTCAGAGGAGGCCTCTGTTGGCTCGGATCACTCAGACTACCAGGAGGAGGCTTATTCGGCCTACGAGGATTCGGATGCAGAGGAATCTATTCCCTCAGCCTCCCCTCCTGAAGAGCTTTCCTTTGGGGAGACCCTTCACACCATGAGAGAGCATTTCAAATGGCAGGGCCAGGAATATTCTGATTCCAGGAAAAGACTAAGAACTTTTCTTCATTTACCTCAGCATAGACCTTTGGCTATTCCTCCTGTTTTAAATGTGATTAATGATGTATATTTTGGCTCTAGTATGACCCCTGACACTCTGCCTGCGGCCCCTGTTAAGCCGGATAGGTATTACAGGGTCCCGGACACACATAATTTTCTTTATAAGGCCCCCTCTGCTGACCCTGAAACTATTTCACAGGGCCCTAAAGGGGTTGCAGCTGTTACTACTAAGAACCCACTCCCCTCTGCAAAGGAGTCCAGGCCATTAGAGAGATGGGGTAAAAAAGTGTATACTTCTGCCACTCTTGCTATGAGGGCATTAAATTGTCAATTTCACATGATACAGTATCAAGAGTATTTGTTAGAAGAAATGCATAAGAAATTGTCTTCTTCTGAACCCCTTGACCGTAAATCCCTTCAGGATCTGGTACATAATTCCCAGCAGGTTAGCAACCATTTCTTGCAGTGTGGTTATGATGCATTGGAAACTTCATGTAGGTCAGCAATGACAGGTGCTGTCATACGCAGGCATGCTTGGCTGAAGGAACAATCCCTGCCAGAACATGTTAAAGCTAAGCTTTTGGATGCTCCACTGGAAAAGCAAAAGTTATTTGGTTCCACTGCTCAAGACGTCCTAAAGAAATTTGAGGAAAAGGCAAAATCTGTACAAACAGTTAAGGATTTTCTTCAAGTCCAACCACCTAGATTCAGCAGAAACTGGCCTTCCAAGAATTGGTCCTTTCCGGACACAGAAAGATTTCAAAGGGGCAGAAACAGGTGTGCCAGAGGTCAAGGCCAAGCTAGGGGCTCCTACAGAGGCCGTCAATGGCAACCTCCAATCCAGACAGGCAGTTCAGGATCTGCAACTGCTGCACAAGGACAAACTCAATGACTCTGCTTTGACTCCGCCAACCAGGGCTCAATTAGAAGCACCTTTGGGCGGAAAGCTTTCTTTATTCTCAAGAAATTGGCACAACATTACAAGAGACAAATGGACACTTCAAATAATAGACAACGGATACAGGTTCCATTTCCACACATTGCCAAAAAGAAAAGGCATACCAGGTCTACCACCAAATCAAAGGACAGAGACTTTGAAACAAATCTCAAACTTACTACAAATGAAAGCCATAGAAAAAGTTCATATTTCAGAACAAGGCCAAGGATTTTTCTCCAGACTATTCCTTGTTCCAAGAAAAGAGCATCAATGGGAGACCTATTCTCGACTTGTCCGTACTGAATACTTATCTCATTGTGCCAAAATTCAAAATGCTGACTCTACAGCAACTTCTTCCCATGCTGGGCAAGGGGTCTTGGCTGGTTACTCTAGACCTCAAGGAGGCATACCTGCATGTCCCTATCAGACAAAGTTGCAGAAGATACCTCAGATTTCTTGCAGGGTCAGAGCATTATCAATTCTCAGCATTGCCCTTTGGCTTATCTACTGTGCCCAGAGTATTCACAAAATGCCTGGCATCAGTAATAGCACACTGCAGACTCCAGGGGATTCAAATCTACCCATATCTGGACGACTGCCTTATACAAGCAGACAACCAACAAACTCTGATAAAGGACTTAAATTATGCCATCAATCTTCTACAGGCCTTGGGATATACAGTCAACATGCACAAATCAAGACTTGTTCCATCCCAAAGAATAACCTTTCTGGGTGCGGATCTAGATACAACCACCCAAATGGCTTATCTCACAGAAGAAAAACAAAGTCAACTACCGGATTACTTCAAGAATCTGACAAGACAAACTCAGCTGACTGCAAGGAAAATCCTGCAGGCACTGGGTTACATGGCATCCTGTATTCTTTTGATTCCACAAGCAAGGCTACATATGAGAAAGCTACAGTGGTACCTAAGGAGTTTATGGACTCAGCACAGTCACAGTTTGGAAACTTTAATCCCACTCATCCCATGTCTTCACAAGGAATTTCTGTGGTGGGTTCAGGCCAGCCAGTCCAACAGAGGGCTGCCCTTCACAAAGCCAAAAACCTCCCAAACTATTACAACAGACGCTTCAGACCTAGGCTGGGGAGCACACATGGAGGGCAGAGGTATCCAGGGATGGTGGTCACGAAAGGAGCTGCGCATGCACATAAATCAAAAAGAAATGCTAGCAGTGATACATGCAATCGAGGCCTTCAAACTCTTTCTGCACCAAGGCCATCTACCAATAAGGACAGACAACACCACAGTTATGTGGTACATAAACAAGCAAGGAGGTACCCATTCTTACCCTATGTGCAGACTGGCAATGAATCTATGGGATCTTTCCTTGAAACTCAATATACAGCTGCAAGCTCAGTTTGTGCCAGGGAAGGACAATACACTGGCGGACAGCTTAAGCAGAAATATCATGGATACACACGAATGGATGCTGCACCCAGACATTTTCCAACAGATAACACAATCTTGGGGGAGCCCAGACATAGATCTATTTGCATCCCCCCCAAAACTAAAGAAATTCTGCTCAAGGACATACCACCCACAGGCGTGGAAAGTGGACGCCCTCTCTTTCAGCTGGAGAAATCTGACAGTGTATACATTTCCTCCTATTCCATTAATGACCAAGGTGCTACTGAAGATCAGGGCAGAGCAGCCAAAAGTGATCCTGATAGCTCCGGACTGGCCAAGACAGCACTGGCATCCACTGTTAAGGAGCATGTCACGTACGAAGCCATGGCCCTACCTCTATGGCCACTTCTACTGACACAGCACAGATACAAAACTCTTCACTCCAACCTGAAAACATTGCAACTAACAGCGTGGAGAATACCTTGACTCCTCCTTAGGATAAGCTATCCCAGAGAGTAAAGAATATTATTCTGGAAGCTCGCCGCCCTTCCACAAGGAAGACATACTCAGCAAAATGGAAAAGATTTCTCATCTAGAACACCACAAAGGGCCTAGATGCGACAATAATGAACATGGCACATATCCTGGAATATTTGGCAGAAATGTTCCACAATGGACTCTCTTACTCTTCTATTAAGATTCATGCTTCAGCAATTTCAGCAGAGTACAATACTGATCCTCCTGTCTTTTCTCATCCTCTCCTAAGACAGTTTCTAAGAGGGATCAAAAACATCAAACCTCCTAGGAAACCACCTCTACCTGCTTGGGACCTTAACTACGTGTTGGAAAAACTAACACTGCCTCCATTTGAACCAGCAGCATCTGCAGATCTACAGTACCTCTCATGGAAGACGGCTTTCCTTCTGGCAATAACCTCAGCAAGAAGAGTTTCGGAATTGCAGGCCCTGATGGCAGTTCAACCATTTATTATTTTCCATCAGGATAGAGTTTCATTAAGAACTAATCCTACTTTTATGCCAAAGGTGGTATCCAGGGTTTCATTGAATCAAGCTATTCACTTGCCTACCTTCTTCCCAAATCCACAAAACAAATGGGAGAAACTGCTGCACACCCTGGACATTCACAGACACTTGCGCTACTACTTGGACAGAACTAAAGGTTTCAGAAAAACTGACCAGCTGCTGGTAGCATATGCTGCTGGTACTCAAGGAAAAGCAATTTCCAAACAGACAATTTCAAAATGGATAGGAAATTGCATCCGCTTTTGTTACTCATTTCATGGAAAGACTGTACCAGCTAACATTAGACCTCATTCTACGAGAGCCACAGCCACCTCCACAGCCTTCTTAAGAGGGGTGGCTACAAAAGACATTTTAGAAGCTGCCACATGGAGCTCCGTGCATACATTTGCCAAGCATTACAATTTACGTCTATATTCCAGATCCAGAGCAGGCTTTGCTACAGCTGTCCTGCAGGGTATCTTAGCTACACCATCCTTTTCCTAGTACCTCCACCCCCAGATTGGCTGTGGTATTCTACCCATATGTGATGACTGCAGATGCATCCTTGAAGGACATAGTACAGTTTTGTACCTACCATAAATGTAGATGTCCGATAGGTATGCATCTGCAGTCAGGTATACCCTCCCTCCTTCCCCTCTGTGGTACTCCTAGGGTGCTTACCTCTCTATTAGCTAGCTGGGGGATCTATTATGGTGTATTTGTTTTATACACATATATATATATATATATATATATATATTTTTTTTTTTTTGCAAATGTTTGGATTTTTTATTGCATTTTTCCAAATTTTAGCCTTCCTAGAGGGCACCTGGCATCTGGGGCAAGAAAAACTGAGGAAGATGGCGTCGGCTGACGCTTTTATACCCCAGGCGTTGTGACGTTGGGGAAAGGGCAACATCAGCCGACGCCGGTCCCAGACTTTGGAATCCGGCCGACCGAAGGGCTGCCTGAGGCAGGACAAACCCATATGTGATGACTGCAGATGCATACCTATCGGACATCTACATTTATGGTAGGTACAAAACTGTACTTTTCGACCTTCCGTTGTCGACTATACGACAGTCGAAGGAGTGCCGTTCGACCTTGTAATAGTAAACCCTTTTAATTACTATCTCAGGCACCCTCTAATACATATGTTTGCAGTCATTGTTGCAGCACTTAAACTTGAGGATTCCTGGAGGTAGGCATATTGTTGGCTGAATGCCAGGTAATTTTACCCTCTCCAAGCCAGTGAATGTCCTCCCTGGAAGAAGTCAGTGGTACAAAGTAGTTGCTAGCCAGTACAGTGTCCAATTCTTACTTGCTGTGTTGAGCGATGCATAACATGATCAGTTGTGTAGTCTGTTGGTTGGGCCTAAAGATCAGAGTTGGTGGGATAAAGCTAAGTAACCCATCTGGGAGCCTTCTTTATATTGATTTTTCTGTATTTCTGGCAGAAGATGATATTGTTGAAGGTTAGCGAGTGCCTGTCATGTGTAAATTAGATTCCACACAAGGACTTTCTCTCCTACTGCCTTTTTTTATTTAGGACCAGAAGACACTATCTGTAGTTGTTAGTTCTGTAGTTTTTTTTCAACAAAAGAACTATCAGACATTGTGCCAGCTCCCTTTTGCAGTACCTGTGCAAAGGTTCTGCTGGTTCTATGCACGCTGTGTCTTCAACTGGTCAAGGAAACAAAAAGTGAACCAAAGATAAGTGGAACCAGCAAACAGGAAGTCCAAAGCACCAAAACAAAAGCAAGTTCCACAGCGTTATATAAATTATTTTAATAAAACAAAGCTTTCAGACAAAAACATCCTTCAGTGATAATAAAATTTGTAACAAAACATCACATCCTTTATAGTTAAAAATCCAAAGAACACATGGCACAGCCTACCTATCATAATCTAACACACAAATAATTAAAGAAAACAATTAGTAGAATGTCTCACTGAAAATTCTTGAGTATATTACATTCTACTTAAAACTTTAAAATAATCATTTTCTAAAAAAGATAGCATGATCACATTCAATTTAAAAGTATCTCAAAACCATACACACATTTGTATTTTCAACTGGTCCCTGGACTTGTGTCCCTAAGAAATGCCAGAAGCAACATTTGAAGGAAGAGGTTAGGGATGCAGGCAAAACTGTAGTGGTGCCCGCCTCCCCACCTGTGCTCATGATTATTGTTCCAGGTGAGGCTTGTTCGCAGTTCCCTGACAACAGCCGCTGCTGGGCCTAAGACCTCTGGCTTGACCTCGTGGAAGCCATCATGTCATCAGCCCCTTCCATGTCTTCACTAGCCAAAATCGAGCAAGTGTTTGTGTCCAGGACCACTGTGCAGGTTCCAGCTTCCAGTGCATCAACAGGTTCAGGTAGGGGAGTGTGGAATCTCCAACTGCTAGGGGAAAGCTTCTTCTCGGGCCTGGCCTAAGACTATGGCCACCTTTCCACCATAGAAACCTAAACCTTGGCCCATTAAGCTGAAGCAACATCTGGAGTTGCTTCAGCCTACACTGATTATGTGCCTGGCTTCTTCAACTCAGACTACATCCCAGGACCTTGTCAAAGCGGTTGAAAGTTCATGCACTTCATGAACTCCTCTAAACAGGTTTCCCTGGAAAATTATCTTGAGGCAGGAACTTCCGTTGAGAAAGGAAAAGGGACATCTCCCTCCAGAGGGACTCAATTTGCTATGATTCTGATGAAGAATTGGCATATGTAATTCATCTGCCCCCAAATAAATACTTCAGTTCTGATTCTGATGACACCTTGTCTGCAGCTTCACTTCCTGAAGACTTTTTGTGTGGAGACTCCATTACATGGAATAAGAATCCTTAAACTGAGAGTCAGGACTGTTTCTTCTAGGCTGAGAGCAATTACAGAAGACTTCTGAGCCTGCCAGAACCCTGACCTTTGGTTATCCCTCTGGTTCATGCTGTCTTGAATGATGTGCTTGATTACATATCCCTGCCTGATTCCCTAGGTGAATGCCTCCAGTGAATGCAGACCACATTTTCATGGTGCTGGACACCCATAGACACCTTTACATGAACTCTTTGGGAGATCCAGTTGTGCAATCTCTATAATCCAGTGAAGTAAACATTGAGCCTGTTTCCTAGAACTCCCGTGTCAAATGACAGATAGGAGAATGCTAGGCCATTTTGCCAAGAATACGTGCACTTCTGCTACCCTGGGTATGAGAGCTCTTAACTGTAAGTTCTGCATGCTTAAATTCCATGGGTCTCTGCAGGAACAAATAAGGCAGTGGAGATTAGAAATGAGCCTTGACGGGCATCCAGGAATTGCCCAGTGTTTGGTCTACAGGTGTTCAGACACACGTGTGACTAATGCAATTGATGGGTCATCCGGGGCAGCAGCAATTGGGGTCTGTGAGCAGATGACATGATTGGTTGAGGAATCTGCCCCTCCCAGGGCATGTTAAAATCAAGAGCTCCTAAATGCATTCTTGGACAAGATTATTTCTCTTTGGACCCCCAACAGAGGAAGTGTTCCAGAAATTGGAGATAAAGGAAAAGTCAATGTAGTCTGTCAAAGAGCTTTGCCTTTCCCCACCAGCTAGATGTTACGAGTTAAACTCCCAAGTCTTGGCCCTTTTGCTGTCATCAGGACAAACCCAAGCAGCCAAGGAGAAAAAGGCTGAAGCTGCAGAAAAAGTGGCAGCATGACTCCCAGATGACCCTTGGAGGGTCCAAGGATCCTGGAACCCAATAGAGAGCAGGTGTGACTTTTCGAAACACAGTGAGACAACAAATCACCGTAGACAAATGTATATCTCAACTGGCAGGAAAGAATAATGTCCTCCTATTCCTATGCAGTATTCTGGATGTGGGATTTTCTGCCCTCAGTCGACCCGCATGTCTGCTCCTATCCAAAAGCTTCAGCTTGGCAGTTGCAGTGTGAGCGGGGTGTCGCATGTAGGGCCAAAAACCAGGGGTCATAAGTGTGACTTCTGCACACAGAATCCTAAGAGCTTTTCAGCCGCAGACTACATTTGCATCATATTATCGCCTCTTCAAAGACATAGCATCTTAAAGATAAGCAACCCATTGGGTTTCTAATTTTCTTATTTTTTGCTGATTGTTATTGCTTACGCTTGGTTGTTGTAGTCTTTAGCTGATGTCAAGAAAAAAGGGAAAGTGCTAATGCAGGTGCCAGATACCCCAAAAAAGATGCCAATGACAGGTGTGTTTTTTTTGCCTAGGCCGGGAACATGATCACTCCTCCTGTGCAATTTGTCATCTGTTTGTGCCTAAGACCCTTCGCAGCCATCTGACCATGTTAAACCTCTACCTGGAGAACCAGCTCCTTAAGTGGTTAGCTCTTAGAATGGATCCTGCATCAGAGGCCACACCCGAACCTCTGCGCAAGAAGGCCAAGTTTCCTAGGCCTTCCTCACCTGCAGCTCCAGCATCCTGATGCACTGCCAGCTGTCGATCTCGGGGGTTGAGGCTTGCGTGGAGGGTCAGTCGACTGCAGCGATGTCCCTTGAAGCCTTTTTGCAGCCAAGGGCCGGCACGTCCTCATAGCTTATCCAGACATCGACTACAGTCAGTGTCGAGGGAAAACCAGTTTCGGTGGTACCTCAGAACGGGATCCAGACTTCAGATGTGTTATTATCCAAACCCGATGCCAGGCCAGTATCTACTTCCTCCACTACCAAAAATAAGCAGAAAAATACCAAAAATAAGCAGAAAAATACCAAAAATAAGCAGAAAACTAAACATACCTCCTTCTCTACAGAAGTCACACCAGTCTGGCAGTCCTTCTACTCCTCTGTCATGCAGGCCTTTATGGCCCTCAGGCCTTCAGCCTCCGCCACCTCTTGTCTGCCTATTCTGAGCCCTAGGCCTGCTTCTGCCTCTTCCCTCCCACCCATGGCCTCTCAAGTCAGGGAAGAGAGGGCATGATTCTTCCTTCTCATCCTCTGAAGAGTCCATTTCTTATGTTTCCCAGATTGCTTCCCCCCAGGAATATTACTTTCTTGATGAGGAATATGTGGAAGGGGGATATCACATTTGGTGAGACCGTCACCAAGATGAAGGATTACTTTAAATGTGATACGTCCCAAATGACTGACACCCAAAAAAGGTACTTTGAGCTGCTGCAGAGTAGAGTCACCCTCCCCTTCTGTGGTCCCCCCCCCCCGTTCTGTCTGCTTATTTGCATGCCTTCAACTCGGCTTCTAAGTCCCCAGACTTCCAGCCTCCAGCCCATAAGTGTCCTGTGACAGCTTCTGTAAAGTACCAGAGGGCCAGAAATTCCTGGTTAAACCACCCTTGGTGGACTCAGCTGTGATTGCCACCACTGTAGATAAGAAATATAGACTGCTGCGTTCTGCCTCCCTCCTATCCACAGATAAAGATAGCAGGTATGTAGATAGGATGGGACGTGGTCTCTCAAGCCCCCTACATGCTGGCATGAGTCCCATTAAGACTGACATTACCTCAAAACTTTCCTTGACCCAACAGGTAGCCAAGTATTCCATCAGATGTAGCTACGATGCTGCGGAAGCATCCGCCAGGTCTGCTTCTGTCCTCAAGAGATACTCATGGCTAAGACTCCAGAACCTCCCTGAGGATTTCAAGTCTAAGATCTTGGATGCCTCTCTGGACCACAATCTGCAGACCTTTTTAAAAATCTGCAGGAAAAAAAGCAAAGAACTACAGGACATCAAGCGTCTTCTGTTGTCACCCATCCCTATGTATTATAGGATCTTATCTGCTAAGGCCACTTTCGTGAGACGTAATCCTCAACCCTCTGCCTCTTCTTCCAGGTCTAGGAGAGGTGCTAGAAAACCTACCACCTCCAGACCCTCTGCTCCACCACATCAACCCAGACGATCCTTTCAGGACAGAGGAAGCCCCAGTAATGCGCGACTGCCTTGCTCACCTACCCCTTTCGCCCTGCCTTTCCCACTGTCTTCCCTTATGGCAATCCATCACTGCAAGACCAATGGGTCTTAACCATTACCCAAAAAGGGTATCCTATCCTGGAAAGAAAAAGCACATCCCCCCCCCCCCAAAAAAAATAACAGGCCCATCTCATGCCACAAGTTCTGGCAGACCTTCTACAACTAGGCACCATAGAACCTGTCCCCCAGGACAAGAAGGAAAGGGGTTCTACTACTGTCTCTTCCTGGTCCCCAAAAAAGATGGGCTGTCGAGGCCCATCTTAGACCTGTCCTACCTAAATCTTCACATTCAGGTACCTTCCTTCAAAATGCTCTCTCTCCCCACCCTGCTGCCTCTAATTCCAGCCAATGCTTTCATGGCCACCCTGGACCTAAAGGAGGCCTACTTACACATACCCATCAGGAATTCCCACAGACGATTCCTGCATTTCTGTGGACCTGCCTCTCATTTCCAATTTACTGCCTTGCCCTTGGTTTATCCATGCCCCTCCCCGGAGTCTTTACAAAGTGCCTAGCCCCAACAATTGCCTTCTGCAGAACTCAGGGTATACAGATTTACCCATATCTGGATGACATCCTGATTCTGGCAGAGTCCAGAGATGCTCTCTCAAAGCATCTACATTTCATCATGTCCCTTCTGCAGAATCTAGGGTTCACCATCAACCTCCCCAAATCCTCCCTGATTCCAGGCCAAAACAAGATTTTCCTAGGCTGCAGAATCAAAACACAGAATAAAGGCCTACAGGACAAGGCTCTTCCTCTGACTTCCCACTTCCAGGAAGCCCTACTTTCCCAAAAGGTGACGGCAAGGCAGTTTCTCCAGCTCCTGGGTTTAATGGCAGTGACCATCCCCATGCTACCACTGGCAAGAATGCACATGCGCAAGCTACAGTGGTACCTGAAAAACATCTGGTCCCAACACCTACAACCCCTAGAGCAAGTCCATTCCCCTCCTTCCCTGTCTAAAAACAGAAATCAGCTGGTGGATCCAGTAAGTCTAACTAAACCCAGGGCTCCCACTTCAACCCCAAACCAAGTAATGCATACAGCTGCCTCAGATTCAGGTTGGGGAGCAACTCTGGCATCTTACAGGATTCAAGAAAAGTAGCATCCCTGTCTTCAGGCCAAGCACATCAATATCAAGGAAATGACAGCAGTCTTCTTAGCTCTAAAGATCTTTACTCCCCTTCTGGCTCCAGGGGTGCTCCTGATTGTGACCGACAACACCATGGTGATTTGGTACCTCAGCAAATGGGGAGGAACAAAGGTCTATCAGCTGTGCAGACAAACCCTGCTGATATGGGACCTAGCATGTCATTACAACATAGTCCTGCAAGCAGCCTACATCCCCTCACAAGACAACCACTAAACAGATCTCTTGAGCAGGACCTCCTCGCCTCAGCATGAATGGATGCTGAACAGGGAAGTCTTCTTAGACATAGTCCACCGGTGGGATGCTCCACAAATAGACCTGTTTGCCTCCACCCAGAACAGGCAGCTACAGACCTTCTGCTCAAAAACCCACTCCCCTCTAGCATGGAGAGTGGACACTTTCAGCATGTCTTGGGAGGGGAAGTTCCTTTATGCCTTCCCCCCCATTCCCACTGATTCAGAAAGTCATCCTGAAAATACAGAAGGACAAACCAGAAATCTTGAGCGACTCCCTACTGGCCTAGGCAGCACTGGTTCCCCCTACTTCATAAGCTAGCCAAGAGCAATCACTTCAAGTTACCCTACAAAGTGGACCTACTGACACAAGACAAAGGAACTCTGATTCTTTTCAGACACCACTACTCAGAGGATGTGCTTTCTGTCCTGACAGAGGCAAAGAAACCTACCACCAGAAAATCTTACCTGGCTAAGTGAGAAAGATTTACTAAATGGTGCCTGCATAAGGGAAGGGACCCTTGCTCTGCGGAGGTCCTCTGGTTCTGAACTACGTGTGTCAATTGATAAAAAGTGGGCTCCCTTATTCTTCTGTAAAAGTACACCTCTCTGCTGTATCAGTCTGCCTGCATCTGGACCCCCCCCCCCCTTGCTAGCCAGGCTCGTCGTAAAGCTCTTCCTTAAAGGGTCTTACACATGAGACCACCTAGGAAACCTATCCCCCTGCCCTGGGACCTTAACTACATCTTAGAGAAATTAACCCAACATTCCTTTGAACCTGCCCGGCCTTCCTCCTTACCGATGTATACACTGAAGAAGGTCCTGCTGGTGGCTATCACTTCAGCCAGAAGTGTCAGAGTTGCAGGCCTTAATGGCCTGCCCCCCCCCTACACCGTCTTTCACAAAGACAGGGTGTCCCTGCAAACCAACCCCTCCTTTATGCCCAAGGTGGTCAGTGACTTGTCTCTAAACCAGTCCATTCATCTACCCACCTTCTTCCCCTCACCCACTAACGAAGGGGAGAGGATTCTGCAGTCCTTGGATGTGCACAGGCAACTGTTTTACCTGGACAAGACCAAAGCCATTAGGAAAACAAGCCAGCTCTTTGTCTCTTCACCCCAGAGCCCTGGGCAAGGCAGTCTCCAAGCAAACAATCACATGCTGGATTAGGAAAGCTATTAGCCTCTGCTACTCCCACCATGGAAAGGAACCTCCAGTGGGAATTAAGCCCATTCCACTAGAGCTGTGGCCACCTCCAGGGCCTTCATGAAAGGCCTAGACACGGCATCCGTTATGGAAGCAGCCCATGGGCCACTATCCACACCTTCCCCAAGCATTATAAACTTGACCAAGTTTCCAGAGCTAGGACAGGCTTCGCCTGGGCAATCCTACAGGGTCTTGTAGAACTCTCATCGTCTACCACCACCCTGTCATCTGCATAAGCTGTGGTACTCTCCCACATCTAGAATACTGCAACATAGGAATAGGACGACATAGAATAGTTGTGTAAAATCTTACCATAATCTTAGATGTCCTTCTCTTCCATGTTGCAGTATTCCTTCCCACCCACCAGTTCCCCCAGGTCATTTTCCTTTACCTGTCCTATCCATACTACAATAGGGCACCAGGTCACACACTTGAAAACCACTGGCATTCCTCCTGCTGGCCTTCAAGTTCTGAGAATTGTGCATGCAGATGTCACATTTATGGCCCTTGGTTTATGGCTGTACGTGTGACATCCCACGCACACTGCAACAGCGAAGCTGAAGCTTTTGTATAGGAGCCAACGTACGAGTAGCCTGAAGGCAGCAATGTGGAAGAAAAGGATATCTATGGTTATGGTAAGATTTTACAAAACTATTCTTTCTTTACTGCTTTGGAAAATTACCCCATTCCTGGGGATTCCCCAGTTCTCAAACAGCAAAGTCATCCCATGTCCTTTCAGATTCAAAGCAGCAGAGATCCTTTCTGCCAGGGTGTTGATCTTGACTGTGGTTTTGGAGGACCCTTTTAGACCTTCCCAGACTGAGCAAAATTCTGGTGGTCCCCAGGTTCAAAACTCTTGCTTTGCTCAGACTGTTCTCTTTGCTTATGGTGTGGGCGTGGACTTCAGATGCCTACTTTTACATTCCTATTGCACAGAGCAGGGTGATCCCATTTCCACTGGTGTACCTTAACATTTACTTCATGCACTGCACCCATAGTCTTAACCAAATGTATGGCATCCATATTTGGAAGACTGCCTTATCCCAAGCAGCATCACTAGTGGAGGTCTATAATAATCTGTATTGCTCTTTGGAATGTCTCTAGAAGGAAGGGCTAGCCATTACAATGCACAAATATTACCTGTGTCCTGCCCCATGGGTTACTTTCCTTGGAGCAGTGTTGGACTGTTTTCAACAACATGCTTTTCTGCCTCAGGGCAAGATCTGCACTCAGCAGCCTTTATTCCTTTCTGCCCCCTACTACTGTACTTAGAAAGGGAGATTTTATGGTAGAAACAAAGCATTTAAAAAGAAACAGGAGCACCTTTCAAAACTGAGGAGGTCTATCAAATTCTGACCACAGATAGTTCATATCTATCAGAAGGTGCTTACTTAGCAACTTGAGTGCATGGAACTTTGACTAAGGACATGGCAAGGCAACACATCAGTATAAAAGAATTGAGGGATCATTTTGGCTATCAGTTTTTTTTCCAAATATGCCTTAATACCAGGGCCTTTGAAAATTCTGACAGCACCAAGTACATACGCAGGGTGGGACCCACTCCTACCTTCTAGCAGAGTAGCCATAGAGCTCGGAGACTTAGCTCAGGATCTTCAGCTGATTCTCATTGCTTCTTACATTCCTGGACAAAAATAATCTCTTGGAAGACCAGCTGAGCTGGGCCCATGTGATTGGATGTTGGAGGGAAATTTCTCAAGCTAATGCACCTGTGGGGTGTGCTTAGAAGTGGGAGTGTTAGCATCCACCAAGAGCTGACATCTGATAAAATTGTGCACCAAAACCCCTCTGAGAGGAGTGTGAAGACACCTCCTCCAGGACAGGACACACACACTGCCTTCCTTGCACTACCCTTTATCACCAGGGTACTTCAGAAAGTTATGGAAGATGGGCCAACAATGATGATGATGCTTGCACCTCACTGGCCCTACCAGCTTTGGTTTCCCAAGCTGTCAGCTTTTAGCAGGGGGAAAATCAGATCTTTCCCTGTGTGTGTGGATTTTGTCTCGCAAAACAAAGGGTCTGTCATACACACAAATCTCCAAATGCTGATGTTAACAAAATGGATGATTTGTCCTTAATACCCCCAAGGCATCTGTTTTCATAGGATGTGGTCTGTATTTCTGAGAGAAGCCAGAAAACCAGTATCAGGGAGAGTTGTACCTTGCTAAGTGGAAAAGGTCTTTTTTGTGACAGTCCAAGGGGATTGTTCCAAAATCAGCTGCCGGTACTAACCAACCATCCCCTAAACTATTGCTGTAGGAGTCTTCCCAAAGTTCAGTCATGCTTTAGTGACTACAAAGAACATAGTACAGTTGTGTCAGACCTTAATATTTGTAGATGTTAGAGTAGATCACTTTTGTAGTAATCTTTACCCCTCCTCTTCCCTTTTTTTCCCCTGGTATTAGCCTGTGGTTTGGGTGGGCACCCTGTCCCCTACACCCATCTACCCTTGTGTAATAATACACTCCCCTCCTGCTGTTCCTAGTATTTCCACTAGCATACAGTGGGACTTGTGAGTCAACAGGATTTTTTAATCTTTGTTCGTTAGACAAGAAAGATTGGATATCGCAAGCCAACAACTCCTTTGTGCTACTGATGTCCTTATGTCTGTCGGGTAGGGTGCCCACTGGCTAGGGGAGTGTAAAATTGTGTGAAATTCAGACTGACCATTGAATCTTGCAGGTAGAAGTTCCCAAGATTCAGTACTGCAGCAGTGGTCTACTGAATCATCTACTGTTATGTTAAGTTCTGATACAAGTGTACTTAAGTTCATAGGTTGCTTCTAGGCTATCGGCCCTAGGGCCTATACAAGCCTAGCCATAACATTTCCTGGCTGTTTTTCCCAGGAAGTTTACTTCCCTGGTCCCTTGTCTAGCAGGGTGACTGACGTGAACCCCGGGTTGAATTTCCTATCTCCCATCCAGTCTTCAAGGTTCCTTTTGAAGAGGGCCAAAGAGGCGCTCTGCTTGA
The DNA here is from genome assembly GCF_019279795.1 of Protopterus annectens. Lineage (NCBI taxonomy): Eukaryota > Metazoa > Chordata > Ceratodontiformes > Protopteridae > Protopterus > Protopterus annectens. The sequence goes on from NC_056739.1 coordinate 224,911,352, forward strand.
CATGTATGGACAGTCTGTTCCAGAAAATGGGGAGTCTCTGGGACAGGAGTCTTTCCCTCCAGCATGTTTTGTTCATTGTGATGACCAGGTTTAGATCCTTTTAGAACGTTGCTTTGAGGGATTGGGATTTCTTTAAGTATAGCATGTCCAACAGCTCTGGGTTTGACATGGCCTTGTATGTTAAGCAGAGCTCGCCTCTGAGTAGACTGTATGCGACAGAATATAGCTGGAGTTTTTTTTTAGACGGTCAGCATAGGGCATCTGCTTTAGGCCTGTGATTCTTTTAGTGAAGTATTTCTGTGGCCTTTCCAACTGTTGCAGATGTCATGAGCTACATACCAAATGGAGTGTTGTACTCTATAATGGGTCTAATGAGGGATTAGTACAGTGGGACAATGACTTCCTTTTTCCTGGATGAAAAGCCCTTAGTAATGAGATGTGCCACATGGAAGGGTCTCCTGACTGGTGTGGCGATGTGGTTATCGAAGGTGAGACCACAGTCCACCTGTGTCCCTAGGTCCCTTATCACACTTTCGGTGTTTAGTGTACTGCCATTTAGTAATTAATTCCAAAGGGGATAACTATACATTTCTTGGCACTGAGCTTGAACCCATGGCTCTGGCACCAAGCATCTGTCTCTGTAAGGCCCTTTTGTAGGATATCCACATCTTTTGTGGATTCGATAATGGCTCCCAGTTTGTAGTCGTCTGCGAACTTAGTTAGCCAGAGTCCCTTGGTGTTGGCCTGAACTTTGGAGAAATAGATGCCAAACAAGAGCTGTCCCAGGACTGAACCCTGATGTACTCCACGTGTCTGAAGCTGGATTTGGAGTCCGCTACTTTTACAGTGTGGGTTCTGTCAGTAAGCCAGTTTGCGACCCATTGAGTGACGTAGGGATTAATGCTCAGCTTAGTAAGTTTATCTATGATTCCAGAGTAGGGGATGGTGTCAAAGGCTGCGTGGACTGTCTTACCCTCGTCCACGGCTCTGGAGACTGATTCGACGAATCATGTTGAGGAGACAAGATTAGCCCTTCACGAAAAAAAAAGTGGGTAGGGACCAGTGTTTGAAGGTTGCCATTGTCATTGTATACAAGTTCCATGATAATGTGTTCCATGGCCTTGCAGATCAGGCTCGTTAGGCTGATGGGACAATAGTTCCCAGGGTCCAAGGTGGACCCTCCTTTGTGGAGTGGGATAAGTGTAGCTGTGCGCCACTCATTGGGCACGAAGCCCGAGGTGAGGCTGTGATTAAACATGACACTTAGGTGCCAGTTCATTTTGTAGTTCATGTAGTTACACAGCCGAGGATGTCGTCTGGTCCCATGGATGCTGTATTCTTAGCTTTGGAGAGTGAGTTTTTTAACTGTGTAGCCGTGATTACCAGCATTTGCAATCTTTTGGTATTGAGATGGGCCCTTTAGGGGGTGAGAGGGGAAGGGGGGTGAAATTGGCACTGAATCAGTCTGCTAAGAATTTGGCAATATCCTTGGGATCAGTATGTTTAGTGCCATTTTGTTGTAGCTCAGAGCATATCTGAGTATTGCCATTTAGATTCTTGACATAACTGCTTTTCAATTTGTAGCATGCTACAGACCACCCTCTCAAACTCAGGAACCCCACTCTGCCTTCCTGAAGACACTGGAGAATATGAAGGTCTCTCCAAACACCATCATATTGGGGGACTTCAACTATCCAAACATAGCCTGGGAGCATTACTCAAGCCCCAACACCCTAGCCCAGATGTTCCCAGAATTCTTAAACTCAAATGCTATGGAACAATTGGTCACCACTCCCACAAGAGGGGAAAACATACTAGATCTGATCATCACCAACATGGGAACACAATGTTCCATACCAGAAGTATACCCCTCATTGGTAAGATCGGACCATAAATTAATCTCACTAGAAATCCATATCCCGCCCCCAGCACAAAAGACCACAGTGAAGAACTTCTCAAAAGCTAACTTCACACTTCTTAAAACCAAAGTGGAATCCTTCAAAGCCCCCAGGCCAGTGGAAACCACGGCCCTATCTGCTGAATCCTTTATAAACACATTCTATGGACACCTTCAGGAATGCATGGATCATGCAATCCCAAATAAAACCAAGACCCATTCCCCCAAAGGCAGGCATCCTGTCTGGTGGACCCCAGCCATAAATAAGCTATACAACAGGAGGAGGAAGCTACTACATGATAGAGCAAAATCCCTAAAAGGAAAGGCATTTCTGATCAGTACTAGCAAAAAAACTACGATCACTCAAAAACATCCAAGGCCACTTTCGAGAGAAAAATTGCACACGCAACAAGAGATGATCATAAGGCTTTCTTTAGTTATGTTAGAAACCTGGGTGGCAACTCCCAGATATGCTCAGAGTTAGTCCATAATAACAATAAATACACTGAATCCTCAGACATTGCCAACATCCTGGCAGACAGGTTCAGTGCAAATTTCTCCCCCCCCTCTCCCCCAAAAGGACAAATATCTATCCCTGCAGTGTTGCCTCCCTGACATCTCAGATGCCCAGGTGAGAGCCGCCCTCTCCAAAGCAAAAAACACAGCATCAGTGGGACCGGACAGTGTCCCGGGCTGCGTGCTACATGAACTCCAAGAAGAGCTATACCCTCACATAAAGCTGCTCTTCAATCTTAGCCTTACTACAGGATATGTACCCAAAGAATGGCGTACAGCAACAGTAGTCCCACTCCACAAAGGAGGCGCCTCTACTGACCCTGGAAACTACCCTCCCATAAGCCTGACTAGCCTGGTCTGCAAAGCTATGGAGATGATCATTATGGAGCTCATAAACAAAGACATTGGGGACCTACAGACACTGGATCCTACCCAATTCGGCTTTGTCAAGGGCAGATCCTGCCTCCTGAACCTGGTAGATTTCTTTGAAACAGTCACCAAGGCCATTGATGAGGGTAAGGTGGTCCACACAGCCTACCTAGACCTTGCAAAAGCCTTTGACACAATACCCCACTCAGGCATCGTAGACAAACTCTCCAGCCTAAATATAAACCCCTATGTCATAAGATGGGTTGCAAACTGGCTCAAGGACAGAACCCACATGGTCAGAATTGCTGGAGCCATGTCATACGCTAAACCAGTTACAAGTGGCGTCCCACAGGGCTCAGTCCTGGGACCTCTCTTATTCGGAATATATTTTTCTGAGGTACAGGCTAACACAAGAGGACTGTGGCTGACCAAGTTCGCAGATGACTGCAAACTGGGCGCCATAATTGACTCTCCAGCTGACACAAGCATCCTCCAAAAGGGTCTCATAGAGACGGATAACTGGTGCCAGAGCCATGGACTTAAACTAAACGCCAAAAAGTGTATAGTTATACCCTTTGGCAAAAACAAAGTGCCCACAAATTACCACATAGGAGGTAATCCATTAAGTACAGAAGAAGTAATTAGGGACCCAAGTTGATAGTAACTTCTCCTTTGACAACCACATTGCCATAGTGGTTAGGAAGACCTTCTATATAGCCCACCTTATCATGAAAGGATTCACATCTAGATCAAGGGAGGTCATTGTGCCCCTTTACTCATCCCTCATCAGGCCCATAATTGAGTACAGTGCCCCATTTGGGATGTACCTTACCCGACACCTGCAGCAACTAGAAAGACCCCAAAAGTACCTCACTAAGAGGATCAAGGTACTCAGATGCCATATGCTGCTCGGCTAAAGAAACTCCAGCTCTACTCAGTTGCATACCGCCTACTCAGAGGCGATCTATGCCTGACGTACAAAGCCATGTCCAACCCTGAATTAATGGACATGCTCCACCTCAGAAAATCCCTTAGAGCTACGCGATCAAGTGACTTGAACCTCAGCACAGAAATAAGTAGGACATGCTGGAGGGACATATTCATAACCCAGAGGCTCCCTTCACTCTGGCATAGAATCTCAGTCCATGTTAGGCAGAGCCCCTCACTGACTCTCTTCAAGAAAAATCTTGACGAGTGGATGGTAGATCGTAGGTTTACCCCGGGATCACTTCTGTTAAAAAGGGCACAGTAAACTCATTCCAAGGGGTGGCGAAAGCCAAACACATTCTGGCTAGGCTTGTAAATGCCCTAGGGCAGATAGCCTAGTATGAACCTATGAACTATAGAATGCCTTGTGGTTGTCCTTAGAGTCTTTGGCAATTTTATTTTCATAACTAGATTTGGAGGATTTTATGAGGGACCTCAGCTTCTTACTGATGCTGGTAAGGGAGGTTTTATATCTTGGGATTTTCCTTTTTCCTGTAACAGTTTTTTCCTTCTGTTGTATAACTTGTGTATGGCAGGGGACCACCAGATTGGCTTCCTTTTTGTTGGAGGAGAGCGTCTTGGTTCTATTTGGAATGACACTATTCATGCACGAGTGGATATGCTCGTACAGTGCCTTAGTGTAGGATTTGGCAGTCGAAATTTCAGTTCCCGTCTGCATGGGTGTTGACGTTTGTCACTTCTGATTTGAGTAGCATGAAGTTGGCTTTGGAGAAGTTTTTTATGGAAGTTTCCCTTTTGGTAGGGTGGGGATGCAATGAGGACGTCAATGGTAATTAGCGTATGGTCAAACCTGTCTAACAAGGGAGTGACCGCTGGTGTGGAGCATCGATCTCCCATGTTGGTAATGACCAGGTCAAGGATATTTGAGCCCCTAGTGGGACTATGGATTAGTTGATCCAGGGCATTGGAATTTATGAATTCCAAGAACCGTTGGGCAAATGTTTGTATCTGAGTATTTTCCTCACTTAATGGCAGGGTAGTTGAAATCACCCAGTATTAGGGTGTTAGGTTGTATCTTAATATTTTCCAGTAAGTTTAAAAAGGTGTAGTGAGAATCTTGGGGCATGGAGTATGATCTGTAGCAAGCTGCAATTTGAATTGCAGTCTTACCTGGTGTTAGTTGTACCTGTAATATTTCAGACGCATTGTGTTGGGCAGCTAGACTGCAGGTATGAATATCCTTGGTGAATATAGACACTCCATCACCTTTAGTGTTTCAGTCCTGGTTTGGTGGCCGAAAAGTGTGGTAATAGTTGTAGCCTGGTATTGCAGGGGTGCTCTCTGGAGCCTTGAACCAGATCTCGATTACTGCACAGATATCAATGTTCTCCATTTTTAGGAGTGCCTCAGGAGAGTGCATTTTTGAGATTTAGACTTGTAGCATTACCTTCAGATTTTGCGTGCTTTTATCTGTTACGGTGGTAGTTTTGTCATTTGAGCCTTGCCTAAAAAGGCACTATGGGGGTGGTAAGAGACTTAGCCAGTAACCTGAATCCCAGGAGGGACAGGTGCAGACCATCTCTGACAAAGCATCGTGTTTTGTCGATCATGTCGTCCCAGGCAGACAGATACTGGATCCCCTTTGAATGACACCAGAAACTTAGCCAATTGTTGAAGTCGATCATTTTGTCTTTATACTGTGGTATCATTCTGGACGAAGGCAGGATGCTACTCTGAGCTAGGGTCCATACCTGCCTAGGCCACATGATCCGAGAGCTCTTCCATGTCTCTTTTCATGTAGTCCAGGGAGGTATGTCTCAAGTCACACCAACATGGACAATGACAGAGTCATATTTGTACTTGTGGAGTGACTTGAGTGCATGCGTCATGTGGCGGATCCCGGCTCCCGACAGGCAGCTGAAGGTAATTCTCACCTTGTCCAGCCTGTTGAGTGGGACATCAGTGTGCCTGACTATGGAGTCACTTATGACTAAGGTGTTTGGTACATTGGTTTGCCTTAAGGGGTGCTGTGGGGTGGCACACTGGTGTTTTGAGCTGTGTGTTACTTTGGTTGTGATTAGTGCTAGTTTGCGTATCACCTTCGGAGGTCCTTTTTGCTTGGACAGGTTAATGTTAACGGCCTCGAAGGTCTATGTGTTCCTTGAGGTATAGTGCAGGTGTTAACCTTCTCCTTTCCTTTTGACTGTCTAGCACAATCTTGGCTGGAGAGAGCTTTACTTCTAGTTTGGATATGTAAGTGCATCTCTCTCAGGTTGTAGTGTTGGATGGTAGGAGAAGAGAGTTGACTGTGTACATGAGGCAATTGCTGCATTGCCCCAGTATGCCCAGTTTCACCAGGTGGACTGGAGAAATCACCAGAAGCTGACCCTTGGGCATGCCTGGTTCGATCTTTCTTTTGTCGAGTACAAGAGCTGTTTTCCCTTACCTTGGCCAAGGTACTTTGCAGTTATAGGCTGTTTAGTGCCTACGATTACTTTCTCCTTGTATACAAGGAGGGTTGAGTGCTTTTATCAGTTTAAGGCTTCCTAGTGCTTTCCAGCAGGTTACAGATCAAGTGTTGGTCACAGGGATTCAGATTTTAGTGCTACTACTGAGAAATCTACTTTACACGGATACTACCTTTTATGTTTATACTTCCAGCTTTCTTTAAATTTTTGCTGGTCAGATTGTTTCGTCTGTCCTTTGGTATATGTTTTCCCTTTTTCCAGATGAACTCTGCTCTGTCTCCCACCGTAATCTTTTTGGGAACCCTCTCAGACTTCCAACTGTTTACAATCAAGTGGTATAATAGCATCTTCATCCTTAGAAAATTTTAACTGGATGGCCATTCTAAAAACATTGGTAATTTTGTTTCTCCTTGTGTCCGACTGTATGACAGGACTCAAAAGTCTGACCCCAGGCAAGATTTTAAAGCAAGGAGCATGTATAAATGTAAGTGCTGGAAACTGTAACTATTTGTCATGGGGTGCCTGAACTAGTAAATGAATGGACTTAAGGTGTGTGTATCTGGAGTGTAGAATTATAACCATTGCTGCTAGGTTATACAGTGTGCTGGTAGAGTCTCTAGAGAACTGCATTTTAAAATTTGAGCGTTATGCATGCAAACTAAAGTATGGCTCTAATGCCGTGTACAGGCATCCTGAAGTATGAAACAAAGAATTCTTTTTTGGTTTTTCGGTTTGATGAAGTTTAAAACTGGATGCATACTGGATGCTGAAGATGATGACCTTGGTTGGAGGGACTATTGTTGGGAGAAGAAGCTAAATACAAGCAGCCCTCCTGTTTTAAAATGATTTGAAGGATTTTAAGGTATTTTTAAGAAGGAAGTTGCAATATTACTTTAAAGACTTGGTCATGTGATTTGGCTTTATTTTTGTTTTTTTCATAGTTTGCAGTTTTTCTTAGGGACAAAAGAATTAAAGTTGTGATTTTTATGTGATTAAAATTTTTGGCATTATCTTAGGTTTTTACTTTTTTAAGTTTTTGGTTTTGTTTTATAGTTTTTGGTGACATTTGTGAGTTTTGGTGATTCTTTTTATGAAATTAATTTACTTCAGTTAGACCTCTAGAAAAACTTTTTCTTGAAAGAGCAGTGGCATAACCAAAAATGTGTGTTTTGTACACTGACCTAATATTGTTACCCCCCGTCCCTTTCTTTTCTTTTTAATAAAACACACAACACACAAATACCCCCCCACAGGAAGAGAGATGTTTGATGTTTCTTATAACCATAAAACAGCTACGTTTTAAAGGTACATTCCTGTCACTTGAGCATGATTTGTAGTGTTTTATAATAAACAGTTTTACTCTTTCTGGTCCCTGAAAAGACACCAATAGACCGACCAAACTGGAAAACAAAGTGCCACATAGACTGGAATCCAAGTAAATCCAACATTTTTAATCAACACACAGTAACACCAGGTTAGCGCTTTTGTTTGGTAGATATCAGCAAACTTCTTCAGACAAAGTAACAAGGCTGGTACTTTCAAATATATACTGAAAAACGCACCCTACCTAACCATTCAATTAACACAAATTAATTGGAAACTAACAAGTTAATACATCATTACATATTTAAAAAAACATTCTCACAATTCAAATAAACACCCAATACATAAATATAGTGTGTGTGTGTGTATACATATATATATATATATATATATATATATATATATATATATATATATATGTACACACACAAATACAATAAAATATTCAAATTTTCTTAAAACCCAATCCATATTATATAATATATATATATATATATATATATATATATATATACATACATACATAATGGTGCTGATGCTTATAATAAATAAAGAAAAAATGTATCTATCAAAAACCTTTAACTTCAATTTACTTGAAATAGATACAAGATCATTTAACCCAGGTGGCAGGTACGCATTTAAGAATACCTGCCACCAGGTTTCCTTCTCCTCAAGGAACAATTTCCAAGGCCCCTTTATGTCCCCACATTTAACCTGTTGTAACACCGCAAATTTAAAGGAGTGGTCAGAGAAACCCTGAATATGTCTAAATAAAGCATTTGTAACTTCACCTTGACAAATGTCATACCCATGTTCATATATACGTTGTGCCAACTTACGTTGCGTCTTGCCTACATAAAAGGCAGGACACTTGTCACACACAGGCGTATATACCATTGCATGGGTATAGCAACTAAATTTTCCTTAAATACTAATCTTCTTGCCATTTAAAACTAGGCTAGAGGTAGATAGGATGTACGTACATTGATTGCACATACCACAAGGTGCCATCCTTCCATCAACACCTAAATTAGATTCATGCTCCAAAAGTCCTTTTAAGTTCCTGTCCTTTCTAAACACAAATTTAGGATATTCACCAAACATTTAAGACATAGTTGGTTCACACTTAAAAATATGCTTGTACCATCTGACTTTCAATAGAAAAGGTAGAAGCAAACGGGCACATAGCAAAAACCTTTAGGAATAGAATCGGTAGCATCTGGAAAATTCCTTTGAGACTTAGAAATATTATTGCCCCCTATTTGATAACCATTAGGAGGCACAAAACTTGGTTCAGGGTCACTAACAAAATCCCCCCTACAATTAATTAAAGTTGGCCTATAAAAGCCTTTCAAACGTTTAGTAGTCACTTCTTGCTTAATATTAAAAATCACACCATAGGGGTATCCCTGATCCAAGAACATTTGACACATGAACTCACACACTTGTAAAAAGTCTTCACACACTGTAACCATTCGGGCCGCCCTAACCAATTGGTCCTTAACTATGCCTCTCTTAATATGAAATGGATGACTACTTGTAAAATGTAAAATACTATTAGAGAAAGTAGACTTCCTAAATATTGTAGCCTTTAACTTCCCATCATCCAACTTATGTAACATAACATCCAAATAGGGAATTTTCTCTTAATAGAATATGTAAACTTAAGAAAATTAGTATTATTAATATAATCCATGAACTGCAAAATACCATCAGATGGGCCCTTCCAAGCAATAAACAGGTCATCCAAGTAACGTAAATATAAGGAAATAGATGAAAAAATGGGGAGGTAAACAAACAGCTTCTCTCCCACCACAGCTTTACTATGTTCACAAATAAGGGACCGCACACTGAGCCCATAGCAACCCCAAGCAATTGTTTGAAATAGTACCCTTTGTAATAAATACAATTATTGCCCAACACCATCTCCATTAATTGCATATAAACATTAGTAATGTCCTGTTCCATACCAAATTTTTCAAATAAAAAATCAGAAAACCAAGTTAATCCAAGCTCATGTGGGATACAGCTATATAAATCATTGACATCTATAGTCGAGAGAACTTACCTTTCCCCTGTGCAAAACTAATTCATTACATTTGTCCAGAAAATGCCAAGAATCCCAACAAAGGTGGGAAATGCCCTGAACCCTACTCTTTAGTTGGTTGTCCAAAAATTTAGCAATATAGCTAGATGTTCTTCGTGTTTCACTGTTGCAGTCATTACATTTGGGTAATCTACTTGCAGGTTGCCCTCAGTCAGCCTGATTAACAAAGTCTTGGGTCCTGCGTCGGTTGCTGTCTCTTCTTCCATGACATCAGGGGTATAAAACATGCAGCCGATGCCATTACATCAGTCTTTCTTGCCGTGCGGTGCCCGAAGCAGAAGCAGTTTGAAAGTGCCGGTCAGCCGACTCCTGAAATTTTCAGAACCGAAGTCTTCAACTAAAAGCTAAGTACCCCGTTGGGGAAACTTTTTCTTCCTCCTTACCGATGTCAGTAAAAGTTAATAATTGCATTACTTGTGAAAAGCAAATACCTCATAAAGATTTTCATTCGTACTGTATTCCTTGCCTAGGCCCTGACCACGACGTACCTTGTTGTCGGTTTTGTGCTTTATTTAATCGGTGCACTATCCATCGTCTGTATATTTTGCCTCTAAATATTTCGGTTCTCAGTTTAATTATCTCCGACTACTAGGATTCTGAAAAAACGCAAAGATAAAGACAGAGACAGGCCGCCGAGGTCCAAAGCTGCCGACTACGCTTCTCCTAAGCCAGTCGCCAGTTCGCCAGTACTCAGTGAGGCACTTTCGCAGCCCCTGATACCCGCTGCTTCTGATGCACAGGCCTCTACTGAGACCCATTTGGAGTCTGGTATGCCGCGAGATGCTTCAACTATGGAACCAGCGGATGTCTCTACCTTGAATGGATCTAGAGCCGCTGTGCAGGCACCGGCTTCTGAGGGTGTATTCAGGCCTATGGACATGCATATTAAATCAACGTCTCCTTCATTACTAAGGCCTAAATCTCGAACCATGTCAAAAAAAACGATGCCCAGGCCACATGCTCAGGCCTCTATGCCTAAAAAACAAATGATAAAAATGGCTGAAGATCTAATAACTCTAATCATGGGTAGCCAACCCCCCCCCCCCTTCTAATAGGCCTAGGGCTGAGCTTGATTATGAATCTTATGATCAGGATTCTGTGTCTTCTGACTCTTCTGATGACCTGGATTTGTCCTTACCTACTTATGAGGATTCAGATGCAGAGGACTCTATTCCCTCTGCTTCCCCTCCTGAGGATTTTTCTTTTGGGGAAACCTTACATACTCTAAGGAACATTTTCACTGGGAAAGCCAGGAATTTTCTGATTCAAAAAAGAGGCTTAGGGGTTTCCTTCTCCTACCTCAGCATAGGCCTTTAGCTATTCCTCCTGTACTAGACATTGGATTCCAAGAAAGCATCATCAACAATTTGGCCCCTGATTCCCTGCCTCCTGCTCCCAGTAAACCTGACAGATACTACAGGTTCCCTTAGTCATAGGTTCATATGAGTCTCACAAGTTTCTTTTCAAAAATCATATTGCAGATCTAGAGACCATTTCACAGGGGCCCAAGGAAATTAAGGCTTCTACTGATAAAAATCCTACCCCTTCTGATAGAGACTACAGGGCTCTGGATAGATGGGGTAAAAAGGTTTACACTTCAGCAACCTTGGCCATTAGAGCTTTAAACTGCCAATTTCATATGTTAAAATATCAGCAACACGTTATTGGATTGCTTAAACAGAAAATTATGTTGATTCCTGACTGTGTGGAAAATAAAGACTTATAGGAATTTAATGCATTGGCCTCTTGCAGGGCTGCTGTTACTGGGTCTGTGCTTAGAAGGCATGCTTGGCTTAAGGAGCAATCTTTGCCTGATCATGTTAAAGCTAAATTGTTGGATGCTCCTTTAAATCAGGACCGCTTGTTTGGCAACAAGGCTGAAGAAGTTCTTAAAAAGATGGAAGATAAAGCTAAATCTATGCAAACTGTTAGAGTTTTTACAAGTGCAACTTCCTAGATTTAGTAGGCACTGGCCTACTAAGAACTGGTCCTTTTGCAGTCCCTTCCAGGTCTTCTCAAGCCAAACCCAGACACAGCAAAAACCCCAGGTTTCAGTCCCAGGGGACTCTCAGAACTAAGCAGTGGGGGGCCCCACTTCCAAGTCTGGGAATAATAAGACCCCCCCCCCCATAGTAAACGGTCTCAATGACTTCCTTTTAAAATTTCCAAGGACTTATCTTCTGACTGCCCCTTTGGGGGGGAAAGATTGCTCTTCATGCAAAGAACTGGGAACTCATTACCCAGGACAAATGAGTTTTAAATAGTGTCTCAGGGATACATATTTCAGTTCCACACGTTGCCAACGCCAAGTGAGTGGCCGGACCTACCCCCAAATCAGTGGGCAGAGGCCCAAAAACAAGTACTTTCTCTGTTAAGCATGGGGGCTACTCAACTGGTACCAGAAGAGGAAAAGGGACAAGGTTTCTACTCGTGACTTTTCCTGGTACCCAGACAAGACAAATCATGGCGTCCTGTCCTGGACCTGTCTACTCTAAACACCTTTCTGGAGATTCAAAAATTCAAGTTGCTGACTCTTCAATTACTTCCTATGCTAGGCAAAGACGCCTGGTTGGCAACACTAGATTTAAAAGAAGCATAACCTGCACATCCCAATCAGGGAATCTTGCAGAAGATACCTACGCTACAAAGCAGGCTACACACACTATCAGGTCTCTGCACTGCCCTTTGGCTTTCTACAGCGCCCGTGGTATTCACAAAGTGCCAAGCTCCAGTTATTGCATTTTGCAAGCAAAGAAGTATTCAGATATACCCATACCTGGACAATTGTCTAATTCAAGCAGAAAGCCAGGACATGCTTTTGAATCATCTGGCCTTTGTAAAAAGGGTTCTAACTTGTCTTGGGTACACCATAAACGAAAAGAAATCACACTGGTACCCTGTCAACAAATTACATTCCTGGGAGCAAGCTTGAATACAACTTCCCAGATGGCTTACCTCACGCCAGAAAAGCAAATTCATTTGACAACTTACTTCAAACAAGTGGTCACAAAAAACCTGCTATCTGCAAGATAAATACTGCAAGCCTTGGGGTTCATGGCTTCCTGTATTCTTCTAATTCCATATGCAAGACTGCATATGAGGAAACTATAGTCGTATCTAAAAAGTCTATGGAGTCAACATTCTGACAGCCTAGAAACAATGATTCCTGTCAAACATTGCCTACGCCTAGAGTTCCTTTGGTGGACAGAGGCCTGCCAGCAAAACAAGGGACTACCTTTCACACCACCCTCTGCCGCCCAAACCCTAGCAGATGCATCAGACTATGCATGGGGGGCTCACCTGGCAGGGAAGTGCATTCAGGGCAAATGGAACCCAAGTGAAATGCACCCGCATTTCAGTCAAAAAGAAATGTTACGTGTACAGAATGCTCTTGTCGGCCTTCAAGGTCTACATTCTTCCAGGACAACTAATTGTAAAGACGGACAACACCACGGTTATGTGGTACATAAACAAGCAGGGGGATACACATTCTTATCCCCTCTGCAGACTAGCCATGGCATGGTGGAACACAGCCTTGAGCTACCAAGTGCACCTACAAGCTCAATTCCTGCCAGGAAAATTAAATACACTGCCAGATGGACTAAGCAGAAACCTCATGGATCCACACGAGTGGAAACTGGAACCAAGAATTTTCAACATGTTGACAAGCGAATGGGGGAGCCCAGATTTAGACCTGTTTGCCTCCCCCCAGAACTACCAATTGGACAAATTTTGCACAAGGACTCCCCACAAACAAGTGTGGAAAGTGGATGCTCTGTCCTTCAGCTGGAAGAACCTATCAGTCTATGCCTTCCCCCTGCTGCCTCTACTGTCCAAAGTACTACTAAAAGTCAAACAGGACAAACCAAGGATGATTTTGATTGCTCCAGACTGGCCGCACCAACACTGGTACCCCCTTCTTTGCAGTGTGTCACGGTTATCTCCATGGCACCTGCCTCAGACTCCTTCCCTGCTTTCTTAACAGGAGAACCAGATTCTGCGCCCTCAGCTTCCAACACTGAACCTTACAGTCTGGTTAATTACTTAAACTCTCCCTTACCATCCCTCAGCAAACCTGTGATGGATGTCATCTTAGAGGCAAGGCAGCCTAGTACTAGAAAATCTTATGCTGAAAAATGGAAAAGATTCTGTGCCTAGAACCAACCTCAAGGGATGAGCACAGCAGCGCCCAATTTACCTCAGATTTTACAATACTTAACTGAGATGCTTCACAAGGGCCTGTTTTTTTCCTCAATTAAAATCCACGCCTCAGCCATTTCAGCTCATTATAACAGAACCTCCCCTCTTCTCTCATCCACTGCTGAAGCAGTTCCTCAGAAGGGCCAAAAATTTGAGACCACCCAGGAGAGCTCCAACCCCAGCCTGGGACCTTAACTTTGTAGTGGCGAAACTCACTCTACCTCCTTTCGAGCCAGCTGCTACTGCAGACTTAAAATGTCTTTCTTGGAAAACAGCTTTCCTTTTAGCAATTACTTCTGCTAGAAGGGTATCTGAATTACAGGCCCTTATGGCAGTGGAGCCTTTCATCTTTCATGTGGACAGGGTGTCACTCGGAACCAATCCATCCTTCATGCCCAAGGTGGTATCCAGTGTGGCTCTTAATCAGTCCATTCATTTGCCAACCTTATTTCCCATCCCACAGAACAAAGGGGAATGGATACTGTGTTCCTTGGATGTGCACAGAAAACTTAAATTCTACTTGGACAGGGCTAAACCTCAAAGAAAATATGAACAACTGCTGGTAGCATTTGCTGCAGGGGCAGAGGGGAAGGCTATTTCAAAACAATTTCTAAATGGATAAGCCATTACATTCATTTCTGCTATAAGCACTATGGAAAACCTATCCCCCAGGGGATCAGACCTCACTCCACCAGGGCTGCATCTACTTCTACAGCCTTTCTCACAGGCATTCCTACCAGGGACCTCCTAGAAGCTGCTACCTGGAGTTCTGTACATACTTTCACCAAGCATTATCATTTGCCAATTTTCTCTAAATCCAGAGCTGGCTTTGCCACTGCAGTCTTGCAGGGCCTTATAGCTGGCCCTAATGCTATCTAAACTCCTCCTCCCAACCATAAGCTTTGGGAATCTGCAGTGAAACACGAAGAACATAGTACAGTTGTGTGTACTTACCATAAATGTAGATGTTCAAGTGTGTTCACTGTTGCAGTCCTGGTTACCCTCCCTGCTGCCCCCTTAACTTCTTTTGGCTATACCACTACTTTCCTTTACTGTACTTAAAAACATTTTCGGTGTATTTGCTATTTTTGTTAGAGGTATACCTTTGTGTTTTTATGTTTAATTGCTTCCCATTAGGGGGGCACCTGACATCTGGGGCAAGAAAAACTGATGTAATGGCATCGGCTGCATGTTTTATACCCCTGACGACCTGAAATGGAAGAAGGGACAGCAACTGAAGCAGGGCCCAAGACTTTTGTTAATCAGGCCGACTTGAGGGCAACCTGCAAGCAGATTACCCAAATGCAATGACTGCAACAGTGAATACACTAGAACATCTATGGTATGTGTACACAACTGTACTTTTTGGACCATCCTGAGTCTACACTATCGGCCGCAAAGGGGGGCTAGCAAGATCTTTATGAATTTAAGGCAGCCCAAATATAACCGCTATCTTTGAGGAATCCACAGACATATAATTATATTCATTAATACTGATTTGAACCTGTGTAAGCATATCACATAACTCGCAATCAATCTTATGATAGGCAATATTCACCTCATTAAGGGAGGCTTCACAATAAGTATCACTGTACAACAAATTAAGCATACTTTGAATATATACATCCTTCTGCATTACCACTAAACCCCGCCCCTGTGTCTGGCTGCATGATTCTGAGATCACTCCTACCCCTTCAATCCGGCCAACAGTTCAACCTCAGCATCAGTCAAATTACTACTGCCAACTTTTTTACCCAAAAAAATGAAGAAAATCCATTTCACATACACTCTCAAAACATTTTAAAACATTGTGCAAATCAGGATTGTAAGTACTAGGCATTCACACTGTACAACTATCAACATCATTCCTATGTAAATATTTTAAATTCATATTACGAACATGCAGTTTAAAATCACAAATCAGTTCAGCTACATCACTTTGTCTGCTTGGCACAAAATTGTGCCCTTTAACAAATCAGCATGCAACATAGAAGCACATACATCAGTGTAATTATAAATCTTTAAGTCATTTTTAGAATTAACAACACTAGTTGGTAAATTGGACTCAGTCACCTCTACTATTTCCTCGAATTGACATAAGGGCCATTCCTCTGCCCCTGCTGTTGCCAATTGTTCCCCTGTGGATAAGGGCTCCACTGTTGAGGCCTGCGAATTCTTAACCTGTTGGACCATCTCTGCCCGGTTGCATCTAAAGGGACACCATTCCTTGATGGTTCCTGAACACCAATGTCCTCAGACACTGAATTAAAATGCACAGAATGGTTCCCTGGAACACCTGGAGGTGAGGGATAGGCTTTACCAGCCTGATAAGCTCTTCGGTCTCGCTCATACTTTTTAGCTTGACGATTGGAAGTAACAGTAACAATGTCACCCACTTGCTGAAAAATAAGATCATAATGGGAGTGACACCTTTGATAAAGTCCTGACTGATGAATACCCTTATCCAGCCCGTGAATATCTTCCTGTAGTTTGTCATGTTTATTTGTATTGTACTTGATCATGAGCTCCAAGAGCTCACAACCATGACGATCAAAGAGGGCCAAAATCTCCTGATGGTAAAGGGAATGTGGCGTTGTACCCATAGGAAATCTCCACATTCAAAGGCCCTTGTTGGGCCCTCAAGCATTCTCGGAAGTAAAGATTTTCATGTTGGATCATTTTAAATTCCAACAATTTCTCCTTGAAATTAGTCAGTTTCACATGCAGCAGAGCCGAATCCACCCCTTCCTCCGACATAGATGGTACATTCTTGTTCAACCTTGAATCCAATGTACCAGGAAGGTAGTTTTGCTGTTTTTTTTTTTTGACTGAAGCACACTGCTACCCAGACTAGTGGTAGCCTTAATCACAGCACGTGTTTCAGAAACCAAGGGTGGAAACTCGGCAGCATCAAACATTATTTGCAAACATCGTAATGGCGTGGTGGGAGAGAAGCTGTTTGTTTACCTCCCCATTTTTTTCATCTATTTCCTTATATTTACGTTACCTGGATGACCTGTTTATTGCTTGGAAAGGCCCATCTGATGGTATTTTGCAGTTCATGGATTATATTAATAACAGTACTAATTTTCTTAAGTTTACATATTTTATTAATTCAGAGAAAATTCCTTATTTGGATGTTATGATGTCCTTCAAGAATGCAACTGCAGTCTTAACATATGGGTTGTCCTGCCTCAGGCAGCCCTCGGTCGGCCGAATTCCAAAGTCTGGGTCCAGCGTCGGCTGGTGTCGCCTCCTCTCCGACGTCACCACGGCTGGAGTATAAAGGCACCGGCCGACACCATCTTCTTCAGTCTTTCTTGCCGTGTGGTGCCCGAAGCAGAAGCAGTTCGCAAGTGCCGGCCGGTCAGCTCCTGTGTTTTCAGTACCGAAGTCATCTAAAAGCTAAGTACCCCGTTGGGGAACATTTATTCTTGCCTCAGCCGATGTCAGAACAAATTGAGAAAGTTAATAATTGTTTGTCTTGTGGTAAACAAATACCTCATAAGGACTTCCATTCTCTCTGCCTTCCCTGCCTGGGCCCAGACCACGACGTCTTGGCCTGTGCTGCCTGTGCTTGCTTTAATAAGCGCACTCTCAGGCGCCGGGCAGAATTCGCAGAGGACTTTTTCGGTGAATCTTTCGCGTATATCATGCCGTCAGATCAACCGACAACCCAATCTGCTAAAAACCGCAAGGACCGGGACCGGCATCCTCGGCCCGCGTCCACTACCGATGCTACTCCCAAACCCTCTGCTAATGCTCCGGTCCCTTCGTAAGTGGTAAATCTACCGCTCCAGGCCGACGACACAGCGTTAACACGACCTTCGGTCTCGGAGATCTCCCCGGTGCCGGTTGTTGACTTTCCTCCGGAAACCGAAGTTCTGGATCTACCCGACACCTTTTCTGTGGACAAGGTTACGCCTGCACGTGGGGCAGCTAGGCCTCCTGTATCCATGTCAATCAAGGCCTTTGCACGTGCTAAGGCCGCCAGTCAGGCCAAGGTCCATCCTAAACCTACTGCCCAGGCCCCTACTTCTGATAAGCAGATCATGTCTCTGGCTGCTGATCTTATTTCCCTTATCAGGGGGTCTCAGCCTCATCCGGACAGGGGTTCTCAGCCACCTGCAGAGAAAAGGCCTAGAACTGAGCAGGAGGACGACCTCTCTTCGGATGAAGCCTCTGGGGATTCTGAACATTCTGATACACAAGAAGAATCCTTCCAGGCCTACGAGGACTCTGATGCTGAGGAATCAATTCCCTCTGCCTCCCCTCCAGAGGTTTTCTCATTTGGTGAAGTCCTGCATTCCATGAGGGAACATTTTCAATGGCAGGGTCAGGAATTCTCTGACTCCAGGAAAAGGCTTCGTACCTTCCTCAAGCTTCCCCAGCACAGACCTTTGGCTATTCCACCTGTTATGGATGTTTTGGATGATGTTTTCTCTGACTCCAGTGCTAACCCTGATTCTCTTCCTCCGGCTCCTGTCAAGCTGGACAGATATTATAGGGTCCCTGACACTCATAAGCACCTTTTTAAGGCCCACTCTGTGGATCTAGAAACTATTTCACAGGGCCCCAAGGGGGTGGCTACCTCCTCTGCCAAAAACCCACTGCCAGCGGACAGAGAAGCTAGGTCCCTGGAGAGATGGGGTAAAAAAGTATATACCTCTTCTACCCTAGCCATGAGGTCACTAAACTGCCTTTTTCACATGTTTCAGTACCAGGATTTTCTCCTGGATGATTTACAGAAAAAGTTAGCCTCTCCTGAGCCTATTGACAAGAAGGCTTTGCAGGGTCATATACATAACACTCAGCAGGTTAATAACCATTTTCTTCAGTGTGGTTATGATGCACTGGAAGCTTCATGTAGGGCAGCTATGACTGGGGCTGTGATACGTAGACATGTTTGGTTAAAAGATCAGTCTTTGCCTGACCATGTTAAAGTGAAGTTACTTGATGCACCTTTGGAAAAACAGAAGCTTTTTGGTGCTAATGCACAAGATGTATTGAAATCCATAGAGGAAAAAGCAAAGTCAGTACAGACAGTCAAGGATTTCCTTCAGGTTCAGCCACCCAGATTCAGCAGAAACTGGCCCTCAAAGAATTGGTCCTTCCCCGGTTCAGACAAGTTTCAAAGGGGAAAAAGCAGACGTGCCCGAGGTAGAGGGCAATACCGAGGATCTTACAGGGGCCGCCAATGGCAACCTCCAAATCAAAGAAGTGGCGCAGACAGTTCAGCTGCACCACAAGGGCAATCACAATGACTTGACTTTCGTTCCGCCTACAAAGGTAAAAAGAGAAGCACCCTTGGGCGGAAAATTATCCTTATTCTCACAAAACTGGCATATCTTAACCAAGGACAACTGGATTCTGGATTTGATAGACAAAGGTTACAGATTCCACTTCCACACATTACCAATAAGACAAGGCATGCCAAATCTGCCACATCATCAAAGGGCAGAGGCACTCTCTCAAGTTTCCAAGCTGTTAAGTATAAAAGCAATAGAAAGGGTTCCTCCTCAGGAGCAAGACCAGGGATTTTATTCAAGGCTGTTCCTTGTTCCAAGAAAAGAAAACAAATGGAGACCCATACTGGACTTGTCATCTCTAAACACTTTTCTCATAGTGCCAAAGTTCAAAATGCTGACGTTGCAGCAACTCCTTCCCATGCTGGGCAAGGGGTCTTGGCTGGTCACTCTGGACCTCAAGGAGGCATACCTGCATGTCCCAATCAGACAAAGCTGCAGAAGATACCTCAGATTTCTTGCAGGGACAGAGCATTATCAATTCTCAGTATTGCCGTTTGGCTTATCTACTGCGCCCAGAGTGTTCACGAAATGCCTGGCATCAGTAGTGGCACACTGCAGACTGCAGGGGATTCAAATATACCCCTATTTGGACGACTGCCTCATACAAGCAGACAACAAGCAAACCTTAAAAGAAAATTTGGACTATGTCATGCATCTACTACAGGCCTTGGGATACACAGTCAACATTCAGAAGTCAAAACTACTGCCATCCCAACAGATTATCTTCTTAGGAGCCAAACTGGACACAGAAAACCAGATGGCCTACCTCACAGAGGAAAAACAGCAGCATTTATCAGAGTACTTCAAAGGCCTAGCAAAACTCCCCCAGCTGACTGCAAGGAAAATCCTGCAGGCCCTGGGGTTCATGGCATCTTGCATCCTTCTGATACCTTTGGCAAGACTTCATATGAGAAAGCTGCAATGGTATTTAAAAAACTTATGGTCTCAACACAGCCAAAGCCTAGAGGACATAATTCCACTTATTCCATGTCTGCAAAAAGAATTTTTATGGTGGGCACAAGCCAGTCAGCTAAACAAAGGCATGTCGTTCAACAGACCTCCAGCAGGCCAAATGATTACAACAGACGCCTTAGACCATGGATGGGGGGCGCACATGGAGAGCAGATGCATTCAAGGGCAATGGACCCCAAAGGAAAGACATCTGCACATAAACCAAAAGGAAATGTTGGCAGTGATACATGCCATCGAGACTTTTGAAGAATCACTACAACAAGGACATTTGCTAATAAGGACAGACAACACCACTGTCATGTGGTACATAAACAAGCAGGGAGGCACTCATTCTTATCCCCTCTGCAGACTAGCAATGCTTCTCTGGGAAAAATCCCTGAGCCTGAAGATACATCTACAATCCCAGTTTGTACCAGGCAAGGACAATGTACTGGCAGACAACCTGAGCAGAAATTTCATGGATCCACACGAATGGATGCTGCACCCTCACATTTTCTCTCAACTGACATAGACATGGGGAAGACCGGATGTAGATCTTTTCGCTTCCCACTTAAATCATCACCTGGAAAAGTTCTGCACAAGGACTCACCATCCTCTAGCCTGGAAAACGGATGCTCTCTCCTTCAGCTGGAATTCTCTAAAAATTTATGCATTCCCTCCTCTGCCTCTGCTGACCAAGGTGATACTGAAGATCAAAGTAGAGCAACCAACGGGCATCTTGATAGCTCCAGACTGGCCAAGGCAACACTGGTACCCATTGCTATTGACCATAACTCGGACCAAACCATGGCCTCTGACCCTATTTGTTTTGTATTGTACTTGTTCATGAGCTCCAAGAGCTCACAACCATGACGATCAAAGAGGGCCAAAATCTCCTGATGGTAAAGGGAATGTGGCGTTGTACCCGTAGGAAATCTCCACATTCAAAGGCCCTTGTTGGGCCCTCAAGCATTCTCAGAAATAAAGATTTTCATGTTGGATCATTTTAAATTCCAACAATTTCTCCTTGAAATTAGTCAGTTTCACATGCACCAGAGCCGAATCCACCTCTTCCTCCGACATAGATGGTACATTCTTGTTCAACCATGAATCCAATGTACCAGGAAGGTAGTTTTGCTGTTTTTTTTTTTTGACTGAAGCACACTGCTACCCAGACTAGTGGTAGCATTAATCACAGCACGTGTTTCAGAAACCAAGGGTGGAAACTCGGTAGCATCAAACATTATTTGCAAACATCGTAATGGCGTGGTGGGAGAGAAGCTGTTTGTTTACCTCCCCATTTTTTTCATCTATTTCCTTATATTTACGTTACCTGGATGACCTGTTTATTGCTTGGAAAGGCCCATCTGATGGTATTTTGCAGTTCATGGATTATATTAATAACAGTACTAATTTTCTTAAGTTTACATATTTTATTAATTCAGAGAAAATTCCTTATTTGGATGTTATGTTACGTAAGTTGTATGATGGGAAGTTAAAGGCTACAATATTTAGGAAGCCTACTTTCTCTAATAGTATTTTACATTTTACAAGTAGTCATCCATTTCATATTAAAAGTGGCATAGTTAAGGGCCAATTGGTTATGGCGGCCCGAATGGTTTCAGTGTATGAAGACTTTTTACAAGAGTGTGATTTCATGTGTTAAATGTTCTTGGATCGGGGATACCCCTATGGTTTGATTTTTAATATTAAGCAAGAAGTGATTAATAAATGAAAGGCTTTTATAGGCCAATTTTAATTAACTATAGGGGGGATTTTGTTAGTGACCCTGAGCCAAGTTTTGTGCCTCCTAATGGTTATCAAATAGGGGGCAGTAATATTTCTCTGTCTCAAATGAATTTTCCGGATGTTACTGATTCTAGTCCTAAGGTTTTTGGTATGTACCAGTTTGTTTCTACCTTTTCTATTGAATGTCACATGGTAAAGGATATTGTGATTAAAAACTGGCATATTCTTGAGTGTGAACCAACTATGTCTAAAATGTTTGGTGGATATCCTAAATTTGTGTTTAGAAAGGACAGGAACTTAAAAGGACTTTTGGAGCATGAATCTAATTTAGGTGTTGATGGAAGGATGGCACCTTGTGGTATGTGCAATCAATGTACGTACATCCTATCTACCTCTAGCCTAGTTTTAAATGGCAAGAAGATTAGTATTTAAGGAAAATTTAGTTGCTATACCCATGCAGTGGTATATGCGCCTGTGTGTGACAAGTGTCCTGCCTTTTATGTAGGCAAGACGCAACGTAAGTTGGCACAACGTATATATGAACATGGGTATGACATTCGTCAAGATGAAGTTAAAAATGCTTTATTTAGACATATTCAGGGTTTCTCTGACCACTCCTTTAAATTTGCGGTGTTACAACAGGTTAAATGTGGGGACATAAAGGGGCCTTGGAAATTGTTCCTTGAGGAGAAGGAAACCTGGTGGCAGGTATTCTTAAATGTGTACCTGCCACCTGGGTTAAATGATCTTGTCTCTATTTCGAGTAAATTGAAGTTAAAGGTTTTTGATAGCTAAAGTTTTTTATTATTTATTTATTATAAGCATCAGTACCATTTTGCATTTATATATATATATATATATATATATATATATATATATATATATATATATATATATATATATGTTTAATTTGGAATGGGTTTTAAGAAAATTTTAATATTTTATTGTGTGTATATGTGTGTGTGTGTGTATATATATATATATATATATATATATATATATATATATATATATATATATATATATATACTGGGTGTTTGAATTGCGGGAATGTGTTTTTTTTTAAATATGTAATGTATTAACGTGTTGGTTTCCAATTAATTGGTGTTAATTGAATAATTAGGTAGGGTGTGTTTTTTAGTATATGTTTGAATGTATTAGCCTTGTTACTTTGTCTGAAGAAGTTTGGTGACATCTAGCAAACAAAAGTGCTAACCTGGTGTTATTGTGTGTTGATTAAAAATTTTGGATTTACTTGGATTCCAGTGTAAGTGGCACTTTGTTTTCTTTCTGATCCCTCTTGAGTAATGAATTTTCTAAAAGATGCTCAGAAAAGTGTATTCATTTCTGTTCACTGAGTATGCCTAAATACACTTTTGAAGGAGATGCAGTGAGCTGAGCTGGTAAAGCTTCATGCACTAAAACATTTAACAGTTATACGTAATGTTTTGTGGGTTTGCATGTTTGTCTCCCAAAAAGCATGATTAACATTTACTGTCATAGAAGAACCAGACAACATTTGCAGGATCCGGCACAGACCAATTCCCTGTTAAAAAAAAAAAAAAAAATACTAAATCTGCATTGATTTTCCATGTTAGCAGTCAGCTGTGAAAAAAGACCATGGCTTTTACTACATTACCAAATAAGAGCGAGAGAGAGTAGAATCCCTGCTTTGGCAAGGGGGATGTCTGCATCAGACAGTCTGGCATTTAAGCTACAAATTACCAGGCCTGTTTGGTGTACTATCAGGGCAAAGTTTTGAAACCAGTTGTCTATGTCAAGGTTTTGCTGATATTTTTCTTTGGTTAAATTTTCTGAATTGGAACAATCAGCTGACAAAGTTTGGTAAGTATGGTTGTGGCTATGACGCGAAGTTTAGTATGCTGCTTTTTTTACTGTCCTATAACTGTATGTAAGTTCTAAATGCAACCCTTCTGTAAAGATAGTATATAGCTTTTGTTTACTTCATTGTCAGGACTTTTTTTGAACTCCCTTACCAAAAAGTGTTCAGAGACTCAGTAGTTTGGTAAAATCAAGAAATACCTATTATTCTAACCGTCTTGGAAGTTTTTTGGTGGGCCTGACAGGTGGAACTTAACCCAGGCAGAATGGTGTTTCTACATCAAGGGAAGCAGGTCCTTGGCATGGATTCTTTGGAATTTGCTTGGGGTGCTCACTTGACGTGCCTGAGCAGGAGCTGGAACCCAGACCATGTTAACTAAGTCAGGGTAAAAGGATGATGTTACTCATTTTGGCACTGACAGCCTTCTAGAAGGAGTTGTTGCCAAGAACCTAAGGGGTGATGTGGACAATGCCACTGTTTGTTTAAATATGCAGGGGAACATTCACTGATAACATCTTAGCAATGGAAGCATGATGGTGTGTAACTTGGAAGTACCATTGAGTCTCCGTTTGTAATTATGAAATGCATCACCTGAGCTAAAAATGTGGCTTTGGAAAATTAAGAGCCAACATTTGTAGCTATGACTGTTAACAGCAGTCACATGCTTGTACATAGGTGGACCTTTTTTGCAGTAGATGAAAATCATCTGTTTCAGAGGTTTTGCTCCTAATTCCCAAGTTTAAAGGCGGAAGTATTGGGTGTGTATAGCATTCTCTGGTGCAGATGCTTCTGGATGCCTTTTCACTCTTAGTGCTCCCAGTGAAATAGATAAAGTAAGGAACAAGAGAAGCAGAGTCATGCTGGTGGCACTAATCTGACCCAGACAAATGTGGCTTTCTCATCAAACCCTGATGAAGTTAAAGTGCCCCCTTTCTCTTGCAGCCCTGTGTGATGCTGTTGCAGAATAGCAGAATGTTGGTGCGCCTAAAGCCCAGGATTGTAAGAGTAGTTGTAAAAGTAGTCTGAGTTTTGAAGGATAGGCTCCCAGGGAAATTTTACATTCTGTAGGCAGATAGCAGATTAAGGATTAGAAAAAAATATATACAATGTGAAGTTGTTCTTTCTCGCCATTCATTCTTACAGATTGGTTCGGAGCCGATCCTCGGCTCCGAGTCTGCCTACTACAAAGCTCGAGGTCTTCAGACAGCTCGAGGCCAAGTCCCTATCCCATGATGCACCTAGAGTTACCCCAGATCTAGTTTGCCGCTGCAATAGATCGGAGGTTCTCGCTAGCTTGGGTCAGTAAAAACCTTTTCTACTATTTTTCATAATGTTAATAATTCTTTCTAAAATAATAGTTTAGGTACTTAAATAATCTCTTACAGCTTTTTTGTGTGGTTTCCCTTCCCTTGGTGTGCCTTTTTCCTAAATTACTATTAGGCCTAGTTTAGATTTTAGTTTGTGTTTAGATAGTGACCTTTCTGTCACAGCTGTCTTTATTACTAGTTTAGATTATAGTGTGTGCTTACATAGTGACCTTTTGTTACAGCTTTAAAGTAATTAGAGTTAAAGTTTAGATTTTAGTGTTTGAAGTAATATTGTATAGTATTGTTGTGTGCCTTTAGATAGTGACTTCTTGTCACAGCTTAGATATGTTTATCTATCTTCTGTTTAGATAAATAGATTTTGTGTGTGTGTGTGTGTGTGTGTGTGTGTGTGTGTGTGTGTGTGTGTGTGTGTGTGTGTGTGTGTGACAACTATTTAACCCATAGTCTTTTAAGGGCGTGTGTGATTATTGTTTGAGTGTGTCCAGTTTTACAGCACCCTCTTTGGATTCTGTGTGTTACAGTATGATTGACCTGGACAAACAGCCTAAATCAGGATTTACAAAATGCCCTAAATGTGGGCAGAAAATGTCTGTCACTGACAGTCATGTATACTGTGTTTGTTTGGGAGCATTGCATCTCCAAGAAAGCTGCTGCATATGCCATTCTTTTTTTTCTAGGGTTCTCCAGGAGAGAGAGAGGAAATTGACGGGTTTACTTAAACCTTCTTTCCAAGAAGCTTTGAGCGACCAAGATGGATCCAGTAAGTCCTCAAAGTCTTCCAAGACTTCTGAAAGTAAGAAATAGAAAAAGTCTTCAACACCGGTTCCACGGACGTCGGAGCCGGTCCCCAGTTTTGGAACCGGTATCTGAAGTGCCTAAGTCTGCAGTATTACAGTCTGTACCACCCTCTCTCCACTCAGAAACTTCCTCTTCTATCCATCCTTCTAAAAGAGATTCTAGGGTCATGGATAGATATGCCTAAGTCTGCAGTATTACAGTCTGTACCACCCTCTATCCACTCATCTTAGTCTTCGATTAGCCTTTCCGATTTGGATGTGGATTGTGTGGTGCAGAAGCTTTTACAGACACCAGCCTTTGCAAAATTCTTATTGGCTATGACCCAAGCAGCTTCGGAACCGAAGACCCTCTTACCAGCTACTATTCTTCCTCCTCCGAGCCATACTGGTCCTTCGGAGCTGGACTTGTTCATTGTGGAGCCTTTGGAGCCGACTCCTGCTCCAGTAACTTCGGCTCTGTTTACTCTGCGCCGATCGAGGAATCTAGGAGTCAACCCTCTCTGGTCGAGTCCAGGCAGGATAGTCGGACCGACTTGTCTGTTCCGACTCTGCCTTTCGGGGCTTCAGCGTGGATGAGCTCGGCTCCTTCCTCTTGCTCTGAGCCCACTGTCCCAGTGGTAGGGGTATCAACTGTTTCCTCAGATCTGTCGGTCCCTTCACATCAGAGCAGAGGTGCCTTCGATGCCATGAGGAGAGTTATATCTCCTAAGACGTCTTCGACTTCAGGTCTGGCTACCTCCTTCCCTAAAGCGCCTGTGTCTCCTTCTGCTTCACAGATCCTTGCCAAGCATAGAGACCCAGAGCCTCAGGAAGGCCCATTGGGTGGCCCCTGCTCTTCTGAGACCTCACCAGAAGCCCCCAATGATGAGGTTCCCAGGAAGAGAATTTGTAAGAGGAAGCATCTATACTCCCCACAGGAGTCCCTGACATCTGATACCGACTTGGATGAATCAGAAGGGTTCCCATGGTCCCCCCTCTGAGGAGATCTCGTTTGCTGAGATATTCGAAATCCTTAGGCAGAGGGGTGACTGGCAGTCCACCAACCCTATTTGAAAACGAGTTGGTTCTCCTGAGGGCTTTCGGGTCTTAGCCCTCCACCTCTTGGGTGTCTCCGCCCTTCGATGAGCTTATGCAGCTGGTCTCACGAAGGGCGTGGGAGTCTCCGGACACCATGGAGCCTGTCCCTAGGAGGCCTAATAAACTTATCTCTGCTCCCCAGGACAAATCTTTTCTAACCAAAGGTGTGCCAGTTGATGCCATGGTGGTGGTGGCGGCAGCCACCAAAAAGGAAGTTTCAGAAACTTCCTCTTCCATCCATCCTTCTAAAAGAGATTCTAGGGTCATGGGTAGATATGGGAAGCGCACTTACAGTTCAGCAACCTTTGCACTCAGCTCAACTATCTAACCCATTTTACTAGACTGCAAAAAGATCTCCTTAAAGAGCTGGGAGATGATCTTCAGGGTACAGTAGTTGCAGGAACTTCAGATAAAGTTGCCTCCCAGCTTGCTACCCTCAACTCCATAGTTAACTCGTCCATGTGCCTCATTTCGTATGCAGCTGATGGAACTAGCAGGGCAGTGGGTACAGGAATTCCTCTTAGGAGACACTACTGGATGCACTTGTGTTCCTTCGTGGAGCCCAAGTCATCCTTCATTAATACCCCTTTTGATGGCTTGTCCCTTTTTGGGCCCAAAGGTAAGGAAACGTTGACCAGGTGTGAGCAGGAAAGAAAGACTCTGCCGTCGGAGTCCATTTTTCTGCCCCTACCCCCCAAGGGTCAAAGGGGAGGGAATATGTGGTTCCGAAAAGCCCAAGGAGCCTTTCAGGACATGTGGTGAACCCCCTTCCAAGGGCAGAGGAGGGGGCAATAATGGAAGACGCAGCTCTAGCATCAGAGGGGGGTCCGCAAAACCAGGGCGACAGAGATTTCTTCTTTGGCAAGCCCTACTAGCGCTCCTGAAAGGAGGCTCGACTGTCCTACTCTGGAGGCAGTCAGGGGGTCGCTTATTTTTGTATCCAGATGCCTGGCTCAAAATTAAAAATGACAACTGGGTAAAAAGTATCATTTCCAGAGGATATTTCATTCCTTTCACCCCCCCCCCCCGCCCTCCACTGACAAGAAAGATCCTGGACGTTCCACCCAGTTACAGGGAACAGGCAACAATAGAGGTCAAAAGTTGCTAAGAAAGAGTCATCCAACCAGTCCCAGCAGACCAGATAGGATCAGGAACGTACTCAAGATTCTTTTTAGTTCCAAAAAAGCCAGGGGACTGGAGACCTATATATTGGACTTCAGCAGACTAAACAGATCTGTCAAGAAAGAGAAGTTTCGGATGATCACGCTTCAGTCGATACTTCCCTTTTTAGGGAAACACAATTGGATGTGCTCGATAGATCTCCAGGATGCGTACTACCACTCAAAAATGGCCAGACCATCCGGGGATCATCTGCACTTCCAGTTGGGAGCCAGTCATTACCAGTTTCGAGCCCTGCCTTTTGGTCTTACTACTGCCCCCAGTGTGTTCACCAAATGTATGGCAGTGGTCACGGCTCACCTGAGACGTTTAGGATTCCAGGTGTTTCCGTACCTAGAGAGTTGGCTTCTCACCGCTACCACCAGGCATTAACTCATTCAAGCCAGGGACACCACTCTTTCTCTCTGCGGTCAGCTGGGCAATTCGATAAACTCAGGAAAGTCTGCCTTGTCGCCATCGCAACATACCGTTTTTATCGGAAGAATTGGACACCACCACGCTGAGACTTCCAGTAGAAACAGTCTTACTATTCCGTCAGCAGGTCTGCAATCTGATATCCAAAAAATAAGGCCCCAGCATCAGAAGTACTAAAATTGTTAGGCATGATGGCAGCTGCAGTTTTGGCCATACCGCTGGGTCGCATGCACATGCGGATTCTGCAGTGGCTGTTGTTCACTCAGTGGTCTTACCAAGAGCTCCCAGTGTCTCACCTTATAATGATCACAAACTCATACAAAAAGGATCCTCAGTGGTGGTTGACCTTTCCATGTCATGATAGGTTGTCCTTTTGTTCAACCCCCACCAGCGGCCACAGTGACCACGGACGCTTCACTGATAGGGTGGGGGGGGGGGGCATTTTCAGGGAAGAACAGCCCTAGGCACATGGACCGATCAAGAGACACACCTGCGTATCAGTGTCCTAGAGATGAGAATAGTACTTTTAGTGTTGCAGTACTTCCAGGACTCCCTTCCTCTGGGTACAATTGCAATTCAGACAGACAACATGTCAGTGGTCTAGTAATTGAACAAACAAGGAGGAGCCAGGTCCTATCCCCTTTGTCGCAAGGCCCTAAGAGTATGGCGGTGGGCTATATCCACCCAGCACTTTCTGTTAGCAATGCACATCCCGGAAAAATCCAACATGATAGCAGACAAGCTGAGCAGAGCAATTTTGTTGCCTCACAAGTGGTCCCTCAAGAAAGAAATAATGGGCAGGATATTCCGCAGGTGGGGCCAGCCTTTGCTGCGATCTTTTCGCCAGCCACATGAACACGAAATGCAAAAGCTACTTTGCCCTGATTCCCCCTCCGGGAGAAGCCCTAAGGGACGCACTCATACACGATTGGCGTATGGGTCTCTTCTATGCATTCCCACCAGTCCTGTTGATATCGAAAGTACTACAGAAAGCAAAAGCCCTGGGAAGGACCATCATTCTAATAGCCCCTCATTGGCCTCGTTAGATTTGGTTCCCCTTCCTTCGACTTCATCTTTTGGAGGACCCTTGGATTCTGGACCCAGATCAGATCTGAGCACTCTGGGGGAACTTCATCCCTCTCTTCAGTCCCTGAAACTGACAGCTTGGCTGCGCCAATTCCCATCATAGCCAGGTTCCATAACCTTTCTAATGAGGCGAAACAAATTTTCATATCCTCTCATAAATCCTCTACGGGGAAGCTATACCTTAGCAAATGGAAATAATATTCTATGTGGGTCTCTCAAAACAACATTGATCCCTATCAAGACCCTGTGGCCTCCATTTTAGAGTTCTTGACTATGATTTTCAACAAAGGAGCTGCAGTGGCTACAGTTCATGTTCAACTTGCTGCCATTTCTAATTTTCACCTTGGATTTAAAGGATTGAACATTGTCTCACAAACTATCCAAAGCCTTTCTCAAAGGGACCTTTCATCTCAGACCACCTGTGAAATCTCCTTATACCCCATGGAATCTAAATGTTATGCTTTCTCGCATTATTCTCCCCCCCATTCGAATCAGCCTCCTCATGTGACCTCAAATTTTTGTCATGGAAGACTATCGTTTTAGTAGCTATCACTTCTGCCGCAGAGTGTCAGAGCTTCAAGCCTTGTCCATTAATCCTCCTCATTTGATTTTCCATGCTGACAGAGTCTCACTCCAAACTCCTCTTTTTTGCGTAAAGTTTGCATTGAAGCTAATCTTAGTCAAAGTATTGCTTTGCCAGTTTTCTTCCCCAACCACTCCAACAATTTAGAATATATACTTCACAAACGTGATGCTCATAGACAGCTCAGATTTTACTTTGATAGAACAAAAGATTTTAGAAAATCTGAACAGCTTTTCGTTTCTTTCTCAGACTCCAGAAAAGATATGCCAGTGGCTAAAACAACTCTGCTGAAGTGGTTATCTGATTGTATCACATTTGCTTATTCAGCTGCTAATAACCTAAAATTAAGGCTCACTCCAACAGAGCAGTCTCTACATCCTTTGCCTTTTCTGCCAGACTTCCTATAGACAACATTTGTGCAGCAGCCACTTAGTCAAGACCTCATACCTTTATCACTCATTGCAAAGTTGACAGGGGCTCCAGGGACAGGGCCTCCTTTGAGTCTACTGCCTTGAAGAACATACTTCCGTGAGCCACCCGAGACAGATGGTGCTTGGGACGCTACCAATCTGTAAGAATGAACGGCGAGATAGAACAACTTCACATAAAGAAGTTATGTACTTACCATAACGTTCCATGTGAGTTGTTCATCTCTCCTTCATTTTTACTTACCACCCTCCTACCCTCTCGAGGGTTTTTCAAAGACAGAGATGCTGGATTTTTCCTGGTTGCTCAACCCTTCTTTAGCTTTCTCTTATGGGGTGATAGAATGACATATGATATTATTATACGCAGCAATCAAGATCTGAGGTAACTCTAGGTGCATCATGGGATAGGGACTTTGCCTCGAGCTATCTGAAGACCTCAAGCTTTGTAGTAGGCCGACTCTGAACCAAGGATTGGCTCCGAACCCATCTGTAAGAATGAAGGCGAGATGAACAACTCACATGGAATATTATGGTAAGTACATAACTTCTATTTTTGGTTAGTTGAAGAGGTTTTCTACTTCGTGAATATCCAGAAACCTGACCCCACAGGGGACAAAGGTATCTCAGATCTTTCTTGTAGTTGGGATCTTAGTTATTTGAGCAGCTGCCCATAACCTGGAGTAGATAATCATCACTGTAGTTAAAAGCCACCACCTTCTTATCTCGTGGTCACTTTCTTGTTCGAATATGCCATAGACTGAGGGAGAAGCTCTTCTCTTCTATTTTAATCTGTTTTGGAACAGTTATTTGCAGGTTTGTAGGTACTTACTAGGCTGTTGATGCATAAGTGTCTTTAGAAGCCTAGCCATGCATTCCCATGAAGTTTTTAGCCCCTGTAATTTAAGTATGAATAACACAGAGCTGGGCAAAACATTTACATGTTACCCCTATCCATAAGGAACTGTGGTGCTAAATCAGGGATGAATTTGCAGTTTCTAATCCATTTATCCAGATTTTGTATAAATGGAATAAATTAAGTATGTTGGTTCGTATAGAAAGAAGACGTGCAAGTAAGTGGTATTCTCTGTGATGTATATATATATATATCTGTCCCTCTGACATGTTCTGTTTATATTGCAGAATAGATGATGATCTCTTGTGTGTTTGTTCCACCATTGGACTTGTGGATGTGCAGTAGATTGATGAGGATAGGGTCTGTTGATTCTGTCTGCAGGGCAGAGATGATCCCTTAGTAGCTAGATACTGTAGAGGGACAAGGCTTTAAGATGGTTAGTGTAGGTTTTATGATTAGGCCCATAATTTTCTTGGCATACTGTCTTAATCTTGCTTACGAGTGAAGCAGGATGCTGGGGAGAGAAGATCCTCATGTCCTCTGCAAACTTGAGGACTGGATAGCTAGATTCATGCATAGCCAGTTTATACTTGGGACACTTTCCAAAAAAAAGTGAATAGCAGCATAAACATCTCCTTACAGGCTGTGTATTTGACTATTGTTAAAGTGGCACGGCACTTACGGGGGAGTCTCTGCAAATGCTGCTGATGTGCAGGATTGCTGTCTACTTTCAACAAATTCCACTGATAGACAGTGATGGTTTCCTACTGCAACATATGCTGATATGGTGAACTAGTAGTTTAATTGTATTTTAACCACCAGTCTGTAAATATGTAGGGAATTTCCTGAAAAATGTCCTTTTTAATGTAACTAGACTAAGCAGCAGTTGTATCAACAAAAAAATATTGGAGAAAACGTGGAAGTCGGTGTGTACTAAGGACCTTCCTTTGGGGGTTCTAGGCTGGTTAGTTTGGGTATTCCTTTGTTTCCCATTAGAAATCAACCAAATTTTGCATTTGAGATCTCAGCTGTCCTGTATGAGATACATAATGCAGCCTTTGTTGCATAGTAACAAATGTTGTTTTTTTTTTTTTCTGGTCACATGATTGATGTTAATTGCTGCTAACTTTTAATTCTTGTGTTTGTATGCCTAAACATTACAGTCAGTATGTGTGAGAGTATCAGAATACCACCTACTATGTGCCCCAGCTTTTTTTGGACTGCCGGTGTGAGATGCCAGTGGTTTCGTGGTGGTGTTCGGCTTTCTCTGCAAGAGAAACTGTTGCCTCCTTTGGCAGAGATGGTGCTAGTCAAGACATACCATTCAGACCAGTGGATGGTCCTTTTGCAGCCTCAGGCACAAGTCAGAGTATTGTCCCAAGAAATAGTGCTTGGAAGCAAATTTAGGCCTGCATCATTTCAGAGCAAGTCTTTCTCCACAACCCTCTCCCTTATCAAGCCATGACCAGAGCCCAGCCTTGGTTGATTACCTTAGGATTGGGGGAGATGGAGTTTTTACTTCAACCTATGTGAATGCATTCTGAGGTTCTTGCACAACCTTATCTTAGGAGGGTTGGCTGAAGCTGATGCTTGACTCCCCTTATCCTGGAGGTAGGTCCCTAACCCTTTCAGTTAAGGTTCAGGGTTTTCAGGACTAGAGACACTGCTTAGGGATTAACTGTGTCCTGCATGAAACAGCAAGCCCTTTTGATGCCTGGTCCTGTTGGCTTTCCCTTTCTAGGATTTGTTTGAATCTGGATACCCAGTGGATGTTTGACATGTAGTGAGAACTTAATTGAGATATGCTGCACTTTCAAAATGACCTCTGTTTAGGAGATGTCCTGAAGCTTTTGAGGAGGGGGTTAGATTTGTTTGTACTCCTTTTCCATTCCTGAGAAACGCCTAATAATCTTTTGGGGAGGAAGGCGTCAGAGGCTTTGGTCATCTCACATTTGGAGCTACCAGTTCTTGGTAATGGTTTTAGGGCAGCCTGACGGAGGCACCCTGGCTCTGTACTGAAGGCTCCCCCACTCCCAAAAATAAAAAAAATAAAAAATACAAAGACTGCTGCCCTTTACAAGCCACCATAGTGGGAAGATCAGCTTATAACGGATACCGCTGCTCACACAGAGATCATTTTTACTTGTCCATTTCAGAGGCCCATGATATGAGTTAGACACTGTGTGAATAATCTAGATGATTCTTGACCGAAGAAAGGTCTTCATGAGACCCTCTCCA
Organism: Protopterus annectens; assembly: GCF_019279795.1. NCBI lineage: Eukaryota > Metazoa > Chordata > Ceratodontiformes > Protopteridae > Protopterus > Protopterus annectens. Next base: position 224,945,015 of record NC_056739.1, read on the forward strand.
TGGTGCTCATTGTGGATAAAATGCTACCCACTGTTTTAATTTCTATGTGATTTTTGCCTCCTTGACTGCTAACAGTCCACTCTCTCCTTTTTGTTCTTAAACCCATTCATTTTCCACCACACAGGGTGTTGTTGGTATGGAGGAAAGGCCCATCTGCTTTAGGCACCCATCATCCAGGCTGCCCTAGAGGTTGCTTTTTTTCTTGCTTAGTTTGGACTATGTGAGCATTGAGGATTTTAATATATTTAGGCCCTAATTCCATCCCCAGTGGGCAGATATGAGTCCCAACATCATAGGGGCTACTATGCCCCTGCCATTCAAGGGAGTCTTCCCAATCATATACTAACTGGAATTGCTGTTGTTACTGGCTTGGTAAGATGAGCTCACCTCGAATCCATGGTTGATGGCAGCAGCTTCATTGCCTATCTGCCTTCATTTGTTTGTGACAAAGCAGAAAACAACTCCTGTTTTCTCATTCCAGGGTAGTCAAGCCACTGCTAGCTGCTCACTTCTACCCTCCACTGGATAGCTCTTGTAATAGTTTAGCCATTTTGTGATTTCATTTTATTTGGGTCTTAGTCCTGCCTTTATCCCTCTATGCCGCAGAGCCATCCATTGCCTACTGTAAGTTTGATTGTGAAGATACTTTGTGTAGGGACACAGGCTCTGCTGTTATCCAGGGTTGGATAGTGTGGCTAATACTGAGATTGCTCTTCCTCAGAGAAAGCTTTTTAACAAGATACTGGATGTGCAAGATTTTAGGAAGTTGTTAGGAAACTTTCCCAGAACCTAGTTAGTGACAACCTGAGGGAAGAAGGCTCTTAACTCTGTTCAGAAGTTTGATTTTCTTCCTGTCATTTTTAGTCTTTCCTCTACTAAGTCTGAGTTTTCTCAAAAGAAGCACCCTTGGCAGTTGAAAGCCCCGCTAGCGTTACAGAGCCTTGTAGTGTACAGTACTGGTTAAGTATCCCGGCACAACAGCTTTCCCAGTGGACCTGCCTCAGGCTGAATTACAGTTTGGGACTGTCCGTTGTGGTGAGAGTCGCATTGTCTGACTTTCCCAATTTGAAGACCCTTCACAGAAGGAGCACTGGGTTCCACTATTAGGTTACTGTTAGGCATGACTTGGAACTTGGAGTTGTTCCTCCCAGAAAAGCAGTGCTGGCGTCTTTGCTCAGTTAGGGCCAAGTTTTTGTATGGATCAGTAGAGTTTATCCTAGTTCATAGGTAGGTACTAGGCTATTGGCCCTAGGGCCTATATAAGCCTAGCCAAACGGTACCCTGGCTTTCGCCACCCAAGAAAATTATTTTCCTGTGCCCTTGTCAAGCAGAGCCACAGAAGTGATCACGGGGTGAATTTCCTATCTCCCATCCAGTCAAGATTTTTCTTGGAGTGCTAATGAGGAGCTTTGTTTGGTATAGAGAGGTAGTTTGTTCCACAGTTTGGGAAGTCTCTGGGACAGGAATCTATCCCTCCAACATGATCTGTTTATTGTGGCGACAAGGTTTAGGTCCCTAGAGCATGTAACTTGGAGGGATTGGGATTTCTTTAAGTGGAGCATGTCCAACAGCTCTGGGTTTGACATAGCATTGTATGTTAGCAGAGATTGCCTTTGAGTAGGTGATATACGACAGAGTAAAGCTGGAGTTTTTTTGAGAAAGTCTGCATCGGGCATCTGTTTGATGTCAGTAATCCTCTTTGTGAGGTATTTCTGCGGCCTTTCCAGTTGTTGCAGATGTCTTGTAAGGTACATACCAGAAGGGGCGTTGTACTCTATAATGGGTTTAATGAGTGATGAGTAGAGGGGAACAATGACCTCTTTTTTTTCTAGATGAGAAACTTTTGTGATGAGGTGTGCCACATAGAAGGATTTCCTGACTACTTTGGCGATGTGATTATCAAAGGTGAGACTACTGTCCACCTGTGTCCCAAGGTCTCTTATGATACTTTTGGTGTTAAGTTAGACTACCGCCTGTGTGGTAGTTTATGGTTAGAGTTTTTACCAAAAGGGACGACAGTGCACTTTTTAGCATTGAGCTTGAGGCCATGGCTTTGACACCAGGCATCTGTCTCAGTGACGCCCTTTTGTAGGATGTCCACATCATTAGGAGTTTTGATTATGGCTCCTAGTTTGCAGTCATCTGCGAACTTTGTTAGCCAAAGACCTTCTGTGTTAGTCTGTACTTCAGAGAAGTAGATACCAAACAGGAGAGGACTCAGGACTGAACCCTGTGGTACTCCACTTGTCACTGGTCTGAAGTTAGATTTAGAGTCTGCTACTTTCACAGTGTGGGTTCTGTCAGTGAGTCAATTGGCAACCCATCTTGTGACATAGGGATTTATACCTAGTTTAGTGAGTTTATCTATAATTCCAGAGTGGGGGATGGTGTCAGAAGCCTTGGTGAGATCTAGATAGGCTGTGTGATCCACCTTACCCTTGTCTGCGGCTTTGGTAACTGCTTCAAAGAAGTCTATCAGGTTTAGGAGACATGATCTGCCTTTTACAAACTCGAACTGGGTAGGATCCAGAGTTTGGAGATTACCAATATCCTTGTTTATAAGTTCCATGATGATACGTTCCATAGCTTTGCAGACTAGGCTCATCAGGCTAATGGGGCGGTGATTCCCGGGGTCCATGTGGCTCCCCCTTTGTGGAGTGGGATAGCCATTGCTGTGCGCCATTCAGTGCTCACAAAGCCTGAGGTGAGGCTATGATTGAACATGGTACTTAGGTGGGGTGCCAGGTCGTTCTGTAGTTCATGTAGAACGCAGCCTGAGATGTTGTCAGGTCCCATGGATGCTGTGTTCTTGGCTTTGGAGAGTTTGTTTTTTTTTTTTTTTTTAACCTGTGCTGCCGTGATTACAGAAAATTTGCATTCTTCCGGTATAGAGATGGGCCCTTTAGGGGGTGACAGAGGGGTAAAGTTAGCACTGAACCTGTTTGCCAGGATGTTTGCAATATCAGTTGGTTCTGTATATTTAGTGCCATTGTGCTGTAACTCTGAGCAGATCTGAGTGTTGCCATTGAGATTCTTGTCATAGCTATAGAATGCTTTGTGGTTGTCTTTAGAATCAGTGGCAATTTTGTTTTCGTAACTAGCTTTGGAGGATTTTATGAGGGATCTCAGCTTCTTACTGAGGCTGACCAGGGAGTTCCTCAAGTCATGGGATTTTACCCTTTTTTTTTTTTTTGCAACAGTTTCTTTCTTCTGTTGTAGAATTTGTTTATGGCAGAGGACCACTAGATTGGCTTCTTGTTTTTTTGAGGATAGCATCTTGGTTCTGTGAAGATTGGGGGAAGATGGGTGAAGGCTGCCAGCCTAGTCAAATAGAATTTGATACATAATTCTATCATTTGTAAATGTAAATATAAAATACAGCCTTGTTTCTTAATGAAAGAAAACACTGGAAAATGTGAACTTCAAGATTGTTGCAATATTGCCATCTGCTGTAAGGAAAACTAAGCCAAGCATTTCAAATGTTCTTTGAAGTTAAAATTATCTAAATAGTAGTGCCGAAGTGACTGGCTGAACACATTCTTCTTTTGTCTTAACTTGAGGAATAATTGCTAGAGTGTACATGTGAAATGTCTTTTATTGTTGTAGTTTCCTGAGCAGGTGTTAGATTGCTAAATAATGTAGCCTTTTATGCCTGGGAACTCCAGACTACGTGTCAAAATGATGTAATGTGTATACTGGGAAAACCTAAGTGTCAAAATGATGTAATTTGGGAGGGTCTAGCAGAGCTGTTTGTTAGTGTTTAAAAAACTATTGTTCAGAAAGAGACTGTAAGCATTTTGATCTTGATATCTCACTTATCAGCACTCTGCCTGTTGTCTTATGTAAGTAGTGTCTTAGAAGTATGTTTTCTTGTAGTATATCTAGGAACATAGATGACATTGTGATCTGTAGTGAGAGTAGGGAACAGGTGGAGGAGACCCTGGAGAGATGGAGATATGCTCTAGAGAGAAGAGGAATGAAGGTCAGCAGGAATAAGACAGAATATATGTGTGTGAATGAGAGGGAGGATAGAGGAATGGTGAGGATGCAAGGAGTAGAGGTGGCGAAGGTGGATGAGTTTAAATACTTGGGGTCAATAGTTCAGAGTAACGGTGAGTGTGGAATAGAGGTGAAGAAGAGAGTACAGGCAGGATGGAGTGGGTGGAGAAGAGTGTCAGGAGTGATTTGTGACAGACGAGTACCTGCAAGAGTGAAAGGGAAGGTCTATAAGAGAATAGTGAGACCAGCTATGTTATATGGGTTGGAGACAGTGGCATTGACAAAAAGGCAGGAGTTTGAGCTGGATGTGACAGAATTGAATATGTTAAGATTTGCACTGGGTGTGACGAGGGTGGACAGGATTAGGAATAAGTATATTAGAGGGTCATCCCAGGTTGGAAGGTTTGGAGACGAAGCCAGAGAGGCACGATTACGTTGGTTTGGACATGTGCTGAGGAGGGATGCTGAGTATATTGGGAAAAAGATGCTAAGGATGAAGCTACCAGGTAGCAGGAAAAGAGGAAGGCCTAAGATCAGGTTTATGGATGTGGTGAGAGAGGACATGCAGGTGGTTGGTGTGACAGAGCAAGATGCAGAGGACAGGAAGAAATGGAAACAGATGAGCTGCTGTGGTGACCCCTAATGAAAACAGCCGAAAGAAGATGATGATGATGATCTAGGAACATAGAAGAAAGTTAGACAAGTGTTTTTTTGTTGTATCAGATTTTTCCTACTGTATTGTTTTAATTTGCTGTGTGATCTCTGAACTCTTAGATATCACTGTGGTGTATTAGTATTGTCTTGTGTTTTTAATTATTACTAAATATTTTTACCTGTAGCTGGTTTGTGGAGAGATAAGTAAGCTCCAGAGTACATTGCATATTTATAGATTTTATTGTAATAAGCCACTCTAATAAGCCTTAGACTGAATAGTCACATTACCAATTGGATAATAAAATTGCACAGTAATAATTGGACACCCTGTTAAGGGCCTTTGGGTAGCTGATAAGTATTAGCAGATAGTGGCAGAAATTATTACCGTATAGTCTGGGTAAAGGGGCACAGCTGGAGAATCTGTGTCGGCCTTTCCCACGAGTGTCTGTGAAGTTGTATAAATACTTATCTCAAAGTGTGTGTGGTGTGTCAGCTACTTGGGCAGGGAAACAAAGCACTGGTGGGACAAAGAGGGTACTGGAGGTTAGCTTGCCAGCTAGGCTGAGATCTGGACCCTATAGCTGTGCCAGTGGGGAGTCTTATTGGGGACCTGGAGAGCAAGGGAGCAGCCAGCCCCAGACTGACTGTGATCTCTGTGTGCACTTAAGGGAAATTGTACTTTACTGTGCGTATTTGTTATCCTTTTCTCTTATATGAGACACCCACCCTGGTGTTAGTGGTGAGGATTGAGGCTTCTTGATTTCTGGGCCAGGGCACAGTCGTCACTTTTCTGGTGGCAGTGGTTGGGATAAGATAACTTATCATTTCTGGTGGCAGTGGTTAGGATAAGATATCCTTACATTTGTGGTTGGGATAAGATATCCTCACTTGTGGTTTGAAGTGGTGTGGGTAGAGTGAATCCTATAACTTATGTACAGTCATCTCTGAAGGTGTTTTGTACTCTAAATCAGCCACGCAGTGTATACTCGGAGTTCAGATCACAATTGTTTATTTCTTTTTTTAGCTTAGTCAGGGTGAGCAGGCAGCATGTCAGCAGAGGAGTATGGAAAGCTGACAAGGAGCCAGCTGGTGGAGATGTGCCAGGCTAGGGGACTGGTGCATGGAAAACTCACTAAGGCAGACTTCATTGCAGCCTTGGTTACAGCTGCATCAGAAAACAGCATCCAGGAGGACAATCAGACTGGCAGTGGAGATACATTATCCTCGGAGAATGGACAGGTCAACCCTTCTGCGAAGGACAATCAGACTGGCACTGGAGATGCAATATCCTCGGGGAATAGACAGCTCAACCTTTCTGCAGTGGACTTAAAAATCCAGCTGGAGCTAAAGAGACTTAAGTTGGAGGCCAGGCGTTTGGAGATAGAAGCCAAAGAAAAGGAGCATCGTAGGAAGCTTGAGGGGGAAATGCTGACTCTTCGCCAAAGTCATGGAGGTAATGGGGAAGGGAGTAACTGGACCCCAGAAGCACAACAGGTCAGTAAATTTCTTCCGCAATTTAAAGAAGGGGATAATTTTGATAGTTTCATTCACATGTTTGAAAGGGTATGCAAACGATATAGTGTTGACCAAAGGCTCTGGGTACAGTTCCTGACCCCCCTTACTCCATGGGAAAGTTGTAACTTGTATATCACAAATGCCTGACTGTCTTTTTTGATTATACTGCTGTAAAAAAATGTCTGTTAGAATGTTTTAAGCTAACACCTGAAATGCATAGGAAAAAGTTTTGTGAGCATAGATGCAAGTCAGATGAAAATGTATGTGAATATGTTGCTAAACTGAGCACTTATTTTCATAGCTGGGTGAGTGGATGTCAGGTCCCCACTTTGGAAGGGCTGGCAGACCTTTTGGTGAGGGAACAAGCCCTTAGCACTTTGCCTGAGGACATGAGGATCTAGTTAGCTGATAGACAATGTGCTACTTCAAATGAGTTGGGGAAGAAGGGAGACATATACCTGGCAAGCAGGGCAGCACTGCACAGGAAGGGGACCCCCAGTACTGCTCATGGGTCTAAATGAATCCATGGTGGGCAGCACAGACTGTCCCAACAGAATCTGCCAGTAGCAGGGGAAGCCACTAGTCCAGGTACACGTCCAGGACCTAGGGTGAAATGTTTTGAATGCAACCAGTGGGGCCACGTGGCATATAGATGTCCACAGAGGCAAGATGGGGAACCAAAGGTGAGGGAGCCAGTAAGTGGGAACTACAAAATGCCAACAGTAGGATGTTCTTCCGTGTTTCACTGTTGCAGTCATTACTTTTGGGTAATCTGCTGGCAGGTTGCCCTCAGTCGGCCTGAATTCCAAAGTCTTGGGTCCTGCGTCGGTTGCGGTCTCCTCTTCAATGACTTCAGGTCGTCAGGGGTATAAAACATGCAGCCAACGCCATTTTCTTTAGTCTTTCTTGCCGCACGGTGCCTGAAGCAGAAGCATTTCGCAAGTGCTGGTCTGCCGACTACTGAAATAATCGAGTTTGAGTTTCAGAACCGAAGTCTTCACTAAAGCTAAGTACCCCGTTGGGGAAACTTTTTTCTTGCTTTTTACCGATGTCAGAAAAAGTTAATAATTGTATTACTTGTGGGAAGCAAATACCTCAAAAGGATTTCTATTTATACTGTATTCCTTGCCTAGGCTCTGATCACAATGTGCGTGGCTGTCGGTTTTGTTCATAGGTTCATAGGTTGGTACTAGGCTATCAGCCCTAGGGCCTATACAAGCCTACCCATAACAATTCCCTGGCTATTTCTTCCCACATTATTTACTTTCCTGGACCCCTGTCTAGCAGGGCGACTGACGTGATCCCTGGGGTGAATTTCCTTTCTCCCATCCAATCGTCAAGGTTCCTCTTTAAGAGGTCCAAAGAGGCACTCTGCTTGACATGTATGGGCAATCTATTCCAGAGTCTGGGGAATCTCTGGGTCAGGAACCTATCCCTCCAGCATGTTTTGTTTATTGTGATGACAAGGTTTAGATCCCTGGAGCGTGTAGCTCTGAGGGATTGGGATTTCTTTAAGTGTAGCATGTCCAACAGCTCTGGGTTTGACATGGCCTTGTATGTTAAGCAGAGATCGCCTCTGAGTAGACGATATGCAACAGAGTATAGCTGGAGTTTTTTAAGGCGGTCAGCGTAGGGCATCTGCTTTAGGCCTGTGATTCTTTTAGTGAGGTATTTCTGAGGCCTTTCCAGTTGTTGCAGATGTCTTGAGAGGTACATACCAAATGGGGCGTTGTATTCTATAATGGGTCTAATGAGGGATGAGTACAGTGGGACAATGACCTCCTTTTTTCTGGATGAAAAGCCCTTCGTGATGAGGTGTGCCACATAGAAGGATTTCCTGACTGTTGTGGCGATGTGGTTATCGAAGGTGAGACCACTGTCCACCTTTGTCCCTAAGTCTCTTATCACTCTTTCTGTGTTTAGTGTACTGCCACCTATATGGTAATTCATGGATACATGTTTTTTCCCAAAGGGGATAACAATACATTTCTTGGCATTGAGCTTGAGCCCATGGCTCTGGCACCAAGCATCTGTTTCTGTAAGGCCCTTTTGTAGAGTATCCACATCATTTGGGGATTCAATAATGGCTCCCAGTTTGCAGTCATCTGCAAACTTTGTTAGCCAGAGTCCCTTAGTGTTGAACTGTACTTCAGAGAAGTAGATGCCAAACAAGAGCAGCCCCAGGACTGAACCCTGAGGTACTCCACTTGTCACTTGTCTGGAGCTGGATTTGGAGTCAGCTACTTTTACAGTGTGGGTTCTATCAGTAAGCCATTTAGCAACCCATTGGGTGACATAGGGATTAATGCCCAACTTAGTAAGTTTATCTATGATTCCAGAGTGGGGGATGGTATCAAAGGCCTTAGCAAGGTCTAGATAGGCTGTGTGGACCACCTTACCCTTGTCCTCTGGAGACTGATTCAAAGAAGTCAATCAGGTTCAGGAGACAAGATCGGCCCTTCACAAACCCAAACTGGGTGGGGTCCAGTGTTTGAAGGTTGCCAATGTCTTTGTTTATAAGTTCCATGATAATACGCTCCATGGCCTTGCAGATAAGGCTTGTCAGACTGATGGGACGGTAGTTTCCGGGATCCAAGGTGGATCCCCCCTTGTGGATTGGGATAACTGTAGCTCTGCGCCACTCAGTGAGCACGAAACCTGAGGTGAGGCTATGATTAAACATGACACTTAGGTGAGGTGCCAGTTCATATTGTAGTTCATGTAGTACACAGCCCGGGATGTCATCTGGTCCCATGGATGCTGTATTCTTGGCTTTAGAGAGTCGTTTTGTACCTGTGTGGCCGTTATTACTGGAATTTGGCAATCTTTCGGTATTGAGCTGGGGCATTTAGTGGGTGAGACGGGTGAAGTTGGCACTGAATCGATCTGCCAGGATATTGGCAATATCCTTTGGATCAGTATATTTAATGCCATTCTGTTTTAGCTCAGAGCAGATCTGAGCATTGCCATTTAGATTCTTGACATAGTTATAGAATGCTTTGTGGTTGTCTTTGGAATCTTTGGCAATTTTATTTTCGTAACTAGCTTTGGAGGATTTTATGAGGCATCTCAGTTTCGTACTGAGGGTAGTAAGGGAGTTTTTTGCATCCTGGGATTTTCCTCTTTTCTGCAAAAGTTTCTTCCTTTTGTTGTAAAGTTTGTTTATGGCAGGGGACCACCAGATTGGCTTCCTTTTTTTGGATGAGAGCATTTTTTTTTGTGCTAGATTTAACCAACGCTGTATTAAGCGTCGGTATATTTTTGCATCAGAGTATTTTGGAAACCGATTTAACTACTCAGAAATGTCATCGGATAGCAATCCAACTACAGGAGTACATAAAAAACGCAAAGAAAGGGACAGAGAAAGGCATTTGAAATCCAAAACCAACAAAGCTTCTCCTAAGCCAGTCGCCAGTACTCAGTGAGGTGCTTTTGCAGCCCCTGATACCCGCTACCTTCGAGTCGCAGGCCTCTACTGACACCCATGTGGAGTCCGGCATGCCACAAGATACTCAAGGTATTGGACCGATGCATGTATCTCCTGTGGATGGGTCCAGAGCGGCTGAGCAGGCACCGGCTTCTGAGGGTGTATTCAGTCCTCAACATTTGTATATCAAACCGACGGCAGCTGCAAAACTAAAGACAAAAGCAACTTCTGAAACTAAAAAAAGACGCATGAGCCACGTGCACAGGCCTCTATGCCTAAACAACAGATGAACAGAATGGCTGAAGACCTTATTACCCTGATCAGGGGTACCCATCCCCCTCCTGATAAGAGGCCTAGGCAAGACACTGATTATGAATCTTCAGATCAGGTTTCTGTTTCTTATGATTCCTCTTCTGATCAGGAATTATCTATACCTCCCTATGAGGATTCTGATGCTGAGGAGTCTATTCCATCTGCATCTCCTGAGGATTATTAATTTGGAGAAACCTTGCATACTTTGAGGGGGCATTTTCACTGGGAGAGTCAAGACTTCTCAGAATCAAAAGAGGCTCAAGAGATTTCCTTATTCTCCCTCAGCACAGGCCTTTAGCCATTCCCCCTGTTTTAGACATTGTGGATGATGTATTTTCGGAGTCAAGCTTGTCCCCTGACTCCTTACCTCCAACTCCCAGTAAGCCTGACAGATAATACAGGGTCCCTGACGCACATACATTTTTATTTAGAAACCCTGCTGCTGATCCTGAAACTCTTTCACAGGGTCCAAAGGGAGTTAAGGCCTCAACAGCAGAAAATCCTACCCCCCCTGACAGAGATTCTAGGGCAATGGACAGATGGGGGAAAAAAAATTATACATCTGCAACCTTGGCAATCACGGCCTCAAACTGTCATTTTCAT